>NW_004955450.1:5242259-5312576 GCF_000276665.1 Chinchilla lanigera
TTATTTTATTTTATTTTATTTTTTTTTTGGTTTTTCTCCGGTACCGGGAACCGAACTCACGACCTTGCGCTTGCCAGGCAGGCACTTTGCCGGTGAGCTAAATCCCCAGCCCCTAAGCAGTGTTAACTCAATAAATAAACAGTGTCTTGCAGTACAAGTAGTATGTCACACTGAACATCATATGATCACAACTCCTCCCCCCACTTTAATACACAAATGCTTTGGATTACGAGTAGAACGAATTATTCTTGTAAACCAAGGTTTTACTGTATGGTCTTTACTTCTTGCTCTTAAAAATAAAGTGGGGTAGCAATCTTGTAGTCCTGCTGATTTTCATCCCCTTGTATGTTTTAGCTTTGAAGAGTTAACTTGAATACCCTTAGTGCCTTCATGTTATGCCCTAGACTACTGGGGTTGGGGTAGGAGTATGGTTGTTGTTATTTTGAGATAAGGTGTTTCCCTTCTTCCCAAAATCAACTCAAAAATTGGTCAATTCATTGTTACATTCTTTTTAGAGGATATTAATGTATTTAATTGTGAACTTTTAAAATTCTTAAAATACCGTGAAATACAACACATTCAGAAAAATACAGAAAAAGATATACACCATAATAAGTTATCAACACATCTACACACCACCCTAGGCTGGGAAAGAGGACACTGACAACATTCCCAGAAGCCTTTTCTTTCCCTTTCTAATCATAACCCTCCCCCACATACAGGTGAGCAATAACTTGATTTTTATGTTAATCGCTTTTTCTTTGTTGTGTATCCCTCTAGTTTTTGTTTTGGTTATTTTTGATCTTTGTATAAATGCAATCATAGTACGTACATTATTTTGTATTTGACTTACTTTAGCCAGCCTTTCGGGTGTCAGACATACTCATATTGTGTTTAATTGTAGCTCTTTTTTTTACGGTATGCTATTATGTATACATCACAGTTTATCCAGTCTAGTGTTGATGGATATGGAGTTGCATTTGGGGGAAGTAGGAACTTGATGGACACATGGAGTAATGTAGAATTGTGGGGTCACAGGCTATATATTTCTTCAATTTCAGTAGATAATGCCAAGTATTTTCAATGGTTACAGTATATTAGCAATGCACATTATACTAGCAATTCCAGTTGTTCCACCTCCTCGCCAACACTTGCCATATTTTATGCTTTTAGCCATGACAGTGGTGTGCTATTTTTTAAATTTGCATTTTCTGTTTTGTGACTTTAATGTGCCTAAAGTGTAAGTATGTTGTGTATTTGGATATTCTCTTTTGTGAAGGACCTGTTCAGTGCTCTTGCCCATTTTTCTAATTTTGTTTACTTTTTTCTAAATGAAGTGTAATTCTTTACTTCTCATCATAAGCCTTTGTTGGTATCTTCCATTTTATGGCTTGCTTTCTACTATCTTTAAGTGTCTTTTGATGAACAGATTCTTACTTATAGTGCAGTCTAATTTTATAAATCTTAACTAGTTCTTCTTGGGGTCTTTTTAAAATTTTTTCCCTGAGGTTATGAAGATAGCCCTAGCTTATAAAAGCTTTATTATTTTGTCTTTCATATTTAGATATGTAGTCCAACTAGAGATGATTCCTATATGTTGTAAAATGTAAGAATCAAGTTTTTATATTTTTACATGGATATCCACCCTTTCCATGATGCCCTGCAGTTCCCCTTTTGTTATAAACCAGTCTTTATGTGTCTGGTATATTTCTAGGCACTCTGTTTTTACCATCTTTCACTATCATTATTTTGATTGCTGTAGTGCTCTTTTAAAAAAAGGCTACTAGAACCAACCATCCCACTTTCTTCAGTAGTGCTTTGTAATCTTGGCTCATTAAATTGTCATATAGAGTATCGACATCACAAAAATTCTCTTGGAATTTTTATCACAATTGCATTGAATAAAGTTCAATTTCTGGAGAATTAGCATTTTTACAGTATTTTTTCCCACCTATGAACATGGTCTGTCTTTCCATTCACATAAATCATTAATCATTCCTAAAAGTATTTTATAGTTGTATACATTGCCATCTTATACATCTTTAATTTTATATTTTAAAATACAATTAATATGCTATTTAAATTTTTGTCTTGTTGCTTGTTATATAAAAACACAACTTGATTTTGTTGTTTTTCAACTTATATTCAGTAATTGTGCTGAACCCATTCATTGTAATAACTTTTCTGTGGATTCTTTTGGATTTTCTAGTGTATAGTCATACTATTTATGATCGTTTAATTTGCTGATTCATAATCCTTAAGCTTTTTGCTTTTATACTTGAGCTAGGAACTCCAGTTCAGTGTTAAATAGAAGTGGTAAAATGGCGATAGTGGTCATTTGTGCCATGATGACCCTCCCACACACCTAAAGGGGATCCCTTTGAACTTTTTACCACTAAGTACATTTGTTACAGAATTTTTGTAGATGCTTTAAAATCAAGTATATTCATTTCAATTCCTGGTTTTCGAAGAGTTACAGTGTAGAATTGAACTTTATGAAATGTCTCAAATATTCATGACTTTAATTTTATTGGTAGTGATATATTACACTGAGTGAATATAATGTTAAGCCATCATACTACCACCATAAGTCCAATTTATTTTTATTTTTGTGTATTTTTATATATTTTAAGTATTGCCTAATTCCATTTATACTGTTTAGGATTTTTACACCTGGTGTGTAAGTACAGTTGTCTGTAATAGTCCTTTCTTTGTACTTGATACATTTTGAAAACTTATTGAAAGAAATTGGGGAAGAGTTTTATTATGTGAAAGAATTTGTATGTTATTTCTTGTTTGCCAGTGAAGTCAAGATCTAGAGTTCTCTTTCTTAAACTTTCTAGTTATGGATCCAGTTTCTTTAATATTACATTTTAAAATTTCTACATTGGCAACATTAGTTGGATTTTTGTAAATGTTCCTCCATAGCCTCCCCTTCTCTAGCCTAATTGCTGTGGCTAAAGTTTAAAGTACTATATTGAATTAAGAGTAGTGATAGTGGACATTCTTGTTTCATTGCCAGGCTTTTAAATTTTTTATTAGTTTTTTTCAAAGTGCTTACATTTCAGCTTTAATCCTGTTTTTTCTAATGTTTGTTTTTCTTTTGTTTCTTGGGTTTGTTTTGTTTCTTAGCTAGTTCCATGAAATACTTCTTAATATGTGACCTTTTCTTATGTATGCACTTAAGGCTATAATTTTAAGGTAGAAAAAGCTTACACAAATGTTAATATTCTCAGTTAAAATATTTCCTGATTTCCATTGTGACCTTTTCTTTGACAGTGCATTTGCAAAAGTCTAATTCTTAAGGGCTTTATTTAATCTTTAAAATTAGATGTTAAAAAGTAATGTAAAATTTTTTGGTTGTAATTGCACTATCAGAAAACTTACATAAATTACTTTGTCAGTCAAATTATTTCAACCCTTGGAAATTTGTTGTCTTGCTATAGTTTTAAAATGATGAGTATTCTACAGTTAAGATACTGAAGTCTCTATATATTAAATCACTTATCTTTAGTTCACCCTATATCTTACTAAGTATGTGCACACAGTTCTTCTCTCACTGCTGATTGTAGCTTTGGGTATTTCTGTATTTCACTTTGAATCTTAAAGCCATTTCATAGGTACATGCAAATTTGGAAGTGTTCATAGCTTGAACCTTTGCCATTGTGAACTGTCACAGATAAAACACTTAGTTTACTTTGGCTGGCACTGAGCCACATCCCAGCTTCCTTATGATTAGTATTTGCATGGTATGTCTTTTTAAAAACCTTTTGCTTTCAACCTTTATGAATTCTTATGTTTTAACTAATCTCTTAAACATTTATTTAATACAGTCTGACAACATTCCAATTTTGACAGCATTTACTGCATATTTAATGTAATCACCATATATTTGGATTTAAAGTCTACTGTTTTATTGTGTCCTTTTTGTTTGTCCTGCTGTACATATTTTCCTTTTTCCTCTTGTTTCTGGCCCGTTATTGTTCCCTCTTACCTTTTTGACTATTACTTTTTCCATTTTTCCTTCTGTTCAAAAGTTTTACCATTCCTTCAGTAAGTAGCATAAAGATCACACCACAAACCTGTCTGTTAATTGATACTTCTTTTTTTTGAATAACATGCAAGTACTTCAGTACACTTTAGCTCTTGTATGATTCATTGCTGTTGTTACTGTGTCTTTTAATAATCTGTGTTTTAAGTCCCACACATTGTCATTGTTGTTTTATATAGTCATTGTTCATTTAGGCTTGTATATTTGCTATTTCCATTGCCTTTTGTTTTTCCTTACGCCTCTAACTTTTTTCCTGAGGTCATTTTCTGTCTTCCCTTTACTGTTTCCTTCTCACAGACCCATCAGTGTCAAGTCTTCTCTTTGTCTGAGATGTCCTTATTTCACCTCATTCCTGAGGCGTTTACTATGTATAGATTTGTAGGTTGGCAGTTACTTTCTTTTCATCACTTTCAGAGTACCATTTCTACCTTCCATTATCTCTGTTGAGATTGGAACCTAATAGTTGATTCTTATTTGCAGGCTCTTGGTTTTTTCTGACGGCCTGTGAATTTTTTCTCTCGCCTTGGATTTTTAGCCTTTGTATATCTAGATGCTGACTTTTTTTTTGTAGTTATGTAGGCTTTCTTAAAACAGTAGGCTAATTTCTTTGTTTTTTTCAAATGCTTTGCCATTATCTTATCAATATTCCTTTTGTAGAATCTCTCTCCTCTCCTAGTATTCCATTTAAACATACAGTAAATCTTACTGTATCTTTTTTTTACCTTCTTTGATGACATTTTCTCCAACTTGATTCTAGATTTTTCTTCTGACTTAACCTCCCATCTATTAACTATATCTTCCTAGTTCCTTCAGTATGGTTGTTTTAAGTCAGTCTGATATCCACACTATCTGGAGTCATTGAGGGAATTTTTTTTTCTATTGTTTTCTAGTTTCATTTATATTGTCTCCTTTTGTTCCTGGTTATTTTTTATTCTAAAAACTACTTGTAAATATATTTTGAGCCCTAGGATGCCTTTATTTTCAAAGAATGCTTTTATTTTTCTGTTAGGTTCTAAAGCACTAGCAGTCATGGGTCCCTTTAATCCAATTTTAGGGATTACAGTTTTCTGACCATTTATATCATTTAGAGTTAAGTTACAGTGTAGGCAGGAGTTGTTAGAATTTCAGTTTATCCTTCTGTCTAGAATGCAGACCTTGCATATCCCAGTTTTAGTATGGAGGTTTTACCAGGCAGCAACTCATGCCCTTTTACTCTGTACTCTATGGAGGACTGTACAGTAACTATTGCGGGCTTTGTGGACCATACAGTCTCTGTCACGGTGAACTCTTTGCTAAAAAGGTGGCCACAATTAATAATGAATGTGTTCCAGTAAAGCTTTATTTTCCAAAATAGGATAGGCCAGGTGTGGCAGCCCCAGCTATAGTTTGTCAGAAGCTCTGCTCAGACTCTGTGCCACCACTTCTGGGAATTCAGATCAGTACTAAATGCTGGACCAGTCTGTCCTCACTGTACCCTGTTAGCTCTCCATCTTCAAATATGTTGATTTTTATGTTTGGTCAAGGTGTCATTAGTAGGGGATTTAATCTGAAAAACCTAGTCTGCTGTTACCAGAATCTAAAGATTTCTCAAAATTTCTAACCTTACTATTACTCCATGATATATGACTTTTTCAACAGAACAAGTTTGGGAACATGTTTCTACAGTCTTTCTAGACAGATTGTGTATTCCAGGGTTAGCCGTAAAGCAGTCCTCCGTTACAGTTTCCTGTGATGATGGGAATGGTCTCTGTCTGCACCATTCATTCACTGTGGTAACCACTAGTTAGCCATGGCTGTTGGGCACTTCAAAGGGGCTAGTGTGACTGGAACTAAAATTTTAATTTAAATTGGCTTTACGGGGGCTGGGGATTTAGCTCAGCGGCAAAAGCGCCTGCCTGGCAAGTGCAAGGTTGTGAGTTCGGTTCCCGGTACCGGAGAAAAACCCAAAAAAAAAAAAGATAAATTGGCTTTACGTTAAATATTTGTGACTGTTTAGCTCAACATGGGTGCAGTTTAAAAGGAAGAATTTCATCTCAGAGTACAATGTTTTCTTACACTTCCACCCACTAAAGCATCCATTTTCCAGGCTAGTACAGCAACTCCTTTAAACTAAACATGTTGGATGAGTGATGTTTCACAGATACTCTAGGTCTCACAGAATGTTTCCATTTATTCATCCACGTGGTATGAGACACAGTGCATGCGTTGTCCTAAATGGACAACATAAAACATGGAGTCAGTTTACCTTCTAATATGAGTTTTTTTCTACAGGGAAAAGGTCGTATCCGTCGAGGAAACCATCCAAGTACATCCTCTCCTGTTGTAGTGCATTTGCCTTCCATGTCTGATGTCCCAGAAGAGATGTTGGGTAGCGAGGCAGCCATGGAGACCGATGTCACAGAACAACAGCAAGCAGCCATGCAGCAGGAGGAAAGAGTGCTGACTGAGCAGATTGAGAACCTGCAGAAAGAGAAGTAAGTGTGCAGAGGGGGCATCTTGGTCACTTTTCTTTCAGTGCTGAGACAAAATACTCGACGCCCAGAATTAAGGAAGGAAAGGTTTATTTAGCTCACAGTTTGTGGAGGTTTCAGTCCGTAGCTGGCTGGCTCATGGTAGAGTGGCACATGGCAGAGGGCAACAGTTCAGAGTGGTGGAAGAAAGCAAAAAGCAATGAGTGGAAAGGGAGGAGTAGCTGCAAGCAGCCTCCTTCCCTCACTTATGTTGTATGCAAACTACCTGCCCCAGGTTAATCCTACCATTGGATCATGAATCAGTCATAAACCCTAGAAGCCCGCCCCAAGACTGCTTGAGGATTTGGGGAAACATTTAGTCACAAACCATAACAGGGAGAGAGAGACTTGTTTATTTCCTGCCTCCAAGCCTTTCTTTGTCATTAAATATCTCCTGTGCACCAAATACTATGGCAGAGAATATAGAAGATGTGGCGGTAACAGCTATGTTGCCTGTACTCAGCTAAAGTATGAAAACTGTCACCTCGGGGCAGGATGTTCCGTGAGCTGGGAGGCTTAATGCTGTTACAGCAATGATCTGGAGAGGCTGACTAGGACAAGGTGGCATCCACAGCATGTTTCAGTCTTGGTCAAGGTCATGTCCCACAAACAGTGGAGAGCCGAGACAAGGTACTGGTGGCCTGATGGGTCAGGAACCAGCCTTCCTGATTGGTTTTGTAAAGGAAGCCCAAAATTTCCTGGCTAAGACAAAGGAATGGGCATTATTCACAACTCTGAAGAAAGGGTGAAGATCAATATGGCCATGTGTTTAGGAACTGGATGAGCAGGGTAAGGCAGCAGCTCAAATGGGCGCTTGGATACTGGGTAGAGGAATCGGCTGCAACTTAAGAGAGGGACAGATAAGTAGTTCTGTTACTTCCATCCTCACTAGGGTGACACTTGCCCTCCCTCAGAAGAATGTATCCCATGGTTCCCCTGGAAGGTGCTATGTACACGTCCACATCTTGAAAGGATCTTGGTTCTGCAATTCCTGGAACTCACATCGTAGGTCTCAGAACTTGATTCATGAGGGAGGGGACATGAGACTGTTAAAAGTACTTTTTATCTACTGGGATTGATTCTAGAATTTTAGGTCAGCCAAAACAACCAGGCGTTAGCTGTGAAAAACACGGAAGTACAGAGGTGGTACACACCGAGCCGGGACTGGCAGCTTGCTGTAAGAGTGACATGAAAAGATCTACCTCAGCTTTGGTGAACATGGTGTTAGAGGTACTGAAGGATAAGTAAAAATTTGCTAGGAAGGGAAAAGTCTTTGCAAAGAAAGAACTATGAGCAGAGTCTCCGATGAGCATGTACATGGCATATGACAATTTTAATTGCAGTAGTGAGGTACTAGTGAGACTGTGCTGGAAAAGGTTGGTGGTCTCGAGGTAAAGTAAAAGTGGCATCTGGCAAGAGAAGAGTTAATTAAAAGAATAACAATTGGAAGGTGGCGGAAATTGTGGGTAGACAATAAAGTATTGGATTCTGAGCTGGAATATGTCCAGACAATGACAAGTTGCAGAATCTGTCCATTGAAGCAGTTTGCTTATAGACAATGGAGGAAAGGAAGGCACAGACATAAAGGAACTGGTATTAGGGCTTAGAAATGAGTTTTTACAAAGATAATTGAAGTAGTTCAAGGTGTTGTCAGATGGTCCTGAGAAAGCGAGAAAAGGAGCCATGGACCAGAGATCTGAGGGGGCATGACTATGATAAAGGAGAGCGAATACTCTTAACTGGAAGTGACATAGCTTCCAAAGCCAGGAAAGGCCCAATGGTGGCAATGGTAGAGGATAAAGTTAGGAAAGCTTATGGGCATAGGAGCTGGCAGGAAGTTTAGAGGTTATCTATTTAATCTGTTTTCAGGATTAGGAAGTCAAAGGCTAGAAAGAAGAAAATACTTTGCTGATGCATTTAGAACTCTGATCTCCAGATTATCAGTTGAGAATTCATTTTATCTAAAGACCTCAGCTTACCTTAGCCTCTCATTATTAGTTTTATGTTTGCTGTGTGGTGGGTTTTTTTGGTTTGTTTTTGAGATAGGATCTTTCTATGTAGTTCAGGCTGGCCTTGAACTTGCAGTGATCCTCCCTAGTGCTGACATTACAGGCATGCCTCACCAACCCCAGGTGTGTGTCTTTTAGCTGCATAGTTTTAGCTATCGCCATTACGTTGACATATATGTCCTGATCACCACCCTGGAGGGGCCAGTAAGAAATGTGACTGTCTTTGCTACTTGAATTTCACTCAGGGTCTTCTTCCTGTTACTTTCCTTTCACTTCTTACCAAGTGCTAAATGGATCTACTGATGGTATCTTACAGGGAGGAACTAACGTTTGAGATGCTTGCACTGGAACCCCGTGCCTCTGATGATGAAACCCTTGAGTCTGAGGCCTCCATTGGGACTGCTGATAGCTCAGAAAATTTGAATGTGGAGTGTGAAGGAGCCATGTCCGAGAGATCAGGTAAATGAATGTGTCAGACCAGTGATTCCAGGTTTGTTTGGCAAACAAGGCATAAGACCTCCCAAACTAAGATAGTCCCTTTTAGGGGTACAGTGATCTTAACATGATAAACTGCATCAGAGCAATCCTTCAGTGTAATACAGTTTTTTAGTAATTTAATGTTTCCTTCTACACATACCAGAGGAAAGCCAGTAGTCACAGTACATACTGTCTTACTGTCCTATGCCCGTTTTCTGATGGTGAGGCAGAAATGTTGAGATGGGACAGTATACCAAAGGAGAGGTTTAACGGAACAGCATATCTCAAGGAGACAGATCTCAGTACTTACACTCGGCTTATAAAATGATGGTGACTGTTCTAGGTCTCTGCTGGTGGTTTAGTCACATACCAGGCTTCCTTGGGGCTGATTCAAAATGATACAAGAATTGGGTAGAGAGCTCTTCTAGGACCAATCTGAAAGGTGTTGGCCGGTGGCACAGAAAGTAATAAAACAATAAAATGCCTTTATTGCGGGGCACGGAGAAGACCACAGAGGGGAGGAGTATGGGGGTGGTGGATCTTCTGAGGGGTGTGGCCAGAGAACAATGGTTAAATATGGTCAGGCTGGAGGCGGGGTTTAGGGGGTGGACCAGCTGAAATGGCATGCCGGCATTGGGTGGGAGTGTGGGAAAATGAAACAGGATACTACAAAAAGGGCAGTAGGAAGTTGTAATTTGACTCCAGGGAAGAAGGGTAGGGCATAGCACATGGCCTGGAGGAGCCAGTACCATATTGGCCGTGGCATATAACCTCCAGTAGGTGGCACCACAGTGACTCTAAAGGAATTACAATAAGGGAAAAACCTATCACGTTCAATCAGCCAGGACCGTCCAAATTTTAGTTCACCCAGTATCTGTGTGAACAGTGACTGCTGTTCATTACTTGACCGACTGTTTTAGAGGGAACTGTCATTTACAGCCTTGGTTTCTTGTTTTGTATTAGAGAGAAGCTTAGGCCTTGGCTCCCTGAAGGCAGCTACTAAGTCTGAACCTTCAGCCAAAATGCGAAAGCAGCTAAAAAAGCAGCAGGACTCTTTGGATTCTTTGGAGTCCACATGTCTGTCCAACACTGCATCCTCTCATGGCACCAGAAAACGCTTTCAGATTTATTCCAAATCTCCATTCTACCGAGCTGCCTCTGCTGGTGAGGCCCCAGGAATGGAAGGACCATTGGGCCAGTCCAAAGCCCTGGAAGACAGGCCTCAGTTCATCAGCAGAGGAACCTTCAACCCTGAAAAAGGCAAGCAAAAACTAAAGAATGTGAGAAACTCACCTCAGAAAACCAAAGAGACCCCTGAGGGGACAGTTGTATCTGGCCGCAGGAAACCTATGGACCCGGACTGCAGCTCCACCCAGCAGCTGCCTCTCCTTGGAAATAATGAGTTCATGGTCTGAACTGGCAGATGCGTGTCCCCTCACGGCAAGCACACATCACCTGTCTGGGGCCTGTTCTCGTCACCTTGCCACAACAGTCCTAATTGTGGTTCTGCCTCCGGGCTCAGCGTATAGCTGCCTGTGTGCTGAATTCCTAGGCCTCCGGCGCAAGTGGAAAGGCCTCCTCGAAGCTTGCTGGGAAGGGTGCCAGCTGTGCCTTGGCTGCTGTATTTGAATCGAGATTTCACTAAACAAAGCCACCTAGGCCTGGGGATTTTAGTCAGTGATCGTTGCCTCTCCCCTACCTTTCTTTACTTTCTCGGAGATAGATGTTGAACTGCTGGAGGAAATTGTGGACCTGAGGGACCCTCTAATCTCCAATATTGGAAGAAAACAGAAACATTTCTTAACCATGACAGCAAAAAGCCTGCAGGTTTATTTTGAGATTAAAGAGCCGGGGTAGAATAGAATTTTTTCCAAGCATTCATAAACAAAAAGCCTAAAGCTCTCTATTTTAAAATATTTGAAAAACACTCCATATTATATCTGGGGAAAGTAAAAAAGCTGTTGTTTCCATTAAGCCATTAGAGCATGTAAGAGATACCTGGTTATACAATGAAGACTCGAGTACATGCTTTGTTTTTTGATGTCAAAATAATGCTGGTTTAACTCCTGGTTAGTTCCTGCCAAATCTGTTGCATGGGATGAAGTTGCAGTAGCCATACTCTTCTCATGTTCCCTGTTCCTAAGATCAGATTCCTCTAGTTTTTTTTTTTTTTTTTTTTAAATGTCCCAGAGACATCTGAGCGATCCCTAAATATGAAGGCTTCATCCTAATCCATCCAGGTATTTCACTTTGTATAGATTAAGCTGAAGACCGCACATGAGCCTATACATCTTCTGGTGGGTTCCCACCGTGGACTTAGTGTAACCATTTAATCACTTGACCCCCAAGACATACAATACTGCATGAATAAGTGTTATAGAAAGCTGCCAAAATTCAAAGGTTTTAATATGACCCATCTAACGTCTGCTTTATTTCCCTCAGACCATCAGTATTAAATAGAAGAAAAAAATCAAGGACTACTTGAAGCTATTTTTGTTAATATACTGGTTACTGAAGTTTACTGTAAATATGTGTATAGTATATCTATTTCTTTTTAACCTTGTGCTTCCCAGGGATTTTCTTCCTCAGACTAGAGGCTGTTGGATAGGGAGTGAAAGCCACTCATCCCTGGGTTGAAGCAAAGTGTGACCATCTTTTTATCACTGGTGGTCTACACACCTAAGTTATCACAATATTTGAAGCATCTTAACATTTGTGCGATGGAATCTGTTTTTGTTATTTATAATGTATAAAAAAATGGAACCCTTTCTTGAGTTAAGTTCATGAAAATGTTTATTTTTAAAGTTAACTACATGCATCTTGTCTAACTACCACATGCACTGTTCTGAAAAAGAGCCTTTACCACCTGTAACCTGAATTTTGGTTATTCTTTTCATACTTCTTTGATTTGAAGTTACAGAAATACTGAGTTTTGTTCAGGCAGAGTCTCTCCTGCTATACAACACTGAACCTCATGCCATTGCCTCAGTGGTCCTTGGCCAGCCCCCAAGGTCAGGTCGGAGCATCATTCTGCATGGCAGCTTAAAGGCAGCATGCATTTGTCATCCTCCTAGTTTTGGTTCAGAGTTGAACCAGCGCAAGGAAGACTTTAAAAGCTCCAGAATGATGATAGTTAATCAGCAAACGTAAGGTTTTATAATTCATGAACATTTGCCACCTGTTCGTGTCCTGCATGATGAACATTAACCTTTAAAAGTATGAATTTCAAAGACGGGCATTGGTGGTATGTGCCTGTGGTTCCAGTTAGCAGGAAGCTGAGGCAGGGGGATTGCTTGAGCTTAGGCACTTAATTAAGGCCAGCCTGGGCAACATGGCAAGACCTCCAAAGCAAAGTAGGAATATCAGAGACTGTCCTGTGCATGACTGTGTGCAAGGAGGGTGTGCTACTTGCCTAGCCAATATTCAGTTGTGCACTTTGAATATTCTTGGGAGAGTAGTGCACTGCTCGGCATTGACTGTTACTTTCCACTTGTTCCACAATGTTGTTAAAACCATATTTTTTAAAAAAGATTACCCTTGTGAATAATTTCATTTTTCCCAGAGGGATGACCTGGGGAACACATCTTGGCACATGTTCTCCCATCTAAATCTTTGTGGGTTTTGTTTGTTTTGTTTCGTTTTGTTTTTTTTTTTTTTTTGGTAAGATAAGCTTTTGGCAGTTAAAAACCATTTATATAGGTCACTTTATAGGAAGTAGTTGATGGATGTTAAGAGACTTTATAATTTTTCTCAGGGACCTAAAACCTGAATTTGGATAAAATTAAATAAAAAAATTGTTTTTTGGTTGCTAGGTTTGTGGATTTCTAGTCATTTCACAAGCTGCCAGGATGGGGTTGGTTGGGAGGGGAGATCTGGGCCATTATAGGAATGTGTCACAACAAGTGTATCCCAGCCCACACTCCTTTGAGGGAAACAATGCTGCTCTCCTAGGATGACAGGCGTTATTTCCCAATGAGATGAAGCCATAGCTCTTACAAACTGTTAGGGAAAAAATGCTATGTCCACTTCCCTCTGTTCTTAATTGGCCCCCTGCACAGCGAATGTTACATCAGCACCAAGGGATGCTGCATTACATTCACTTGTGAGTAGGATATTTATCCTGAATGTATATCAGATTCGTGGTTTCCTATTGCTTCTCCTCTGCTGCTTTTCTTTGATCTTAAATGTCTCAAAGGAAATACCTGAAGGGCAGCAGTGAGGCGGCACCACATTCAAAGCCCACACTCTGAAATTCAGTCAGCATCACAGTCCCAGCCCCAAATAAAACATTTATCCTTCTGGTATATTCTTACTGTAATTGCATTATGTATCATGGAAATATAACAAGCAGAGAAGTCAAATTTCATTCTGGATCACAGATTGAAGTAAATTAGCACAGGCAGGATTGAAGGAGGTGATATGCTTAGTTTGTGATACGCTTGTTTTTTCCCACCATTTAGATTATTTGGCCACTCTGGGCTTCTAGAAACACAAACAGAGAGCCAGCCTACCTCCTGTGAACCCTGCAGAGGGACCCAGAAGGACCCAAGGTCAGGAAGCTGGAGTCCCCAGCTTCCTATAGCTCTCAGCCTGCTGAGATCAGTGGAGACTTCTGTATTCCATCACAGTAGGGCACATTCCCAGGTCAGAGCAGGGTTATGGAAATGTGCGGAGAAGAGGCAGGCAGTCCAGCATGGTCCTGCTCTCTCACCTCAGATTCTGTGGGCTGTGTGTTAACTGTGGCCCTGTGAATTTGTACCTGTCACAAGCTCTCTGCTGACTGAAAGAGGATTCTCAGGATGTGTTCGAAGCTAAGAGTCTTAATCATAAACGGTTCGGGTGGCTTTCTCATCTGCCTCGTCCCCTGCCCTTGGTGGGGAACTAGAAGTGGGGTCTGCATCATTCTGCATTGAAAATGTAAGTTCACCCACCTTTGTGACAACTCCTAGCTGTGTCTCCCAGCACCATGCTGGCCTTGGGAGTAAAACCCTTGGTATTTGTGGGAGTCCTCTGTCTTTTGTGTCCTTAAAATAACATGCAACCCATTTTTATCTGGAACCACCCCCACATTCTGATTCGGTGTTAAAAGTGTAACTGCAAAAGGATTGACTTGAAGGCTCCATTAAGTCTTGGCAATCTCTTGGTTGAAACTTTTCATAAAGGTCCACCAGTGGGGCTGTCGCTTTGCTGTCCCTCCATTCCTAGTGCTTATCAGTCTCCTTAGGTCATACAACAGTTACACCTCTTGAATCAAGTGTTTGTATTTACTATGGGAAAGGTGAACTAAAGATTAGTATTATATTATTTTAATGGATTTAAAGTAATTTATAAGTATGTTGTGTAAATTTTTTAAAGACTATGTATTATAAAAGGATATATCCTGTGAAATATAATATCATTTACTGTTGAATAGAATAATGCTATAAGAATGATTTATCTCACCCACAGAACGGATTACATTCCCGATGCAATCAACAGGCACTTTGTAACTTCCTGTTTTAGGGGGAAGACAAGACATCTGTATAAAGTACAGTTTGTGTCCCTCAGAATATGCACTGTATGGCTATACAAAAGCAGCTTGATGAACAAATCACCCCATGGCTCATTAAAAAACAAAGCTTCCAGAAACAGCAGTATGTGTGGTTTCTTTTCTACCCGTCGTGGCTCCCATCCCAACTCCCGTGGAACAGCATGGAACAGCAGTGATTTCTTAGTTACAATGCTGTTTCAAGGGAAGGCCCCTTCCCCAGACTAACAGCATGCAGAGGTGAGTTACTAGAATTCAGCTGAATTCACATGAAGACAAGATTCCAGGTGTTGGTTTTCCTGTAAGGGACGCCAGCTGCTGGCTGTCAAGACTTAATTTAGAGGGGATTCCAAGGTTGCTGAGTAGAGGTATCTTGAACTCACTTGCTTCTCCACAAAAGAAAAAGCAAAAGAAAAAGCAACAGGTTGTAATCCTACAGTTTGAGTGATCCTGGGAGGACACTGGAATTAAGAGAGAATCTTGGGAGATTCAGAGACCAGGGACAAATGCATAGCTAGAGAAACAAGGTACCCTATCAGCCAGCTGCCCTGCCCAATGGCCGGGGGCAAGGAGCTGTCCTCTGCAGTTGTATAGGGAGAGAATCCCAGCAAGCCCTGTTGGCATAGACTCTGACAGCCCGAGCTACGATGCTCTCACACCCTCACAGCCTTGCAGCCCAGCCTTGCTTTGGGGAGAGAATTCTACATCATCACCTCTGTTGGGGTGGAGGGGCTGAAGGGGTAGTTTCACTTGTGGGGTCCACAGAGAAAGCACATGAAACAGCAGCAGCAGCAGAGAGTGAGAACTGTGTACTTATTGTGTAGCCCTTATATGTACCATTATCACATATTTACATTCTTGTATACTGACTTAAAACCATGTGGCACATGTGCGGCTGCCTAACGCTAAGTCAAGATTACAGAAGTTTGTTCCATTGTGTGCCTGTGCTAGACAGCAGGGTCATACCCTCTGGTGTCCTCAGATGCCTGAACTTTGAAGCAATTTTGAAGCGTCTCCTCACAACCTCCCAGTGAATCCCTAGGGTGCTGTACCCAGAAACTATCTTGTGTAGAGACCTACTGTGTGCATTGGGCTGCTCTGGGACACTATAATGCCACTGCACTGGCTGATCAGGTAGCTGCTTCACAAACTACACTTGGCCTAGTAGAATGACAGTCACACCAGCTGGGTGCCCTGCAGTGTAAAGGGGGATGTTACAACAGGAATGCTGCCCTGAAGAACCGGGATGGGAGTGTGCACTCAGATCACAGATGTGGCTGGCTGGGTGCAGATTCACACTGGTGGGAGGAGTGAAGGTGGTCATTCGTGGTCCCTCTGCCCTTTTCCTGGCATCCTGCAGAGGCTCCCGTCATGGCCCCCTGCTGCCCCACCCTAAGGTGCATGACCTACTGAAGTTCAGAGAGAAACTGCCTGGTGCCATCGGCTGTGTCCTGCCCTCACTTGTGCCCACAGGCACTTTGACGTAAGTCAGAAAGGAAAGCTCCAGCCATCACCCTGCATGGCTAGAAGTACCCCGAGGTCCTGCTGACGGGTGGGTACTGCCACAGTAACAGCAGATAGGGACACCACAGTTCCACACCCGCTGTCACCACACCTGTAAGGTTTTCCCCACCAGCTGCCCCCGAACCTTGTGAGACCACACACTGCTGTTAGGTGTTGTGGTTCCTATCACCACCTCTCCGGGTGAACTCATCACAAGTGCTTCAGGCTAGAATCCTTACCTGTGATGGACAGTATCAACAGTGCTTAAGAAAACCCCACCACTCCCATTCTAGGAGCAGCCACACAGGATGTACCCCGCACACTGCTGTCTACACTGCCATGCTTGAACTGCTAGCGCCCCAACTCACAAGGCCCACAGAGCTCACTGATCACAGCCAAAGAAGCTACAGGGAGACTACACCACCATACCCTGCTGGAAAGAAACAGACCTAACATGGCATTAAAAACGGACAGCCCAAGACATAGCTTCAGGAGAAAGCAGCTTACTAAAAAGGCTGCACCATACCCTCCCAGTGCATGCAAGCAGGCGCCATGCCTGCTGAAGTTCCCTTCCATTGTAAACAAGCAGGCCCGTCCCCGCTGTGCAGCACCCTCAACCACAAGCAAGCAGGCCTATGCCAGCCATATGGTGTCCCCAGCCCAAGGCGCAACCATCCACTAACTCCAAGCCAGCTCCACATTTCGCTTCTCTGTGTCAGAGACTAACAAATCTGATCCTGGCAGAGGACGCTGCCTGGGGAAAGAAGGTGAGCCTGAAAAGTCAGCAGACCTAGAGAGAAAGCACAGACTGGGCCAGCAACTTCAGAGACTCCAGTATAACCCTCCCAAAGTGATCGGGAGACACAACCACAGGGACCACTGCAGAGACGGAGTGGGCCAGAAATAAGGCCGCCTGAGAAGCAGAAGCTCGAGCTGGACGGATACAGGCCCTGCCCTCCATAGACGAGCACCCAGACTCTGAGTGTCGACCTTCAGTCCAACAGTAAACCCACACTGATTGTGTTTCTTATCTACCAATATGAGCAAGGACATACTGCGGCTTGGATGGTGACCACAGTCTGGAGTGAAAGGATTGAGTGAGCCCTGGTGCATGGAGGGCACCTCAGAAACTGGAAAGAAAATATTCAGAAATAGGAATTTTGTTTGACTCAGTCTTTTTTGCTGTTTCTATTTTTTATTATTTTTCTCTTTCAACAAGTTTTTAGGGGACTTGGGGGGTTTTCTTCCTTATTTGACCTTTTCTTCTCTCTCTCTCTCTCTTAGTTTTTTCTATTTTTTCCTCTTTTCAACATTTTTTCTCTCCTTGGCTTTCTTTTATTTTCTGCATTTTGCTGGTTTTCTTTTTTTTTCTTTGTTCTTCCCTGCAACGGTTTTCTCCATTTACACCTCAATTCAGTGGTACCACCATTCACAAACTTAATTCACTCTGCAATTCTGGAAAAGATATTCACATTCATGTTCATGCGGGAAAGATGGCCACGGTGGTGTTCATCACCCAATGCACAGTTGGCAAACGAAAACAAAATTTTGCCAAATGCTTCTGTTTGCAAACCAAAGTATTCACAGACAAAAGCATTCAAGAACTGTCTGTACTGTATTCCCCAAAAATAAGACCTAAGCAGAACCAGCTCTAGCTGGTCATTACCACGATGATGGCCAGTGTGATGCAGCAGGTTAGATCTTGCTGTTCTCTTGCTCAGTGGCTACTCTGTCATGGCAGAGGAAAGCAAGGATAGACTGATTTGGGCTGGCGTGCTTTTCTTGTTAGGAAATACGGTAGGAGGAAGTATGGTAGGATCTTCTATCTCATTTTTCTCTCTTCCTTTTCATATATCATTAATTTTTCTACTTTTACTCTTTCATTTTCCAGTTCCTCTCCCCCTCTACTAGAAAATGACTAAACTTCATGAATCTCTAAATAGCTAGTTAAATATATTCTATTACTACTGAATACTGTTCTACTCTTAATAGAGAAAAAGCTGCTCCATACAGTAGATATTTACTGTAGGTCAATAGTAGGTCAATGTTTGGTTTGTCTTAGTGTTCATACTATAATTACAGATCTCTTTTCTATGGCTAAGGGCAGGACATTATTGGTTCTTATGATTTGTCAGCATTCAGTTTGTCTTTGACACTAAAATCGATACTGATTTTATTACTATAGCCAAGGTGACATGGTTGTTGCTATTCACTGGCTTTCTTGGGATGTCACTATCTGGTTTGGCTTGGGGTCATTAACAGTACTGCAGCTGATTCCCAGAAAAGTGGGTATTGGGCCAAATGTGATGCAACCTCCCACCACAAGTAAACAGTTGTTCGATCCTGGGACACAGGCAAAGGCCAACAGTAAGCGATAGCCAGAGGGCAACAATGAATAGACATTAACTATAGTGGTCTCCATACTAGAAGCAGTTTTCTACGATAAGTAACGCCCAAGCATAAACATAAAACAAGACAAACAGAAACATGGTAAGGCAACAAATGCATCGAAAAACTCCCAACTCCTCCAAAAGTGATCAAAGGGGGAGGAACCCTAAAGCCACATGCTCATGCTATTTGAAATGAGAGGAGACAACAAAACAAACCAATAAGACAATGGGAAAGCAGCATTACAAAAAAAAATGTAAAGATACCCTAGAAAGAGACAAGCCAACAAAGCTAGTACCTCAAAAAGAATGAATGCACCTGGCAGGATGAGCAGCTGAACAAACAGGAAAAATGAAGTCGGCAGCAGGAAAACAGTGCAATGAGAGGAAAAAGTCAATATTTCTTAAAAATAACTCTCAATTTGAGTGGTCTCAATTTCCCAATCAAAAAGCACAGGCTGACAGAATGGATCAAGAAAAAAAAAACAAAATACAACAATGTGCAGTACAGATATTCCTTGTTTAATGACTGTTATGGTTGATACATTGTGTCAACTTGGGGAGTCTAGAGGTTTGGCTAAGTAACTCAGCAGGAAGGCAGGGTACTTACTTTGTATATATCCTGAGCCTGTTGCAGAGGAGGGCATGGAGATTATGTGAGAGCTACACGCCCCTTAGATGGGGGTAGTCTGTTTACAAAGTAAGGCAAGAAAGAAGCTGCTTGCCGCCATTCCTCCGGTTTTTGCTTTTGCTGCTTTGCCGTTCGGCTGCCATTCCTCCTTTGCTCTTGTTGCTTTGCTACTTTCTGCCTCGGAGCCAGCCAAGTATGGACTGAAACCTCCACAAACTGTAAGCTAAATAAACCTTTCCTTCCTTCATTTTGGGCGTTGGGTATTTTGTCTCAGCAACGAGAGAAAAGTAACCAAGACAATGACCTACCTGTTTAACAACTGGTTGGAACTATAACCAAGGCATGCTATTTGGATTTATGGCCTGCCACTTGAATTTATGACCCATTTTGTTTTGTACAGTACACCTTGTTTATCCAGTTTTATGGCTTGTATCTAGATGTCCCCGCAAAGCATCATGTGGTTGTAGATGGGGCTTTTCAGAGGTAGCTGGATCTAGAGTGTGTGGTTCTGAGATTAAGGGTATGAGGCTTGGATTAAGTGCACAATCCTGGGATTAAGAGTACCCCACCTGGATGTGAGTGCCACCTGCTCTAAGGGTGGGTGGCCTGGATGGAATACAAGGGGCAGAATGAGGGCTGCTCCAGTCACTTGCCACTGCTACTTGTCCTCTGCTGCCTCCTGCCCAGTCTGTGATGCACCTCTGCCATGCCACCCTGCCTTGGAGCCAGCCCACTTTGGATTGAAACCTCTACAAGCTGTGAGCCAAATAAACATTTCCTTTTTTAATTTTGGGTGTTGGGTATTTTGTCTCAACAATGAGAAAAGTAACTGAGACATACAGTAGTATTGTAATTCTTGCTGATTATACTGTATTTTTTAAAAATTAACTTTATTGGTATGTTTTAAGTAATACATAATGATCACATTCATCATGGGAAATTTGTATTCATTGTATTCATTCCCCTCCCTTCAACCCTTCTTCCCCACCTTATTTACAAAAGCATTGTTTCCATTTTTTCCTTATTCTTTTTCCTTTTCCTTTCCTTCCTTTCCCCTCCCTCCTCCCTTGTTCCCTTTCCCATTTGAACATTTTCTTCCTATTTCCCAAAGTACTGTAGTTTTATGTTCTGTTATACATTACAGAACTGCATATAGGAGTTATCCAAATAATAGCAAAGTCATTAGGTTGGAGGTTCCTTTGACTATTTCTTTGATCAGAGTCTTGTACATACTATATATAATTCCCCTAATGACCTAGTTGCAGGATTGGAACTAGGTCATAAATGAGGAATGACTGTATACAAGAAACACATTTAATCCAAAAAGGTATTCTCAAAGGATGAAAAATAATATTTCATGCAACAGGAACCCAGGAAAAAAAGCAGAAGTTTCTATCCTAATTTCAGATAAAGTGGATTTCATCCAAGACTAATCAGAAGAGAGAAGGTCACTACATATAGTTAAGGGAACAGTCCAACAAGAAGAGTTAACAATAACTATATATGTATGAGATACCAGTGCACTAAACTTCATAAAACAAACTCTAATGGACATGAAAACTCAGATGAACACCAGTACAATTATAATGGGGACTCTAAATACCCTACTGTCACAGAGGGACAGATTGACTAGGCAAAGTATCAGAGCTGAACCAAAACTTCAGACAAAGGGGCTTAATAGCATTCCACCAACACCAATAGAGGACACATTCTTCTTGGCAGCACAATGCACTTTCCCCAAAACAGACCACATACTAACCCACAGAGCATGCTTAAGTAAACACAAAAGAAGTGAAGTTATCCCATGCATATTATCAGACCACTGTGCAGTGAAACTAGAAATCCATGGCAAAAGACACCACAGAAACTATGAAAACACATGGAAATTAAAACCCTCTTGAATACTCAATGAATCACAGATGAAATTAAAGAAAAACATTAAGACAATCAAACAATAATGCCAGTACAACATACTGGAAACCTATGGGACGCAATCAAAGCAGTCCTGGGGGCCAGGGATGTAGCTCAGTGGCACAACGCCTGCCTGGCAAGTGTGAGGTCATAAGTTCAATTCCCAGTACCAAAAGCAAACAAAAAACAACAAAGCAGTCCTAAGAGGCAAGTTTATAGCAACGAATTCCCATGCTAGAATAACAACTAACCTAATGCTGCACCTCAAGGTCCTAGAATAACAGGAACAATCCAAACCCAAAGCTAGTACAAGAAGGGAAATTATAAAGGTGAGAGCAGAAATTATTGAAATTGAGACTAGAAACAAAATACAAAGAGTCAATGAATTGAAGAAATCAGTGAATCAAACTTTGTTCTTTGAAAGACTGAACAAAATAGGCAAATATTTAGCCAACCTTGTTTATAAAAGGAAAGACCCAAATCCATGCAATTAGAAATGAAAAAGATGAAATTATAACAAATTCTGCCAAAAATCCTGAAGATTATTGGCAATTTCTTTGAGACTTTGTACTGTAATAAAATAGAAACTCAAAAGGAATGGATAAATTCCTAGATGCATATAAGCTACCAATACTGAACCAAGAAAATATAAAAATTATAAGTATGTCAATATTAGTGAAATTAAATACAAACTAACCAAACAAAAAAAACCTCCCAACTAAGAAAAGTCCAGGTCCTGATGAATTCCATTGCCATTTTCTACAAGAACTTCAGAGAAAATCTAACACCAATACTCCTTAAACTTTAATGAAATCAAAAGGGAAACAGTACTTCCAAAGTCATTCCTGGAAGCAAGCATCAGCCTGATTCTAAAACCAGAAAAAAGACCCAACTAAAAAAAAACTACAGACCAATATCTGTAATGAACATAGATGCAAATATCCTCCATAAGATAGTACTGGCAAAGAGAATGCAGCAAATCATTAGAAAGATCATACATCTAGACCAAGTATATTCATTCCAAGGATACATACATCAATAAATGTAATTTACCACATAGACAGAAACAAGGACAAAAACCACATCATCACATCAATAAATGAAGAAAAAGCATTTGACCAAATTCAGCATACATTCATGATTTTTTAAAAAGTCAAGAAAATAGGATTAGAGCCTGTAATCCCAGCACTTGGGAGGCAGAGGCAGGAGGATCATTGTGAGTTTGAGACCAGCCTGGGCTACAAAGTGAGCTCAAGGCCAGCCTGAACTTCACAGACCCTGTCTCAAAAAGACAGAAAAAAAATAGGATTAGAGGATCTCTATCTTAATCTGATAAAGACCATCTATGAGAAACCAATGGCCAAGAGCATTCTCAATGGGGAAAAGCTGAAAGCTTTTCCTCTAAAATCAGGAACAAAAAAAATCAGGAATAAGACAAGGATGTCCACTATCACCACTTTTATTCACAGTTCTTGAAATCCTAGCTATAGCAATTAGATAATAGAAAGAAATAAAAGGAGAAGGTAGGCATGGTGGCACACACCTATAAACCCTGCACACAATGGCTGAGACAGAAGGGTCACCAAGAGTTCAAGGCTAGTCTAGGCTATTTAGTGAGTTCAAGGTCAGCCTGATCTGTATCGTGGGACCCTGTCTCAAAAAAAAAAAGAAAAAAGAAATAAAAGGGAATACAGACAGGGAAAGAAGTTAAATTATCATCATTTGCAGATGGCATAATCCTCTACATAGAAGACCCTAAAAACTCCATCAAAAGCCTCCTAAGAACTAATACCCAAATTCAGTAGTGTAACAGGATATAAAATAAACATTCAAAAATGAATAGTGTTTCTGTACACCAATAACAAACACTAAGAGGGAAATTAGGGAAATGATACTTTTCACAATAGCATCAAGAAAAATGAAACACTTAGGAATTAACCAACCGAGGAAGTGAAAGGCCTCTACAATGAAAACTGTAGTACTCTTAGAAAGGAAATCAATGAAGGTATCAGAAAATGGAAAGTTATCCCCTGTTCTCAAAAAGACCAAAAAAGAAAAAGAAAAGAAATCTTATTCCCTGTTTGCCTGGGTAGGCAAAACCAATATAGTTAAAAGGCCATACTTCTGAAACTGCTATATAGGACTTCTGGGAAGATGGTGGGGTGGTAAACAGCATAGAAAGAACCTCTCCAACACTTGCTATCCAAACACTGGAATATAGCAACACAAGGAAGACAAGGAGGGAAGAGGATCCCCTGTACCCAGAAAGGATCTGAAGAAAGAACTGAAGCCTATGGGGAGAGTGAAGAGAGAAACTTCAACAAAGAAAAGGAGGTAGCCAGCTGAGCCTTCTCCCTGAGCCAGGACTTACTGCGTGAGAAGAGCAGTTCAAACCTGCAGGCACATGGTGACTGCTGGCAACACCAGAGGCCTCCATGGAGAGACATAGCAGTGGAATGGAGCAGTGGATATGAAGGACTGCACTAGCTGGGGGTGAGTGCTGAGGGCTCAGTCATCCAATGGGAGAGAGCAGTTGGCCAGGAGCTATCTTGGAAAGAGGCCAACTGAGCTCAGAACTCAGAACAACTGCTGGGTCCTTCTCATGGCTCCCAGCTGAGTTCAAGCCTACAGAAGGTGCACTGACTGCTGCAGGCTGAATGGGTCTGGTCTTGGCCCCCACATCCAGAATACAGACAGAACTTCAGTGGAAATAGAGGTGTAACCTTGCTGAGATTATCCAGTATCCCACCGTCAAGCTTCTGCTGGCCTGCTGGGATAAGTCAACACAGATGTAGACTATCACCACATGTTGTTTACCAGTGACAGTTGAGACAAACCTGGAAGGGGACTTTTTCTTTTTTTCTTTTTATCTTTTTTCTTTTATCTCTCTCAATTTTTTTTGGTTGTTGTTGTGGTGGTGGTTTTGTTTTTGTTTTCTCTTTCATTGTTTGATCTTGTTTATATATGAGGGTGAACATGGTTTCTAGCCTCTTTGTGGTTATTGTTGTGTTCTTCCTTTTATTTCGTCTTTCTGTCTTTCCCTCCTGTCTTCTGCACCAGCTTCCCAAAGTTTGTGACATCCCCCTTTGTCCTCCTTCCTTGCTTCTAATCTCATCCTCTTCTACTTTTCCATTTTTTCCCTAATTGCTTTCACATTTTCAGCCATAAGGGTAAAATTGATATATTAAGGACTAATCTACTGCATATAATTTTCTGGTTTGTTTTAGATTTTGTTATATAGCCACAAATCTGGTTCCTATGATTAAAGGTGGCAAATTAATGGTTACCTCAGCTTGTCATTTTCTAGGCTGTTTTTGATGCTATTTTTATTGCTGATGATACCACTTTAGCCAAAAGTGACATAATTGTTCTAACCAGCTGTTCTTCCCAGTATTACAAGACTGAGATTGACTAAGGGTCATAGAAAATACTGTGGCCCACCAAAGAATCAGGGGATGGGCCAAGCAGGCAGCAACTCCTCATCCCCAACAAATTAAAGAGGTAGGATCTTGCAACAGACTCAAAACCCAGAAACCAGCTACTGGAAGATACCTCAAAGAGTAGTCATTTAATATGGGTTCTAAACACTAGCAATAAAGCAACTCATCATAGGCAATTTACAAGCACCAACCTGGGAATTAAACTAAAAAAAAAATAAAAAAGAAAATTAGATGATACTTAAACAAGATGCAACCCCAGACATCCAGTTCATCAAAGGCAAACCCAAGAGGCAATGAGGTGGGACAATCTGAAAGCCACCCATGTGGCCTCTCTGAAGTGGTAACAACAAAGCAATTGAATGAGGCTCTAGAAAAAATCAAATCAGAAATAATTTCTCATTTCTATGGGGAGAGTGAAGAGAGAAACTTCAACAAAGAAAAGGAGGTAGCCAGCTGAGCCTTCTCCCTGAGTCAGGACTTACTGTGTGAGATGGTGTCCATAATGAAAACCATGCTTAGTGACTCTAGAGCAGATACAGATTTTAAAAAAAAAAAAGAGGTGCTTAAGAAAATGATGGAAGCCATGAATATCCAACAGAAAAGAAAACAGGAGAGAAATGAAATCCATATTCAAATTCAAGCAGATATCCAGGAGGATAAAAATTCCATTCGAAGTGTCTGCAGCAGAATGAGCCAATATGAGGACACAATCTCAGATATAGAAGACAGGCTTGTGGTTAGCAATCATGAAAAGAAATATTTCTTTAAAATAGCAGGAACCATAAGAAATCAATCCAGCAGCTGCTAGATGATACAAAGAAGAATAACTTAAGATTGATTGGAGTCAATGAAAAAACAGGAGCACAAATTATATAAAAAATTATAGCACAAATTATACAAAGAACTGTTCACAGACATCATGGCACAAAACTTTCTTAGCAGAGAAAAAGAATTTGACATACAAATAAATGAGGCATATAGAACTCCAATTAGCCATGATAAAAAATCTATAGTCATGCATATCATAGTCAAGATCCCAGAAATTCAACATAAGAATAGAATCTTAAAAGCTGTTAGGGAAAAGAAACAAATCATCTTTAAAAGAAAGTCCATCAGAATCACAGCTGACTTCTCAGCACAAACCCTCAAGTCAAGGAGACCTTGGAGTGAAGCATCTCAAGCTGTAAAGGAAAACAACCTTGTCAGCCTGCTCAGGGGGGCCAAGGGAGATTTTCACAGGTGAGGTCCCAAAGTTAAAGAACACATGTGTGCAAGACAGAAGCTACAACAGCAGGCAGCATGGAGCAGAGAAGAGAGTCAGGGTGAGAGCTGCCTGAATCTTTATTGCATAATTCTTATAAGGTTATTATCTCATGTTTACAGTCTCATATAGTGCTGTGACCAGTGCATGAGTGTTTACCTGTACTAAGTCATGGTTATATAACTGTATCCCACTGTGCGTCTGTGCTAGACAAGCAGGGTCACTTCATAAAAAATAGAAATTAAATAGCACCCTCCTGAACAACAAATGGGTCACAGATGAAATTAAATAATAAATTAGACCATTTTTACAGTTAAATGATAATGACAATAGAACATACCAGAAATTATGGAACACAATGAAAGCAGTCCTAAGAGGGAAAATTATAGCAGGGAATACCCATATCTGGAAAAACAGAGAAAGTGCAAATACACAACTTAATGTTGAACCTCAAACTTTTAGAAAAAGAAAAGCAAGCCAAGTCCATGGTCCATATAAGAGAGGAAATTATAAGATCAGAGCAGAAATTAATGCAATGGAGACTAAGAAAACTATACAAAGAATCAGTGAATCAAAGGATTGGTTCTTCAAAAGACTAAATAAAAGTGACAAACCTTAGCCAACTTTATCAAAAAAGGAAAGAAAATACTCAAATCCATGCAATTAGGGATGAAAAGGGTGAAATCATAATGCACCCTGCAGAAATCCAGATCATCTATACCCACTTTGAGAACTTGTATTCTAATAAGATGGAAAATGCAGAAGAAATGGATAGATTCTTAGATACATATGAATTACCAAAGCTGAATCAAGAAGATATAAAAATCCTAAATAAACAAATATCAATCAGTGAAATCAAAGATGAAATTAAAAACTTACTAGCAAAGAAAAGCACAGGCCCTGACAGATTCACTGCTGAATTCTACAAGAAATTTAGTGAAGACCTAATATCAGTACTTCTCAAACTCTTTAATGAAACTGACAGGGAAACAGTTCATTCCTGGAGCCAGGCATTACCCTGATACGAAAACCAAAGAAGGACCCAACCAAGCAAGAGAACTACAGGCCAGTCTCCCTAATGAACACAGATGCAAAAATCCTCAATAAGATACTAGCAAACAGAATGCGGCAAATCATCAAGAAGATCATACACCATGACCAAGTAGGATTCATCCTAGGGATGCAGAAATGGTTCAACATATGCAAATCAATAAATGTAATACACCATATTAACAAAGCCAAGGACAAAAATCACATGATCATCTCATAAATGCAGGAAAAGCTTTTGACAAAGTTGAGCACCCATTCATGATAAAAACCCTACAGAAAATTGAAATAGATGGTCTTTATCTCAATCTAATAAAAGCCATCTATGATAAACTAATAGCCAACATTTTACTAAATGGACAAACACTGGAAGCTTTCACTCTAAAATCAGGAACAAGACAAGAATGTCCACTTTCTCCACTCTTATTCAACATAGTTGTGGAAACTTTAGCCAGAGCAATTAGACAAGAGAAAGAAATTAAAGGAATAATGATAGGAAAGGGAGAAATTAAATTATCATTATTTGCAGATGACATGATACTCTACATAGAAGACACCCAAAACTCCACTAGAAGATGACTAGGTTTAATAAGAAAATTCAGTAGTGTAGCTTGATATAAATCAACACTCAAAAATCAATAGCCTTCCTGTACACAAATAAAAAACTGAGAGAGAAATTAGGGAAACTATAGCTTTCACAGTAGCATCCCCCCAAAATGAAATACCTAGGAATCAATCTAATGAAGGATATAAAAGACTTCTACATTGAAAACTACAGTAGCATATTGAATAGTGTATCAGAAAATGGAAAGGTATCCCTTGTTTATGGAAAGGTATCCCTTGTTTATGGAAAGGAAGAAAATCAGCATACCCCCAAAATTTTTATACAGATTTAATGCAATTCCAATTAACATTCCAACAGCATAACTCAAAGAATTAGAGACTACAGTCCTGAAATTCATTTGGAAGCACAAGAGACACAGAATAGCAAAGGCAATTCTGAGCAACAAAGGCAAGGAAGAGGGCATCACAATCCCTGACTTGAAATTACACTACAAAGCTACTGTGATAAAAACAGCATGGTACTGGCAAAAAAACAGACCTAAGGATTAATGAAACAGATTAGAAAATGCAAAAACAGCTCCAAACATGCTCAGCAACCTTATCTTTGACAAAGGTGCCAAATACATTCACTGGAATAAAGATAGCCTCTTTAATAAATGGTGCTAGAAAAACTGGCTTTGCACACGCTGAAGCTTAAAAATACCTTTCACCATACACTAAACTAAATTTCAAATGGATCAAAGATCTAAATATTAAAACAGAAACATTAAATCTGCTGGAAGACAGAATAGGTAAATCTCTTGAAGACAATGGTGTAGTTCAATATACTACTAGTGTCTCTTAGTTCAACTTTGGGAATAAAACCCTGATCACACAGGAACTATCACAAAGAATTAACGACTGGGATATCATATTATTAAAAGGCTTTTGTACAGCAAGAGAAACCACCAACAGAGTGAAGAGACAACCCACAATGTGGGAAAAAAATGTTTGCCAGCTGTTCCTCAGACAAAGGATTACTATCAAGAAAATATAAAGAACTCAAAATACTCAGACCTTCCAAATTTAAAGACCCAATCCAAAAATGGTCATCTGAGATGAATACAAACTTTGCAGATAAAGAAATACAAATGGCAAATAAATATATGAAAAAATGTTCAATATCACTGGTCATTTGAGAGATGCAAATTAAAACAACATTGAGATTCCATCTCATCCCAGAAAGAATGGCTATTATTAAGAAGTCAACCAATAACAAATGCTGGTGGGGCTGTGAGGAAAAAGGAACCCTTCTCCACTGTTGGTGGGAGTGTAGACTGCTGCAACCACTGTGGAAATCAGTGTAGAGATTTCTCAAAAAACTAGAACTAAAGGTTCCTTTTGACTCAGGCATTCCCCTCCTGGGTACCTTCCCCCCAAAATTAAAAGCATCACACCACAATGATATATGTGCACCCATGTTTATAGCACCACTGTTTATAATAGCCAGATCTTGGAAATAACCAAGTGCCCACCAACTAGTGAATGGATAAAGAAGATGTGGGTTTTTTTTTTTAATACAATGGAGTATTTACTCAGCCATAAAGAAGGATAAACTTGAGACTTTTATAGGTAAATGGATGCAACTAGAGACCATACTCATATGTGAAATAAACCAGATGTACATGTGTAAACATCATATTGTCTCCCTAATGTGAGAAGCAGAAAGAGTAAATAAGGTCTAACATGTACAGTAGGTATTGTGAAATGGGAAGAAATTGTTCAAAAGGAAAAAAGAACTAGGATGAGGAAGAGGGAAAGGAAGGGAAAAGGAAAAAGAAATGCAAGTTAGTTATACTAGTAGTGTCTCTTAGTTCAATGAAAAGGAAGGTGTGTGGTAATACTAATGGAGAATTTTTTATGCCCATATTTTGTATGCTGTATAACTACTTTAAAGATAATGATACGCAGTGCATTAGCTATTGGTATTCTATTATTCTGTTACAATTTTGTTTTACTTTTTTCCCATAAAATAAAAAAAAAATTCTCAAAGACCTCTCATATTTATATTTGCAAACTGCGGCTCGGTTCATTATCCATATCAAAGAGGAACAATATTGACAGTATGTAGGGATGCTATATTGGGTGGCCTTAAAGACATGACCATTGTGTTCTTCCACCTGAGTGAAAAAAGTCAACTGTTTATTTTAAAGCCAATGCACAAAATGCCTCCCTAACATGGTCAGCAATGGGAAATCCTCCAATCCCTTCCTAAGTCTTCACTGGATACTTATTCCGGGGGAGAATTACAGTCTTCTGAGAAATAAAATATATGGGTCTTGTTTCCAAAAGCTAACAAGATTGATGAGTACGACCAATTTATACAAAAAACAAGGCAAGGCGGCCAACACAACTGCTATCTTATGTGACCGAGTCCGCATGCTCAATTCAAAGCAGCACTTCTCACACCTGTTTCCTTTTGTTTTTAGCCTCAGGAACCTCTCCCACTTTGAAAATTACTGATGACCTCAAACGACTTCTGTTCCCTGAGAACCCTAGTACACTAGAAATAAAGACTGAAGAAATGTGACAGCATTTTCCTTGAACTCACTGAAAATGAGTGAATGTTACAGCTTAGCGTAAGTAATGCTGTCATGAAAGACCATTATATCTTTAAAGCAAAAACATTAGAGAAAAGGGGAGTACAGTTCTCCATATTTGTAACCCTCTTGAATGTCTGCCTTACTGAAAGACACCTGGACTCTGCTCCACTTCTACCTTCCATCTACTGTAGCATGCAACTGAGTTGAACAACATGAAGACAATCCTGCTTCATACAGATAGGAACCTGGAAAGTGGAGGAATATTTCAATAGTCCTTTCAGACAATGATACTACTATGCAAGACTTAACAAATGATTAATTACAATGGGGATATAAGGGAGAAGGAAGGGAGAGGAAGGGGATGAAAAGAATTCAAGAGGCATTACATACATGCATCAACTCCAGATGAGAATGTAACCATTATCTACTGCAAATGTGTACTAAGAAAAATTTTAAAAAGAATTTTAAAAGGAAGAGTGTTTTCTGAACTTCATCTTTCCATTAGAAGTTAAGAAGTGATGGGGGGGGGGCTGGGGATTTAGCTCAGCGACAAAGCGCCTGCCTGGCAAGCGCAAGGTCGTGAGTTCGGTTCCCGGTACCGGAGAAAAACCAAAAAAAAAAAAAAAAAAAAGAAGTGATGGGGCCGGGTCTGGTGGCGCACACCCGTAACCCCAGCACCCGAGAGACTGAAGCGGGAGGATTGCTGTGAGTTCAATGCCAGCCTAGGCTGAAAAGTGAGCTCAAGGCCAGCCTGAACTGCATAGTGAAACCCTGTCTCAAAAAGACAAAAATAAGAAAATTAAAAGTACAAAACTTTTTTTAAAAAGAAGTGATGCAGATTCTCTCCTGTGAGCATGCAGGGGCTGCCTTATCCTGTACTGAGTTGGCTGGTGCTTACCTTTATTTACGAAGGAAGATAAAGACAGAGGTTCTGGGACAGAGAGATGCCATCTAGACCAAGGCTCCATCGGTGAATCTTGTAGGAAGTTTCCCCATGGGACTGAATTCTTTGCACTTGGACTTGGGCTTAGTATGAAACCAGATGGAACTCCAGGACCTTGCACCTGTTCCTTCCACGGCCTCAAAGGGAGAGTCTTTGACCACAGTCATTTTTCCCCTTTTTCCCCACAATGAAGCAGCTGCAAGTCCTTAACCATTTATTAAAACAGATTAGACAGACAGACAAGCAAAAATATACCAAACATATAAAACAATTACATTTCAGCAGAATGCACTTTTAGATGTGTTGGTCATACTGAATTATAATAACCTTTTTAAAAATAGTTTTAGGTTTATGAGTATAAATAGACTAGTTAGAACTTTCTCTAATGGATGCCATAGCAGTTTTTAGGTGAATCATAAGAGATCTTTTATAATACATTATATCAGTAAGAGTCAGAAGGGAGAAAGAGAGCAAAGGTATAAATTGTTAAATGGGATCTTTGTTATCCTTCCTTATTATAAAACTAAGTTTGAAGCCTTGCCTCTTCTACACCAATGAGAGTTTGAATTGTTTTAAGGAAGATCCTAGGTTGATGATTTACCTTAATCTTTGGAATAGCTGCTACCAGAGTCCCAGCCCCTCTGGGCCCTCTGTATTAGAGTTACTACAGGAAATTGTTGCTTTGATAGCTGCAGGTACTCTTTTTTTTTTTTTTTTTGGTTTTTCTCCGGTACCGGGAATCAAACTCACAACCTTGCGCTTGCCAGGCAGGCACTGTGCAGCTACTCTTTATATAAATATTCCCTCCAAAGGGACAGGCCTGTTCAAGGTGCAATGTTGTAATTTATATGTTTCTCTGGTAACCACTGTTTCCCATTTGCCGGGGAGTATCCAGGCTATGTACAGGCATAGCAAAACACTAGGTAATGTTTTTTTTGGAGTTTTAGATTAAAGAAATCCTAGCTTTTAAGTGTTCATTCCAAGGGGTGGGGAAAGTTGAGATTTCCCATTTTGAAAAAATAACAAAGGAAGAAAATGGATCCTTGACTGTTCTTGCTTCTTTTATCCCATGATCTAAGGCATCTGTTAGACCTGACCAGTCCAGTGCCAGCAGTGGCTGCTGAAGTTGGTCTCAGGTTAGTGGGCAGGGCCAGTCCATCCACTCTGGCCAGCATCTGCACCCCTTCCTCACCACCCTGTGATCCTGTGGTTCATAATATTGGTTTTTCCTTTCTCCCTGTCAGCATGTCTGAGTATAGATGTTGCTGGCCTGGCTCCATGCTCCAGAGAGAAATCATGGCAAGAGGGAGGCAGCCACTGGACACCAGGAGATGTAGGGATTGGTTCCCTTAATATCTGTTTTGTCTGAAGCTGCCAGCAACCCATGAGGATCTCTGCTGTATTAATAAAATCATCTGGCTTTACTGTCTCCTTTCAGAAAAAGCCAATTAGTAATCCCCACCATCACCCAGCTGCTACCCCAAGAACTGAAAGACAATTGGGACTAAAAGCTTTCTCAAGGTGGGTCTCTGGTCTTTAGTAAAATAAGCCTCCAAAACAAGAGAAAAGAAAAGCAGTAGGAGAAAAGTTGGAATTGAGAGGCCACGGCAGTAAAAGAGACTCATCCTTATCAATGCCTGCAGGGAGTTAACAGAAAAGCTCACCCAAGGCTGTCAGCCTTGGGAGACCAAGAGTGTCAAGAGCTAAAACTGCTCCCGCATTAGCAGAGGATCAAATCAGAAAGGAAACTGCGGCAGAGCACGCTCTACATTTGCTCTTAAGTACATGAGAGGGGCATCAGTCAGTGAAACCTGTCCTTGAAGCTTGTGGAACACCTTAATTGGTTGACTAAGTCCTGTGTGTTTATATGAAGTATATTCCCCAAATCTACTATCACTAGGGAAATGACAGGAGGCTACCTAATAAAAATTACAGTCCAAATCTTTATCTCCTAAATGGAATCACAGTTAATAAGAACATATGAGGAAAAAGAGACAATAAAAACTTCCCTTGGGGGGGGTCTTTCCTCCTTTTAATCTTGTATCTTAGCAGGACCTCCAAAATGCACACCAGTTAATTCTATACAACCAAGCTCACAGTCTCAGGAAGTCACAGCATAAAGTCATGAACAAAAGAAGGAAGTCAGAGTATTTATTCAACCTGAGAAATAGCACCCGTTGCCAGGAGGGGATTCTGAATGGAAGGCTCTCTGTCCTGCTCTTATGTGAAAAAGGAGAGCATTGGAAAAAGCTCGTTCAAAGAAGACTGCAGGGGCTGGGGATTTAGCTCAGCGGCAAAAGCACCTGCCTGGCAAGTGCAAGGTCGTGAGTTCGGTTCCCGGTACCGGAGAAAAACAAAAAAAAAAAAAAAAAAAAAAAAGAAGACTGCAAAGGAAACCAGTTTTGTTACATTTCTAATGCATCTCAAAGTCCAGTCGAGAGGTAGGGAGAAACTGTCAACTCTGCATACTCTGTACAAGAACACTTTCCAGAGGAGGAAAGTCCTCATCTCCATTCTTATGCTAACCTTCTCTTTTTCTCATGTTTTCTTTTACATTTCTATAGTAAAGTGCATAGTAATCAGCTCAGCGAATTTATACATCTGGACATCTTTCCAAATCTACCACCAAGCTCAAAGGAAAGGACATTTCTAATAGCCCAGAAGGCTGCCCTGGGCCCATCCTAACCAGTGCCCCTGCCCCCCCTCACAGAAGCAACTGTGTTCTCTCTTCTAGCCCTTCATCTCTCCAGCATGCTCTTGACCCTTGCAGAAATAGAGACTGTGTCTGGCTTTTGTTCAACTTCACACCAATGAAATTTATTCATAAACCACAGTGAACTGCATGGGAAGGGCAAAACCCTGCCCACTGACCCTCCACCATCCAGGGAGAAACTGGAGGAACCTTGGTGCCTGGCCCATAATCCTACACTGTCAGTCCAGGAAGCAGTGCAGGAAATGCCCAGGACATGGCAACCAGATTGTCCAGAGGAACCCAGGGTAGATCCACTCTAACAAGGGGAAACACTTTGTCTACAAACTCCTAATTTACTATCAGTTCTGTTATATAACTATAGACTTTGCTCCTATGGTCTAAAGTACAAAATCAATAGTTACCACAGTTTGTTAGTTTTTAATTGTGCTTATTGCTAACTGTACTACTGTAGCTAGGATGTCATATCTCTTGTAACCAGTTGTTCTTTCTTATATAACAATATTAGGAAGCTCTGGTGTAATAACATCACTATAGCCCTACACCAAAATACTGTGGACAGAGCCAAACAGAAACCAACATCCCACTCTCAATTAATTGGGAAGGTAGAATCCTGGGACAAACACAAACAATTATCTCCTATACAGAGAAGATATCCCTGAAGTACAGGCTGTTCCTGGAGAAGCCTTGATACTAGTGATATAGCTACTTACTACCAAAACTCACAAAGATCATCACAAAAAACAAAATAAAACAATTTTTTGAAATGAAAATCTCAAACTAAAGGAGAAAACTGCAATCTCAGACCTCCAGCACCCTCAGAACAAGTCCAGGAGACACTGACATAGAAGAAATTGGAAGTCACACACCTGAAATTTCTGAAATGAAAGCAAATGAAATAAAGAACTCCATCAGGCTATAGAAGAAATCAAATCAGAAATAATCTCTCAGGTAAAAAAAGAAATGACAACCATAATGAAACAATTGCTCAGCATATCTAAAGAAGACAGATTAAAAAAGTAGAGGAGCATAGAAAAATGATTGAAACCTTGAATGAACAATACAGGAAAGAATTAGAATGCATGAAACAGATTCAGATACACAGTAAATTACAAATTCCATTGAATGCTGGCAAAACTGCTTGAGCAAAACTGAGGATAGACATTCAGACCTTAAAGACAGGATTATGGCTAGTGATCATGAAAGGAAAGAACTCTTAAAAATAACAAGGAATCAGGAAGAAACGATTCAATAGCTGGAAGACAATGCAAGGAAAAATAATATAAGAATAACTGGTGTCAACAAAAAAGCAGGAGTGACATAAACACAATGACACAAATGACATAAAAAGATTATTTGCAGGAGTAATAGCAGAAAATTTTCCAAGCATGGGAAAAGAATCTGACATGCAGAGATAAATGAGGCATATAGAACTCCAATTAGCCATAACCAAAATAAATCTATACCCAGACATATAATAATCAAGATCCCAGAAGTTCAGCACAAGAACAAAATATTAAAAACTGTTAGAAAAGAAGCCAATTATCTATAAAGGAAAGCTCATCAGAATCACAGTAGACTTCTCAACACAAACCATTAAGTCAAGAAAGGAAGAAAACAACTTCTAACCCAGATTGATGTATCCTGCAAAACTATCTTCAAAAATTAATGGAGAAATAAGATATTTCCACCACAAAAAAATAACTGAAGAAATTCATGACCACAAAACCAACCCTACAAGAGTACTGAAAAATATTCTAGAAACAGATAACAATGACTACATTTCCAAGAACGACATAAGAAAGAAACCACCAGGAAGGGCAGGCAACTAAATAGAGGGGGAAAAACAGGGAACCAACAGCTGGAAAATAACACTCTTGGTTACTTTTCCATACCTGACATCCAATATTAAGGAAGGAAAGGTTTATTTAGCTCACAGTTTGTGGAGATTTCAGTCCATAATCAGATGGTTCCAAGGCAGGGTGGCATGGCACAGAAGCAACACTTCAAGGTGGCAGAAGACAGCAAAAGCAAGAGCAAAAGGGGGGAAGCAAGCCTCTTTTCCTCCCTTATAGTGCATATAGGCTATCCACTGACACCCACACCATCTCCATGCCATTCTTTTCCACAAGCTGACCCTGGTCCCCTGGTGAAACCCTTAGTTGGAACTTTTAAATTTCTCAAGTTGACACAATGGACAACATCCTAGAGCAGTAAGGGCATATCCTTTTCATGCCAGGATGTAGAACTGCTGATTTACTTAGTTAAGCTTCTAGACTCCTCAAGATGACACAATGTATCAACCATAACAATAACATGATAAAGATAAGCCAATACATGTCAGATATAACCATTAATATAAATAGACACAATTCACCAATCAAAAGAAATAGACCGGAAGAGTGGATCAAGAGACAAAATCCAACAATAGGTTGTATACAAGAAACACATTTAACTCAAAAGGAAATTCATAGACTGAAAGTCAAAGCAAAGAAAATAGTACTGCATATGACAGGAACCCAGAAAAAAGTAGAGGTTGCTATTTTGCAGACAAAGTGAACTTCAAACCAAGAATGATAAAAAGAGATAAAGAAGGTCACTACATACGGTTGGTTCTTTAAAAGAATTAACTAACTCTAACCTTAACCCTAACTCTAACCCTAACTCTAACCCTAATCCTAACCCTAACCCTAACCCTAACCCTAACCCTAACTGAACTTCTGTAGAAGTTCAGAAGGTCATCAATATCTACTTCAAAAATATTTCATAGGATGGAAAACATAGAAGAAATGGACAGATTCCTAGATACATCTAAATTACCAAAGCTGAATCAAGAAGATATAAAAATCCTGGATAACCCAACATCAGTCAATGAAATTGAGAATGTGATTAGAAACTTACCAAGAAAAGCCCAGGTCCAGATGGATTCACAGCTGAATTCTACAAGAAATTTAGAGAAGATTTAATGCAAATACTTTTCAAACTCTTTAATGAAATTGAAAGGAAAGCAGTTCTCCCTAATTCATTCCTGGATCAAGAATTACCCTGATACCAAAACCAGGGAACCCAACCAAAAAAGAGATCTACAGGCCAATCTCTCTAGTTAACATAGATGCAAAAATCCTCAATAAAATACTAGCAAACAGAGTGCATCAAATAATCAAGAAGATTATACATCATGACCCAGGGGAATTCATCCCAGGAATTCAGGGATGGTTTAATACATGCAAATCAATTAATGTAATACGTTGTATCAATAGAGCTAAAGACAAAAATCACATGATCATGTCAATTGATGCAGAAAAAGCTTTTGATGAAGTCCAACACTCACTCATGATAAAAACCCTACAGTAAATTGGAGTACATGGTCTTTACCTCAATCTGATAAAAGCCATCTATGACAAACCAACAGCCAACCTCATACCAAATGGACAAAACCCCAAAGCTTTCACTTTAAAATCAGGAACAAGACAAGGATGTCCACTGTCACCACTACTATTCAATATAATTCTGGAAGCATTAGCCAGAGCAATTAGACAAGAGAAAGAGATAAAAAGAATAATGGTAGGAAAGAAAGAAGTTAAATTATCATTATTCAAAGATGAAATGATATTCTACATAGAAGACCCCCAAAACTCCACCAAAAGACTTCTAGATTTAACAACCAAATTCAGTAGCATAGCTGGATATAAAGTCAACACTCAAAAATCAATAGTATTCCTGTATACAAACAACAAACTTACTGAAAGAGAAATTAGGGAAAACACACCCTTCACAATAGCTTCAAAAAAAAAAAAAAAAAAAAGAAATATTTAGGAATCAATCTAACACAGGAAGTAAAAGATCTATACAGTGAAAATTATGGTACTCTGAAAAAAGAGTTCAAAGAGGATTTCACAAAATGGAAAGATATTCCTTGTTCATGGATAGGAAGAACCAACATTGTAAAAATGACTGTACTCCCAAAACTTTTATACAGATTTAAAGTAATCCTGATCAAAATACCATTGATATACCTCACAGATCTACAGAAAATATTCCTAAAATTCATCTGGAACCAGAAGAGACCTACAGTAGCAAAAGTAATCCTGGACAACAAAGGCAAGGCAGGAGGTATCACAATCCCTGACTTGAAATTATACTACAAAGCTACTGTGATAAAATCAGTATAGTACTGGCAAAAAAACCAGACCTGAGGATCAATAGAACAGATTAGAAGATGCAGTCACAACTACAAACACACTGAACCACATTATCTTTGACAAAGGGGTCAAACATGTTCACTGGAGGAAAGATAGCCTCTTTAATAAATGGTGCTAGAAAAACTGGCTTTCCGCATGACAAAGACTAAAACTAGACCTATTTCTATCACCATGCACTAAAGTCAAAATGGATCACAGATCTAAATATTAAAACAGAAACACTAGATCTACTAGAAGAGAAAATAGATACAAATCTTGAAAACATAGGAGTAGGCAGAGAGTTCATGAACAAAAACCAAACTGCATGGGAAATAGTTCAAAGAATCAACAACTGGGATCTCATCTTATTAAAAAGTTTTTGCACATCTAAAAAATCACCAACAGAGTAAAAAGAAAACCCACAAATTTGGAAAAAAATTTTGCCAAGTGTCCCTCAGACAAAGGAGTTCTACTTGAACTTCTCCTCTATTTTTAATAAAGAATTAAAAATATCAGGCCCCCCAAATTCAAAGACCCAATCCCAAAATGGGCATCTGAGATGAATGCACACTTCTCAGATGAAGAAATACAAATGGAAAATGAATATATGAAAAAATGTTCAACATCATTGGTCATTTGAGAAATGCAAATTAAAACAACGTTAAGATTCCATCTCACCCCAGAAAGAATGGCCATCATCAAGAAATCAACCAATAATAAATGCTGGAGGGCCTGCAGGGATAAAGGGATCCTTCTCCACTGTTGGTGGGAGTGTAGACTGCTGCAACCACTGTGGAAATCAGTGTGGAGATTCCTCCTAAACTAGGATTAGAGGTCCCATTTGACCCAGCTATTCCCCTTCTGGGTATTTTTCCAGAAGAATTAAAAATCTCATACCACAATGATATAAGTGCCCTCATGTTTACAGCAGCACAATTTGTCATAGCTAAATCTTGGAAATAACCCAAATGCCCATCAACTGAGGAATGGATAAAAAAGATGTGGGATTTTCATACAATGGAGTATTACTCAGCTAGAAAAAAAGATAAACTTGAAGCTTTTATAGGTAAATGGATGCAACTAGAGACCATACTCATAACTGAAATAAATCAGACCCGTATGTATAAACATCATATTGTCTCCCTAGTGTAAGAACCTGAAAGAGTAAATAAAATCCAAAAGGTACAATAGATATTGTGAAAGGGAAAGAAACTCCTGAAAAGGAAAGAACAGCTGAGATGGAGGAAAGGAGAAAAGAAAGAAAGAAGGGGAAAAGATATAAATATAAATATATATATATACACATACAAGATAGCTAAAATAATTGTACTAATAAGTTCTATTGGTTTATTGAAAGGAACAGTTAGTGCCTAACTGTTCGATCAGTTTTGAATACCTATATCTGGTAATGTGAACAACTACTCTGAAGATAACAATATGCAATATAACAACCACTGTTATTTTCCCATCATCTTGTTTTGAAATTCTGTACCATTTGTATTGTTTTTTAATTCTAAGATTAAAAAAATAAAAACATTAAAAATGTATTCATATCATATCTGTAACTAGTTCATTCTTTTTATTGCTGATTTTCATTATATGAATATATTATAATACATATACTATGTAATAACATACATTATGACTCATTCCATCGTATAGTGCTTGGGACTATAAAAAGTCACTATGAATATTCTTATTTTGGGGGGTTGGTGCTGGGGTTCTTGAACCCAGGGCCTTTGGGGTACATTTCTGCCAGGAACACATACCCTAAGAGTGGAATTGCTGGGTCAAAGGGTAGGCAGGCGTTTAGCCTCCGGAGATGGCTTCCCAGCGTGGTTGGAAACCTTCCTTCCACTCTTCCTAGTTTTTGAACATATCACAAAGCAGCTTCTCCATGGGGGTGTTCCCTATGGTCTTGCAAAAAAAGACGTGCTCAATGCGCTCAGAAGTGAGGAACCTCAGAGATGGGAGGAGCAGGAGCAGCTTCCCAAACCTGGACAGGAGAGAAGACACCATCTGTTTTACTCCCAGCTCCTAGTGCCCACTGGGAAAGTGGGGCAGGGGCAGGGCAGAGGAAAAGCACCCAGGGGAGTCAGGAAGGATCATGGGGCCAGGCCCCCACAGCTTGTAGGGGTGGGATGCAAACAAGTCCTTTCTTTTGTCTTTTTGAGACAGGGTCTTGCTATGCAGTCCAGGCTGGCCTCGAACTTGCAACATCTTCCTGCTTCAGCCTCAGAGTGCTGGGATTATCGGCATACGCCACCACGCCCAGTCAGCTTGTGTCTTTCTGACTGAGGACTGAAAGAAAGAAGTAACTCTGAGCTGAGCTAGAGAATTCTGCAAACTGCAGGTATTGACTCACTTTAGTGTGTCTGAAATTACATTTAAAGCATCACAACAAGGCTTTAAAATAAAGATAAAGCTATACGTGGTAGTGCACGGCTGTAATCCCAGCACCTGGAAGGCTGAGGCAGGAAGATTGTCATGAGTTCGAGGCCAGCCTGGGCTACATAGTGAGATCCAGTCTCAAACAAAAACAAGAATACAGACGTCTCTCCTGTGTGCCCTGGGCTCTGGCCCTCTCCTCGGCTTGCTCTCGCCAACTCTCTTCTCTGGTTACCCTCTGCTTCTGAATAGCTGACCTCCCCTCATCCCTTAGGCCACCCAAGTGCCAAGTCCGCCATTCCAGCTCCTAGCGCCTTCTGCTCTCTGCTCCCTGCGAAGATCAGAACTCAGCAGAGTCGCCTGCAAGATGGCCGCGCTGTGGCCCGCTGGAAGGCACTTGGTACTCAAGTGCCTGCGCTTGATATTTCCCTCAAAGCCTGACTCCGTGAGACGTGGCCTTTACCTGGCGCTCCGAGTCCTGGGCAGGTGGGGTCCGGGGGCCTTTCTGACTCAGCCTCCTGCCTTCCTGCTGGAACCTATCTCAGATGTGCGCTGACCTCTTCACCTCTGTAAACGGCGAGCTCTTTTCCGCCAGCCCCTTCCCTTTCTCTCCAGTCCACCTCAATCCTGCTCCATGCCTCACCCCTTCCCCATGTCTCCTTAGGGCACCGGCCACGCCCCCACTACAGAGCAGTCTCCTCTCCCCACTGTGCCCAGCGGCCCTGGAGGACAGCAGCCTCGGTACAGGCACATTCTGGTCCCCTCTGAGGGCCCGGCTGTAGGAGATGTTGGATCAGTACTGCTTGAAGGGAAACCCCGTGTCCTGTCCAAGCGTGGAGCCCTGAGCCTGAGGGAGGGGCGAGGGGCGGGCTGGGGGGTGGGCAGGGCAGGCGCGGGCACCTCACGGGCTGGCTGGGGTGGTGGGCCTTGCTGTGCTGGCTCAGCATCATCTGGGACTGGTCCTGCAGGGCCTCCACGTGCTCGGGATCCTTCAAGCCTGGCGTCTCTGGGGAGAGGGGTGCCTGTGAGCTCCCTCTGGGGGTTCCTGCTCACCCTGTCCCTCCCGGCACCAGGACGGGGCCTCAGGGGAAGGGAGCCAGGTCACGTGCCCCCCCACGTCCCCGCCCCCGCCCCCCAGAACCAGCAAGAAGCCTGCAGGCGCCTGCGCACGAGTGGGTGTGGAGGGAGCGGCGAGGGAAGGGAGTCACCCAGTTCCCGTGCTTCACCCCTGTCCTCCGGGAGGCTCCCCGGCGACTCTACCTGGCTTGAACAGGACCAGGGCCTTCATGCAGGCGAACTCGGTGGGGTCCACGGCCAGCGTCCGGAAGCGGGCCACCGTCTCCTGCAAGAAGCGCCGCTCCGCGCTGGCCAGCGCCAGGCGGCCCTGAGCGCTGCTGGCCGCAGAGACCTCGGCGGGGGCTAGCAGGGGACAGCTGTCCAGAGGCAGGGACCACTGGATGGCCCCGAGGAGGAAGAGCTCGCCCCAGGCCTCTTCCAGCAGGATAACCTGTGCTCAAGAGGGTGCGGGCATCAGGGAGGCCACAGCCCCTCTGCTCAGCCCGGGTACTCTGCGTCTTCTCCCGGGCAGGACAGGTCCCAGGAGCCTGGGATGCTCTGGGCTGACAGCGGCACCGGCGCTGGGCACCCTCCAGCTGCGCTGCCTAGACCTCTGTGGATTTCACCCAGTGGCAGTTGGGACCCTTAAGAAAGCCTGGAGCCCAGGATATAGGACAGTCTTGGAGATAGGCCCCAGACTGTCCAAGCTGAGTGTGCTCAAAAGATTAGACTTCATGTTTTGGTGATAGTAAGGACTGGATCCCAACCTTTCACAGTGAGCTACATCCTTTCCCCCATTGCCTTTATTTGAGACAGGATCTAAGTTGCTAATTTATCAGGCTGGGCTCAAACTAGGGATCCTCCTGCCTCAGCCTCCCAGAGCACTAGAATTATAATCATGCTCCACCACACCCAGTTGGCCTGACTCCTCTGAGCTGCTTTTTCCCAGCACAACCTGGCCGAAACTCAGCCTGCCTACTGCCCTCTTCCTGGTCTCTCACGAGAACTCTGTTGAGATGTGGAGAGCTTGGGGTGACACTCATACCCTGAAGTCTCGGGCCCTCATGCTCCCAGGGGACTTGGAGTTGGGATATGGGGTTGCTCCATCCTGCACAGAATGTTTGCAAGCTCGAGCGTCTGTCCAGAGAGCAGACCCAGGAGGGCCGAGTCCTGGCACCTATGTGTCCCTGGTTACTGCTGTCCCTGCTCCACAGGTGTGTGACCCAGGGGTCACCACACAAGTGGGGCGCACTGCACTTCTCCCTGCACAGGGGTGCATGGGCCCCCAGCACAGCTGGCTCCAGGGGCTGTGGACCCCACTGGCCCCGGCCTGGGAGCCGCAGTCGGCATACCTGGTCCCGGAAGGGCAGGTTGGACAGCACCGGCAGGTTCTTGGCCCACTTGACAGCCATGAAGAGCAGGCGAGCCGATGTCTCCTGGACGCTGTCCAGGCCGCAGGGCGACACTGGGAACTCGGGCTCATTGCCGGTGACATCAATGTTCTCCTCGGCTGTTGGAGGAGGACCGTGTGACCTTAGTGGCTTCCCGACAGGAAGCAGCGGGAAGGAGGGCTGGGACGAGCGGCCCCTGCGGTGGCAGAAGCCCCTGTGCTCACCGTCTTCGGGCTCCAGCTTTGCACAGGTCTCGGCCGTTATGAGGCTGTCCAGGAACTGGTGGCCCAGGGCTCTGGCCACAGGAGCAGGGCCCCGGGCGATGGGCCCTGCCAGGGTCGGGGTGGCCAGCTGGAGCTTGGGCCGGGGCTCGCTGTCGGACTCGGTGCTGTCCAGCCGGACCTGGGCTGTGCTCCGGGGCTGGCGCTCGTTCTGCACGGCTGGGGACACAGGAGGGGTCAGGACGCAGCGTGGCAGCGCAGCGGTCCCTGCCGTCCCCACCCCGCACGCCCGCTCACCGTCCTGGTTCATGCCAGCCTGTAAGCACTTCTTTAGCCGGCAGGCCTGGCACTGGTTACGATGCGCTTTGTCCACAGGGCACATCCCCATGCCCACCTGGCACCTACGAGGACAGGGCGTGGGCTCAGTGTCCCGGCCGGGCCGCCGCGGTCTGGGGACGGGAGCTGGCAGGCGCCCTCACCTGTAGATGAGCCCCCGCCGCACGCTGCGCTTGAAGAAGCCGCTGCAGCCGTTGCAGGCGTAGATGCCGTAGTGCTTGCCACTGCTGCTGTCCCCGCACACGCGGCACTGGAGCGCAGGGCCCGAGGCTGCTGCTGCGGAGCGGGAGGAACGGTGGGCTGCAGAGTCCTCCCTCCCCATTCATTTCTGCGTGAGATAGCCTGGCCTCGAACTTGCGGCAATATTCCTGCCTCAGCCTCCCCAGTGCTGGGATTACAGGGGTGCACCACCACATCTGGCTTCTGTCCCACATTGAGACACAGCCCTCCTTCCCATCTGGAAAAGCACCCCCACACCCCATGTTAAGGGCCCTGGCACCAGCTTCTGCTCCACCCTGCTTCTAAGTCCCCAGTTCCCCTCCTCCCCTGTGGGTGGCATCCGGCTCCCATAAAAACATTTCCTGCATCACCCCTGGAACCTCTCTACTGCGGAGCCCTCAGGGAGCTTCTGGGTGTCCTACTTCCCTGCAGAGCAGTCCTGTCCTGCTACCCCATATCTCTGTGATTCTTCCCTCACTTCCCCCCAATCCCCTAGGGCTAAGGTGCTCCAGGCTGCGCCCTAAGGGTCCAGCCTCACCTGCAAGTAAAGCGGTACCTGGTGGGTCCTCCCCCAGGCCCCACCTGCCTGGAGACTCCTTCCTGGAAGCAGGCACAGCCGCAGGCACAGCGGCAGCCGTATTGGAGCTCATGGGCGCTGTTGGCCCAGCCCTGGAAGGCCCAGGGTGCTTCTGCGTCCGTCTCTCCCTGCCTCTCCCTGCCTCTTTGTGTCCCTGTCTGCTTCTCCCTCTCTCTGGCCCTTGCAGTCGCCTTCTGTCTCTCCTGCCTTCTGTCCCCACCGTCTGAACTCAGGAGTGTCCCCAACTTCCGAGGTCCCTTGAAGCAGTGGCTCTGCTTGAGGAGATTTCTCCCAGGGCGGTGCTAGGTGCAGTTTATGATCCTCTTAATCTTTACTGTCTCCTCAGGGATCAGCAGGCTGCACCTGCAGCGTCACCAAGGTGCCTCTGGGAGCCGGTCAGTCCCGCTGTCCCCACACTGGGCCGCCAGTGTCCCCGTCTGTCTGTACTGTGCCCTCTTCCATCTCAGTGGTGAGTTCTGAAGGGAGGCATGTGGACCCCACTCCCCCTGGACCAGAACTGCACTGAGGACCCGGCCCATGCCTAAGGCGGCACAGCTCGAAAGCCCGCCAGCCGCACAGCCTTCTCTCCTCCTGGCCCCTCACTTTGGTCCTGGGTCCTCCAGCCTCTACCCTGGTGCTTCTTTCCCCAAGCTCTTAGTGTTTGTACTACCGGGGTTGAGCCCAGGGCCTTTGCATTGAGCCACAATCTCAGCTGCTCAGGGCTCAGACTTGTGATCCTCCTGCCTCAGCCTCCCAGACCAATCTCTTGATAAAGGACAGCTTGAGGCCCTTGCCCCCTGGGAGACTGGCAGTCCCTGAGGCCTGTGGGCAGTGTCTCACACAGGGCTGGAGGCTGGCTGTGGTCAGGAGGCCAGTGTGCGGACAGAAGGGCTGGTGGCCAGTTTCTTCCCCGCTGAGGCTGGGCCTGGAGGACAGGGATGGCAGTGAGGATGTAGCCTGAGGTCTGGCGTGCCTCAGGGGCCCCTGTGGCCTCCTGCTCCTCACAGGCCCTGGGAGGACAGTGAGGGGAGGAAGGGGGGCTCTGCCTCCTCAGTCCCGGCAGGCAGAGAGGACAGGGCAGGGGCAGACTCGGGTCCGTGTCCCTGTCCCCTGCTAGGTCACAGGCCAGGAGTCCCCTAGCAAGGGACGAGCTGTCCGAACCTCAGTGAAAAGGGGTGGTACCGGCACCTCCTGCCTGCGGGTGCAGCTGGGGAAACAGAGTCAGGTAACTCCCAGCTGTGCTTCCTAATGAGGGAGAAGGAATCAAGCGAGCAAGAAGACCAGAGAACCATAGCTAAAAACATTGCACTTTTAAGAAGACCTCAACTTCCGGGACCGGCCCAAGTTCCGGAGGCGATCCCACTGCTCGGGACTAGAAGCCCATACACTGGCTCCTCTGAGGACCCAGCAGCCGGAGCCTGATCCCGTGATAAAGCGGCAGGTGGAGCAAACTCAAAGACTGTCCAAATTACCGATTAAAACGCCCATACCCGGGAACAGGCCAACACGCTTGGGGCCACCCTTTTCTGGGGTTTGCAGCCATTCAAGGGAGCTACAGCTGTCCCCAGTTCCAAACTGTAAAGCCGCTCTGCCCTCCGGGGACCCCAGAGCCCCTCTCCACCTGGAGGCCGCATCCTTAGGGGCCTGGCAGAAGCTTGGGGAGGGACCCGGGCGTCCAGGGGGCAGGGTGGGGGTGCCGCCCCTGGAAGGGGGTTAACGCTCACTGTGACAGAGCAGCACTATTTCGGATTTGGGAAGTCAGCCCCAGGCTTTGCAGGGTAATCGGCTTTCTGGGGCCTCACAAGATCGAGGCCACGGGACCGAGGCGCTCACCTGTGCCCCTCTGTCCTCCTGCCGGAAGTTGCCTCCCCGGAGGACCAGGTCCCCAGCTCCTGCTAATGGCCAAAGCCAAGGCGGGGTCCCTGAACTCCGCCGAGCACTCGCTCCTCTCCGTCCCAGACCCGCCCGACCTCCCCTTAGGCTCTGCCACCAGAGCCGTGCTGTCCGGCTCACCTGCGCAGACGTCCTGGCCTAGCCAGGAACTCCCAGGAGACTGTGCGGGACCAGGGCTGGGCCTGGCTTAGCATGAGTCATCGCAAGGTCTGTTCAGAGACAGAGACGTTCAGGATGCAGGTGAGGGGGAGACACAGAGGCTGGGGTCGTGGAGAGGGGTCCACCAGTCCTCTGTCCCCCACCCCCGAGGATGCACATGCCACAGAGGCTCAGGCCCAGCGCCTGTCAGTTCCTGTTCAGACCGCACGGTGGGCCCATAGGGAGCCAAGGAGACAGTCAGGGAAGCTCCGGGCCCACAGCTCCCGATGCGGCCTGTGTGGAGGCTGCAGATGCAGAGGGCGACTGCAAACTTGTGTCTGATCCCCGGACCCCTGCTCGCCCCCAGGCTACTCCCCACAGACGCCCAAACTGAACCCCTGCCCTGCATGGGGTGGGGAGGGAGCCGAAGCAGAGAGCTTGGTCCACAGGGAAGGAGGGGGACAATGATGTTTTGGGAGCTGAGCTTGTTTAAATTGAAGACACAGGAGATAGCCAGAGAGAGACGGCAGAGCTGGAGGCGGGTGGGAGCCCAGCACTGCGGGCAGCAGAACCCAGCAGCCGCTCAGCCTGGCGGAGTCGAAAGCCCGCCAGCCGCACAGCCTTCTCTCCTCCTGGCCCCGTCTCAGGCGAGGGGCTGCACTTCCCCACTCACTGCATCACGGGGCAGTGAGTGCGGAAGGAAGGAAGCAGGGCTGGGGCCCGGGGGCTAAGGCTGCAGTTTCTCCTACAGGCAGCCGCAGGGCCTTTTTAGGGGTAAGGAGGGATGGCCAGGTCTGAGAGCCGCCTTGGGGACCTCTGCAGCCAGCAGAGCAGCAGAGGGACAGACGGTGACCTCACAGGCACAGGTGACCCCGGTGTCACCAGGGTCCTAGCACCGCCAGGAACCTGCAACAGCCTTTGTGTCTTTGACAGAATATTTCAGACAAGCATGCAGCTGTCGTCTAGAGTATGGGTTAGGGTTCACTGCATATGACAGCTTTTTGCGGGGGAGGACAGAGGGACAGAGAGACAGAAAGAGAGAAAGACAGAGAGAAAGACAGAAAGAGAGAAAGACTTTCAAGTATGGAGGGGCTGAGGTGGCGGAGGTGCTGAGTGAGGTCTTTGGCGACATTTCTGTCATGAACTGAGTCTTTCCAGGTCATCCTTGCCTTTGTACAGGCACTGTTTTACAAATAGAGCAGCGTGAAATTCACAGATGTTACCTAGAAAATTCAAGGAGCAGGGATTTGAAGAGAAGAATTTGTATGATGTTCCATGGTGATGCGTCGTTCCAGGAATGGAACAGCAGGTGTAAAAGGATTAATGTTAGTTCAGGTGCGTGGTACAGGAAGTCTGCTTTCCCCCTGGACCAGGGCGCCCCAACACAGCACAGCTCGATCCCTTTTCCGTCTTCCCAGCCCGCCCACCGCCCTGTCTGGGTCTCTACATCCTCTCCTGCTTTTCATCATCATTGTGAATATTATCTTTTTTTAGCTCGTATTTACAGCATACGATGTTTACATTCATTGTGGGTATTCGGTGCATGTACATGACTCCTCTTAAATCTTTTTACTTTGCCTCCCCTGACCCTCTGTCTCTCAGACCCTTGCAAAGATGGGAAGATAGCAAAGATCTATCTCAGAGATAGCAAAGATCTATCTTCGCATGTCTATCAAACTTTGTTTTGCTTTTTATTTACACTTTGTCTTACTCAAATGAAAGAAAGATACCATACGGTATTTAAGCACTGTGTCACATTTATTTCACTTAACATTGTCCAGGTGTATCCATTTTCCTACAAATGTCTTGAATTTTGTTCTTCTTTATAGCTGAGTAATATTCCATTGCATAGAGGTGCCACATTTTCTTGATCCATTCAGACCTTGAGGTTTTTTTTTTAAACTCCTACCCATGGTCTGGACTTTTAGGGACCTAGATTTTATCAGCACATTCCAGAAGTTTATACTATTGACCTAGAGTTCACAAGCGCAAGCTTGTGTAGATCTTTTCCAAGACTAATGATTAAGAAAATGAAGGGGAAAAAAGCACCCCGTATATCTTCATGGCTTCCCAATTAGCCCCCTGCATGGGTCTGCAGCCTGCTAGTGCTGAGTTTCTGCCCGACACTGGTAAACCCAGGACTCAGCAGGACAGACACTGAGAGACAAATGCTGTCCAGGTGGGGCCAGGACATCAGGACATCACCCGGGGGAGGGGCTCCTTGTCTGCACCCGCTGACCCTCGACACCTGTTCGGGGCTCACTGTTTGCACCTTCTAATAAGGTTGCTTCCAGGACCATGTTTTGTCCTTAATGCGGAAGCTCATTTCAGGCCAACTTTCTGTCCTCCGTCAGACAGAGGAGCCTGGGAATGGGGTCAAGGTTTTAGTGCATCCTAGAAATATGATCACAGAGCACTTTCGGGGCAGGAAGTTGTAACGTATTTTCCTGATTTCCTATAGTGGTAATGAATTAGAGTGACAAGAACAATAAAACCCGTCTAATAAAAGGCATCTGTAATGTTTGATCTGCAGTCCTCTGTTTTTACTCTGTTTGAGACAGGGTCTCACTAGGGGGCCCAAGCTGCCTTGACCGCGAGGTGATCCTCCTGCCTCAGCCTCGCCAGTGCTGGGATCACAGGTACGTGCCACCATGCCCAGCTGTTTTCACTTTATTGCGTCGACTCTTCAAGTCTTTCAGAGGCAGCCCAGCTCCTGAGCCTGGCCCTCCTTCTCAGGCAGGTCAGGTCCTAAGCTGGAGGAAAGGACACGACAAAAGCCTAACAAAGCCTGGAGGGTGGGGGGGTCCCCAATCTGTGATGGCCAGCTGCTGGGGCAGACGCCAAAGGATTACTCAGCTCAAAGCCTCGGATCTGCTGACGAAGCCACCAGAGGCCACCTTATCACTAATACAATTATTCCCCGAGGGGACGGGTCAGCAGCTTCCTGTGACTCCCGGGCTGGGGTGGGGGCGGGGTGGAGCAGGTGGGTGGTATGCGAGCTAACGGCAGAGCTGACCTCCTTCTTAGGGTCACCAGGAGGTGGCAGGCCAGGGGGAGGAGGGTGGCCTGGCCTGCCTTTGGGGCAAGGCTCCATCCAGCAGGCGTCTTGGGAACTAGTCAGCTTCCTGGATTTCTTTAAAATGCTCCTAGCCTGGCCATCCCCACCCACCCCAGAAAGCAGAGCGGGTGCCGGTGCACAGGCTCTGGAGCTGGAACCTGAGTGCTCCCTGAGGTTTGGGCCTGAGGCCGCTCCTGCAGCAATCTGAGTTCCGCATCGGGCTGTGAACCGTGGGCGGAGCCCGCAGTGGAGGCCACGGAGCTGGGCCCTGCCGGAGTTCCCTCCCTCGGAACATGCTTGCTGCCGAGCTCCCTCTTCAGAGCACTGCCTGAAAAGCAGCGCCCTCAGCCTGGCTTCATGAGCCCCACGGGGGTTTCTGGCCACCGATCACAGGACGCCGTTCTCCCCAGTGGCTGCTTTTTCTAGAGCAGAGAGTGCAAGGCGCAGAACCCAGAAAGACAGACGCCAGCCAGCGGGGAGTGTCCTCAACAAAGCTCCTCTGTTCTCCCCCAAGATAACATTGAGAAATAATCAGATCTCGTTGCACAGCTTTCCCGGCCCTTGGCAAGCGACAAAAGGCCGGGGCAGAACTGGAAGGGCCCAGTCTGTCCTAAATTGGGGAGAAACAAGGCAGTTTGTCCTTAGCTGGGGTAGAGGCTACATGGCTATAATGCTGGCCACCTGGGAGGCTGAGGCAGGAAAATTGCAGTTCAAAGCACAAGGATGTCACCCTGCCCTGTGTCTGTCGAGGTTTATTTTTGAGGTCCCAGGCAACGTCATGACAGCTGCAAGGGTTTACAGAACTGTCCCAAGTGGAACCGTTCCTGTAAGTCCGTATTCAAGCGTGACCTGGTGTGTATTCTCCTGTGTGACTTTGATACCGCATCAGCTGTGTTTTCCGACACGCTTTATCAGCTACACTTATTAATTTGGCCGCAGTATCCAGCGCCCTTCCATGAAGGGAAGCGCCTGTTCTTTAGAAAACGTCTCAGAACATGCACGAGCTCCTGGCTGTCCTAAGAGCCGGGGTACAGGACGGGGAGTGGCCCTGTTCCCGCCACAAAGGTCACCCAGCTCTCTGAACTCAGCCTAGCGCTTCAGACGCACAGCCTTCTTACTGCAGGCCCCTCCCCTCCGCCTCTGCCTCCTCCTCTTCTTTATACTGGGGATTGAATCCAAGGCCTTTGCACTGAGCCACATCCCCAGCCCTTTTTTTTTAAGACATCATCTCACCAGGTTGCCCAGGCTGACCTTGAATGCGCAGTCCTCCTGCCTCACCCTCCCAGAGTGTGATTCTGTCCTTTCAACCTTGTGCTTTTTCACAGTTGCTTGCACCAGCTCGGTTGGCATCGTGATACGCAAGATGCTGCTGTCAGTCACCAGGCACTGAAACAGCTACATACGGTTTTTAAATACTCGCTGGCATGTTTCCAAGATGGCTTTATCTGCCACTGGAAGGGGTTTTATATGTAAGAAAAATCTTTTAGTTTTTTTTTTCCGTTACCGGGAATTGAACTCACGACCTCGTGCTTGCCAGGCAGGAGCTGTGCCGCTGAGCTAAATCCCCAGCCCTGTAAGAAAAATCTTAAGATGAAATAACAAGGAACATTCAGGCATCGTGGCGCATGCCTATAATCCCAGCACTCAGGAGGCTGAGGCAGGAGGATCTATGTGAGTTCGAGGACAGCCTGGGCTACAAAGTGAGTTCAAGACCAGCCTGAACTGCATAGCGAGACCCTGCCTCAAAAAGACAGAAAAATAACAAGGAAAAAGTAGTATAAACACTAAACAAAAACCAGAACTAGTTCTCAGAGGCATTCTGACTGACACTAAATGTAATATATTTTTATATGTAACATATATTTAAATAAATATAAACATACAACACATATAATGCAATATACAATATAAAGTTTTTTTCAAATTTTACAGATCTTCTATGTTTCTTTAGCGGGAATGATGGTCTATCACTTATTTATCTCTGCCCCAGTCTCCCAGAAAACTGGGATTACAGATGGGTGCCACCTAGTAGAAAAGTTTGTTTTCTTTTTAAATTAAATAAATAAACGGCAGCGACACGTTTTCCTGCCATCCTAGCTACTTTGGGGCTAAGGCGGGATCGCTTGATCTCAGGAATAAGAGACCAGCCTGAGCAAAGCAGGGATACCCTGTCTCAAAAAAAAAAAAAAAAAAAGTCAGGCGTGGCTAAATTGACAACTGCAGCTGAGGGTTGATGTAGGGGATGGTCACATGGGTTTCCCTGGCCTATTTTTTGTTTGCTTTTCGTAGGGTCTCATACGGGACTCACTATGTGGCCCAGGGCAGCCTCCAATTTTTGGTGATCCTCCTGCCTCAGCTTCCTGAGTGCTAGGATTATAGGTGTGCACCTCCACACCCAGCTTTTTCTGCCCTATTAGCTCTAATTTTGTTTGTGACTGAAATTTCACACAAAATGTTAGTTTAAAATATGTACGTGCAGCCTGGCGTGATGGCACATGCCTGTAATCACAGCACTCTGGAGGCTGAGGCAAGAGGATCATTGCGAGTTTGAGGCCAGCCTGGGCTACAAAGTGAGCTCAAAGCCAGCCTGAACTGCATAGCGAGACCCTGTCTCAAAAAGACCAAAAAAAAAAAAAAAAAAAAAGACACTGTTAAAATATGTACGTGCATACAAGATGACCCCATGAAACTCGAGACAGGAAGGCTGTTGGCTGACCCTGGGACACCCTCTGGGCGCACTCTCTGGTCCAAGCCCCTTCTGCCTGTCCCTCCTTAGAGACACCTTCCGTGGCAGGTAGATTGGGGGTGAGGCAGAGAGCCTTGGGGTGTGGAGTTTGAGGCTGGGACCCCTCTGTAAAGACTCCAGATGCCATGTGGGTGTAAGCCCAGTGCTTCCCTCCCCTCCCCACCTACACCCGGTCCTGGCAGCCTGCAACGCCCCTCCCCTCTGCCCACACTTCCACGCCATGTGGTGTGTGTGCCCCCGGGCCTGGGTGTGCTTAGCCCCCCTTCCGGTCATCATCGTGGATTATCAGTGCCCACCAGTGCCCTCTGCCACGAACACGAGCTTCAAGAACAGAAATCCTGTCTGTGTCATCAAGAGGCTGGACACACAGACAGAGCCTAATTGTTTTTGAGCGACTAAGTGAGCGCAAGGTTCCCCTGGGTCCCTTGGTGCCAATGGCTCAGAGCAGCGCCCAGGCCTGGGGCTCTTGCTAACCGCCGTCGCCCTCCCTGCTGGCCAAGAGGTTAAGATCAACTGGGCGACTCTGGGCAGAGAGAAAGAGAGAGAAGGAAGAGGTGCTGCGTTTGATGAAGGAAGGGTTTTCAAGGGCGTGACGTGACTGAGAACCCTGATCCAGGCGCTGTTTCCCCGAGTGCCCAAGCTAAGCAGCTTCCCCTGAAGGGACAAGAGCCAGCAGAAACTCGGCTCCAAGACTGCTTGTCCCTTGCTGGTGGCCTCCGTCCACCCCTCTGTTCTGATCGTGTTCCCTCCCAGCTGGTGCTTATTACCCCGCTAAGCACACAACAGTGGGACCTCCGCCCTCTCCCACCACCCACCAGGCCACCACACCGGCACACCTGTCTGTGAGCAGTTGGCCCACTTCATAGCATGTTTCATTTCCCAAATTTTAGCATCTTTGGAAAGAATTGGAAACTGCAGACTTTATTAGTACCTTGATGCATCTTCAGCATAGGATTTACAACTTAGGGACAGATTCTGGCAGAGTCGTCCAGTGCTTAACGCACAGTTTTGTCCTCTCTGCCCAAGTGCCAAAGGGGAGCGCCTGTAATGGGGGCCATAAGCCTGTTCCATCAGAACACCTGTTGTGTTGTTGTCCTGCTGCACAGACCGGGACGGTAGCGCCCCTGCCACACCATAACCATCCGAAGATGAGAGCTGAATGGAAAGGATTGGTCACACTGAGTCATGGAACGTAGCCTTGGCAGTGAAATACAGCATTCCTTAGAAAGGATTTCCTGTGTTCCCTGGAGAACTGTGGAGATGATTTGGCAGAATGGCCCGAGAGAGTCTTTGACCAGACTTTTGCTTTTCTGTATTCTATGGGCAACTGCCTGAAGGATCTGGGGAGCAACAAGCAAGGAAGTCATTTGCGAGCTAAAACTGGGCACCACTGTCAGGTTAAATGTGGAGGACCTGCCGGTGACAGGAGCCATCCTCACACCGGTGCCGTCCTGCAGTTGTTCCTGGTCAGGTGGCTTTACTGTGTCACACTTGAGTCGGAAAAGAAAGGAGGAAAGGAGCAGGGCCAGCAGGCAGGCAGGTGACTTCCGGAGGAAAGGAGCCACCGGGAGCAGGAAGTGGGAGGAGCCTGGCTGGCAGGAGGCTGTGGATGCTGAGGGGCACCTGGAGCACCTGGGAGACTGACTCAGCGGCAATAAGGAGCTGATGCCCTGACTCCCAGAGCCGGAACGTTCCGCATTCAGACCGCCTGCTGCTCCCTCGTGCGCCCCCCACCAGAATAAGTGAGCTCTTTTTAAAATGTTCTGATTAGTACATGTTAGCAGTACATAATGTTTGCATTCATCTTATGGGTGGGTTACCTGTACCTAACATAGCTTAATTCTTTTCATTCCTTTACAGGTAAGAATAGCCACTGAACCCATCTTTGGCCAATATGATCTAAGAAGAAGTTGGCCAGGTACAGGAGGGGATTCTGGGACTGTGTTTGCTTTCTTGGTAAGGAGAGACAAATGCAGCTGTAAACTGCCCTTCCTATGTTCTTCCCCGAAGATGGATGTGACAGCTGGAGCAGTATAAGCTGTCTTGCAACCACGAGGGAGGGGTCAAGAGAATGCCAGAGACATAGGCCCTTAAAACCGTGAGTTCTTGAACCAGTGCCAACAACTGTCTCCCTCCAGATTTGTTATAAAAGAGAAACGAATTCCCAAACCTAAGCAGTCAGGTTTGCTTTTATGCATGGCCAAATGAATGCCTCAATGACACACAGGTTATCTGGTGAGCAAAGTTAAATTGTATGTAACACCGGGCAGAAAGGCTTGAAACCATTTCACCCCCTGTGGCTGGAAGAGTAAAGGGACAGGTTAAGTCCTTGAATCTCGACTTTACAGAAGACTTTTTTTCAGATGGGGGACAAGGTGTTGCTATAGTTCAGGTGGACCTTGCACTTGGAGCAATTCCCCTGCCTCAACCTCCCGAGTGCTGGGATTACAGGTGTGCACCACGGGCTGAGGTTCTTTTTACTGAAGGTATTTCTGGGGCCCTAACTGATCCAGCCACACAGACAGCCCCCAAAGCCCTCATGTGACGAGCCAGCTGCGCTTGAGACAGCTGAATCTTTCTTGGAGGGAGCTGTTGGAAACAATGAGGATAGACCATGGACAAGGTCAGAGAAAACACACACGTTAACGCCGCAGATCTTTTAACCACTTTATTGTATTTTTACAATAAAAATAAATTAGTCATACACAAAAATAGTTGTCATTTCTCCTGAAAACAGGCCACATTTACTCGTATAATCCACCACCTACTCTCCACTCCTTATGTAACAGTTTCACACCGCCCAGGAGCTGGGGTGGACGGAGTGTGCGGTGGGCTCCTTGCCTCTTGCTCCTGGCTCCACAGTCACAGGACAACCTTGTCACCCTGGCCCCGGTCCCCAGCAGGGACTACTGGAGCCACAGGCCTTCAAGCCTCTCCCCGCCCGATCTGCCGCTCTGACCCTGGCGGGCCTAGTAGCAGGAGACACAAGGAGGACAAGAAGGCTGTGGGACAGGCCCTGTGTCCTGCAGATGTGTAGGGACAAGGAGTGGGCAGATTATATGAGGAAATACAATGTTAAAAATGGAAAGATGGCAATCACGTCCAGGAGCGATGCCCTGGTGAAAGCCCTGACCAGTCAAAAAGAGAGTAATTTATATTCAATCTTAAACCCCAAGGAGTTTGACTCGTCCGAGTACTAAATGATGGTAAAAATGGACTTAGAATAAGGCAGTGTGGGGTAGCAACATTCCAGGAAGCTGGTTAGTATGGTCAGATGATTTTATACAAGTGTGGATGGTATATGCAAATAAATACCTATTCGGTCCCTTTAAAATTAACATACTCTAAATTATAGAACTATTTTGGTGTAGTGACTTATTCTGCAGATAGAGATCAGAATACATATTTCCTATAAACATCTTGTATTTACAAAGAACAACATAATAAGTTATCACAAAGTATATCCTTCTGTCAAACTGCAGGGGGAGCAGGGGGTCGAGGCAGGTGGGGGTTCCTTTAGGTACCAGCAGGGGTTTCCTGGCACCGCGCAGGGGCTCACGGTCTGGAAGACGCTGAGAATGTTGACCGGAAGGTGCCACCATCCAGTGGTCACTGTGCCATAGCACAAGGAGAATCTGGGGAGAAGCAGGAACCGGGCCTGGTTCATGGCAGAGAGAATCACTTTGTCCCAGCAGAGGTGGATGAAAGAAACGAGCCGAGAGAGACAGGTGGGAGGTAAAGGGCTCTTGGCTAACGGACGCACCGCCTCCCTGGTCCCATCATATCTGCGTTTTCTGTGACACAGGACCACACAGGGCAGCTCTGGCCAAGGTGCCAGTGGTTCTCTGAGATACAAGGCCACATTCAGCGTAGGGGACGGAAGCATCGATGGGTCTGAAATGGCAGATATGGTGGCAAAATGGGACAGGACATACGAGGGTCACACTCAGAGCCCACACAAAGTTGTTCTAGTAACATAATCACCACAGCCCAGAATTGGAAATGACCTTGAACACCGTGATGCCCAGCTAGATGTCTGAGACCCTCTCCTATATCCTGACACATGGTCATGTGGTTTTGGAGACACCTCCAAGGATGGGCCAGTCACCACCTGGCCTCTGACACTGATGCTTGGTTCTCCTGCAAGAGCAAACATCCGGCTCCCTGTAGCTTCTCCCTCCCGGGCCTAGGATGGCTCTCATGGTGCTCAAACCTTCTGCAGGCTCCACACCCTCACGAGGTCCTTCCAGCTCTTTCTAGCCAACCACCTGGTTTTCCCCACCTGGATGTTACACACGGTCAACAGTCTCCCGAAGTGTGGTCCCAGACAAAACGTGGTGCCCATGTGTTCTCATACCACCCAAACATCCTGTGAGTTTCCAATTTTGGTGGCTCCATCCCCCTTCCTTGAGTTTTGTCAACTGAAACACATCTCTTCACCTTTTACTTGTATAGTTTTTCAAAAATCCAAAGGTAGGTCTTTCTGTTGCTTCCCTGTGAGTTGTTAAGATCTGGGTTTTAATCTAGTCTTGTGATCTGTTTAGATCCAGCACCTGTTAGCTAAGCCATTAGCTCTCCAATTTCATATCAATCAGTTTCTTTTCTGGTAAAGTGTCTATTTCTCCATCTAAACCATGTTAAAAATGGCAAGGACGGGATGCTGGTCTCCACCTACTGGGTTGATCTAGATTATTCAATCTGGTTTAACTTCTGGTTGTCTTTCTTATCACTTCGATGTATGTTTTCTTTCTCTTTTAAAAATTGTTATCCCAACTCTACCCGAGCGATACTAATGGAAAAAAAGTGAACACACTAGTTTAGTACAGTAATATCTAGAGCTCTCTTGGTGTCAAACAGCACGCCTGGTAAAAACAAGTCAAACTAGTGTCTCCCATTTTCTGTCCTTTCATAAAGCTACCCTGGGAATGCGAGACTGGTAGATACTAAGGGAAATGAAGAAAAACACCCCAAAGAGCCCTGAGACGGAGCAGGAAGGCAGAGGGACAGACAGGGACGGTTCTGAGAGCTCCCGTCCTAGGTGTTCCCATCAGCTGGGCGGACCGCAAACCTTCACTGAAGGGAATTGGCTCCCTCTAGCGGTGGGCATGCAAGGAGCTTTGCAGCGTCCGATATTTCCGGTCCTTTTTCCAAGGGCTGGACCTGCAGGTGGCCCTCGGGCTGGGAAGGACGGAGGTCAGGAGGTGGCCCTCGCCTAGGCTGGGAGAGGCACGATTTCTGTCTGGGGTTGTGCTGAGTTCTCAGAGGGAAAACCCATAATAGCTTTAATTTATCTAATTTTAAAATTCAGAGCAGGGAATAAGGCAATACACTATGGGGGGGGAGGGCAGTATGAACATATAAATTTCCATTCCACATTGGCGCCTGGGAAGGCGCTGGTGGGTGATGAGAGGACAGGGAGGAAAGGGGTGCTGGGAAAGGAGACAGCACTGTCTGGAGGGAGAGCGCCCCGAGGTGGGCTTTCCTTAGACTCCGCCCCGGAAAGGGATCGCCGCAAATACCCAAGTCCCCGTGGGCCGCGTTGCGCAGCAGGAACACGTGGTTAGGGGCCAAACGAGAACAGCGCAACAGGCGTGGATCGGCTTTCTCAGACTGCAAGCTGACAAAGCCTCTGTTCTAGTCACCTGGTCCCAACTATGCTGAACCCCAAGAATAGCTCGATTGTTTGCTGGAAAGAAAAAGGCCCCTAGCTGGGGTCCTCTTCTCCCTGTGAAGGCATGGGCTGGCCCAACCCCACCCTTAGCAGGATGGCCAGGTCCTGGGAGGACCCGTCCTCTCAGAGAAGTGGTTAGGTAACACTGCTGGGGACAGTGTTGGATGCCAAAGAGACACAGCCACCCAGGAGCAAGAATTCCTGAGTTGGAAGGACTGAGGCGGTGTTCCTCTCCCCCAGGTCAGCGAGGTCTCTGGAGACAGAGAGCTCCCTCGGTGTGGTGGCCTGCACCCTTCGTGGGTGACTTTGATTGCTAGAACTTATTCTTTGCCTGTGCTAAACCAGCCTCCTCTCTGTACCTACTGGCCTTGGTGGCCCCTACGTGTGGAGAAAAACTCTCCAAGCAGCTCGCAAGGGCTGCTTGTTCAGCAGGCCCTGAAGGCACAGCGTTCGGAAAAACAAGAAGGCAGACTAGGCCCGAGTAAGGGACAGGCATAGGACAGAAACTTGCATTTCTGGGCGTCTCTGGTCTCCTTGTGCCCTGTAGTGCTGCAGCCGGGGCCGGAATGCAGGCAGAGGCTGGGACGCCCCAGGAAATGCACCTGGGCACCCCAGGTTCAGGAGCAGGCAGGACACCCCCCAGAGCACCACCCAGAGCTCCTGCAGGCCTGAGGCTGGAGGGATGCAAGCGGGTGAGCCCGACAGGGCCCAGAGCTCTGCAAATCCTCATCATCTTCGCAGGGTTTCCAGTCAAAATGCTCAGGTAAGCGTAAGGCTTGCTTTGAAAGGGAAATACACCCAGGACCTAAAACGGGAGACATTTACAAGTCCACAGTTGTTTAGCCTGATATTCTTCCTGATGGATGAAAGAAAAAAAAATTGAATTGTTTTTTAGTTAGTTCACTTTTCAAGGTGCAGTGCACCCCACTTCAGGCCAGAGGCCTCTGCGGTTCCCTTGCTGGGTGAAATGAGCTGGGAGACCGGATGTAGTGTTCACGGCTCCTTCCAGGCTGGCTGCAGGGACACGGATCTTGGTCAAGTCTACGGGAGGTGACGGCTGTGAGTCATGTGGTGAGGGGAGGGTTAGAAGGCACAGAGCAAAAGCCGTAACGCACTCCAGAAAGACCAAAGTGAGACTCTTTCTAATACGACCTGGAGTATTTGCGGGACCCACAGGCTAGACCTTGCACCGGCCACGCAAGGCACGGAGAAAGATGGCTGAGGACGGCGAGAGGGACGTGTCACTTGGGCTGGAACCAGAATATCAGGCACCCCCAGGCTCCCACTGTGGCTGTCCTGTCCCCAGCACTGTTCTGTTGATGATGGATTTAGGGAAGCCGGAGCCGTCCCTGGCATCAGACAGAGGGCCTGGCCTTCCCACTGTGGAGGGAAGAGGCTGAATCCTGGCTGTGTTTGCTGGTGGGAAACGTCTCAGCCTCCTGGCTGGAAAGGAAAGTGCCTCCTTTAGCCCCCATGTGGTGACTGGGATAGGTGAGGGCTGTGGGCAGGCGACCGGGCAGGCACTCAGCTCTCCCACATGGCAGATCCTGAGCTGGGCCTCAGATTCCTTGTCAGAAAAACAGTGGGAGAACGACTCATCTGCCGCCTCCCATCTGGGACGCTAAGGAGCTGGCATCAGGGAGTACACCGGCTGCAGCACCAGACAGCGCCCCAGACGTGAGGTTAGGTGTCCTAAGGCAGGAAGACGGGCTGATGGCTTTGGGAGTAAAAACAGGCACAGTGGGCTGAGGTCAGAGAGGGGTGCATGTGTCATCGCGGCTTAGGAAGTCTGGACGGGGGCGCTGCCTCCTCTGACCTCCAGGGGGTGCTCACTTTGGAGAAGCCAGGAGCACCCGGCAGGAACATCCGCCCACTTGCTCAACACCAGGGCTGCGAGCGCACTGTTCTCAGGGGCCGGGTCCTCAGGGTCCTGAGTCCATGGCAATGTGGAAGGGGCTTGCTGTGGTTTTCTAACACCCTGGCACCGAGCTCCCGGCACCCAAGGAACATGTGGCCAGAGCTGAGGGTGGTAACGACGTTTCGTTGGCCGGCAGCACCCCAGGACCAGGGATGTGCGTTATCTGCTCCCCAGGAAGCCAGTGTGCCTGGCGGCTACCCGGGTACAAGACGCGCAGCAGGCCGTCTTGTAGTAGTTGTAGACGCAGAGGCGCGCCTGCACCACCACGTTGCAGTTGTAGTACTTGTCCTGGCAGTTTTCATCTGCAGGGAAGACAGCAAAAGAGACTGCTTGAGCCCAAAACAAGCCGGGACCAGCGGAAAGTAAGGGAAGCAGGTGCAGCTTTTCATTCTGGCTCTGCTGTTTATCACCTATGTGAGGTGTGTGTGTGTGCCAACAGCTTACAGTGTTTTTTCATCCATCCATTCATTCATTCATTGTTTTTTTTAAGACAAGCTTTCACAATCTAGTTCAGGCTGGCCTTGAATTCACTGTGTAGCTCAGGCTGGCCTCAAACTCATGGTGATCCTCCTGACTCAGCCTCCTGAGTGCTGGGATTACAGGTCTGTACCACCATGCCCTGCTGGCTCTTGCTTTTGTATATAAATTTAAGACCCAGTTTGTGAGACTTTTTTTTTTTTGATACCGGGAATTGAACTCACGACCTCAGGCTTGCCAGGCAGGCGCTTTTGCCGCTGAGCTAAATCCCCAGCCCCTGAGCCCTGTTCTTTATGTATCTGTGTATTTTGTACATTTTCAAGAGCAAACCTTTAGTATAAATTCCTAGAAGCTGAACATAACGAGATTTTGATCTCTCCAAAAAGGCCAAAGAGCTTGACCCTTCCTCCACAACTCTGCCAGAGAAGATTAGCTCACTTTTAAAGAATCTGCTGATCTTACAGAAAAATAGATGCTCCTGTGCTTGTTTAAATTTGCATTTCTAATACTAGCTGCTTAAGTATTTTTTTTCAGCTTCTTATGGTAGATTTCTTTAAGTCTCTCATCTTTTACAAAAGCGGATCGCTCGCTTTTATTTTTATCTTTTCATTTTATTCACTTGGCTTTCTAAAAAAATTAATTTGAGTGAGCTCTGTGTATATTAGGGATCTAATGTTTTGTCTACCTGAATGGCATTTATTTGATTCTAAAATGTTTTCAGTTGTTAGATGATTTAGTAATGGCTTTTTGGGATAAAATGAAAAATCGTAATAATGTTTGCAAATTTTTAAAAAAACCCTATACTCACATACTATTTTCTTCTTTAGCATTAAAACCAAAATATACACCTACTTTCTTTACCTTCAGAGCTGGCCAGGAAGCCCCTGGACGGTATGCGCTCTGTAGTTTACAACTTGGGCTCAGGCCCTGGGTGTTTTTAGTTGCTTTGTCTCTGACTGTGCAGTTGTAAGGCATATCAAAAAATACCAAAGTTGTATTTACATATTCTCCTTTGTTGGTCTTATCGTTTCCCTTTTATCCGTAATTCAATTTCTTATCAAGCCAAACAGTTTTTCCTCCTTGCAAAGATACCATAGACAAGCTAACTGGGGTGGTTAAAAAAAAAATCACGAGAAATTAGTAAGAAACTTTTGACAAACGCTTGCTAGCTGAGCGGCAGAGCTTCGGAACACATGAGTCACTCTGAGCTTGGAAACTTATATAATCAATTCCACAGATCTGGCAATTTCGACCTTCTTGAATTATCCATGTCTGTGGGCTGAGACAAGCAGACTGTATATATGTTTCTTTTCAATGTTCATTCATAATATGCTATATTACTTTTAAAGTAATATAGCAACTTGTGATCTAAATTCAAATAAAGTTTCACCTGTGTGGCCCTGGCAATGCTAAGGGACCCAAGGTAGTTATTTCAGTATTATTCCTAACCTTCCTGGTTGGTTGCTGTCTTTTAGGTTGATTATAACACATCCTTTCCTCCTTAGATGTGTTTCAAATGTTTTCTTTTTTTAATTTTCTGGGGTTTTTTTTTTTTTTTTTTGAGACAGGGTTTTGCTATGCAACTTAGGCTGACCTTGAACTCATTATGTAGCCTAGACGGGGCTCAAACTCATGGCAATCCTCCTGCCTCAGCCTCTCGAGTGCTGGGATTATAGGCGTGCACCACCATGCCCGGCTTCAAATGTTTTCTAACAAATTTTTCCTGTTCTCTTCCTCTCCCTCTCCTTCTCTTCCTTTCAACTTCGGGTACGATGATTTACCATGAAAATTGTTTTTAATTTCACACATAGCCTCATTTATGGTTTGGAGTCTCACAAAGTTTTTTACCAATTCAGAGAAATGTATATTTTTTCCTTGATTTTTTACACTGTGTTTTATGTTAGGATCGTTAATCCATTAGGCACGTGTGCTATTTGTACGTGGTATAAGAGCTAAGGCTTTTTTTTTTAAACAGATCTTTGATTGTTTCAATACTGTGGAAGTCTCTCTTCACTTAACGTTCAACCTTTATCACATTTAATTTCTCTTGTGTAAAGAAGTCTGCTTCAGAATTCTGTATGTAACACTGGCATGCCCGTCCCTGTCTACGTTGGTAATGTGTAGTTTTCATTTCTGTAGCTTCATCATATGCATGCATACCTGGGAAACAGCTGTGGCTTGAACATAGTTTGTCCCCTGACTCATGCAAGCATTTAATCCCCAAAGTCTGATGCCTGTGAGCCAAGTGAACCTCTTTTATTTATAAAGTTAGCTTGCCTCAGGTGTTCTGCTATAGTGACAAAGAGTTGATCAATACACAAGGCAAGCTCTGTGCAGGCAATTCTTTTATTATCTTTAAAATATTGAGTCTTTGTTCTCAGGAAGTGTTAGTTATTCTATCCACTTATGTTTCCTTTTATGTCCCACAGCACGGTTTTCTTATTTTTACTTTTTGATTATTTTTCTGTTGCCAGTCTTAGATGCTGCTTGTTAATTTTCTTCCTGTGCATTATGGGGTAAATAAGAGGTGATCCCCAAAAGACTCATGTATTGCAGCGGTGCTCATAGGCGGGGTCTAGAACAGTGACAGGATCACCAGGGCTCTCACTTCATCCACAGATTAATCCATGGGTGACGGCATGATTTCATGACATTATTGGGGGGTGACAGAAACAGGAGGTGGATGGCAAGGACATGAGGTTGGGAACTATATCTTTTTCTCTGGCTCTGGCTCTTTCCTTCCTACTCCACTTCCTGGCTTCCATATAGTGAGCAGTTTTCCTCTGTTATAATGTTCCACCATGATGTTCCATTCTGATACTCTGCCATGATGTTCCACCATGACGTTCCACTGTGGTGTCCCACCATGATATCTCATTGTGATATTCCACGGCACCCCAGACCCACAGCAACTCAGCTAAAACTTCTGAAATTCTGAGCCCAAGTACAGTGGAATCTCAGTTTACAAACTTAATTCATTCCACGATTCTGGAAAAGATGGCCACATTCATGTTTTGCGGGAAAGATGGCCGTGCTTGTGTTCATCACCCAATGCAGAGTTCACAAACAAAAACAAAATTTTGCCAAATGCTTCTGTTGTGAACCAAATTGCTCCAAACCAAAGCGATCATGAATTGAGGTACCACTGTAAACCTTTTCTCCTCTAAGTTTTTCTTCCCAGCTATTTGGTCACAATGATAGAAAATCAACTAATATACTAAGGAATGCACGTTTTGGGGGGTTTTCTGGGAATAGTCACCCCCATAACTTTTACTTAGTAGCTATTACTGGCACACAGGAAGATCTTGATGACAGAGCACCCATTATGCAAACAGCACAACTTTCCTGGTACGGAAAGCACATTGGGTCAGCTCACTGAAATCGCAGGAGAAATCCACTGCCTGACAGTCTATTGTGACATCCGTGCTTCCTGTGCTATTGCTGTGGAGACAGGAAGAGTTCTGATAAGGGGGTCTAGCATGTCTGTTCCGGAGCCAGTCCTGACGCAGCCTGGCAGAATATTCTGCGTAGATCTGGGCGGCACTTGGGCATCCATTGTGACTCTGCACTGTGTCTTCGCCATCTTCATAGCACCCTTCTTTGCCCAGGTCTTGTGCAGGGCACCTTCAGTTGGACTTCCAGCTCTCACCAGTGCTGTCCTCCGAGGAGCTGGGTCCCATTTCAAGGTGGCGGGTGGGGTCCTCTGAATTAGCGCTGCTGTTCCCTGCAGGACTCTATCCATCATGGAGCCCAGCTGTCCACTGTCACCGCCCACTTCTTGAGTCAACTGTGTCCTCTGGACCCTGGGTCTGCGCTATGCACTGAGGAAACCTGCTTCGACTGTCACCGTCTCTCCCCATTCCTGGCCCTCCCTGCTCTCCTCGACCTCCCAGCTGCATGCGGGTGTCTCCAGGCTCCCTCTCACGGACAATTAAGGCAAAATTTTACTACTTTTCTTTTTTTTTTCACAGAGTTGGGGACTGAAGCCAGGGCCTTAAGCACTGTAGGCAAGAGCTCTGCAGCTGACCTACATCTCCAGCCCCACGTTTTACCACTTAAGGATGGTGACAGAATCGAATCGTTATGTTCATTTTTATTTTAATCAATTTGTCCTGAAGTTTGTCTTCTGCTAGGCAGCTTGGATATCCAACCGTGCTGTGAACAGTCATTTTACATTCTTACGCTAAGAATTTCAAAGCTGCTTTGACCTTCTGAACACTGCCACTGTGCACAAGGTCACAGGGAGTCCCGGATGGAATTGGCATTTTTACAACAGAGAACTTGGCAGAGCTTTAAAAAACCCAGACCTCTCCTCCAACTCAGGAATCTCTACTCACCAATTTCAGGGATGCAGTCCTGAGGGTTGCAGGATTCTCTCTCTTCTGGTTTCAACTGAGGGTCACAGAGATTACTTAGGGTCATGTCATCTGCCAGGCACCGCACTTCCCGGACACGAAAGCCACCCTGGCAGCTCTTGGAGCACTGTGTGGCAATAAAGGGGGAGGTCAGGTTACCCAGCAGCCCTTCAGCTCTGCACACCAACGGGGAGGATGCTGAGAAATAGCCAACACCTTCCAAAAGGAGATGCAGTAGCCAGTCAAACTCCTAGGCAACTGTCAGCCGGCATCAACAACTAGCAACTTGTGCCAACCGAGCCCATGCACCCCCACGTGTTCCACTTTCATTCTGTTCTGAAGCCGATCTAGAGACATTTTTTCTATAGATTTTACTTTGTACCTCTACAAGACAAAGACCCTTAAAAATCACAACATCATTGTTACACCTAAAAGTTAACAATGGTTCCCTGTTATCTTCAGACATACAGGATTCCTATTTCCACTTTTCTCATGAAACTTACAGATTTTCAAAATGATTCTTTCGGTGTAGAAATCAGGATCCATATCAGGCCTGCACATCGCAACTGACTGTCTTTTTTTCCCTTGTTTAATCCACAGATTTCCTCTCTTGTACCGCCTCTTTTGCTAGCTGTGGTGTAATGGTTACAGTCATAACTACTGTCGTTTTTATTTGATCAAAGAAACTGAGCCATGGGTTCTGCAGAGTTCCTTAGAGTCCTATGTTGCTGACAGCAACCCCCTGGTGTCTTTTAATGTGTGCTTCTGTTCTCCGTACAGTAACACCGGTTCACGAATGCTTATGTTTACGAACAATTCGGTTCGAAGACAGAGGCATTTGGCAAAATTTTGTTTCCATCTGTGAGCTCCACATTGGACAACGAACATGACTGCAGCCATCTTCCCCAGAACTGTGGAATGAATTAAGTTTGTGAACCAAAGTATTACTGTATTTCTGTTAATTGGAAGTTGGATCTAGAAGAGGTCTTCACAGGGGCAGGTTTGATTTATAGAACTGTATGCTCGCCTCCATTCTGTGGACATCATATTGATATGCAGTGTCCAGACCCATTGGTTCATATGGAGCTGATGACGGTGATTTTTCTAATCCTATCGTTTCTTCTTTTCAAGAATCCTACTTCTCCCACTCTCATGTTTACTTTTTGGTTATCCAGTGGTACCATTTTTTTTTTTAAGAAAAAGACTGAGTGAGTGCTTACTTCTTTTCCTTTACATTCCACTTTTTAGAACAAGTTGGTTCTCTAACATACTATAGTGGTGCCTATTAGTTTTTAAAAATTATTACAGATGGATGTGGTGAAACATGTGTAATGTGTTTCATTTAAGTCTGCTGTCGTTAGCATTTTTACTGCTGCTCAAGCTGTGCCATCACTGGCTAATGGGGGCCTCTAAGGGTTGCCTCTTCAGTGCTGTGGACGTGAGCTCTGCTGTCTTTTAGAACTTCTTACTGTAACTTCTTACTGCGTGGGGAAACACTTCCCAGATCTGGAATCTGCCATTCCTCTTAGAATCCCCGGTTCTTTATTGTGCCAATGGATTCTCAAAGTCACCTTCCAGATGTAGGGGTGCCCTTCCTTACTGGATCTGTCATTGTTTCTAGGCTTTTTCAGCAGTAGAAACTAGGAAATATTTTTAAGATGAATTAATCTCTAAGTTTACTGGCTAGTCAAATCCTTTCTACCTTCATCCCTCTGCAGCAGTGTTTCTCAAAATGCAGGCCAAAGACACCTGTGTCCTGTTTGTTACAATACAAGTTTCTGGCCAGGCGTGATGGCGAATGCCTATAATCCCAGCATTCAGGAGGCTGAGGCAGGAGGATCACTGCTAGTTTGAGGCAGGCCTGGACTACAAAGTGAGTTCAAGGCCAGCTTAAACTACATAGTGAAACCCTGTCTCAAAAAGACAAAAAAAACCCCACCCCCCGCCAAAAAAACCTAAACAAAAACCAAACCAAACCAAAAAAATACAAGTTTTTTGGCCAGGATGGGCCTACAATTGGTCTTTTCAGACTAGATTCTCGGAGAAGCTTGGGAGTAACTGCGTGTGACCTATCCAGTTTAGAAGCCAAGGTAATCCAAGCCTTGAGTCTCCCCCGACTCTGCAGGTTGTAGGTCACTATGGGAATCCAGCCCCGAGGCAGGTAAGGAAGGTGAGTAGGGAAGTGGCTTTAACGTGGCTCCATCAAGAGCCCCCACTCACCATGCTCCATTCCGTGCTAAACCATTTGGCCCCACAAGGCTTGAGGTGGCAGGACTGCTGGCTGGGCGGCCGCTCCAGGAAGGCGCACTCGTAGGGCTCCAGCACGGCAAAGGTGTCCGCGTTCTTCCTAACACAAATCACCTCCCGCTGCTGTGTCCCATTCCCACACTCCACGGAGCACTGGAGAAAGAAGCAGAGAAAGACAGTGTCATTTGACGGACAGGACGGTGACGAGAACGAACGTCCGTCAGGGGACAGCATGTGCTCTGCCCCCGACCTGGCGAGGGAGAACCCCAGGGGCCTGAACACGTTTCTGCAGGAGACGCTGCATGTGGCTTCCGGTTTTCCTAGCGGCTCTGCCCCCAGCGCGGAGCCTCAGTGCCCTGCTCTGTGAGACCCTGAGGAGGCCCGTCCCCCACATCATGCTGCTTCTGGGCTGGCACGGACAGCTCCCCTCAAACTCTCTACAGCAACCAGCAGCCAGCTGCTGTGGTTGTTTCTGTCCAGGGGACTGCGACACCTCCCAGAGGGTCACAGTGACACTGATGAGCCGATGCTGGGTTTTATCTACTGGTCTCTTGGGGGGTGGAGAGTTAGGGCTCGGGTTGGGATGTCAGCCTCCCAGAGCTGTACACCTGTGGCCGGAGGGGCTCGATTCATTTTTTTCTTTTTGTCTTTTTGAGACAGGGTCTCGCTATGCAGTTCAGCCTGGCCTTACGCTCACTTTGTAGCCCAGGCTGGCCTCGAACTCCCAACGATCCTCCTGTCTCAGCCTCCCAAGTGGTGGGATTACAGGGCTGCACCACCACTCCTGGCAGGGGCTCGATTCAAATCCTTCAGACACACAGATGGAGAAGGGCACCCCTGACGTGGGACAATGTCCTCCGTGCTGACCCTCCCTGCCCAACAGGGAGGCGGGCAGGAATTTTGCCCATGGTGTGCTCTGCTTTTCCCTGGAAAGTGGCTGAAGCCCACACATACGGCACCCACAGAGGCCAGGCAGGTGGTGATGCCACGGTTGGGGGGGGCACATTCTGTGAGCCCATTAAAAATACGATGCAGATAGCTGTCTGCTCCCAGATGGTATATATGGCTTTGTAACATGTTTTTGTTCATGTTTGCTTTCCTCTTAACACTGTTTTTGTTTTGTTTTTGAGATGGTCTCACTATGTGGTTCAGGCTGGCCTTGAACTCACTCTGCAGCCCAGGCTGGCTCGAACTTGTGGCAATCCTCCTGCTTCAGCCTCCCCAGCGCTGGGATTACAGGCATGAGCTACCATGTCCAGCTGAAAAACCCTTTTTCCTTTTGTGACTATTTCCTTCACCAGGCAAATGAGTATTTTTGTGGTTCTTGACTTTTATTGCCAAATTGCTTTCCAAAGGCCTTGTAGTGATTTAGAAGGACAAGGCAGCTGATTTTTTAAGGTCTGTTTTTAAAGTGACTTAAGAAATACAATTCTCTATGGTGCCAGAGGCCCCAGAAATGTGCACATGAGGGGCATTGGCCAAAATGTCCCTGTAGAGCCGGGCAGCACTGCAGGCCAGACGCTAGGCAGCCCGAGAACTGGAACGTGGCAGTAATTGCAAGGAGGCAGGCGGAGAATGACTATTCCCATTTCCTGAAAGGATTTACATGCAGTACTGGAGCAGGGAGGGAAAAACTGAACTCATCAATTCATTTTTTTACTAAGCACTTGGTATCACCTGTTCTTTTTTGTTTTTTTAGGTACGGGGAATCAAAACTCAGGACCTTGCGCTTGCCAGGCAGACACTGCACCACTGAGCTCTCTCCCTGGCCCTCACCTGTTCTTTATAATGTGCAACTGCGACTTCCCCCACTTTAGCTTCTGACACTAAAGTGTGGGCAAAACTGGCTTTATTCCTGGTGCCAGCAGCAGCAACAGCAGCAGCTGCTAAGACTTCCTGTGTTTCATGTATGTCTGGCGCTTTGACATCTTAGGGGCCATATTTCACAACTTCATGTGCAGCCCTCATCCCCAGCATCTTAGAGACAAGGAAACTGTGCCAGGCCAGACGCTCCCGAGGGCAGGGATGCTGGGTGTCACCCGAGTGCTTAAATGAGCACCTACTAGGTCGTGGCTGAGTTCTGCTGACAATGCAGCGCCAATAGCCCAGGTAGCGTCTTCTCCAGGGTCAGGGGTAGCAGCGGCTCAGCTGGGTTCAAAGCTGGGACACCTTTCTTGAAGTCCTGCCTCTTAACCCCTCTGCTGAGCTGCTGCCTCTGGCGAGGGACAGACCCCACCTCACGCCGGCTCTGTCCCTGGCCACTCACCTGGCTCCAGCTCCCCGAGAACCACTCCACCTTGCCCGCGCAGGGCCCGTTGTCGCAGGGGGTGGCCTCGGCTGGCCGGTTGTTCCCGCAGCCCTCCAGGGGCAGGCTGCTGACGTGATTGGTCATGCACACCACGGAGCGCGTCCGCACGCCGGCCCCGCACTCGGCCGAGCACTGCGGGACAAGGAGGAGGCACATTAGAGGGCAGACACGTGGTCCAGGGGTCCCTGGAAGTGTGAGGGTCCCTGGAGGTCCCTCTCCCTGCGCCTCCTCCCCAACTTCACCCTCAGCTCGCTCCACTCCAGTGGTCGCCCCTTGTGAGCCCTTTTGCTTGCATTTTTGAGACAAGGTCTTGCTACCTCAGCCTCCTGGGATTACAGGCATGCACCACCACACCCGGTAACTTTCTTGATTTTTTGAGTCAGGGTCTCGCTATGCACTCCAGGCTGGTCTCAAACTCACGATTTACGGAGGCCAGGCCGCTAGGGGGCGCACAGGATTTAAGCGTTTTTTAGTTATCCAAAAGCTGAGAAGGCGCCTACCATTGGCTGAAGCCCATTATACCGCGGCAGGCACAGGACGAAGCAAGGTGTGAGGCTGTCGCTCACTACATTTCCTGTGTCACTTTTTAAAATAATTTGTTTTGTTTTTTTCCAGTACAGGGAATCGAACTCACAACCTCCCGCTCGCCAGGCAGGCACTGTGCCGCTGAGCTAAATCCTCCTCCTGTGTCACTGTTTAGTGAAGTCGCTAAGGAGACCCAGCGAGTTCTTCTCACATTCTCTTCTCCGCCTCCAGTCCTCAGCCCTCGAGAGAGGACACAGCCTGGAACAACGAAACCCGGGCCTCTTCTCGAGTCCCGCGCCCATCAGCCCTGGGGTCCGCAGCCAGCGCCCTGCTCGGGACCCCGCAACAGTGCGCCTGGCACCTACCCTCTCGCTCCACTCGGTCAGGAACCAGCTCTTGGCGCAGGGCCCCATGTCGCAGTTCTCGATGTCGTTGGGCCGGAGCTTCATGTTGCACTCCTCGTCGGCCACCACGTCGCCCAGGTTGCTCACGCACTTCACGTCTCGGGTTCTCTGCCCCACGCCGCAGGGCACGGAGCACTGAAACACAGCAAGCCCGCGTCAGCGCCGGGGCCTCCTTCTGTGTCACTTGCCCCTGGACGGGGTGAGGCCACTTGCCTCGCGGGGTCCGCTGAGTGCAGGGACTCCCAGGAGCAGCCCTAGGGAATCCTGCCTACTTCACTCTCTGGGCCTTGGTTTTCCAACCTATCAAATAGAGCAAAATTGGAAGGAGTCAACTCTGCTTGGTGCTTGTTTTGAGGTAGGGTCTCGCTATGTAGTTCAGGCTGGCTGTGAATTCATGGCGATCTTCCTGCCTCAGCCTCCTGAGTGCTGGAATGACAAGCATGTGTCACCACACGAGGCTCCAATTTCCCAAGGCACATGGAACCAACAAGGTCAGTAGACAAGGAGTGCACGGGCTCACCACGAGGCGGGCTGTGGGTGAGCTGCCCTGGCCGGAACCCTGTCCAGCTGTTAGTGTAACTGTGATCTGTAAACACAGCAGGTGGGCACCCCTGGGATGGTTCTTCACGGGGGACTGAGGATTCCTTAGCTCTGG
>NW_004955450.1:5314612-5316227 GCF_000276665.1 Chinchilla lanigera
TGGGGATTTAGCTCAGTGGCAAAGCGCCTGCCTGGCAAGCGCAAGGTCGTGAGTTCGGTTCCCGGTACCGGAGAAAAACCAAAAAAAAAAAAAAAAGGAAGTGAGAAAAGGTACAAGGGGCTCTCCCAAACATCCACCTTCACACGCAGCTGTCCACATCTGCCCCGCCCAGGTGTAGCCGGTACACAATTCCTGCTGGGAAGAACACTGTCATTTATTCCAAGACTCTACTTATTTCTGTTGCTACCTCGTCAGGCATTTATATTTTTTGGAAATTTACAAATTTCAAATTTACAAATTTACAAATTTACAAATTTCCCTGTAACACTAAGGCTAACTTATTTTGTCTCTCTGTGCAGCCCAGGCTGGTCTCAAATTCGTGGCAATCCTCCTGTCTCAGCCTCCTGGCTGCTGAGGTTATAGGCTTGTGCTGCCATGCCTGGCATGAGGGGTAACTTTGTTTTTTTTTTGGTACCAGGAATTGAACTCACGACCTCATGGTTGCTGGGTAGGCACTGTGCCGCTGAAGGGTAACTTTTAACCTAAGTGTCCTACTAGGTCACCAGCCAAGCAAGCCCTCCACAGATCCCGGCTTTGTATAACATTCCTGAGTCAGAGGGCAGCTGCTGTGAGGAACTCAACAGTTTGTAAGACACACTTGAACCTGAAGCGATCATTTGTTTAAATTACTCCGGCAGTAAAAATTTACACGGCAGCTATAACTTGAGATCATTATTTAAAATAACATTCCAATTAAGCCTAATTGTTAGCTGAGTAGAAAGCAGACCTGACTGTAAAATGAATGAGAATTGAAAACTTTTGGGAGATTAAATTTTGTTCAGCTATGTATCTCCTTCCATTAAAGAGATTTTAATTACATTCAGCAAACACGAAGTGCGCCGTTCTGAGTTATAAAAAGGATTGGGCCTCAGTTCACCTCAGGCAGTGCACCCGCCTGGGACTCAGCTATTAAGGGATTAAGTACAGATCGTGTGTTGCCTTTGCCTTTCCCTCCAGATCGCGTGGCTTTGACTTTTCCACTTACAGGTTTGTGGATTGAAAGCAAAGGTCCTGGCCAGCCACTCGCTACTCACGGAGGGACACCTAATATTTTTAGCTAAGGGGAGACAGGATCGTTCAGTGCCTGGAAGGATGGGTTTTGCTGGGACTGGGTGGCAGGTGGCCGCTGCGTACCTCCCACCCTCTCCCGGTCCATGGTCCAGCTCCATGAAAATGAACCCAGGAAATGAAATCAGAGGCCCTCAGTTTCTCTGATGGTGAGAAAACACCAGATCTACAGCTCTGGGCCTCAGGGACTGCAACAGTTTCTTTCCTTAGGTCAGTTTAAAAATCTGCAGAAAGGGGGACTGTCCCTCAGATGGCACCTGGACACCTCCCGGTGCCTGGGATCTCGATCCAGTGCAGTCAGGGATGGGGCACACAGGGTTGGCACCGGCTGGGTTTTGGGCAGCAGGACAGATCTGGGTTGGTCACTGGGCGTGGTGGCACACACCTGTAATCCCAGCACTGGGGAGGCTGAGGCAGGAGGATCGTTGTGAGTTTGAGACGAGCCTGGGCTACAAAGTGAGCTCAAGGCCAGCCTGAACTACATAGT
>NW_004955450.1:5318994-5320892 GCF_000276665.1 Chinchilla lanigera
GAGGGGAGGGGAGGGGGAGGGCCCATACCGAGGTCCAGTCGGTGCGGATCTGCCACTCACTGCAGATCTTGAGCTGGCAGGTGCTGGTGGTCTCGGGCTTCTCCAGGTGCTGGCAGCGGTAGGGCTGCACCGTGAGGCTGCGGTTCGCGTACACCTGGCGGCACAGGACCTGCCGGTGCTGCATACCCAGCCCGCAGGTCTTGCTGCACTCGGACCACTCCCCGATGTCCCAGCTGGCTCAGGAGGGGCGAGAGGGAGACAGAGGCTCTGGTTATCGGGGGTGGACGCCGAGCCCACCCCCATGGGTGCCTGAGCCCACGGGTGGGGGTCCTCCTAGCGCGTCGCTGGCGCCTGCCTAGCGGTCACAGGATGGGGGAAGGAGGTGGCCGTGTTTCACACACGATCTACCAGCGATGGGGCCACCTTCCGCACACGGGCATGGAAAATGGAGAAGGTGCACACGACTTCCACCTAGTAAGCAAACCTGAGAATCCCTGCACTGCCAAGGCTGGTTTACTCCCTGTGGAACATGAACCCATTCGGGAATTCAGCATTCTTTACATTTCATTGTTTCCACGCACACCCCGCACTCTCCCTTCCACCAGCTACTCTCATTCATTACTTGCTTTGTTTTGAGACAGGCTCTGGCTATGTTGCCCAGGCTGGCTTTGAACTTGAGGAGATCCTCCTGCCTCAGCTTCCCAAGTGCTAAGATGACAGGCATGGGCCACCACGCCAGGCTTCTTATTAATTACTTAGATGAGGCAGCAGCATGTGCTCACTCTGTATCCAGATGGGAATTAATTATGTTTTGGCCTGTTAGGGTCTTTCCTGCTGTTCTTCCAAAGGTGCCCTGTGTATCACTCAACCACAGCCAGAGCCAGTTCCCAACATTCCCTGTTCCCCCCAGGTGACCTGTCACACGCTGGTTCTGCACTCAGCACCCCTGCCACCCTGCCCTTCCTCTTCCGCTTCCCCCCCAGGTGAAACCCTGCCTGGACCTGGATCCCCATGGACTGGCACTATGCACTGCTTGGGTGAAGGCTGTGGGCTCAGAGCCCTGCCCCAAAGACAGGCTGCTCCGGGGCTGCGTCCTATACTGGGGTCCACATCTGCTGCCTCTAATCAGAGAGCGACTGATGGAAAACACGGCCCTATCTGCTCCTCAGGGCTCAGGCCAGCCGCCCCGTGCCCACCCCGCAGCCTAGATGCAGCCACCGCTCTTACAAGGCCGGGCAGGGGAAGAGGTTGCAGGGCTCCTCCTCGGGGGTCGGCTTCATGCTGGGGTCGCAGTAGCTCTCGGGAACCTCTTCGTGGGTGCTTCTGTGCACACAGCGGAAAATCGGGTACTGTGAGCCTGAAAGACACGGCCCGAGGGCCTGAAGTCACCCTGCCCTCGAGACAGTGAGCCGCTACCGTGCAGATGCGCAGGCACGCGGGGCGGGAAGGGAGGCCTGGGACCAGCCAGGACGGCTGTCCCTCCCTCCCCCTCCAGCTCTGTCCACCGGAACCCCCGGCGGCTAGCAGAGAGGCAGGCGTCTAGTACACGTTTGTTAAATGAGTATTTATCAGAGGTATAATACTTATGTTTAGTACTTTGCTTAAAAAAAAACCCTAACTGCCACAGGTTTTTTATTTCAATGCATTACCTAGTTCTGTCGGTGTAATAAGGATAAAATGATTGTAGATAAAAAGCCAGAATTTGTGAAGTGAAATTTCTAGCTCTGTAGTTTGCCTGTCTGTCTCTGCCGCCATCTGCTGGTAAGACTACAGCACTGCTAACAAACGTTTAGGAAGTGAGAAAAGGGGCTGGGGATTTAGCTCAGTGGCAAAGCGCCTGCCTGGCAAGCGCAAGGTCGTGAGTTCGGTTCCCGGTACCGGAGAAAAACCAAAAAAAA
>NW_004955450.1:5322493-5339144 GCF_000276665.1 Chinchilla lanigera
CCAAAAAAAAAAAAAAAAAAAAAAAAAAAAAAAAAAAAAAAAAAGTCTGGGGTTGGTTTTCCAGCTCGTATGTGGACGTGCAGGTTAGAAGAGAAGTGCGTTACGTTAGAGATGAGCACTGTACCATGGGTAACTAGTAGGTAATTAGTGGGGTGAGCTGGGGAGTTCAGGGGGCCGTGGGGAGGTTAATTAGACAAAAGAAGGACAAAAAAAAATTAAATAAATGTAGAGCTGGAACGGCAGGAGTGAGGAAGTGAACCAGCCAGGGTTTTGACAGAGGTTGGGCAGCGGTGCTATTGGGTATGGGCTCCTCGGGGACGCCCCTGGGGGACAGGGCTGTGACTGGAAGGACGCAGCTGGCAGCACTGGCAGATGCTGGCATGGGGGAGACACACGTGGTGCAGGTGGCCCCGTCTGGGCACCTGGGCAGTGTCCGGAGGAGGTTGGTGAGGGGCAGAGGCGGGCACCGGGCCATGGACTCCGGGGGTGCAGGACAGGGCTGGACAGTGCAGGCAGGCTTGGCGCTTCTTGCTCAGACCCCGGTCACCGCTGACGACCGTGAGGTGAGTGGCAGGTCCGGGCGTCCACGTCTCCTCTCCCCGTCGCCTTTCCTGCCTGCACACTTGGATCACCTCTGCGGGCGGGCCGGGGAGGGACACTCACGTGCTGCTGCCGCTTGTCAGTGGGAAGAGAGAGCACGCCAGGACATCAGAGAGGGCAGCGGTGGGGGGCAGTAGCTCTTCCCTTCCGAGGCGTCTCTTTGGCTTGAAAACCAGGGCCATTTAGTGGGGTAAAGAAGAGACTAGAAACGTCACATCTCAGGCACTGCGTGGCAGATGCCAAGTGTGGGATATACAGGCTAAATGTTTAAGATGGATGCTAAGTGCCACACCTCACATTCCAGTAGTGGAGGGCGGGGGAGAGAGGGAGGGAGGGAGGGACAAAGGGAGGGAGGGAGAGAGGTGGGAGGGAGGGAGGGAGGGAAGGAGGGAGGCAAAGAGCTCGAGCACTGGGTTAGAGCGAGAAAGACAGACGGACAGCCACACAACGTGTGTGTCCCTGTTGCGTAAAGGTAAAACGCTACCTTAGCAGATTAAATGCAATCGTATGGAAACCTAGAGACAAAGATGCTACAGTTTTTAATGCAAAATCTGCATTCTTCTTTTTTTTCCAAGTTTTTTTTGTTGAGACAGGGTCTCTCTATGTAGCCCAGGCTGGCCTCGAACTGGCAGTGATCCTCCTGCCTCAGCCTTCCCAGTGCTGGGGTTATAGACATGCGCCAGCATGTCTAGCTAAAACCTACATCTTTCTGCTACCAATAGAACACAGGTGAAGGCAGAAATCGGCTTAAATATGTAGAATATAATAAGATGTAACCCCCACATCTTGTCTTACAGTTCCTATATCCCTCCTCTGAATTGTGGTGATGATGTTTTCCTTATCCAAGACCCACTGAGGGTACCTAATGTGCCCCCCACTTTGACTCCAGCTGCAGAGGCTGCACCATGTCCCAAACTGCTGTAAGTCCCGAGGACAAAGCGCCTGCTTGTGTCCTGCAGGGTCAGGAAGGCTGCAGGGAGGAGGTGGCATCTGAGTTACGCCTTGGAGCGTGAGCAGCTGTTTGCTGACCACACACCAGAGGACAGTATAGGAGGGAGATGTTTTCTTTTGAGGGGATGGCGTGGGGGGTAGAGATTGAACTCAGGGAGATGCCCAGGTGGAGCTCAAACTTGTGGTTGGGAGAGGGAGCCTTTACTTCTCTGTGGATCACACAGCCAGGGTTGGATTGGGGGCCCAAGTTACCAGGGTGCTTCGGATATGGGGTTGCTCCGTCACAAGTGCTAGAGAGGAGGGCGGGGCCCGGGGAATTAGCACCCGGGGGAGCAGGTAGCGTCTGACCAGGGAACACAGGTCTGGGTGCTATCTGAAGGACAGGCTGGCGATGGCGGTGCCTCTGCCCTTACCTCCGTACGTCCTCAGGGCAGTGCCTTAAGCTCCCCGGATAGGCCAGCCCTACAGAAATCCACATGGTGACACCTGTCATCCTGCCTATCATGTGTCCTTTCTAGCCTAGTTCTGAGTGTCTCTGGTTCCTGTATTTGACATCACCCCACCACCTAAACAGCAGAATATTTCAAAAGAAAGCATTTTGATCTTCATTCCTGTGTTGATTGCATAACGTGTGCTGTATGTCTACAGTGTCGTGGGTGGAATCTTATTACAAGGATTTTGGCCTCAGTGCAGAATTATCTCCCACTCTCTGGCTCTGCTAAGACAACAGTCTCAGACATTTAATTTTCCCTCACAGAGCTTACAAAAGAAGTCGGTTCAATGAATCTCTGGTCCACATTCTGAGCACATGTATCAAGTGTGAGAACAATAAAACTGGCTCATGAAAACCTCTACAAATTAATACTCCAGTCACCAAGTCATTAGGGAATTGGGCAGAAAGATCCTCCAGTTCTCAAAAGCACGGAAGATCTAGGTCCTAGTCTCAAAAGCGCCAGCCCAATGCTTCTATGAAAAAGATGAAAGTTTTAGAAGCAGCTGTGAGAGATTTTTCTGTGTGCTAATTATGCCAACGCTTCTGAATATCATACCCTCAGATCCAAGTCTCTTGAAGAAAAGAAATGGAAAAAAAAAATTGCCAAACCAATACTCTGCATGGATCGCACCATTTCCTGGTTTGTGAAAAAGTCCTGGGGGATCCAGCCTGTTGCTATAGTACTTCCCTCTGAGGACAGCTGATCCAGGGGCCAAGATAAAACTTTACAGTAAATGAGAGACTATTATCATATACACGAGACGCACTTCAACGACACCTTTTGTAGCTGTATCCTTGCCAGGAGATCTAAGCCACCTTTAAAACAGGAATGGCATCGATTTCCAACCCAGAGGCTCTGTGTCACTTAAGAGGGGTCTGGACACCACATTTCACATCTATCCTAAATTGGGAATTTCCAAGGAAATGGGGCCCTGGGTCCACGTCACAGTTCAGACTTGGGAGGATTCTGCGGTGTGGGCCTCCCAAATGCACAGAGTTGTAAAGCTGGCTTGGTTAGGCTGCAGGTTCGTTCCCGGTGGCCCTAGCTAACCGGGTTAAGGACAGTTGATGAGTCCATGGTTAAGACTTTATCAGGGGAGTATGGAAGGGAGTTGGTCCCTTCTGAAATCCTTAAATTTGAGAATTTTTTGCCTTAATCCTTAGATTTGAGAATGAGTTTCAGGAGGCATTTTTGGAAGTCCTCCACAACCTAGACTTGTGTATAAACTTTCAGATCTTGAGTGTATCCCATGATTATCAACAAACATCAATGTCCAGGGCAGGCTTAGCTCAGCAGGCCAGGGAGTGGAGGGGTGGGCCCAAATCCTGACGTCTGGAGCCAGGCCTGTCCTCAGGCATGGCCCTGGGCCAGCTGCTGGGAGATAAGTGTGCACCCCAGGGGTACTCTACCTGAGAGGAGCGTGTCTCTACACTGAGAATTTGGACCCTGCTCTGTGCGTTTCACAGAACGATTTATGACAATGACGTGATTTACAAAGAATGCTGCTTTCAGGTGCCCAAATCTGGATCTCTGGGTAGCTGAGGTCTGCGGTAGCTGACCTCTATGCCTATGTGATGCAGCCCCAGAAAAACCCCGGACCCCAGAGCTTGGGGAAGCATCTGGAGGCCTCTGAGGGGCGTCTCAGGACCTCTAACACAACACGTCACACCAGTGGCCCATCTCACAGGCAGGTTCATGGAGGCGAGGGATTGCCGTGTCCCTGGGGCCCTCCCTTCCCGGCCTGGGCTCTGCGTCCTCCACACGGGCTCACCTTTGCCGCAGGTTGTCGAGCACTCTGTGATCCCCAGCTGTTTCCAGTTGTGATCCCGGCTCCGCCTCGGGGGCTGTGGTGCTGGTGGCACCAAGTTGTCTGGCCGATGGGAAGCGAATCTGTCCGGATGTCTGACGGGGAAGGTCTGAGCGGCTTCAGAGGTGAAGCTCTCCCGGGCTTCCCCACGCAGGTCCTCCTTCTCCTCGCCCCTCTCCTTCTCCTCTCTGCCTTCCTGGCTCCTTCCAGCGTCCAGCTGGCCGTTGAGGGGCTCCCCTGGGACCGGCCGGCAACACACACACACACACACACACACACACACACACACACACACACACACACGGCAAGACCAGGGAGGAGGGAGATGAAAGAGGACATGGCGTCAATGTTAGAAATCACGGAGTGCGAGATCATTTCTACACCTCAGCACCAAGCACGTGATATTTAAGAGGAGCAGATGCTAACTTCCCTAATATGCAAAACATTATCAAAAATCAGTAAGAAAAAGATGGATATCGCAACAGGAGAAGTTGTAGGCCCACGGAGCGGCAATTCCCATTAAAAAGAAACACAAACACCCTGAAATACTCCACTCATAATGAAAGAAATACCTACTGAAACAAGAACACAAACACCAATAACTCTGCCTAATGAAGACTGGAAAGTTTTTTTTTTTGGTACCGGGAATTGAACTCAGGACCTCATACTTACCAGGCAGGTGCTTGTGTCACTGAGCTATATCCCTGGCCCTCGTCTACAAAGTTTGGAAATTCCTAAGTCCCTAAACCCCTGGCCAAAGGTGAAGAAAACATACTTTTACTCACTATGAGTGAGCATGAAAGTAGATGCCAATTTTTGGAGGACAGTTCGGCCTTAGCTACCAATGTTGAAATGGAGATGCCTTTGATTCAGAGACTCAGTTTCCAGAACTTTCATCAGATACATTGTCATTCTCTTTTTTTTTTTTGGTACCAGGAATGGACCTCAGGACCTTGCACTTGCCAGGCAGGCACTGTGCCGCTGAGCTATATCCCCAGCCTGACACTGTCATTGTTTTACATAAAGCTGGGCATACAAGTACTGTTACTAAAGTATTATTTGAAAGAGTAAAACAGTAGCGAGGACTTTAATGTTCTCTGGTGGTAGTGGTTAAACTATACGATGCTACACTCTTCTATTTTTAAAATTTTTATTTACTTATTTATTTTTTGGTACCGGGAGTCGAACTCAGGACCTTGTGTTTACCAGGTAGGCGCTTGTGCTGCTGAGCTATATCCTCGGATACACTCTTATTCTTTTTTAAAAAAAGGACACAAAAATATACGTTCTGACGGTGTCACAGGGCTCCAGTATGGTGCTTGAGCAGCGGCAACACGAAGCGTAGGATTCACCCTGCGCACACCCATGCACAGATGTGGCGGGCTGCCTTTTGAGATATCAATCTGTGTCTGGTTCGCTACCTTTGCTCGCAGCCTTTGCTCCCCTTCCTGGTCCCCCAGTCTGACAGAGAGGCCATGCCTTTGGACTTTCTGGCATTGGTGTTTTTACAGGGGAGAAAATGAAACGGCCTGAAGTCAACAGCCCTCTCTTACCCAGGCACAAGCCTGGACTCTCGGGGAGGGGAAAGCAGAGGTCCAGGGGCATCGGCTAAAGAGGCGGTGGAGGAAAGGGAGGAGGTGGAGGAGGAGGAGGAAGAGGAAGAGAAGGAAGGGGGAAGGAGAGGGGAGGAAGGAGGCGGAAGGGACAGTGTAGAGTGTGTTGTTTTCAACACAAGAGAAGGCGACTTAGGTTTCCGAGCAGCTTGCACGTGCCAGGCAGCAGGAGGCCATGTTTGGGCAGCACCGGGGCCCTGGCTGCCACCCTCCCCAGCACATCCTGAGGACCCAGCACAGGCCGGAAGAGGCACAGTCCTGACCGGAAGGTCTCCAAGGACCCTTCTGAGGATGCCTCGGTGGAACTGGTATGGACAGAGCTCCAGAGGGTGTGGTCCATGGCCCTCTGAGACTCTGGATCTTCCCTCTTACCTGAAGTGTGTGTGTGTGTGTGTGTGTGTGTGTGTGTGTGTGTGTGTGTGTGCAGCTCCCATACTGACTGAAATTGAATTTCTTTCTTTACTAGTTTCAAAGGACTGAAGTTGAGGTTGGATTAAACTGACGAATGAAAAATAATGATATTCGATATTCCCTGTATATCTGAGATCGTAGACAAAGAGTCAAATTGTCTGCAGACATATTTGCACATGGATGGAAAGGGCTTAGGCAGAATCCCATTGAATTAAACTGTGAAGAGAGATTCCCACTGGGAAGAGGATGGGGCAGGAGGCTGTTGCTTTTTCTTTATTATTTAATTTTTTTAGAGCAATTTTTGGTTCACAGCATAACTGAGGAGAAGGTACAGAGGTTCCCGTGGCCTCTGCTCCTGAACAAGCACAGCCTCGCTGTCCACGTGCAAGCCACAGGGCACATGTGTCACACTGATGAACGCTATCGCCATGTCAGTGTCGCTCAGAGTCCAAGATCGGCACGAGGTCCGCACTTGGTAACAGGTGTTCCACAGGTCTGGACACACGTGAGCCGACACGCACCCACACTGCGGTGTCGTTCAGGACGGTACACTGCCCTGCGGTCCCGTGCTGTGACAGCCAGTCTCTCCTGCCGCTCTAGGCAACCACTGATTTCTTTTTTTATCTCTATAGTCCTGGCTTTTCTAGAACGTCACATAGTTGGAATCAGTCAGGATGCAGCCCTTTCAGACGGGCCTTCCTCACTTAGTCGCATGCATTTTAGGTCCTTCTGTGTCTTTCGGGGGCTCAAAGCTTTTACTCTCACCCTCAAACGCTATTCCGCTGTCCGGATACAGCGCCGTTGATCTATCCACCCAAGGAAGCGCATCTTGGTGGCTTCCAAATTTGGGTGATGGTGGGGCAGGAGTTTGGAATGTATGTATTTTTATTTTGCTTCAATATTGTTCAGGTGTGTACCAGTTTAGTAAAAAATAAGGGGGCAAATGCTAGCGTTACTGTAGGACACAGTGGAAAATGTTGGGGCTTTCCCCGTCTTTTACCAGTACTTTAATTGGCTAACTAGGATACTATGGGGTTTAAAATATTAGAGGAAGCTTAGACCCACAGAAAGAAGGCCAGGCGTGTTGATATCCATGTGGCTGGCCGGGAGACTACCAGACCAAAGCATTTCTGAATCTTCCCAGTGTCCTGTATGTGCCGGGTACTACACTAAGATGGATACCCCGTTTATTCTCCACATGTCCCCAAAGACCACTTTTAAATGTAGTTTCTTTCCCTCTATTTTGTAGATTGGAGAGGAGTTCAGAGAAGTTACTAACTTGCCCGTGGGTGCACAGTAAGAAAGTGGCAGATGTGGATTCAGACCTTGGCCCCCTGGCCTGTTGACATGGAGCAGGGGGCCTGGCTCCTAACACCCTTCCCCCTCCCTCTTTACAGCTGACCCGTTCTGACCTGGGCTGTCCCAGGCAGTTGACCCTACAACCCTCCTGCTCCCCATTGGCTGGACCCGTTGGTCTGTTTACAAACATCACCAGTGCACTTGACTTCAGTGTGTCCAGTCGTCCCTAAAAATCGACCACAGGTCCCAGCAATCCGAGTATTTTCCACGAGAAACTTGGTTTCTCGGACTGCGCATGCCTGGAAAGCGCATACCGATTCTCTATCCAGGTGCTATGCTGGCTTGGGGTGTGGACAACACTCCCTCACATGTGCTGGGCACCCACCACCTGCTATCTCCAGGCAGCCAGGCCACTCCTCTCCATCCGTGACAGTCAGATGACCAGTTACCCAACCTGCAGTCTGCGGAAGGGTGGACCAGCCAGCTCTGGCGTTTGTTCCCTCTCTTCTGAGATAGTCACCGAGCCAGAAACCCTCCAGGCAGCATAACAAGCTCAGGGTTTAGGCACACGGCCCATCCGGAGGTCCCTGAGCAAGTGTGAGCCGTAGGCAAAGAACTTAACCTTCTTACGCTTCCATTTCCTTACTCTTCAAAAATGAGGCTAACAATGCAGTAGTCCTTCCTTCCGAGCAAATTTCAGAGACTGAGGGCCCAGTGCACATGGGCTCTACGTTCTCAGGACCTCCGCAGCCTCCACTGGGCAGCGGGCTCCTTCCCCAGCTTCTGGGGTGATGGCTGCAGACAGTGGAGCCCCATCCAGCTCAGGGCCCAAATCGCCTGCCCCATCCACCAGCAGCACCCCCGGGAGCCCCCCAGGTGGATTGCTCACTATGCACTGGCCATCCTCTTCTGATCAGTTCAAAGGTTACTAACTGAGGAAGTGGAGGACTGAGAACAAATTAGGGAAAGCTTCTAATTGAATCTGGAATCTGTGACCTTAGATGGCAGGTGTGATTACGGGAAGGATGTTGAGATGGACTTTTTCTAGCCGGAGGGACCAAATGTAATCTTAAGGGTCCCTGGGAAGGACAGTGACAGGCAGATGAGGAGCAGAGCAGGAGATGTGGTGATGGAAGAAGCCAGAATCGGAGCAGGAGACAGATGGGAAGGTGGGGGAAGGGGCCAGGAACCGAGAAGGCCGGGGCCTCCTGACGCTGAAAAGGGAAGGAAACTGGTTCTCCTCGAGAGGGGTGCGCCTGGGCCTGCTGACACCTTGATTCTGGTGCAGTGAAACCCTTCAGACTCAGGACCTGCAGCACAATCACACAGCGAAGGTGTCTTGTTCTGAGCCACTAGGCGGGAGGTACTTGGCTACAGCAGCAACAGGAAATGAATAGAAGACACCTCAAGAAAGGATGGGGAAAGGTGGACGAGGACGTTCACTCTGCTTGTAAATCGAGCGCCTGAAACAGTCTTGGTAGCTTGGGAGAAGGCACAGCATGCTCTGACATCAAGACCCCCCGACTTTATGTGGGATTTGCACGGCTTGAGAGACGGAGGGTGGACGCACAGGAAGGAGAGGAATGAAGAGGAAGTGACTGACGTGCTTTGGGGTAAGACGGGAATCCTACCTGGTCTCCTCTGCGGCGGCACCTGCGGGCTGATGGCATTGGTGCCCATGATGATGTACTCGTAGTGCACGCCAGGGTTGGGCTGCTGGTGTATCATCTGGGGACACAAAAGTCAGCATCACTGAACTCAGCACACACACACGGCTCCTTTCCTGCTGGCCTAGGTTTCAATGGCGCAAGTGGCAACCTGGTACTCTTAGTAAACCTGTGACCAATTAAATGGCACAATTTCCAGATAGCTTCTCACCAACTACTTATTCGCACTTGTATTTTTTTTTTTTTTTGAGACAAGGTCTTGCTAAATTATTCTGGATGGCCTCAAACTTGTGATCCTCCTGCCTCAGCCTCTGGAATAGCTGGGACGACAGGTATGCACCACTATGCCCAGCTTATCATGTGCTTTTGAGGAATGAAGAATTTAATCCTTGAGTGAGTCAGCAGAAAATTAGGCCATGAGTCAAGCTTTTACAAGTTCCAAGTAGGAAGCTGGAAGCAACAGGAGCAGATCTTTCTATTGGTTCTTAGGTATCCCCTACCGTGGTGTAGGTTTGGCTCAGTGTCCCAAATATATAAATATACCTGTGCTGCCAGAGAATTGGTTTGATCACTAGGGGGTGAGACAAGGAGTCAGGCAAATGAGGCTGAGACACCCTTGGCAGAGTGGGCCTGCGACATTAGGGTCCTTTGAAGTCCTACACTGGGCCGGAGAGGCTGGCTTCAGGTTAGCCCTAGCCCTCTCCCTTGTTGGATCTTAGGGTTCTGCCCCCTTTCACCCACAGAAAAGCCCCAGGTCCATGAAGAGACCAGGTTGGGAAGTGCATATCCTTAGGTCACACTCTCTCATATTGGGAGAGCCAGAAAATTGCCGCACAGGGCTGCGGAAGTCGGTAGCTGAATAGAGTTGGGAAAGAAACAATTAGAAATCAGTATCTATCTCCTAAATGCCTCCCCATGGGCCGTGCACTACCTAGTCCTTCATGGCCATGGCTGTCACAGGGGAGGCAGGTGGGCTGCATGGGGCCATGGGACGTGAATGTAGCCCGGAAACAAGAGCTGAGTGAGGAGACACTGACTTGTTTGCTACTTCTGTCTTGATTGCTTTATGAAGTGGCTCTGTTGCTGACCAGCTGTGGGACCCAGAGCACTGCCTGGAATCCCACAGATCTTGATTTCTTCATCTGGAGAAGGAGGAGATGAGAACCACAGCTGGTTTCTTAGCTCTGCCGACCTACAAGTGTCTCCGAGACCCTGCACAGGGAGGCCTGTGCTGATCCTCCTGTTTACGTCATCACCTCTCATGCCTTCCGACTGTGAAATAGGTCCCTGTCCCATCAGTCACCCAGAGGCAGGGACCCGGAAGAAGTCCCAGGTCCCGACTCCAGGAACCAGCAGCAGCTCCTGGGCAAGGTGGGAACAGCACACTGAGCATAGAACCCCTGAGGGACACAGTTGTGCCACCCCGGGCCCCTGCTGTCTGCCCCAATCCCTTTCTTCTCTTTCCACACAGTCTCTTACTCTTTCCCTTTCATTCTGCCGCTGTGAGCCCTGCGCCATTTGTGAAATTATTCTTGGCCACCTTTCTCAGACCACCCACAGCCGCCCTTCAACAACCCGAGTCTACCTCTGATACCATTCAAAATTTACCCGGAGTTAACCAACCAAGTGGACAGCCTAAAAAAACACCCCAAATTAACTATAACAAGGCTTCCTTTGTAATTTCTAGTCCACTACACCCAGGAGGAATGGACCCAGAACTAGAGAGTTGGAGAAGTAATCATAATGCAATTAATATTTCTGAATCTCTGACACAACAAATATCATGTAGACCAACCTGGCTTTGGGGACACTGAGAGAATGTGTATTTGTGGGTGAGCTCATTCTCTCTATCCAAATGTTATTTTAAGCTCGCATTTCTTGTCACACTTTATTTCCTGATCTTTTCAGAAGACTGGAGACTAATCATTTCCTTTAAAAATAGGGACCGTTTTTTAACCCACGGGCAACTTAACATTTTAGTTTCCAACTTCTGGTAAACCCCGATGTCACTCTGAGCTTTACTGTTTTACCTGGGGTGCTCTAGGTGCTCTTTCTTCACCTGCTGTACGAGAGTTTGAAGTGGTCTTGCCTTGCATGAGGCGTTTGCTTTCTTTTGCCGTGAAGAGAAAACAGGCCAAATTAGCACTGGTTGCAAAGTGCTATGAGGAACCCCAGTGCTCATGAATATAGAGGATATGTTTGCCTCTAATTTGGTTTAACAAATAACATTGGTGTTACTGGGTCCATCAAGTCTGAGGGTAACAAGCATCTGGGAGAGTTTAAGGTTTCTCTGAGCTAGGTACAGTCAGAGGTAAATGGCAAAGATGATTGCCAAGCAATTCAGGGGTACCTCAAACGGGGTCTGCACAGATGATTTTATGGAACCCGGGCAGTGATTTGTTCCTTATTTGTTCTAAGTGTGTTCCTTGGAAGCAACCAACACAAAATCCAAAGAATAGTCCAGAAACATCCAAACTCACATAGACATCCAAGATCTCGTTAGTGGGACCTTCGGCCAGGAAGGACTCTCCAGCGGTGCTCGAAATCTCATTGGGACGCTTGTAGGTGAACATGGTCCCTCCACCCTCATATTTTCCAGGACGGTCAATTGCCCAGTTCCCATTGATGATGGAGCGGCCAGAACGACTTCGCAGGGCTATTGAGGAAAATGAGACAGTTCCTCAGGTAAGTCCAGAGTGCACCAGAAACGGAACCAACTCTCCAGGTGGTGCACTTATTCGTTCGCCCATCCAGGGTTTCCCCAGTAGCCCACCATGTGCCAGGCAAGGAAGGAGGCCCTGGGCCCCCGTGAGGCACCCAGAGCACATCGCCTTGGGCTTTATCGCTTTCCCTGTCCTGTTCCTCTCTGCCACTTGGACTTCGAGTAGAAACGAAGGGTGGGAGAGGTCAGGAGAGGATGGGGAAAATAGAAGGGAAAGAAGAAAGCGGGGGAAAGATTACAAAGCGGGAAAGGGGAAAGGAATTGATGTTACACACATCACCATGGGAGAGCTGGCACTGGGGCAGCCCATCGGCTGATTTTGGCCCACAGGCGGACTTGGTTTGGGTTTTGTAGTGTTTTTTTTTTTTTTAATAATTGAGCTTAAAGTTAAGAGTTGGGAAATTTCATGTAAAAAATTTAGAATTGTAGCTTTTCTTGTAAAACAGGAAGACATGTTAACATTGGCCCTTCATTCCCTCCTGGCATGAACCAGCTGGAGCCTAGCAGAACTGCCTCTTCATCGGGGAGCTGCGAGCTCCCGCTCACCTCCATCCCTACCACCCCTATTGCTCCGCCGCACTGCGGCTGAGCCTCAGTTCCTGGATACATGGCTTATGTCACCTATTACCATGCTCACATTTTTTCCTTATGGAATAGAATTTTCTTATAATTCCTCTTGTATGTCTACTGAAGGTGGCAAAGCTAAAGATGGACCAAGAGGGTCAGTCACATGGTTTTCTTTTACACCTGGCCAGCTTCATTTATTTCTGATCCTTCCTGGCTTTTGTGGACACTGGAGGCTGTGGGCTGCATTAGATATCCCCATCCTCCCATGCCTCTCAAATGCAATCGCAGTGACTCTGCTAAGCGGATGTTAGTATCTTCATTTCCGGAGATTGGTTCAGAGGGAACCGGTTCATGTTTACAAGGATCATAAGACACAGATCTGTGCTTTGGAGTCTGTACCCAGAAGGGAGATGAGAAAGGAGAACACTGAATAAGGCGTTTGGGTTAGTGGGAGAAGAAACGGGGGAAGCTGAAGGGAGAACTTCCACAGTGACACTGGCACTTGGAATCCACAAGCCAATGGTGGCTTGGTCCAATGCAATGCTGGACATTATGGACCTGTGGACTGGATCACAGAGGATCTGTGATGGCCACCGGCCCTTTGTACTTTCACCTCACCAAATACATAAATTTAACATTACTCATTTATTATGGAAAAATTTATCCATACACAAAAGTAGGGCAATCACCCACTAAACGGCCATGTATCATTGCCCAGCTTCAACAATGATCAGTTCGCGGCTTATCATGTTTCACTTTGCAAATCCCAGACCCATTTCTCCTTAAAGTTTTCAGTAGGTGTTCTGGAAATATTCTATTTTTTTCTTAAACCTTTTTGTGGCAACATTTTTTTGATGAGCCTTCCTGGAGACCTGGCCTGCAGAGTCAGGAGCTTCATGAAGAGGCAGGAGAGTCTCCAAAGGCATATTTCCTGTGCATTCCACCCTGGCTGCCTTGTTGCCATGGCTACTGAGAGACTGAAGCTGGGACCTCTGAGTCCTGAGTTATAAAGTTGATTCAGCTTACTGAGCAGCAAAAAAAGAATCCAGTTGGGAAGAACAGGCAAGGGGTTGGGTTTACTTTTAAAAAAATTAAGAACCATATTTCTTGAGAGAGGTCCGGACAGTGTTTCCTTATTTCCTATTAACTTCTCAACCATCTCCAATCTGACTCACGCCCATCATTCCAAAGAAAGAAATTCAAACAAAGCAGGGGATGCTGGGAGGCTGAGGCAGGAGGATGGCAAGTTCAAGTTTAACCGAGTCAACTTAGTGGCTTACCAAGACACTGTTTTTGAAATAAAAAATTAACAAACAGTCTGAAGATGTGAAGTCACTGGGTTCAACCCCCAGTCTCTGGGATGATGAAAACAAAACCACTCCTCCCTCAAATCAGACTAATGTCACTAAGCAACCCCCAGGTTGCTAAATCCAATGGCCATTTTCCAGGCCTCCTCTTACTGGATGGGTTAGTAGCACCGGGGATCCTACTTGTTTCTGGGATCCCTACACTCAGCCTGTTTCCCTTTCAGCTCTCAACCTGTTCATTGGTTTTCCTTTCTGTTTTATCCTTCTCTGGTGGCCATTAAATGTTACACTTCCTTAAGGATTAAGTGTAGACCTGATGGGGACTTTCTATCCTTTCATGAGCAATCTCATCTGCCATGACTTCAATTAGTATATGCTAATGACTGCCGGATTTATTTCCCAGCTCAGACTTGCCTCTGGCTCCAGACTTTGATATCTAACTGCCTGCTTGATGGTGTCACTTGTACGTCTAACACTGAGCCCACCCTGGTCTTCTTGTAGCATTTCTTATCTTAGTAAATGGTACCCTCCTCCATCTAATCAGAAACCTGGGAGTCATCCCAGACACCCACTCCCTTCCTTCTCCCCTGTATCTGATCCATTATCAAATTTTACTTTACCTCTTCCGTATTTATTGAACCTATCTGCTATTCCTCAGCTTCCTTTTTTTTTATTTTTTATTTTTTCATTTTTCAGTACTGGGAATCGAACTCACGACCTCAGGTTTGCCAGGCAGGCACTGTGCCGATGAGCTGTATCCCCGGCCATCCTCAGCGTCCTTGCTAGGTTCAAGCTACCATCAGATCTCATCTGGACTAGTTCAAGGACCTTCTCCCCGGTCTCCTTCTCTCTTTTCATTTCACACAGAGCCAGTTTCTCACAATACAGACTAGATCACCACTGTGGCTCAAACTCCTCCTGTGGGTTTTGGTTGCTCAGGGATAAAAAAAGTGAGTCCCAACATTTGAGGGGCCTGGGTGACGTGGCCCAGTCTTATCTGGGCCAGTGCCTCTCCGCCCTCTGTGCTGTCTTCGTGGGCATTAGCTCATGGAATACATCATGTTCCCTCCAAATGCAGCCCCTTCTTCTGGAAATACCCTCCTCAGCTCTGCATCCCATTCATCCTGGGAAGGTGGCTTCTCTGGGCAAGTCTCCTCCCCCCTGGTCCAGCCTGCCTCTTCCCTCACGTGCTCTAGAAGACACATGGGCTGTCTTGTAGGCTTTTACCTCAGTTTGTTCATATGCGCATCTGGATAATGATTTGATTCATGTTTGACTCCTAGTTCACTGTGAGCTCCACAAGGGCAAAGAAAGTGGTGTTTATTCAGTTAGAGCTCTCAGGCCCTGTTAGGTGCTCCCCACACAGAAAGAACTCAATATACATCTGCTGAATGTAAGTATACTTGGCAGCAGAGGCGAAGAGCTCAAAACAAAGGCAGGCAAAGAATGATAAATAGGGACTTTGCAGAAAACCAAGTACTTGTGTTCCATAAGCAAATGAAACTGTGCTCGGCCTTACTTATAATTTAAGAAATGCAAATCAAAACCACCATGAGATATTTTTGACTCACCAGACCGACAAACATTTAAAAAAATGTAATGCTGTCGATGTGGCCAGGTGTGTAGGCAAGCAAGAGTCCGCAACACGGCTGGGGAGAATGTAAACTGACCCAGCCACATTGGAGGGCAATTTGATGACACTGGTAAAATTTGAAATGCCCATACACTTGGACCTAAGAATTTGACTTCCAGGAAACTACTTAGCACTATACTTCTCTAAGCACATAAAAGTGTTTGTAACGAAGATATCTTTTTTTTTTTTTCAAGCTGGGGATCGAACCCTGGGCCTTGGGTAAACCTAGTTCATGCTCGAGCACTGAACTACATGTCTACTCCCCAGCAGATTTTTTAAAATAGAGAAAAACCAAAACCAACCTAAATGTCCGTCAATAATGGGTTGCTTAATGGGTAACCTGCAACACTGGACACCCACACAGTGGAAAACAAGGAGATGGATCTGTGTATGTGGGTGTGGACAGAGCTCCAGGATACATTTTTGAAAGGAAACAGGCAGGTGGAATAGTGTGTTTGGTATGGTTTCATTTGCATATAGAGCCATTATATTTGCATATAAAGCTGTTTAGCAAAGCACAGCCATAAAAGTTAAAGTTTGGGGAAAGGAACTGGGACTTATGTTGGGGTGGGAGATAAGAAGGGAGATTTATTCCTTACTTTATCTCCTTATTACCATTTAAAATTTGTCTTACCATATAGATGGATTATCTTCATTAAAACTTTACCGGTTTTAATTGTATATAGAACATGGTACAAGCCAAAACAGTCCTGCAGGGAATAGTCATTTCCCCTTTTTCATAGCTTCTCCTTAAAATCCCATTCACAGCATCAAAAATTCACAACTGAGGTAGTTTCTCCTAGGATTTTATTGCTAGGCATGGCAGTGCTGTAGAAGTAGTTATTATCTGGAAACCAGAAAGCCCATTAAAGAACCATTTGAAATAATGTGCAGGAGAAAACTGCAAGAGCTGCCCTAGGAAATAAAAAATGGGGACTCTGAACCTTTATTTGACCACTGCCTGCCGTTACTCTCACACCTTCTCTACAGGTTTGGATGAATCTTTAACCATACTATCATGATCATTTCTTAAAAATCAGATTTTTAGCAAAATGGTCCTAATGTGGTATGCCCACAGGTGGCCTCTGAAACAGTTCCATACTTAGCCCCAACTTAGCCTTATGTTTAGAAAATTGCTGCTTCTACAACTGATGGGTTTGCAACAGTTCCAGGGATAGTGACTGCACCAGGACCATGTCGCTGAAGGTGCAGTTGGTGCGTATTTCTCACTACGGTCTGTGTCCAGTGAAGACCAAGTTTTGGCCCAGTCTGTTTGGAAGGCAACCTACGAGCGATGTCAATATGAGGAGATCAGGCTTATTCCAGTTCTCAGTAACCAGTTGGCCTAAACTATTTGTACCGACAGTGCTTGTCTCCAAGATTCACGTGGGAATAGCTTATATGAGGTATGATTTCTTTTTGTTCTGTTTTTTTTTTTTCTGGTACCGGGAATTGAACTGATGACCTTGCACTTGCCAGGCAGGTGCTGTGCTGCTGAGCTACATCCCCAGCCCCTATATGAGGTATGATAAAAATAGAATGAATTTATTTATTTATTTATTTATTTATTTATTTATTTA
>NW_004955450.1:5339244-5469503 GCF_000276665.1 Chinchilla lanigera
TTTTTTTGGTTTTTCTCCGGTACCAGGAACTGAACTCACGACCTTGCGCTTGCCAGGCAGGCGCTTTTGCCGCTGAGCTAAATCCCCAGCCCCAGAATGAATTTAAATTTCAAAAACTGCATTACAGTAAAAGATACACGGCCAGTAATACGTCTTTCACCTTGAACACATGTTCAGTAGCCCATCCTCACCACTTTGCTGAAGCAGTTTCAGCAATCCTTTCATGAGTGTCTTTTGTTGTGCTATGATGGCTCAAGGTCCAGAATTGATTCAAAATGTTTACTTTCCACAGTCATTTTGACTTTGGTGAAGAGTCAGAAGTCACATGGCGGCAGATTTGGTGAATAAGGTGGAGAAAGATGCATTCTAATGTTTTTATGAGCTTGTGTTTTTGCTGGATGGCTTGGGCAGTAGCATTCACTGTATTTTTGATCACACCTCATAAAGACACCCACCAAACAGGAGTCCCACAAGTGCTTCAGAAAGTGGCAAGAATGATAGGGTAAGTGTATGTATTTGAAGTAAGGAGTATTTCTGGGGGTGGTTAATGGTGATGTGTCTTTTACTGTAATAACTTTTTTTTAAAAGCAAACATCCACCACACATTTTGATCATACCTTGTAGATGCAAGCCCTGATTCTCATATTCTTGATCCCACTCGTAATGATCAAACCATTTGCTTCCATAATCAAACAAAGAATGTGGTTTCCTGACTGATAGGTTTCTTGCCCCGCTATAATTCCTGCCGAGTCACTATAGCGCCGCCCACTGGAGGCCATGTGCTATGGCGCTGAGCCAATATGGTGGTGGGCACTAGAGGCCATGTGCTAAGCCCCACCCTTCTTCCTCTCAGTCACATTACGACTTTCTGCTCCCCTTTCTGTAATATGCTGTTTCATTTTTTCCCACGCTCCTGACCAATCCTGGTCTGCCACGTCAGGCAATTCACCCCCTAAACCCTACCTCCAACCTGGCCCTATTTAGTCTTTGTCCCCAGGCCAGGCCCTCAGAAGCTCCACATCCTTCCTTCCTACTGTGGTCTTCTCCGTGCCTGCACTAAAGGCATTTGATTCTGTTTTATTTCTTTCTGCACCGGAAAAACCTATCACTCACAGCAAACAGACCACTGTGACCTAGATGTCTGTTTCTTGGCTTGCAAAATGAAGGTTAAGCTCTTCCTGGCTACAGGATCCTAAGCTTCTTAGTGTTTTAGCAGTTCTGTTGGGGAGGCAGCAAAACAAGTCCAGAGTCAGAGTGGTCAGACATTACTGGTGTCACTATGATGCCAGCGAAGCCTGGCTCCTTTGCTGGGCTTCCATGGAAACCTGCACATCGGTGACCTCCACGTGAGTCTCAGGATATGTCCGCTAATGTGGACATCCTGAAAATGGAACACAACTATTCATTACACATGACCAACTACGAATCCATCTTTATTTTCACCGATCTCCAATACAAAGCCAACATCTTCTTCTGTTATGAACATTGGCAGCAAGCTATAGTTGTATGCAGTACAGGACTCTGTCACTAATAGAAATCACATATGCATTCCTACAACGTTGCAGATGGTATAGCTATTTTGAAATAGTATTTAAAACTCATCATTACTTTGAAATTTTAGTAATTATTAGATCCTCCAGGGGATCTCCTGTTTTAATGGGAAAAAACACATGTTATTATCCAGCAAAATTATTTTTCAAAAATATTTTTATAACCACAATTCATTGTAATTGGTTTACCTTGTATTCTTCCATGTTTTATTTTGTGAATTTGAAACATGGTTCTAAGAAGGTATCCACAGACTCCTTGCTTGCATCTGGATATTTCTACTTAAGAGTTCTAATCTCAAAAATGTCCCACTTTCTTTTGGACCAAAATGGTAAACACGTGTAGTGATGCGTAAAAATTCTGTTAACGACGATGATGACAACAACAATAAAAAGCAAATGTATCTTCTTAGGCAGACCAGGTCCAGGTTGATATAATACCCAAGTTAGGGTTTTTTTTAAACAAATACATGTACACACCATATAGGAATTTTTTTTTAGTTCAGATTCACTTTGGAGTTTGGATGGACTAGAACTTGTGTAGCTTTCTATGAGGTGATGTAACAGATTTGGAGTAGATATCAGAGAGTATGAGAGAAAGCTTGGTTTTCTTTTTGGTGCTCTATAATCACGGGTTTAAGAGGTTTAAATAAAGGAAAAGGCCAAGGCTTTGTTCTTGTGTTATTGCTAACTTATAGCTAAGGATTGCTACTTCTGATTCTTTAGTATATCAGAATATTTAATTTACTTTGACTCCATATTTCCTTTGAATATTTACCAACTTTCAAGAAAGTTGGTGTGTTTCAAAGCCTCAGAGAAGTTGCACGGAACTGATCTTAAATGTGGTTTAAGTAAAAAGAAAAATTAATGGGGTAAAGAAATATTGGGGGTCGGTCCCTGATGGTGTGTGCTCCCAGGGAGCAATGCGAAGAGAGAGGCTGGTGACACTGCCATGGGGTGCAGAGATCTCCGATGGGTGGCATTTGAACCCATCGTGATCCACAGCATAAGGAGTTGTTCACCGGACAGAAGACAGGGAGAGGCGCTGGGGACAGACAACGGCAGGGACAAAATGGAGGGGGAAAGGAATGTGACCTGGGAGGGATGGAGCAGTTGGAGGAGGCGAGTCCTGTGGTGGTGTTGCTGGAAGGGATGACACAGGCGGGGACTGGAGTTCGGCAGCCACTGGAATGGCGTTAAGTAGCCACAAGCCAAGGAATGCCAAGGAGCGCCAGCAAGCACGGGCAGCTCAAAGGCAGGCATGGGACTGAGGCCCCTCCCAGGCTCCCACAAAGCAGCCAGTTCTGCTGACACCTTGATTTCGGAATGCTGGGCTCCAGGGCTGTGAACGTTAAGCTCCCTCGTAGTTTGTGGTATTGAGTTATGGCAGATCCCCATTACCTAATTTATGTTGTGAACTTCAGCATTGTACTATTTGGTGGTTGTGGGCTGATGGGTATTTAGATTGGCTTACAACTCAGTAAAACACCAATATTTGAAGCCAGACTTTTAAAATTAAATAGATCTACTCTAACTGGAAGAAAGAGCCCAGGGCCTAATTCCAAATCGTTAGTACCAAGCCTGTGGCTAATTTGGGATGACATTGGGGAATAAGCAGGCATAGCCAATTTTCACCATCATGGGGCTACACTATGAACCACAATTTTTATTTTATTTTATTTTATTCTTTTTGAGACAGGGTCTCACTATGCAGTTTAGGCTGGCCTGGAGCTCAGGTTGTGTAGCCCAGGCTGTCCTCGAACTCACAGAGATCCTCTTGCCTCTGCCTCCCGAGTGCTGAGGTTACAGGCATGTGCCACCACGCCTGGCTTTTCTCTGATTTTAAACCCCCTTCCCCCATAGACCTTGATATTCCGCTCGAAGTACATGCTCTAATGTTGAAGAAATACATAAACACACAACTATACTTACTTCCATTGCTATTCAGGGTACTGTATAACCCAAAGGGCACTCAATGTTGGGGTTTTGGTTAATCCTTTTAATTATAAAAATTGGTGAATAAAAATAGGAAATGTGACACCAAAGCTTGAATGCAAGATCATGAGGGGAACTCCAAGCAAGCCTTCCAGAGTTATAACAAACATGGGAGGGATCCAAAATGGCGGCACTAATTCATGCCTAACTAGTGAGTTGGTAACAGCAGAAGCAGTCAACCTACAACACACAGGATGTCCTTAGATATTAATTTCATATCAGGGTTTGTCATAGAGACACCAACAAACCTTAAACTGGGTATTTTTTGAGTATGAAAACTCCAACAATAACTGAATATCAATTTTAATGTCCTTTGGGAACAAGCATGAAGAAAGAAATTCCCTTTTAGTTATTTTGATGGTTGAGCTGTGATACACCTCTATCTAATGTTAGCAGTTTTGGCCATCTGCTGGTTGAACAGGTAGGAGACATGTTTGTGACAATAATCCTTTAAAACATTATTTTTAGATAGAACCAGGTGAATAACAACTGTTATGGTTGATACAGTGTGTCAACTTGGGGAGTCTAGAGGTTTGGCTAAGTGACTCAGCAGTTCTGCATCTTGGGGTGAAAAGGACGTGCCTTTACCCTTCCGTGATGTTGTTTATTGTAGGTTAACTATGTGACTCAGCAGGGAGCCAGGGTGCTTACTTTGTATTCATCCTGAGCCTGTGCAAAGGAGGGCATGGAGATTATGTGAGAGCTACACACCCCCTGGGTGGGGGCAACCTGCTTACAATGTAAGGGAGGGAAAGAGGCTTGCTCTTTTCTGCCACTCCTCCCTTTTGCTCTTGTTGCTTTGCTATCTTTCACCGCCACAAACATGTGCCCTCTGCCATGTGCCACTCTGCCTTGGAGCCAGCCAAGTATGGACTAAAACTTCTACAAACTATAAGCTAAGTAAAACTACCCTTCCTTAGTTTTGGGTGTTGGGTATTTTCGTCTCAGCAATGAGAGAAAAGTAACTAAGACACCAACTAAAATGCAAAATCACATTCAGAAGACACTATCCATGATTTCAAGTCAGTGTGGACTTGGGGCCCAACTGCCTTGGGCAAACTTCTTATTCCTGAAGCCAGCAGCGGCTGAGTGAGAAAGTCCGAGGAGCAGTAGTGGAGGAGATTTATCTCTAGTCAGTTTGAGGATTTAGAATAACACTTCTATGCATGTTCTGGGCCGGGGATATAGCTCAGTGGCACAGTGCCTGCCTGGCAAGCACAAGGTTCTGAGTTCGATTCACGGTACAAAAAAAAAAAAACCCAAAATAAAAACGATGGACTACATCCTCTGCTAGCTTCCTCTATCATCTCATTTTAGTTTAAGAAGTTTTTCTTAGCTAAAAAATTCAAAAAGTACACAAAGCAGGATAAGTGCTCATCATGATCCCATCAGCAGACCTAAGAATCGCCGACACTGAGCCATCCTCCCTACATTTCCCGATGCTGATTGCTTCCTGAACTTTTCACTTTCCAGCACAAGTCTCTTCCTCTGCTCTGGAAGTGGTCACTCAGTTAAGACACTGAGGATATTCACTGTTTACTTCTCCACTTTCCTTCCTTTTGGGGTGAAGGAATGCAGAGTGGAGCTCCGCATGGGTGCGACCCCACCTGGGGACTGTCGCTGCTGCCCTGGGGGTGTTGAGCAGGAGAAGTGGGAGGGTTCAGGTACAGTGGCGTAGCGGCAGAGCTAGGGTTCTCAGAGTGTGGTCCCTACAACCAGCGCATTGGCAGCATCCAAGAACTTGTTAGAAACGAAAATTCTCAGGCTCCACTTCTGACTTCCTGTCTTAGTCCATTTTGTGCTGCTGTAAATAATACCTGACTACGGGTTACATATACAGAAAAGAGAACGAAACGTAATCTACGCTCTCTGATCACTCATGCGCATGCGTGCACATGTACCCTATGTTCCCATAAGCATATTCGTACTTCAGATAGCCTAAAACTTACTCATACATGAAAAATGGGGCACAAACACGAGGTATCTATATCTATATCATCTCTATCTCGATCTCTCCACATCCCAAGGCAAAAGTTAAGCATCGTAACTGCTAGATTTAATCTTATTAATCCTGCTTAATAAAACTTTATATGCATATGTTATGCATATGTTATATGCATAACATAACTTTATTTTATTATGTTATATGCAATAGACATCTCTAAAGCTTGCCCACTTAGGTCTTAACCCATCCTAAAACCTACCCCATGGGCATTCACAGAGTTATTGAGTGCCTTTTCTTTTTCTTTTTTTTTTTTTTCCGGTACCGGGAATCGAACTCATGACTTTGCGCTTGCCAGGCAGGCACTGTGCCACTGAGCTAAATCACCAGCCCGAGTGCCCTTTCTATGCTAGGCACTGTCCTTGGAGCAGGGGATATAGCGAAACAGATGCCCAGCACCCCCAAATATCTTGCCCTCATGGATCTTACACTCCAGGGCTATGCAAACTACCTTATTTCATCTGCACAATCCTGTGGGACAGGGTTTTGCGGATGAGAAGAGTAAGGCCCAGAAAAGGTAAGTACTTTGACAATGGCCATGTAGCAAATAAGCATTCGAGCCACGACTTGGTCTGACATGTGCTTGGCTTTTCCCTATAGCTCACCATTTTATTTCACACTGGAACAAGGAAATACAACAGTAGGTGTGTAGGGAATTGGATAATGCAGCGTTCACAGATTATGAAATATTGTCAAGTATAAATCTATTTGGGTTTCACATCCAATTCATCTATGAACTCTTTAACTGTTTAGTTCCACTAAAACATCAGTATTTTCCTTCTGATAGAATACCTTACTCATTTTCCACGTATTATTTAAGATGGCTCACATGATATCTTTACAGTTTGGCAGAAGCTAGAAATGGAGGTAGCACAAAAGAATTAGTATCTAAATTCTACTTTGATCTCCAAATTGGTGGCCAAGGTCACAGTGGTAGGCTGATTGTTCTCTGATGATGCCCTGGTTGTCACGGTGATGGGAGAGGCTTGTGAACTATTACAACAGAGCCCTGTACCAATCTAACAAAATAATACTTCCAAGCTAGATCAGAGACACTTCAGCATGACATTAATAAAATCTAAGATTCTGCAAGATTCTATGAGTCAGACTCTAACTCCTTTGCAGAACCCCAAGAGGTAACAGCTTCTGCATGGGGAAGAAACACAGGGGAGGCAGAGGGCTGTGTGGGAACAGGAATCTCAACACAGCAACCCCTGGAGTTCTGCGGAGGACACGACAAGCCAGTTCATGAGGGCTACAGTGCAGCCGCCATAGCGTCCCACAACAGGAAGGACTGGATCGTCGGCAAGGAGACCGTGTGAGTTGTCCTCATCAGTGGGACCCCATTTGGGTTCTAGCGATTGCATGGCTAACATCTTGGATTGAGATGCTCCTACTCAATTATTATAGTGACTGCACCTTTTAAACTAAACTTCCTGAGTTCGCTTGGCTTGGGAAATCTGGGTTATGTCATTATTAATCATGATGTTAATGATGATCATGGTATTGACCCAATAACTAACTTCTGCAGATATGAACTTGATGTCTTACAGTTTATTAGTCTCAATTCCCTTGGGTCATCACTTTGTAGTTAATCCATCTGCTACCTCTCATCCTTTGGCAACCACTGGTCTGTTCTCTGTATCTGTTTCGCTGGTCTTTTCTGGGAGGTCATACCAAATGGGAGCATGGGGTTGCATCTCCGTTCCTTCAGTTAGCATAATGCATGTGAGATGAGTCAACGTGGCATGTATTAGGTTTGATCTTTTCACTGTGGAGTAGTATTCCATTGTTCGAATGTGCCATACATTCTCCAGTTGTGGGACTTTTGGGAGTAACTGGATCATGGGTTTATGATACTCAGTTATGGCTGTGTGATACTGGATCACTCCACTGATTGGTTTAGCACAGTTCTAGGTGTGGATGATGGACTTATTGAAGAGGGAAGACCCAACCTGGGTGTGTGTGGCACCAACCAATAGGCTTGTAGCCTGGATAGAATAAAAAGGGAAAGAAAAAGAAGAAGAAAATCACACTTCTTTCTGTCTTCCACACCATGAACTTTTTCTTTTCTCTGATGACCATCTGTCATGCTGCTCTCCTTGGCAGCAGTTGACAATACACTGAAATCTCTATAAACTGTGAGCCAAAATAAACCTCTCCTCGTTTAACTCGTGAGTATCAGGTATTTGCCTCAGCACTGAGAAAGTAACTAAGGCATCTGGGGATTATAACATAAAAACCTAATTTGTCACAGTGTACTTAGAGTTGCTGTTTACTATTTCAAGTAAAATGTGGAACTCTTAAAAACAACAATGGGTGTGGAGGAGCTACTGGTGAGGAAATGGAGTATATGGGAAATCTCTGTTCCTTTCACTCGATTTTGCTGTGAAACTAAAATGGCTATAAAAATTTCTCTTAAAAAATCTGAGACTAAAACTTAAAAGAAAAAAGTTTTTAAATTTGTAGGGCCCTTACTTCTTCTGTTTATGTTATATTTGCTATATTCATTGCTTCTACAGAGTGTTACATCATTGCTTTCAATAATCATGCCTGTTCTGCAGAATTGGAGGACATCCCTTTGTCTTTTGTTTTTTAACCTCACAATAATCCTGTAAAATAGGTAAGAGGGTGTAAATAATTTCAAGCGAAGCAAACTGGTGAGTTAGATGACTTGCTGGCGTAAGAGCAGAACCAACACTCAATCCTGTATCTCTTCACTTTCTATTTCTTCCTCCAATACTATGCTGCCTTTTGCTCTTTGTATGGTAACGTTATAGCTTTGGTCCAGAAAATAGGGTCTGCACGGCACAGCAAGTATTATAAATTTGTAAAAGAACGTAAGCAATGAGAACATCTAGGTTCAAGACTAGTTCTACATGCCGAAGGTCATACAGAAAGAGCTCCACTCAGGCGAACACTCCATCTGCAGGTGGAAATGCTGAGAACTTTCAACAAACAGTATTAGCCAGTGATAGCACAGGGGGCCAGACAAGAGGCTCTTACATCCACATGTGGCACCAACGTAACTCACAGAAATCAACCTGGGTCTAGCTTCTAAGGCACTGGGTCAACCACACACCGGCTGATGCTGTCGGAGCTCCCAAGTTACAAACAGCTTAGGTCCATGGTCATTTTTCTTGGCTCTTCTCCACTGAGGATTTTCTACTTCTGTTCATGAAAACAATCAAGATTCCAACTACTATGGTTGAGTACAAAATTCATTTCTGTGGGAATCCTATTTCCCTTCCTTGGTGGTTTTAAAAAGTGTGTTCCTCGGAGTTCAAGAGATTTTCATTGAGTTTCCATATTTCCATGAGAAACCCTCATGGGTCACCATAGAGAAGAGGGTGGAATGGGATGGGAGGGAGGAACCCTCCTATTTCTTTGTGTTTAAGTATTTTGCTGGAATGACTTGTTGCTTGGAATTTAAGAAACTGAAGACCTGCACTTCTGAGCACTGTCTCCACACCCCTGGTGGGGAGGGAACTTGAGACTGGTCTACTTTGGTCTAACCACCCATGGAAGGCCTGAATTCATCACCACTAAGTGACACCCAGCCTGGATCTGAGTAGCTCCAGGGGCAGTGAATTCCCCACATCTCCTGTAGCTCATCCCACCCTCTGCTTAGCTTGGATGTTATCAGTGCATCCAAAGACAACTCACTATTTCTCAAACTTACCTGTCCATGGGCGTTACCTGATGAGTTTACAAAAAATACTGACGTCTGGGCTTCGCCCACAGACATCCTGATTTAGTTGGTTCAGGGAGCCGCCTGAGCAACGAGAGATTTAGAAGCTTCTCAGGTGATTGTAATTTGCAGCAAAGACGGGAACCACGGCCTCACACTGAGCTCAGCTCTGGACCTTTGGAACGTCCATCCAGCACGCATTATAGCTCATGTATAACAAACCAAATCCACCCTCCATTGAAGAAACTTTAAAGCATCTGAAGAGGACAGCTTTACTGTACTTTCACCCACAGTCTTCCCTTCTCAATTAACATCCAACCTTACTTCAGTTACTTCCTCCCCAGCTGTCTTCACGCCAGTCCTGGTTTTCAGGTGAACGTTCTGGTTTTAAAATAAAGAATAGGCATGACCCCAAACCACGCAGCCAGTAAGTAGCAAGGTTGGGGAGGCATCCAGAGCTCTCCCTTCCATCCTTAGCAATCCTTCTACCAGGCCTGACGGCCCCCATGCTAGGCCGGGGACAGGACCTCACAGAACACAAACCTCCCTTCGTGCTGCTGTTTTCCTTGGCGAGGCTCCAGGGCCACCCAGGCTGTCTGCACAGTCGGTGCAGCACCAGAGCTACGGGACAGGGGTCTCTGCCACGGGGTTGAGGGAACGGGCCAGGGTTCAGGGCAGCGTTACATGCTCCTCATTCTAGATGCTAACAGAACTTATGCAGTGGCTTAAAAGCCTCCTTGGAGAGGCTGCTATCTCCACGGCTGAACCAACTAACCAAGCAACAACCTCAGACACCAGGGCAGAGTGGCAACCCGCACGGCAAAAACTCACAATCTGGATTCGTTCCTGCAGAGCCATGCAATGCCTCATTTTCCTTTTGGTTCTTGGCTTGTCTCTTCCCTAAGACCTCACAAAACCTCTTCTCCATAACCTTCCAGTCCTTCGCTCCACTTTCTGTCCCCAGATTGGTTCTCTGGCTGCATGTTTGCGATAGTCTGAGCTCCCTCCCTGCAAACTTCCACTGCTGACCCTCCCTCAGGTCTTTGCTTCCCTTCTGTCACTGACTGGACTGAAAACAAGATGTGACATGGGGTGGGGTGGGGACCCTAGAGGTGGCCCAGCCCAAGCACAGGCAATAAACGGTCCAGAAGCTGTGCTTTTTGTTATCACTGTGGTAATAAATCGCGTCTCTCCCAGGCTGGGCTGGAGCTCTCCCAGTTGCTTCTCCTTGTGCCGGCAGGCCATGGGTGACCCTCGGTTATGGACGTCCATCCCAAGTGCTACAGCCCCGGGTTCTCTTTCTGTATTGTGTCCAGAGTGCTGGGCAGGACAAAAGTCACCTGTAACCAGGCTCAGGAGGACAAAACTCTGTGAATGTTTCAGACGGAAGGGACCCTGTTGACTGTTGGAAGCAATAAACTCCCCCAAGACAGGGCAGCTTCCCCAGCAGAACTGAAACCCACAGAAACCTGGATTTCAATGGCTGTAAGAATATATCTTGCGAAACACATCGCTTATTCCCAAGCAGTGGAAAAAAAAGAGGGCATGAAATTGTTTTTATTTGAAAGGTATTTGTTTGGGAAAATGATGCCTTCTCCAAGCAAAATGTTAGCTTGCTTGGTTAGAAGTTAATTACAGTATTTATTGCTTAAAGCCAGCTTGGAATTTTGGCTTGAATTCTTAGAAGCCGATGATTCAGGGTGGAAATTACCTATTCGACTCAAAGCCAGCAGGCTCAGTGTTGATCTGATAACTGCTTGTTTCAAAAAGGGCTCAACAGATAAGAAATAAGTCTCTGACCCCGTGAAAAGCAAAACTGCGCGTTTTCAATCCAGGAACGTGATCGTGGAGATGTGGGAATGTTTGTCACCGAGAAGGGCGAAATGAGGGAATGATTTAAAAGAGTAAAGCGGTTAGCTGCCTTGATCCCCAAATTAATAATGTCCTTGTTCTTTTGATATCTCTATTATTTACATGTTGGTTTAGTTAAAGTATTTGGAGGTTGAAGTCCAGGGCAAGCAGAGAAATCTCGTGCTTGCTATGTGGCTCCATGGACTTTGGTGCTATCACTCCGATCCGTCTCGAAAAGCAAACATTATCCTTGTTGCTCATCTTGCTCCAGCTCCATCTTCTGGGTTGATCAGCTCACCGGGGCCTCTGGACGCCCTAAGGGCGATTTCTCCCTGTTCCCTCTTGGATGCCTGTTTGACCCTTAACCTTGGGGTTCTCCCATGGTTCCAGCCGCAGCCCTGTGGTTTTCTTCTTGCTGCCGGACCTGATCCGGGCTCCCTCGCACCTGCAAAGCGCATGAATAATGTTCTACTCTCTGGATCCAGCTGCCTCTTTCTCAGGCATCAGGTCAACCATTCCTGCTAGGACACAGGCTGCCCCTTCCTGTGTCTCTCTCTCTCAGGCCTCACCTCCAGGCACGACACCCAGCGGGCTCCACCGACCCCTCCGACCCACTCTGGTTGGCCTCCCCCAAGGGAGCTGTAGCTGCAGCCTTTGGAAGGTGTCTCTTCTCAGCACTATACCAACACCGTTATGGTTTCCGGTCAGCTTCCGGTTTCCTTCCCACGCTATCCGTTTCTACCGCCCACTCTGAAGAGATGACTCTGCGTGTTTCATTGGTCCTGCACGCCTTCCTGAGTCCCAGCACAGCAAGAACGCTGCCCTGTATATTTCATAAATGCCTCCAGTCTGGTGAACCCCGAATCAACCACGTCCTTCCCCCGACCCCACCCCACCCCTTCCTCCTGCTCACTGGCACAGGGCTCCTCCTAGACCTCTGGCCGGAACCCGTTTTCCTCTGTCTCCTCCTTCACCCCTAGCATAATCTCTACCTCCCTCATTCTTCCGTAGACAGGCAGGGCTGTGCCCACCCTGCACTTGGCCTGGAAGTTTTTGCCCCCAGAAAGAGGCAGCTGCATGTGGTAAAGGCCCATCTGAAGACCTGTCACTTGACAACTGTAAAACTCTGCCTTCTTTGAAGGAAACAGGTTGTTGAAAGGTGAATGACAGAGGAGGGGATCTAATTTACACACAGGGATGGGTCTTCTCCCTGAGAAGTACCTGTGTGTGGGGAGATGCAGGGAAGCATGCTGTGTGAAGCGGGAACAGCCTGTGCAAAGGCCCTGTGGTCAGAAGAACTTGATTTACAGAAATAACAGAAAGTTCACCCTTGTGGAGGTGGCCAGGAAGGGCAATAACATTGTCAAACAGTGCCCTGTACAGCCTGGGCAGGAGTTGGCTCTGACAGAAAATGAGAAACTTAATTAAGGCTGAGCCCCAACAACCAGGGTCTTAAATATGATTCAGCTTAGTAACCATCCTTCTTGGGCCCTCGTTCCTCATAATTAACATATTAGGACTGAACTCAAAAAGATCTCCAAGGTCCCTTTAAGTGAAAAATTCATTTAAAAGATTAGACTTAATTAAAACAGTAAATTCAAAGTGATGGAAGGAATCAAATGAACTCAGAATTTAAATATGAGGACAGGCTCTGAAGGGGTATGGGGGCGACTTCCTCCCTCCTCCCGGTCCTGCTGCAAAGCTGCGGGCTGGGGTCCCACCTCCGGAGGAGGCACTGGAGGTGGCGCTGCTCTCCAGGAGGACCCTGCAGACGAGGAGGGCCTGGGACCCACGGGGACATCGCAGGGCACCGCGGGCTGCGCAGCTGCGGCACCTCCGGCAGTCTCCTTTTCTATGTGGTTTTCATCGGAACAATTTTAATTTTTTATAATCACAGAAGTAATTCACGATCATTAAAAAACACCAAGGGCCCTTAAAGGGGAGGTTCCTCCAAGTCCTCAGCCTCCAGCTTTCTACGCTCCACCAATCAGCGAGCGCCCCGCTGTGGCTCTCTGAGCATGCGCGGATCCAGACAGAGCTACCGCTACGCATCATCGCGTCGGGTGCATTTTTAAACTTTTTTTTTGTTTGTTTGTTTTTCTCCGGTACCGGGAACCGAACTCACGACCTTGCGCTTGCCAGGCAGGCGCTTTTGCCGCTGAGCTAAATCCCCAGCCCCTGGTGCATTTTTAATACAAAAATGAGACTTCATTATAATTTTTTAGCCCACCATCACTTCACAGTTCTTCATCCCACTATGTCCTTAGATATAGAGCTACTCCCTTATTTATTTATCTTGAGATAGGGTCTCGCTACGTAGTTCAGGCTGGCCTCGAATTCACTACAGAGCCCAGGCTGGTCTCCAAGTCCCTCCTGCCTCAGCCTCCCGAGCGCTGGGATTACAGGTGTGTGTGCCACCACGTCCAGCCTTACTCCGTTATTTTTAATGGCTAATGAGTGTTTCACAGGATGGAAACTGTAACATTTCATCATTTTCCTACTGTCGGTTAGTTCAATTACATTTAATTTGATCAGCTTGTGAAATTGGTTGCACTGAATATTCTTGTACAGGTTTCTGTGACCGCTGATGACTCTTCTAAGTCCAGGCTTGCATCCTTTGCTGGATGATACCCTCGGCAGATCTGAGAGCTGCCAGCTCGCCCCACTTCTCTCCGCTGCTGGATTTTACCAACATTTCACATTTCCGCAGTTTGCTAGGCAAAGCGTGTACCGCGCTGTAACAATACGCACTGCCTCAATGACGTGTGGCATTAAATATGCTTCCATATATTTTCAAATCACTGGCATTCCCCTCCCCCTGGAAATTATTGCATATATCCTTTGGCTTTTTTGTTTATACATGAGGTTGTTTTTTTCTTAGTAAATTGTAGGAACTTTTAAAAAACATTAGGGCCATTAAGTTTTTACATTTGTTAAATTTTCAAAAATTTGTTTTAGTCTTATTTAACAGTCTTTTTTTTTTTTTTGTCTTTTCTTCCGGTACCAGGAATCGAACTCACGACCTTGCGCTTGCTAGGCAAGCGCTTTGCTGCTGAGCTAAATCCCCAGCCCTTAACAGTCTTTTGACATATGACCCTGACATTTTTATTAAGTCACTTTTATAAATCTCTTTTTTTTTTTTCCCCCAGTAGTGGAGCTTGAATCCACGCCCTTTTGCTCTCCAGGCAAACACCCTACCACTGAGCTACACGCCCAGTCCAAGAATTGTAAATCTTTTTAATGTTCACAGAGGTTGAAAGGGTTTAAGGTCATCTCAGAAAGTCTCTCATTATATGCATTAAAAGTAAACTCCTAGCTGGGCATGGTGGTGCACCCCTGTGACCCCAGCACTCAGAAGGCTGAGGCAGAAGGATCGCTGTGAATTTGAGGCCAGCCTGGGCTACATAAGCAAGCTCAAGGCCAGCCTGAAATGCATAGTGAGACCCTATCTCAAAAAAAAAAATTAAATAAATAAAAAAAAGTAAACTGTTGGAGTATTTTTCTTCTGGTACATTTATAATGATCATCTTGGTGTATACTGTGAACAGAGACCTAGCTTTCTCCCCCAATGGTAACCAGTGACTCTGATGCTGATTGCTGAATTGTGTAAACTTTTCTCAATTATTTATTTATTTATTTATTTATTTATTTGGTACCAGGAATCGAACTCATGACCTCAGCCTTGCCAGGCAAGCGCTTATGCTGCTGAGCTATATCCCCGGGGCTTCAATTATTTAAAATGAGCTTTTAATCACATACTACATTTTTATACAGAGAGACTATTTAATTTCTTTGCAGTCTCTGTGTTGCTCTTGTGATCCTCCTGTTTCCTGAGAGCTGGGACTACAGGCGTGCACCACCATGCCTTGGCTGATTTCTGAATGTTTACCTTGATCTGGAATCTGTCATGAACACTCGGTTAGGTCTAATTTTTTATAGGTTGTTCCTATTTTTTGTTTTTTTTTTGGTTAAAAAATCATGTCCTATGTAAATAAGAAGACTACTGTCCATATCCCACAATACTTACCTTTTATTTTTCTGGTCTAACGTCATTAGCTAGTACCTCACAGTGACATTAGGTGTGCCTACCTTTTCCCTCAAGTAAGATTGCCTCTGTTGCTTCACGGTCACGTAGGATGAACATTACTGAATTCCAGTAGCTGTTCTCATAGAACTCAGGAATTCCACCCCTATTCCTACCTTATTAAGTGTTTTATACAGACTGGAGGTACATCTTACCAAGTGATTTGCCTGTATCTATTAGGATGATTTTTTTCCTTTTTTTTTTTTTTTTTTTTTTTTTGGTCTTTTTGAGACAGGGTCTTGCTGTGCAATTCAGGCTGGCCTTGAGCTCACTTTGTAGACCAGGCTGGCTTTGAACTCACAAGGATCCTCCTGCCTCAGCCTCCCGAGTGCTGGGATTACAGAAGTGTGCCACCACACCCAGCAATATTTTTCCTTTTAATACATTAGTATAGTAACAGATTTCTTAGTATTAGCTATCTTTTTATTGCACTGAAAAAATTAACTACACCCCATCCCCACCTTTCTGATGGTACGGTCCATGTATAGCGCAGACCCCATGCTCCCCACCAGCTCCTGCTCTGCTTGCACTTATAGGCGTGGACCTTTCGCTGAAGGTCCATCTGCTCACAGACATTTCAGTAGCTTCCAGGTCTTGGCTATTGTGAATAACACTGCAATAAACCCAGAAGCACGGGTGCTGAGGAGTGATAGGGTGGTTCTAGTCTTCATTTTCCAAAGAGGCTCTGTACTGTTTTCCACACTGCTTGTATTGTTTCACAATCCCACTGAGTGTGTATAAGGATGTCTGTGGTGAATTGACAGCTGGTGGTCAACTTGCAACACCCAGCTGAACTGAACTAGTGTGGTGCTGGGTGTGGAAGGTCCACCTGAGGATTGTTGCCAACAGCATAAAAACGAGAACTGGAGAAGAAATGGTGCTGTTAGGGAGCTGTTGGTTCTCCTGGGGGAGTTTGTCATGCTGGCTTTCTTGATGAACTCGGCTGTTCTCATTGTTGGAGGAGCTCGGGACCTTGTCGTTGCTGAAAATGGCTACGGTGCACTTTGGGGGAGCTCTGGTCCTTACTGGAGCACTGCTTCCTGGCTCTGGAGGGGAAGATGGCGCACTATTCAATCTCCTGGAGAAGCTTGTCATGCTGGCTGTCCTGATACAGACTTGGCTGTTCTGTTTGTTGGAGGAGCTCAGGACCTTGTTGTCGCCGAGGATGGCTGTGGTACTTTTCGGGGGAGCTCTGATTTTTACTTTGAGCATCACTTCCTGGCTCCAGTGCAGAACCTCAGCCTGCTGGCACAGATCCTTCATCTCGCTGCCACAGAACTTCTAGCTTCCACCACTGACCTTTGGTCTTTCCCAGTGCAGATCCGCGAAACAGACTTGCACGAGACACTGTCGTGGGCTCTAGGCTTCCAGTTGGACTTGTGGGGGGCATTGTTATGGGCTCTAGGTCTTCAGCTGGACTCATGCAGGACACTGTTGTGGGATCCAGGCCCTCAGCTGGATTCTTTGAGTCTTTAGTGTGTGGACAGATTTCCTGCACTCTTCTGAACTGACTCTTTGGGTGAATATATAAAATAATCCTATAAACTATGTGTCCTGCATTGTAGTGTTTCCCTTGCAGACCTTGACTATAATAATGTCCTTATTTTCATATTCAGAACACTCATCTTCTGATTTCTTGATAATGGCCACCCTAACAAGTGTGAGGTGAAAATCTCACGATGATTTTGATTTCCCTTTTCCTGGTAACAGTGATGTTGAACGTCTTACCTGAGCCATGTGTGTGCCTTCTTTTGAGAAACATCTATTCAGACCCTCGCCCATTTTTGATAGGAATTTTCTTGGGCAGTTGTAATATGAGTTCCTTAAACATTCTGGGTATTTACCTTCATCAGATGTATGATTTACAAATATTTTCTCCCATTGCTGATTGTTTCCGTTGCTGAGTAAAAGCTTTTCAGCTTGATGTAATCCCTCTTGCCTATTTTTGGTTTTGCTGCCTGTGTGTTTTGGTGCCATGTGCAATAACTCAGGGCCAAGGCCAACGTCAAGATTTCCCCCTGTGTTTTCTTCTAGGAGTTTTGTGGTTTTAAGTCTCACGTTTCAGTCTTTAATCCACTTGGAGATTTCTGGGTATGGTGGAAGGGACGACTCCAATTTCATTCCTGACTTGCATGTGGATATTTGTGTTATTTTAAAGAAGACAGAAGATAACAGACACGAAAGGCTGATAGCATTGCTAAACACAAAAATAAAACATTTGCAGAGACCTTGCTGTGAAAGTTGGAGAAAAACAACAGATCAGAAGATACAAGATGTATGCATGTGTAGCCTGGAAGAATGTCTAAATATCTAGCTTTGCTATTCCCAAAGAAAACATTTCATCACCCTCGGTTTTAGCTAATGTCTTGTAAGTGCCTTCCTGAGCCCTGTGTGGCTGAGCAGGCCACACCCTTGTGGCCCCAGAGAGGACTCAAGTGGACATGCAGAATCTGCTTTCTCTTTCACTATTCTTGGATTCCTAATTCGCCTCCCTTAATCTTTCCAGCCTCACCTTTGTCCACCTTCCAAGGCCGCCCTCTGTTCCCAAGGTCCAGACACAGACTAGAAACACTTCTAGAACATTCTACACCCATTCACACTTTAATACACTTGAGAGTTTGTTCTCCTCGCCCCATTCTCACCTGGGCAGCTTTATTTAGCCTTCACAATCTGCCTCCCGAGGCCAAATTTTTGAGGGCTTTCTCCACCCATCCCCCCATACCTTCTAGGCAGAGTTCTGGTCATCCTCTGTCTGATTCCGACCTCACACCAATCTCAACTCAAACGCAGGTCTTGCAAACACTGCAGTTTAAAAACGCCACAAGGGTGTTTCCAAGACTGTCCCCCCTATCTTCTCTCAACTTACATGGTGCATTTGAGACTTTGAGGACCTGATTCTCCAGCTTTCCTCTTTTATTTATTTATTTTTTTTCCTTTTTGATACAGGGTCTCGCTATGCAGTGCAGGCTGGCCTTGAACTCACTTTGTAGCCCAGGCTGGTCTCGAACTCGCAGTAATCCTCCTGCCTCAGCCTCCCAAGTGCTGGGATTACAGGCGTGCGCCATCACACCCTGCAGGCTTTCCTCTTCAAAAGCACCACTTATTGCCACACGTCTCTCTTTTCCTGGGTCCCTAAGCATAGCACAGCACAGCCCGGCAGGGGGCGCCGGCCCTGCCTTCCCGGCTGCTGGTCCTGCTTGCTGTCCCTAGATGAACGCTGAGTTTTACTAACTGCGCTGTGTCCCAGCACACTTGGCTCTGGACTTCAGGTACCTGTCTTAGACCTTGGTCACTGCTGTCCTCTACCCTGCCCTTCCACACTGTCAGCTCTCACGTATGGGACAGCCCTGTCACTTCACTGTCTGATGTGTCTCTTTTCAAGCCCTTGGAATTGCTATACCTTCCGGGGTTCTCCCGGCATGCCTCCCTGTCCTGCATAAAGACTTCGCAGTGCCTTCCCTAATGGTCCCTTTTTGTTCCAGTCTCCCTTACGCAGCTGCCAAAGGACATACCTCCCTCACTCCACTGGTCCAGGTTTTTCCTCCAGGAGCTGTGTGTTTGGAAGGCTCCCGTCCTTTGCCTCTAGGCCACGCTCTCATCCACCACACAGTTTAGCGCTTTAATGGATTATTTGTGCCCAGACGTGGATTTAGGCTTCAGGCCAAGTTTGCTCCTTCCCTCCCCTTGGATGACCCCCACTTATCTCTGCCACAAAGCCTTCCAGGAGGAGAGGAGGCTGCGGCAGAAGGCACGGGTTTTCATTTCCTGGGCTCTCGTATTCTTTTTGTGGTTACAGTTATTTTAAAAAGTGGGCATTCTGTGTCCCCAAGTTATGCTGGGAGTGTGATTTTTGTGTCATCTTATTTCTCCTTTTCTTGATGCTCTGTACTGATTGTGGGAGAAATTTGGGAGGTGGACACCAGGCTGCTGTCATTATCTTCCGATACAAGGAAGTCCTCACTTTAATTCGATGAAATGAAAATAGCTACATGTGGTGGATTAACTAATGGTCAACTTGTAACAACCAGGTGAACTGATCAATGTGGGGGTGGGGGTGGGAGGCCCACCTGAGGACTGTTGCCAGCAGCATAAAAGGAGAACTGGAGGGGAAGGTGGTGTGCTGTTGGTTCTGGAGAAGCTTGTTGCACTGGTTTTCCTGATATGAACTCGGCTATTCTCACCATTGGAGGTGCTCAGGACCTCGCTGTCACTGAGGATGGCTGTGGTTCTCTTTAGGGGAGCTCTGGTCCTTATCTTAAGCATCGCTTCCTGGCTCCAGTGCAGATCCCTCAGCCTGCTGGCACAGATCCTTCATCCCACTGGCACAGACTTTCTAGCTTCCATCACTGGCTTTTGGGCCTTCCCAGCGCAGATCCTTGATACGGACTTGCATGAGATATTGTTGTGGGCTCGAGGTCTCCAGCTGGAGTCATGCAGGACATTGCTGCGGGATCCAGGCCCTGAGCTGGATTTTTTGGGTCTCTAGTGCATGGACAGATCTCCCTTACTCTTTTGCCTTTGACTTTTTGGGTGAATAGTATAAAATAATCCTATACGTTATATGTCCTGTATTAAATTTATTCCCTTGTAAACCTTGACTACAACACTATAGAACTTTTAATTATGAAAACATAGCGAAACTAATAAAAAGGCTGCAAACTTTTAAAATGGAATGGATCAGTGATCCTTGTGAATATAGTGGTGAGGATCCCCCCCTCACATGGAAGATGGGGGTTTGATTCCCCAATGGGGAGGCAGTGATGGGAGGCTGAGGCAGGAGGATCGCTGCTACTTCGAGGCCAGCCTAGGTTACACAGTGAGATCAAGGCCAGCCTGAACTACATAGCAAGACTCAGTCACCAAAAAGCCCCCAATAAATGAATAAATGAATGAATGAGCTAATGAATGGAAAGGGTGAAGCTAACTAACATTTATGGAAGAGTGACAAAGGCCCCAGCATATCCTAAATGCTTTACTGGTAATAACTCCTTTAATTTTCATACCCATTATACTCCCATACAGGGAGGTACTTCCATTATTTACACCTGACATTTGCTCAACACATTACCCTACATAATGTTCCCTGAGCCTACGGTAGGCACCACACCCGCTACCGTACAGGTGTGGAAGCTGCGGCTCACACAGGCTGAGCGACTCCTCCAAGGTCCTGCAGCTGCCGAGGGGCAGCAGAGGCCGGTTTGAAGCTGGCTCCATATTCTCCTCTGGGAAGCAGGACAAAAATAACATCTGTCTGGTGAGGCCTGGCTGCGGCTGTCTTTTTCCTGTTGCTGTCCTCACCATCTCTGCCTTCACTCGGGGTCCTGGGACAGCTTCTAGAACAGGGCTCGGCCCTCTTGGCGGGGAAGGATACCCCTCACCCCGGCAGCTTCTCTCTGGAAGGGAAGGGCTCTGTGAGAGCGGAAGTTACAGCCTGCCAATCTCTTTGCTGAGCTTGCTCTCCAAAGAGATACTGTACCAACATCAGGCCCGTGCCTCCCTGAGACCAAGCTGTGCCACTGATCCAGCTGCGAGTGTATAAAACACAGAGTATGGGGGGCCATGGCTAAGCAGTCAGCAAGAGTCACTGCTGTGCACGGCGTTACTGTCCACTCCCATGTCCTCCAACACACATGTTATACAGAGCACAAAGGGCGACGAGAGAGCCTGTACTGTGAGAGAGGCTCAAAAGACCTCATTAAAAACCCACAAGCCACCAACAGACGAACGGATAAAGAAAATGTATACACAATGGAGTACTACTGAGCCACAAAGAAGGATTAACTGGAGTTGTCTGCAGGAAGGTGGATGCGCCTTGAGACCATCATGCTAAGTGAAATAAAGCAGGCACAGAAAGTTAAGTATTGCATTGGTCCTCTAGTCTGCGAAGCCCAAAGTGTAAAGCATCTCAAGAGCAAGATAAAAGACAGATGTTCAGACACAGGGAGGTCAGACTTTGGGAAGGGATCAGGGGTGGGAAGGAGAAGGGGAAGTGAGAAGGATCAAGAAGCGATGCATACATGCCCCGACTCCCCAGGATGAATGTATTTATTATGGACCATAAACATATACTAATACAAATTCCCTACCAGAAACCCTCTCCCAAATATTTAAAAAGGAAAGCGAATGGGTGAGGGTAAACTGTAAAGTCCAGAGCAATGTAACTGTAAAGAAATGCAAGGAAGTGATTTCTGGGACAGTTAGGAGGGACAGGGAAGGGGTGGAGATTGGAACGGGGCATGTGGAGGGGCTTCCAGGAGCCAAGAGCATTCTGGGTCTTCCCCCTATCCTAACGCGGAAACTAGAAGCCTGCTTTGGGAGGAGAAAGAATGCGGATGAGTCCAAGAGGCAGAGAAGGAAAAGCTCCAGCTAGGGGAAGAGGCTCTGGCCCAGTCCATGCTTCTGCTGGTTCTTGAAGGGGCATCTCTGTCGCTCAGCCTGCTGCCCTCGGGGCTATCCCGGCTGCCAGGTGCATGCTGGGTAGAGGTGCTCTGTGGGTTGCTGTCAACTCCAGCACTGTGACTGGCTGCAGGCTTAACGCACTGCCTTGGAGCTGTGCTTTGGCCTTCTGAGAAAGCTACACAGAGCTATGGCAGTGTTAGGTTTTTTGGGGATACAATAATCATTAGATTCCTTCCTTCTCTATCTCTCCCCATTCCTTTTCTCTCCCCTCTCTTTCTCATCTCCCCTCCCCCCTCCCATCCCATCCCATCTTTTTTTTTCTCTCTCTCTCTCCTTTCTCTCTCTCTCTCTCTCTCTCCACCCCCATACTGGGGCTTTAACCCAGGCCCTCTGCATTGAGCTACACCTTTAATCCTTTTGTAATTTCTGAGAGATGGTCTCACTAAGTCACTAAATTGCCCAGGCTCGCCTTAAACTTGTCATCCTCCTGCCTCAGCCTCCCCCGCCCGCTTTTTTTTTTTTCTTTTTAATGGTTCTTTGTTCAGGAGAAGACATTTTTCACTCCATTAAAAACTGAAACAATACTTACAGTATAACTTCTTACAAGTGCATATGAATCCACAATTATTTCCATAAAGATTTCAATTAAACTATAGAGAGAAGGGGAAAATTAAGTTGCTAGGCAACTTGCCGAACAAATGGAAGAAAAATGTTGAATTCTTGGAAAGGCTAACCATGCTAAAGGCAAATGTGATGACCCAAAATCATACTTAGAGGCTGCCAGACCTTTATTAAAAGTCATCAGAGACAGCAGGGTTTGGAGGCAACTGATGAAGAGCTAACCAGATCCAAATCTATATTTTAGGGTAAAATAGATTATAAAGAAAAAAACGGGAAAAGGGGAAAGCTAGACATTCAAGCTAGATGAACTGATGGTGACATTACAAGAGGCATAAAGCCAGCCGCTCGATTGCTGGAGGCTTTTCCAAAGGGAGCATCAGACCTCCAGCCTTTCACATCTGGTTTTTCCTGTAGCGTCGACCTTCATCTGAAAAGGGACCTTCCTGCTCCCTCCACTCAGGGTCCCGCCTGGACACTGCCTTACTCTATCACCTCTCCCTCCAAGTCAGGGTCTGTGCAGCCAGGCGACCTAAGGAGACAGACCCTGAGATGCAGCTCTCTGATCCCAACCCACCCACACTCCCGGAAGCTGCTGGGTGCCGCCAGGCTTTCTGCTGAAGGGAGTTCTGTGGCCTCCCCAGCCTCTGCTAGCAGTGAGAAACGGCTGCCCCTAAGGACATTCTTGGCTTTCCTCTAGTGCATGCTGGGTTTCTCTCCATTCTCCCTGCATTGGCAAGTTAACAGTAAGTTAATATCAGCGTTTATCTGGTCCTGTAACAGACCCTCTGCTAAATATGCGGAACCACGGCGAGAAACCCGAACCGTCTGCGTGTCTCTCCAGAAGCAATTCTGACCTCACTCTCGTTATCAGCTCTTCCTTAAGTGATTAGTCCGCTTAGTTGGAGGTTTCATGCCATTCTGGTGCTGTACCAGGATAGTGATTTGTAAATAAAGTTTTTTTTTTTAATGACTTACAATGTAAATTTAGAGATTAAACATGACCTTAGGCAGCATTTCCTAACTGCCTTCCCTGGAACATAAGAACAGGTACACAGCAGGATTTCTAGCTGGGGAACAGAGCCAGCAGGCCTCATCCATAGCCCCTGGGGGTCACTCTTCCTGAGAAGTGTCCTGGATGCCAGAGCTACCCTTGAACTCAGGAATCTCCTGGTCTCCCCAAGCACAGAGGAGGAGATGGAGGGTTTTGGCCAGTGAGGCTCTGGTGGCTGAACTGGACTCACCATGGGTGACTCCTGACTTTCTGCTCACTAAATCTCACAACCTAGCAAAGGCAAACTAAATCTACAACAGAAGGATACCTGTCCTGCCACAAAACACAGCTAAATCACCTTGGCATCCAGGATTGGAGAAGAGGGAGAGGCGAGTCCTGAAGTGTTTGGAGGGGTGGCCTGGAAGAACGCCCGCACGATGGCCTCAGAATCTCATGTCTCCTTTATCAGTTTGTGCCTGGATGCTCTGGAATATGCATTTGCACATATTCATATGCTGGGGTTTTGTTATTCTTGCAGTAATTACTTGGGAAGCCAGCCCAACAGAGGCTCTGGTCATCTGAATCAAGAACACACCATGCAATTACTTGTTACTTTTGGGAAATGTCCCAGCTGGAATTTGGCTACCACTGCCAGAGAGGTGAAACATTCCAGCCTGGCCACACTGCCATCCGGTTACTCGAGGCTATCACCTGGACAGCTGGCTCACTGGGATTTTTTTTTTTTTTCCCCGGTATCAGGAATCGAACTCATGACCTTGTGCTTGCCAGGCAGGTGCTGTGCCGCTGAGCTAAATCCCCGGCCCCTTCACTGGGACTTTTGATCCTTGTCATTTGATTGCTCTCTGGATGTGCTGAGTCAACATCGTTGTAGGCAACTGGCATCCCTGAGCCTCCCAGAAAAGCTGGCATGAGGAGTCCCAAGACGAGGCTGTCCATCTCCCACACTTTAAAAACAGAGCCACCCTTTCCAGGGAGGAGAGGAGAGGAGAAAAGAGGAGAGGAGAAGAGACGAGAGGAGAGGAGAGGAGAGGAGAGGAGAAGAAAGGAGAGGAGAGGCACATCTCAACTTGTCACTGGTGAAAGAAACCATGTGTTGACAAGGGCCGGCACACACAGCTTTTTGCTCTCATAGTCCCATTTTATAGATGAGGATCATGAAGGTCAGAGAGATGAAGCAGTTTGAGCAACTCCACTCAGCCAGGAAGTGGCGGCCCTGGATTTTCAGCTCTGCCCAGACTGACATCTGTGCTCTCTCCTGCCCAGCCACGCTGGCCCGTCACATCAGCTAGCACCTTGGCGGGCCTAATCTCTAGCCAGGTGGCAGGAAAAATGAAGTCTCTATAATGAAGAGGGGGATGGGCTGGCAATGAAGAAGGTGGGTATCTTCCTAGGGATATTAATACAAATCATTATAAATTTAGTGGCTAATAACAACAGAAATGTATTCTCACTGTCCTGTTCTGAAACGGGGTTCCCTGGGCTAGGATGCACTCTCTCTGATTCTAACTCTCCTGCCTCCCCGCTTCCACTCAGGAGGACTTTATGATCCTACTGCCCCGCCCCCCATGATCCAGCTACTTTTTCCACCCTAAATTCTTTATTGGGAAGTTTAATTCCATCTGCAGCCTTAATTTTCCCTTGCCGTGTAAGTTAACCTTAACATGACCACAGGGTTGCAGGAATTAGGATGTGCGCACCATTAAGAGACAATTACTCTATCATGGGGTGATCAATAAGACTCTGTCTTCCTTGCTGTTTCACCCGAGGCTGCTGCTAAGGACACTCCGCATTCCCCACTGCAGAATGTGTACCGACGCCCGGCTTTATGTTCTCAGTGGGGCTCTAATTCGTACGTCTCGCTGCTGAGCAACTCTGAGCCACGGTGACACATGTATGGCGGTTCCATTTTCAGGCCGGCAGAAATGCATCAACTCTACTGAGCAACTCTGCGGATGTCTAGCAACAAGACAAGCGCCATGGCAGGAGGAGGGTGTGAAGGTTGCAGCACCAAGCTAGGGCCTCAGCCTCCCAGAAAGGATTCTGAGCTGCCCGGTGATCTCAGAGAAGGAGCCAGCAGCAAGAGGGCAGCGCCACCAAGTACAGTTAGACTGTATGAAGCTTCTAGACACACATGCAATTAACCCTTCATCACAAAATCTCCCTTATAGAGGCAGGCTGAGGCCAAGACCGGCCCTTCTGCAAAGGGGCTATAGCCATGGCTTATTTCTCCCTTTAAAATTGACTTCATTGAACCTGATTCTGCTGGGATAGAAAGACCTCAATTGGAGAAGATACTGGGAACACTTATCCCATTGTACCTATCACCAGAGGAACTTGTTTTGGTCACTTCACCATCACTGGGACAAAATACCCAACACCCACAACTTAAGGGAGGAGGGGTTCATTTGGGCTCACAGCTACAGTCCCTGGCTGCCTGGCTTCAAGGCAGAAATGGCACTGTGGAAGGGACTGGCAGAGAAAAGCTGCCTCACCTCATGGTGGTCAGGAAACAGAGTGGAGGAGGACCCGGGGAGGGAGAGACACCCTTCCAGGTCGTCCCCAGTGACCTCCTGTAACAAGGGCCCACCTCCTAACAGCACTGAACTCAGGGGACGAATCCACGGATGAGTATAGCGCCCCTGTGAGCCATCACCTTGCACAAGCCCCGCCTCCCAGCACAAAAGGCTTCTGGGAGATAGTGTCCACCTAAACCATAACAGGAAGTGCAAAGGGTAGATTCTGGTTAAATTTAAAGGACTTCTGAGCAACCAGAGCTGTCAGGGCTGAAGAGCAGCCCAGGGAAGAAGTCAGCTCTATGATTCTCTTTAGGTTCAGGAAATGGGAGAGCAGGGTCCAAACAGAAGGCTCCAGAAAGGATTCGGACTCAGCCCCCAAACTGGGCGGCCTCTCTATTGCCCACGGGAGGCAGCGAGACAGGCAGCGACACAGGGATGCCCTGCTCCTAGGGCAGCAACAGTGAACCTCTTAGAGCTTTTAATGATAACAAACAGCTGCTGCGGCATGCGTGCCCTAGGTTTGCCACCATTGCTCTAGGTGCATCTTCTTCCTAGTCCCAGGACCTCAACAAGGGTGACAATATCAGGGCCACTTTATGAGGATGAAGCTGTGGTGAGGCACAGGAACTTGTCCTGAATGACACAGCTCCTCTTGGGCAGCGGCCGGGGGTCAGTGTGGCTGTTTGTGTACCCTGTTCGCGTCTCTGGGTGGGAGAGAAGCCCGGATGATCTTGGCTTTCCTTTCTCGCTTACTGATTTCATGGCAGGACTGAGAATGGAGGCCAGAAAACCAAGTTTATTTTGCATATGGAGGTGGCTTTCGATAACATCCTCTTCCTGGGTCCTCTTCCCCTTTCCATGACCCCACTTTCTGTGTGAAGAGAGCAAGATTCACAGAGTTCAAAAAGCAAGGTCCACAAGCACAGAGTTGCAGGGTGGCGTGCACAGAATTCAAAGCCCAACATGAGGCTCCGTGGCCGGGAGCCTGGTGTCTCCACTGCCCCTTCTCAATGCTGCTTCTGGGAGCTCAGGGCTAGCAGGCATCCTGAAGGACCAGCTCCCGGCCTCCTGAGAATGAGGCCACACCAGGGCCGGAAGCCATCCCTGACCGGACAGTGCACCAAGAAGAACAAACAGCTTTGGAGGGTTAGAAACACTTTGTAGAAATTTCCAGTATGATTAGTATTCTTTCTTGGTCATAATTTAGAGAAACTACCAGGATCTCATTGAGGAGGAAGTAAATCTGCAGGATCTCTGGGCAGAGGTTCAGTGCAGGACCCCTGGCTTTTGCCTGACCCCTGAAATTGAATGAGGAAGACTTTCGTGAACTTTAACTCACGAGCCACGACAGAGAGGCCGGGGGATAGCTAGCTCTCCAGAAGAACCACGTGCATGTAGTTCTGGAACATCTGTCACAACTGAAAATGGCAAAGTGAATGACAAACCCCCCTCCCAAACAAAAAACAAACAAATAAAAACCAGGAACCAAAAAAAACCCCCCAAAACTGTCAAGAGATGATTATTCCAAGATGTTAACATTTTGCTCTCCAAAGTAGGTTTTAAAAAGTTACAAGCAGCTCACAAAAGAAAAAAAAAGAACCCTCAGGTTATTAAACAGGTAACTTAATAGAAAAACATTATTTTTAATTATGAAGGTTTTAATTTCCCTTTTTCCTTCATTATTTCTGTTAATGAGCTTGTCATCTGGGCTGGCATGGATTATAAAAGTTTGGGAAAAGGTTTTTATTACCTGGAATGACAATTTTATGCATTTGCATTTTACTTTGCAGTTTTATGAATCAGATGCAATATGAAGTCTCTTTAAAAAGTAGGACGGAATTCAGCACATGAGCTCAGGATTACTTCACTGGAGTATGGAAAAGCCCTCCTCTTTAAGGTGAAGTCTGGGGCCCGGTGATGACTAACTCTAAACCAGCTCTTAAAGGCGGAAAGGAAAGTGTTCTTCGCAACCTATGGGAGCTATGGGGAAGTGAAGGGAAAAATTCTGGATGGGGCTTAAGACAGGAGGCTGGATCGTGAAGGATTCCTACCAGCTAGTAAATCAAAATCATGTCCTAGATCTTTATTGCCTGTATGGGGAGCATTCAGTTGTGAGCTGTGGAAAATGATAGAATGGGAAAATACAGAGTTGTTCTCAAGGGGCTTTTTTTTTAAATCGAGCAGGTGGGGAGAAGTAGATATTATGTAGAATATGTATGAATATGTGAACAAAACATTTATAAGAAACTATAACAGAAGCTGTCACCATGGCCTAAAACAGACTGGGCTCGTCCCAGACTCTCATTAAGGGTCTGTTAAATGAATGAGTGAATGGAAGCTTAGGTACAATTTGCATCTAGCTATAATTTGCATTTGTAATTTGCAAATGTTTGAATTCAGATACTTTTGGTTGATACAGATGAATTTCTTTATTTTTTATTTTTTATTTATTTTTGGTTTTGGTTTTTCTCCGGTACCAGGAACCGAACTCACGACCTTGCACTTGCCAGGCAGGCGCTTTGCCGCTGAGCTAAATCCCCAGCCCCTGATACAGATGAATTTCTGAGATGCTAGTTTTTAAGGTTAACTGGGAAACTCAGCCCTTTAAGTGGTGCCTCATCTTCTCTTGTGCCTGGTTCCTAGGAATAGGAAATTCTATGAGGAGGAAGCAGTGATATCTTGGTTACAGCTATCTGAACCAGACAGCCAAAACGCCAGCATTTAATTTGTAGAAATTAAAGCAGATCAACAGAATTTTTCATATCAAGTTACATTCTTATTTAGAAGAGCAGAACATGAAGAGGTGGACGAAACAGTCCAAAAGAACAAGCAATTAGTAAGAAGTCAGTGGTTCAGTTTTTATTCTCCAAAGGTGGAAAGCCATTGTCTAGCGTTACGCTCTGAGCTGACGATGATGAAACTTCCTGCTAGTAAATGCTGGAATAAGGGGTGAGACTTCAGCTTTGGTGCCCGCTAACTGCCCTATTATTGTTCCTCCGTGTGCTCGCAGGATTCCACTAGGAGATGGTCAACTCATGAAAAGTGAGTCTACATAGCTCCTAACCTATTTTCAGATGTACCAGGCCTCCAGTGTGTGCAAAAGACAGCAAGCCATTATCAGATTACGGCCAATCTGATCTGCTGACTGCTTTTGTCTGTGCTTTGGCATTACAACCTGAGAGGCAAGTAGTTATAGGGGAGACCATTGGCCTGCAAAGCCTAAACCTTTACTGTCTGGTCCTCTGTCCACCTTATTCTCCTGTGGCTTCCCCCACGGAGATGGAAATAATAGAATACACCAGCAACACCACCATCACCACTATCAACACCTCTACCACCGTAACTATCATGTCTGCCTACAACACCTTCTGCATTTCCAGGGATCCTTGGCCTTTCCGGACCTTAACAACACATTTGTGGGTGAACTCCACACTGTCACACTCTCTATCCCAGTGCATTCTGATTTCAGTGTTTCTACAAAAAGATAAACAGATAACAGAAGTGGCTTTGGCCATGCTGGAACAAAGACCTTGCTCCCGTGGGGAGGAGCAGTCAGGAGAGGAAGAAGACTTCTGCTACTTTTCATACTCACCTCAGTCTTTGCCCTGTACACACCACATTCTCGAAGTCATAATATTGATCTTTTTAGCGCAGATACGACCACTTTAACACATAAATATCAATAAATGCCTTAAGTACTTTGCATTAAAGAGTAAAATTATATATAATGAGTGTAGAGTTTCAGTTTTGGAAAATGAAAAAAATCTGTGGCAGGATGGCTACATGACAATGTGAATGTACTTTATAGCATGCAACTGGACACTTCAAATGATAAAAACAGGGCGGCTCTTTGTCTCTTTGTGAAAGCGGGGTCAATGGAGCATTTCTACTCTGCTACAAGCAAGAGTCAACTGGAGTCATTTGTCGGAAAATAGATGCATTTTGAGACCATAATGTTAAGTGAAATAAATCAGACACACAAGCCTCAATACCGTATGGTTTCCCTCCTATGAGAAATCCAAAGCATAAGAAAAGAGCAAAATAAAAGGTAGATGAAATAGGAAGATGGATCTTTGGAAGAGAGATGGAGGAAGAGGGGAAGGGAACATAAAAAAAGAATTAAGATGTGTCATGTACATGTACGCAATACTCACCATGAAAGTAGTCATTATCAATAAAAAAGCCATAAAAATGATAAAAATAGTAAATTTTATGTTATGCGTATTTTACCAAAACATTTAAAAATATTTACATTAGGAGAAGCTGGATGACAGGTTTATGGTAACTTTCTATACTATCTTTGCAACTGTTTTGAAAATCTAACATTGTCTGATAATAAAAAGAACAATAACACATACTCCCTTTCCTCAAAGTACGGTTCCTGAGCCCCCTTTAGGGCGTCTGTGAGCCCACATCTATTTTCATAAAAACACTAAGATGTTATTTGTCCTTTTCTGTCTTTTCTCTCATAAATTGAAAGAGTATGACAAATTTATGGATATGTATTCATATTCCACATTGCAAACAGCCGTTAAGAAATTACCATTTTTCTAGTTTGGTGTGGTATCAAAGGGAAGGAACCACAATGATCTGAAAACACCGCTGAACTACTGCATTTTCCAACTGCGTATCTATGTGGAGTGAGCATTTCTTTTCATACTGGAGCCAAATAACACATCACAATAGGTTGAATGCAAAAGTAGCTATGAGAATCCAGCTATCTTCTATTAAGCCAGACCTTCAAAAATACTGCAACACTGTAAACTGATGTTACTCTGGCATTTATTCTTTGCTTTGGGAAATAATTACTTTTCAAAAACTGCCATGATATAACGAGCACATAATATTTCAACAAATGAGAAAACGATCCCAAATTTTAAAGTCTGAACATTGTACATACCAATACTATAACTCACATAAACCAAAGCTCTTTAGGGTCTTTGAGAAGATTTTTTTCAAGAGTAGAGGGAATTCTAAGCTCAAAACATTTGAGAATCATTGACTGAAAAAGTAAGAAAAAGTGGAACTGTGACATACTGAATTTATGACATATGGTCAAAGCTTTAAATACCTTTATTTTAAAAAATGAAAAAGAAAGGAAGAAAAAAGAAAACCAAGATGAAAATCTTAACAGAAGTTTATAAATTCAAAAAAGAAAACCATGTATTAGAACTCTGCAGCTGGTCTCCAAATTTTTTTTTTAAATGCAACTTTAATGGAAAGAAAGGAATAAAGCCCAGATAAACAATTTTAGCCTAAAAAGGAGACTACATCAAAAGACATTTAAATTATAAGTGAATTTTATATGGAATTCTATATAGAGAATGCACATTTGAAACTTTCCATGAAAAAAAATTAAAATTACCAAATTGACAATGATTGAGAAAACATGATAAATTAATAGCTATAGGTGAATTGCTAAAAGTTAACAAAAATAATTTCCCAAAAGATTCAGGGCCAGATTTTTTTGATTGGTGCATTTCCATCAAAATCTAAAGGGACAGAGGACTCTCTAAACCTTTTCAGAGCACAGGGAAATTAGAAATCCAACCTAAGCCACACCTTAGAGAGACAGCACAAAAGGGAAGCAGAAAGCCAACCTCATGAATGTGGATTTAAAAAATCCTAAGCAAGGCACAAGCAAGCTAAATCCAAGAGAAGGTTAAGAGAATCACTGAGTAAGGTCAGGCAAGGCATATTTCAGGAATGCAAGGATGATTTAATATAGGGAGCTGTTGAGAAAAAAATATAATTTAAATAGTTGCCAAAATGACGTTTAAAACTCATCCTGGTTTAAAAAATTTTTGCAAAATTAGAAACAGATTCTCTCAATCTGATACTGATCCTGGAAGCATATATTTATTTAAAATATTTATTGAGCATCCATCTATCTTTCCTGGTAGTGAAAATTATAGGCATTCACATTATTATGGCATTCACATTAAAGTCAGGACAGATTAAGGTTGTCCGCTTATTGGCCACTGTTTCAGAAAGCTGGTAAGTTTCAGGAAAAAGAAATCATAGGAGTGATTATTGGAAATATGGAGGCAATATTATCATTATTTTTATTTTTTTTAAATTTAATTTTTTATTTTAAAGAGAATAAAAATAAAAACATTAAAAATAATACAGAATTTGAAAATAAGATGATAGGAAATCAACAATGGCTATTATATTAAATATTGTTATCTTCAAAGTAGTTGTTCAGCCGGGGATATAGCTTAGCGGCACAAGCGCTTGCCTTGTCCTTTGCAAAGTTATCAAAAATGTCCTTTGCAAGGTCCTGAGTTCAATTCATGGTACCAAGAAGAAAAAAAAAAACCTTCAAAGTAGTTGTTCAGATTACCAGATATAAGCATGCAAAATTAATTTAAAAAATTAGGCATTAACTGTTCCTTTCAATAAACCAATAGAAATTAGTACTTTCTCTCATCCCAGTTATTCTTTCCTTTTGAGCAATTTCTTTCACAATATCTATTATACCTTTTGGGGTTTATTTACTCTTTCAGTTTCTTGCACTAGGGAGACAATACAATGTTTACAGATGCAGGTTTGATTTATTTCACTTATGAGTATGGTCTCTAGTCGCATCCATTCACCTATGAAAGCCTTGAGTTTATCTTTCTTTACAGCTGAGTAATAGTCCATTATATAAAAATATCACATTTTTTTAATCCATTCCCTAGTTGATAGGCATTTTTTTGGGTTGTTTCTATGATTTGGCTATGACAAATTGTGCTGCTATAAACATCAATGTACATATATTGCTGTGGTATGATGTTTTTAATTCTTCTGGAAAGATACCCAGAAGGGGAATAGCAGGGTCAAATGGGACCTCTAATCCTAGGTTTTTTTTTTTTTTTGCTTTTTGAGACAGGGTCTCACTATGCAGTTCAGGCTGGCCTTGAGCTCACTTTGTAGCCCAGGCTGGTCTCAAACTCACAACGATCCTCCTGCCTCAGCCTCCTGAGTGTTGGGATTACAGACATGCGCCACCATGCCTGGCTAATCCTAGTTTTCTGAGGAATCTCCACACTGATTTCCACAGTGGTTGTACCAGTCTACACTCCCACTAGCAGTGGAGAAGGGTTCCTTTTTTCTATCATTATTTTTATATGATTATATTACCAGAAAACTATGAGAATCAATTCAAAACACTCAGAATGTATAGTGTACAACAAGGCGGCCAGATAGAAATATATATAAGAAATCCATATCTACATATTGATATCAACTTTGGAGATAAAATAGGAACATGTTCCATTCTCTGTTATTATCATACCACAACAAAAATACAACTAAATACTCAAGACCTATCTTCATAGGAAGTGCTCGACAGATGGGAAAGATCGAAGTTTTACCGACAGACAAAAACTACTGGATAAAAACAAACGGAAGTAATGTTCTTACATGGAAGGTTTTAACTCTCTATTTCTCCCAAGTGGATTTCTAGATCTAACTCTTGTGGCATGACTCAGGCTCAAATTCAAGGGTCCATTCCTTTGAGAGGCAGTCACTTAATTCAACAGCACCTCACGCTCCAGCCCACCATGTGGTCTTCTCTTCCTTGGCTCCCGTTACTTTTTTTGTTGTTGTTGTTGTTTTTTTTCTCTGGTACCGGGAATCGAACTCACAACCTTCGGCTTGCCAGGCAGGTGCTGTGCAGCTGAGCCAAATCTCCAGCCCCTCCCTTTACTTTTTAATCATCGATCATTATCTTTCATACCTGTGTCCCCCACCTCACTAAATGTGTCCTCTTTTCTGTATTATTCTGAGTGCCTAGAACAGAGCTGGCTGCATAGTACTTAGTCATTATACATTTATTGTGTCAGTTTAGGCCAATCACATGAAGAGAGCAGCAGGACTTTTTCCCTTCTTGAATGTATCAAAATGGCTCCCAAGGTCTTCTGGTTTATAAACACATTAGCTTATCAAAAATGTCCTTAAAAGAAGTGAGAGGGGAGACATGCTGTGCCAACTGTGAAAACACCTTCTAAAGCTATGAGAATCAAAACAGTGTGGTGCAGAAATTACGTGGCAGATAAATGGAACAGAACAGCTAGCCATGAAACTGACCTAGGCTGAGGAGAAGCACTTGGTACATTCTAGACATTCCAGGGTTAAGTAAATGAATCAGTCAACAAAGCACTTTAGAAAATTGGCTAAATATTACAAAAAAAAAATCAACAGTTTTATTTTGTACTACACCTCAAGATAAATGTTAAAAATGTTGAGTTCTATGTGCTCCCCCCCAAAAAAAGACAGAAAAAAGCTAAATATAATATAGCATATGCTGTATTATTCTGTTCATGGACTTTTAAAAACAATAGGCAAAACTAATCTTGGTGTTAATAGTGAGGGACAGGTTATTTAGGGAACAAATAAGTGTTGGGCTGGCTAATGGCTCTGGGTGGAGATGAAACTTCTGGGAATAAAACAAGTGTCTCTTTTACACTTCTGCTTTGTGAAGAAAGATAAAGTTGTCATGAAAAGTTTAACTTACTTCTCATCAATTAAGTAAGCACAACCATGAAGACCTTGACTGGAGTCATGTCTTTAGCCCTTTCAGGAGGAGCCTGCATTACAGGGGCCCCAAGAGTCCCCTTGGGGAATGTATCTGGGGGTCCACACCTCTAACATGCTCACAGAAGAAACCTCATTGTTTTTGGGTTGAGGAAATGCAGTTGAACATTTTAAAGACCAACCCAGTGCAGGATAGAAAGTCAATATTCATACCGAAAGCAGAGCATCTAAAAGCTCACCACTCACTCCTTGCACAGATCTAAATGTACCTGAACGACTTCTGACTGCATCCACAAACACATTACTACCTCAAGCCAATGCACCACAGTAAGAGATATTACACCTCCTGGATACAACCTAGACAGCTCCCAATCTAGCTCATACTGGGTATAAATACACAAACCATAAAACCTTGATTTCACTCCTGGCTCAATCTAGTTAGGGGAAAAAAAGGTCTTTTGCCTTTGAAAGGTATTTATTGTCTAGACAAAAATCTCAAAGCATAAATATTTTGGATCTATAACTAGAATCCTGGACTAGTACACATAACAGTGATGATAAAAATTATAACAACATCTGATACTCATTGAATGTGTTGTTCCAGACACTATCCTGAGTGTTTTACCAGGATTATCTTAGTTAATCTTCCTGACAACCCTATGAGGTAAGGACTGCTGTCAATTCATTTTACAGATAAAGAAAATGATATGTGGAGAGGCCAAGAAGCTAAGCAGAAGTCAGAGCCAGAAGGCGGGTGTTGAGTGTAGAATGCTTAACCTGCATCTGCTGCTCATATTGAAATGTTTGAGACTTGGGGACCTTTGCCAATGAGACTGGCAACCACTAATTTTTCTTACAATTCCTTGTTTGTCTTCGCTGTGTGCATTTTTGCAAGGAGAGGTGAACAGTGATGCAGAATATTTATTTGGAAGAAATCCTAAGTCTGTCGATGAGCTCCTTCTTCTCTGATGAACAAATTTCTACGGTGTAATGACAACATTGTCTTAGGGCATCTGACCTTCACGCACCCTAACACTGATCTTTGTGCAGTAACACTGGTCTTTTAGCCAATGTGTGGTTTGTTTGAGATGGTTAAAAACAAAGGAACTCAATGTAAAGCTCTTATACAGGCTAGGGAAGGATGATGGTGCTGCCTGCTAAGAACCCGCTGCCAGGCTCACGCCCTTTCTAGGGTGCGTGAAGGTCAGATGCCCATTAGCTTTGCCACCTGAAGGACTCATTGGTGAGGAAGAATGGATTGGGCTAGGTTCCCAAAGTGCTGCTTCCACGATAAGGAAAGGGCATAGCTTCTCTCACATGCAGCTCAGATTCCCTTTGGCCTATTATCCTTCTCTCTCTCTCTCTCTTTCTAGGCAGGATGGATGACTGAAATTCCCAACTCCTTACATTCCCATTCTTCTCCTCTCATTAACTCAAGACCATCTCAAGTTGCCAAAGGCAGTTCACTCTTCCACAACCTAGCAGTTCCAAGTACACCAGTGGAGTACTACTCTGCCATAAAAAAGATAAACGAGTCATTTGTAGGAAAATGGATGCACATTGGGACCATAATATTTTTTTTTTTTTCCCAGTACCAGGAATCAAACTCATGACCTTGCACTTGCCAGGCAGGTGCTGTGCCACTGAGCTAAATCCTCAGCCCCCAAGGGACCATAATATTAAATGAAATAAATCAGACACATACACAAGCTTAAATATTACATAGCTTCTCTCATATACGAAACCCAAAGTACAGATAATTAAAGAGTAAACTAAAAGACTGACAATAGGAAACAAGGAGATAGATTTTTGCAAGTGAGAATGGGCTCTAGAGATTGAAGGAGGTAGGAGGAAGAGGAATAAAAAGAATTAAGATGTGCTATGCACATGTACCAGCTCCCCGCGATGAATGTAATCATTATACACATACTGCAAAACATGCCCTAATAAAAATATGTGTACACAGACCCCGTTCTCGGTGAAGGGTAAGTTTACAGTCAGAAATCACTGAAGCTGTGGACTTACCAATACCCCTGTTTACTAGTCCTCTCCCCTCCCTCAGACTTGGTACGGACCTGGCCGGTCTGCAACAATTACCTTCTGTTCCACTTTGTCCGCACTGCTGCAAATCCGTCTTTATGGCAGAAGCACAATCCTGACATCTTCCTCTAGCGCTGCATCTTCAGCGGTTGACACTGCCCAAAGATTTAACCCAAAGCATTGGGGTGAAAGGCCTGCCACAGCTGGGGTCTGGCTGTGCCCCGCAGCCTCGGCCTCGGGCACCACGGTCAGCCCCACTGAGCTGATACGGCATCTTGGCCAGACACCATGCACCGAAAGCCCCGTTTAGACTCCACCTTCCCCCATGCCCCAGGTCACCCTGTTAAAAGTCATTTCTCCATCTTTCATGCTCCCACAGTGCGGGCTCTCTCTTTGCCGTCAAAGGGTCCCTGCAGACTGCAAATGCCTTGCAACAGCAGGTGAACTGAAGTCAGAATGGATCAAAGCTCTAAATATTAAAATAGCAATCCTACATCTGCTGGAAGAGAAAACAGACAGAAATCTCAAAGACTTAGGTGTAGGCAGAGACTTTCTACGAACAAAACCCAGATTGCGAGGGAAACAATACAAAGAATCAACAAATGGGATCTCACCTTATTAAAGAGCTTTTACACAACCACAGAAATCTCCAACAGAGTGAACAGAAAACCCACAGGATGGGAAAAATTATAGCCAGTTGTGCCTCAGACAAAGGATTTATATCTAGAACATATAATGAATGGAAAAAGCTCAGACTCCCGAAATGCAAAGGCCCAATCCAAACATTGGCGTCTCAGAAGAACACACATTTCTCGGATGAAGAAATACGAATGGCAAGTAAACACGTGAAAAAATGTTCAAAATCATTGGTCATTCTAGAGATGCAAGTTAAAACAACACTGAGATTCCATGTCACCCCAGCAAGAATGGCTATCACCAAAAAAATCAACCAATAACAAATGCTGGAGGGGCTGTGGGGACAAAGGAAACCTTCCCCACTGCTCGTGGGAGTGTAGACTGGTGCGACCACTGTGGAAATCAGTGTGGAGATTCCTTAAGAAGCTGGGATTAGAGGTTCCATTTGAACAAGCTATTCCCCTTCTGGGTATCTTCTCAGAAGAATTAAAAACACTGTACCACAGCGATATATGTGTGCCCATGTTTACAGCAGCACAATTTGTAATAGCTAAATCTTGGAAACAACCTAGACACCCATCAACAGAGGACTAGATAAAAAAGATGTATTTGTTCTTAATACAATGGAGTACTTAGCCAAAGAGGAGGACAAACTGGAGACTTTTATAGGTAAGTGGATGCAACTCAACACCATATTAATAAGTGAAACAATCAGACCAATATGTGTAAACATCATATTGTCTCACTAGTATGAGAAATTGAACAATAGGATCTGAAACATACAACAGATACTGTGAACTGGGAAAAAACTGCGAAAGAAAAGATAAAGTACAATGGGGGAAAGGGGAAAGGGAGAAAGGGAAAAAGAAAAAAATATGTCTACACAAGATAGTTAAGATAGTTTTACAGCCAGCTCCTTGAAAAAAATGCTTTGTGCTGATATTGTTTAGATAAGATATCATGACTATATCTTGTGCTCTGACTAACTGATAGGAAGACAGTAATATACAATGTATCAATTATCCCTATCCTATCCTAACTGTCCTACTAACTTGCTTCAAAACTGGAAATGTATCCACTATTGTAACAACTAATGTATCAATTATTGTAAGTGTCTTACTAACCTGTTTTCTTGTCAATTTTTTGTCTCTTTAAAAGAACAAAATAAAACAAAATGGTATTGGTCAGCTTCCACTCTCTTTACCACACTGCAAACAGAAGGTGTTCATAGACAGCCACTGAAATATTTAACCATTTTTCATGATATCAAGTTAAAATGATTTAAAGAAAGCAAATCAGTTCCTGATTCTAGACAATAAAGGGAAAACAAAAGACTAATCAAGGAGCTGAACTTTGCCACCCAAAGCATCACAAATACAGATGCGACTGTCAGGCCACAAGAGAAGTTGAAGGGATAGGGTAATGTAGAAGAACATTTTCCAAGGAAGGACACAAATATCAACTTGGAATTCAGACAGCAGAAGTGGATCTTTCCTAAACTGACATTTAAATGGTTTGTAATGCAAAGAACAGGCTCAGGGAGAGGCTGCAGAAAAATGAAGAGATGCCAGCAGTTATTCTTGAGCCGCTGATGGCCAGCAGCTGGAGAAGAGTGAACACAGACAGCCCCACAGTTAGGAGGAGAAGGGGGCTTATCTTCAAAGCCCACCCTGAGGACTTATTACTAAGAACACAAGATTTAGAAGAACAGCAGCATCTGATCAGAGTCTTGCTTAGCAGAAGAAGGGAAGAGGGGTTCACCTTCTCCTTGGGGACAGAGGAGACCCAAGCTTGTGAAGCTCTGACTCTCAGGGAAGCGGGGGGCTGGGCAAGCTGTAACCTTGGGGAGCAGGGTGGAATGCCTGGCTGCAGGTAAGGCAGCCTGAGGTCACCGCTTCTCTCAGGTGCCACTTCTCATGTAGCCAAGTGTATTTACTAAATGGTGTTTAATCCTGAGATATCTCTTCTGGGGGCTTGACTCGCACTGATTTCCTAATGTGATTACTCAGTGATCTTACAGATCCCATAAAACCAGACTTAGATCTAAGAGGAGAGGTTTAAATATACTTCTATGGGTTAGTGAATGCATGGATTTAGAGACTGTGCCATCCATGCTGGACTCACTGGTCATGTGTTCTGAGCTAGTGCCCTAACCCGGGCGAGAGCCCTGGGAGCCATCAGCAGCCCTGTCGAGGACGTTGTTGGGAGGCGCCGCTGCCTAGCGCCGGCCCAGAGACAGCAGTCTTCTCCCTGCAAGAATGAGGGCGTCAAATCACTGCCATAAAAGCCCACTCGGCAGCTGTTTCCTGAATTTAAGGGAAATAGCCCATTAGGTATAGAAAAGCAGGTGTGGGCACTTTGTATATTTCTGAGGCAGGCAATACAATTAAAACCAATAAAACAAAACAAAAACCAAACCACAGCTTAACTGCTCCCATGAAAAGTGGCAAATCTAAGTACAAACTGGCCAGGTAACTAGGTGCCAACTAAAAAGCAGAAAATGTAAAGTAACAGTGAATACCAGGGGCGGGCAGAGGGGATTTCATTTCGTTCCAGGCTCTTCAAGGCAGACAGACCCCAAAAGGAGAAAGGAACTGCTGTAAACAGATGTGAGGACAACAGACCTCTCCTAAATCAAAGTGAAGCACCCTGTCAGGCCCCAGGTGGAAAGTATATAATGCAGAATGAAGTCCAGCAGTGCTAACACAAACAACAGCCTCTTTGCAAATCATGGCAAGGGAGCGCCGTCTTTGGCATAGTCTCTGCCTCTGCAGATTGGATTTGGACAGGAATTGTAAGGAATATGCTGAAGAAAAGGCAAGAAATGAGTCCAAATATAAAACAAATCCTCAATGACCGTTTCCTCATCTGCCAGCACTGACAAGGGGCATCCAGGCAAGAGCTGGGATATCTCTGAGTTGTTTGTAGTGTGATCATCTCCTGGCACTGCCGTGATTTGAGGCAGGTAAGCAGCAGGGTCACAAAGCCCCTCTCAGCATCTGGTCCTGATGCCTGAAAGCAGAGCACACCCAAACGGTTGGGCCTGTTTACATACTTGAGCCTGCTGTGGTGGTGTCTGCCTGTATTCCCAGCTATTTCAAGGCTGAGGCAAGAGGATCACAAGCTGAAAGCCAGCTCAGGTACCTTAGTGAGACCCTGCCTCCAAATAAAAAGGGCTGAAGGTATAGCTCAGGGGTACAGGTCTTGCTTAACACACACAGGGCCCTGAATTCAATCTCAAGAGCCCCCCGAACAAAACACAAAACACTTGTAGTACTGAGGAGGATGCAAAATGCCTGGAACCCTTCAGGTAAGATAAAATGGTGCAGTCACCCTTTAAGTGTGGAAAAGTTTGGCAGTTCCTCCAAAAGTGAAGCATAGAATTACCACATGACACGGCAATTCCACTCCTCGGTGTATATCCCAAAGAACAGAAAAGGAGGACTCAAACAGTAAGTTGTTCATCGATGTTGAGATGAATGGATAAACAAAATGTGGCATATACATCAAGAAGAATAAAATTCGGATATATGCCGGAACATGGAGGAATCTTAAAAACATGATGCTACGTGACATAAGCCAGACACAAAAGGACAAATGTGTGATTACACTTGGATGATGTTATGGTTTCTGTCTAGATGTCCCCCAAGAGCCTCCTGTGCTCATAGGTGGGATTTCTGGAAGGTGGCTGGATTATGGGGGCTCATAGCCGGCTTGCTGTTAGGGGCTGCGGTCTGGCTGGAAGAGGTGGGTCCCTGGGCGTGTGACCTGGAAGTTAATCTCCCTCCCTAGCTCCTCCCTTCTCTCCCTGCTTCCTGTCCGCCATGCCTTGGGCAACCCTTCTCTGCCAGGCCCCTCTGCCCTGCTGTGCTGCCTTGGAGCCAGCCACCTATGGGCTAAACGTGTGAGCCAAAATAACCCTCTTCTCCTTTAACTTGTGGGTGTCAGGTATCCTGTCCCAGCCATGAGGGAAGTAACTAAGACATAGGAGGCCTCTAAAAGAGGCAAATCCATGAAACAGACAACCAAGCAGAGAGTCCCAGGGCTTGGAGGAAGCGGGGATGGGGTGTTATTGTTTACTGGGTACAGCTTTTGGGATGAAAAACCCCCAGACTCTGGACATGGATAGTTTAACACTGATCATTGTGCAACATTCTGAATACTTAATGATACTGACTTATGCTTTTTTTTTATTTTTATTTTTTATCTTTTTGAGACAGGATTTTGTATGCAGCTCAGGCTGGCCTTGGACTCACTTTGTAGCCCAGGCTGACTTTGAACTGGTGGTGATTCTTCAGCCTCCCAAGTGCTGGGATTACAGGCCTGCACCACCAATCCCGGCCTGACTTGTACATTTAAAATGGGAAATTTTATGTTTATATGTATTTTGCCACAATGAGAAAAGAGAACACACGCCTGATGTTTTATTACTCTAAGATGTTTTACTGGATGCTCTTTTTTTTTTTTCCTTCCGGTACCAGGAATTGAACTCATGACCTTGCGCTTGCCAGGCAGGCGCTTTGCCGCTGAGCTAAATCCCCAGCCCCTCTATTGGATGCTCTTTTAGAAGCCAGTTCTAGAAGTTTGCAGAGGTGAATGGTGACAGTATAGTGACCAGGACATCGTTGTGGATGCAGTGGGCTAGAGTCCAAGCCCAGGCTGCATCCAGCGAGGGTGAGATGTATGGTTTTTGGGAGGGGAGTGACGTGGGTGGGGATGGAGCAGAGTCAGGGGCGAGAAGGCTGCCAGAAACCAGGGGGAGCACAGCTTTCTGAGGTACAGAACCACGAGTGACCCCAGTATCACGAGTGAGGTCCATGATCGCTGTGGGCTGGGGGCGTCTGAGCAGAGACCTCCAAAAGGGGCACACTCAGCCCATGTGGGTCAATGAACAGCCAGCACCTCTTGGTTTCCAGGTCCTCACGGCTCAGCATGGTCCCTGGACCATGGTGGGGACTCGGGAGAAGAAATATCTAAGGTCTGTTTGTCTTCAAGGTGGGCACAGCCTCTTGGGGAAGAGCACAGGCAATAAACAGAAACATTGCGGCAAAATACCGTAGATGCTAAAATCGCGAGATGATCAAAGTCTCGCGAGAACTCAAAAAATCCAGCTTAATGTACCTCTTCTTGGTTTTTTTTTTTCCTTTTTTTTCCTTTTTTTTTTTTTTAAAAAATTTTTCCTGCTAGTACTAAGACAGCAAGAAAGGACTCCAAATGCTTAGAAGGGCAGGAAAGGGAACGCTTTTGAAGTCAGAACCTCTGTGGCGGGCCTGCTTCACAGCTGGGGAGGATTGTGCACTAGCGGCCCCCACCAACAAATGGGGTGAAATCTTGAAGGCAAAATGAACCAGGGGACTTGGATCGGAAGCTAAGAGTTCAGAGTGAGTGTAAACTCCATGGTAGATAAGCAGCCATTCCAGTAGCACCCGAGGTATTTATTAGTACTTTTTAAACATCCTTCTGAAATACATGACCCATCACTTCAGCACAGAAGGGCTCCTAGGCAATTATACCAGCCAGGATTCCTTCTCTCCGCACCACTGATGTGTGGGACCAAGGACTCCCGCCGTGGGGGCTGTCTGGTGCACTGCAGGGTGGCTGGCTGCACCCCTGGAGTCACCCAGATGCCAGTACCATCTGCTGCCCCAGCTCTGCCCTGGCTGTGTCAATCAAAAAAGCCTCCAGCCATTACCAAGAGGAGGAGAGTGGGCGGTACAGAATAACCCCTGGTTGAGCCCCGCAGATACAGAGAAATGGTTCCCTACTCCTGAAAAGAATCGCCGGAAGAGCTTAGGCAGTAAGTTAAAGCCACAGACCGGACTCAAGCACTGGCATCTTTTCAAACACACCTCAAAACCCAGCCTCCTATGACTCCTGGACAGGCAGAATGAGAAACCCTGATGCAGAGAGAGAGAGGAACTAACAGTCATGAGATGCTTTTTTTTTTTTTTTAATCATCCCAGGTCAAAGCTCTATGAAGTTATAATTGTTTTCCTATCTTGCCTAAGAGGAGACTGAGCCTCAGAAAGGCTAAGAAACGTGTCCAAGAGCATCGCGGCTGGGGAGGTCAGCTCTACAAAGGCCAATTCAATGGGCAGTGCCGGGAAACAAAAAGGCCACTCCAGGCACGGGATGCACTGAGCCCTACATCCCTTTTTAAAATTTGATTTTGAGGCCGAGTTTCGCTATGTTGCTCAGCCTGGCCTTGAAGTTGCAATCCTCTTGCCTCCAACCTTTTGAGCAGCTCGGATCACAGGCATATACCATCACGTCCAGCTTGATACCAACTTGAGCCAAAAACCCAAAGTATTATTTGTAGTATTAAAAAGCTGGAGACAATCTAAACATCCTTCAATAGAGAAGTACCTCAATAAATTATATGAGATCCATCATATAGAATATTCTGTCCTCACAACATCCCAATGAATTAGCTTTACATATAAACAGATATAAAAAAGCTGCCCGTGTTATAGCAAGATAAGCAAACTACAAAAAAGTGTGTAGCAATATCAATTTCAGAAAATATATTCATTTTTCACTTACACAAAAGGCCTGAGAATATACACTGAATTGTTAAAAGTGGCTCTTGTGTGTACCTCTGTGTTTTCATAAATAGGGAATTTTATCTTTTTGTTTTATATTATCTGTATGGCTTGAAATCTTTGAATCACATGGAAAAGTTTGGGGGGGATAAATTATCTTACAAACATAAGCTATCACATTATTTAAGCATTCCAACTTTTTGCATAAAGAAAGCTGCTCAACTAATAAAGTTTGCAAATTATAGATAATCCATATTTCTTGATTTTTTAAATGTTGACCATTGCTGTTTAATACTTTTATGAGAACATGCTTAAAAGTAAATGTCTTGCCAGTTTATTTTTAAAAGCTTACAGTTCTTCAGAAATTCCTTCCAAGTCTATAACTGTGTGACAGTGTAACTTGCTGGCAGGTAGTATGTGTCCTGAATAATCAATTTCTGCTTGGTATGCTTTTATGTTTGATCTCTTAACTGTTGCGTAATGACATTAGAAAACTGAACTGACCCAACTATGCCAAACTTTGATATTTCAGCTAAAATAATTTTACAACATCTCATTAAGCAAGAAGCAAGTAATAGAAACTGTCAATCATTTTTAGTAACATTAGATTGACCCCTTTCCCCTAAATAGCAGGACTGAGAGTAATTCACATACAAAAGGAGAATTCATAGCATTACAACAGATGTGGAGATTCTAAAGTCTTTCCCATTAAAAAGAAAAGATCCAGGACGCACTAAACCATCTAAATGCTGGAGGACATACACAACATTCAAATAAACAGAAATTTGGAGCTCATTCCTAATAATTCCATCAGTTTACAACCTGAAATGAAGTGAGCAACTAAAGGCTTTGTCTGCTAAAATGTGTGCCCCATTAAATGCCGCAGTTTCTCCAGCTTTGCTCAGATAAAGCAGTAGCATCGTGAAGGGGTGAGCTGGCCTCTCCCTCGGCTCCAGAGGCCTGGTCTTCCTATGTGTTATGGTAGGGCAAGGGCCAGGCTCAGGCCTGCAGAATCTGAGCCCAGTAGTCAGGTCTTGTTGGCCAAAGTGAGTTAAGTTGAATGTGCCCTCACTACTTGCCTATCAGCCCACTCTCCTGCTTTCTTATTTTCATCTTGCCCATGCAGTGCCATGCAATGCTGCTGTGGGCTCTGGATTTCTCATCTACCCCAGGGGCCTATGGGTACAGGAAGTTGTACCTGACTTCCTGAATCACCCTCCCACTGATTCTTGGTAATTCCATTCTCCTGCCTCCCCTTCAACTCTCTTTGGGGAGAGGGTTTTTTTTTTAATACCATGAAGTTTTGAATTCCTGATTAACTCTCTAAGACAAGAAAAGGGCAGGGACATTTGTCAACCACCTAGCGTCAGCTCTGCTCAATCTCTGTTATCCTTGCTACTGAGGTCACGAGTCTTACTTCCATCATCCAGATGGAAACAGCAAGGCTCTGAGAGCTGTTCCCATTCGGATGTACAGCGCTGTTGACTCTCAGGATCTTATTTATTATCACGGGACAGAACTTGAAACTGCTTACAGAGCAGGACTAACTCCAGCCAGGGAAATTTTTACTACGAACAACACAAAGCTAATAAAAAATGGCACTGTTTGCTGGTGCATTTGAAGACAATTACACTTCAAATAGTCCCTGGAAGAACATTTTCCATCCTAGGAGACAGGATGTTTAGGAAGATGTGATCCCATAAAAGTATGAAAGAAAGGAGAGGAACACATAAAGATTTATTTATTTTTTTGCTATTAAAAAGTAATACGCAAACCACTCACTGGGAAACTAGGCTCTGGCCCACTTTGGTGGCGCCTGGATTTGCCAGAGAAAATATGACAGTTTTCTGCTTTAACTGGGTTTGTATCGGAGACCTACCTGCCATCCCTTCTTTCTCTGGCCAGTAAAACCCAGCCCAGTTACTTCTGGCTGCATGTGTACGGGTGGGGAAGGCAGAGCTGCAGAATATGGAGGCCCTGGGTCTGGAGTTATCTTCTGGGCTGATCCTGACACTTGAAAGTTGCAAAATTAATGGTCTTTCAACTACCGCAGACGTTGCCTACACAAGGTCAATGGTGCGGCAGAGAAACTCAGGTTCTGGAACTCCCCGTAGGTATCACCTCTTGGTAGACTAACATGCTTAGAGCTGGAGGCCTGGGTTAGGGTGCCAACCCCACTTCTTTTTTGCTGTGTGACCATGGCAAGTTTTATAACCTCTCTGAGCCTGCTTTCCTTTTCTATGCAATGAGGTTGCGAACAGCTTCTACGCCACATGACTGTTAAGGATTTTGCAGATGCAAAGCATTAAGAGAACTGCATGACGCACAGGTAAGTTCCTGTTCCATAAATAATTAAAAAATAAAATTGAAAATTGCCGTTCATCAAGTGACTTTTAAGAAACAGCCTCCTGATATTATCTCTCTAACTGATTTGTATATGCTTATGTTAGGCAGAGAGATAGACAGCAGCAGGGCTGGAGACAGGAGCTGGGACTACTTAAAAAGCAAAGAAAATATGATTTTTTCCCCCTTTTTCCTTTGCTTTCTTAAACATTAGCTATAGATAAAAAGTCCACATAAACTTACAACTTTAGCTCAAGAGAACATAACATTCTGAGGGTGCTGATGAGGTTCAGAACCCAGACAAAGCCCAGACCATGGGTGAAGGGTTGGAAAAATCTTCAAGGTCATAACAAACTGAATGGAAACTGTCCACCCTGTGAGTACAGGGACCTACTTCTCTGTGAAGGAGGTCAACACAGCCCTTGCTTCTTGTAAGCAAACAAGATAGAGGAAGGAAAGGCTATTTCTTAGAAGACCTAATTAGCCATATAAATGTAATCTGAGACCTCATTTGATGCAACTACAACTTTGGTGCTTGCCTACCTTCATGCTTGAAGGTGTATTCTCTCTCTCTCTCTCTGAAAATCTATCACTTTGCAATAAACTCTACCTATACTCTATATGATGCCCTGAGTGTCTTGTCTGAATTCTTTCACCAAAGACATGCAGAATCAAGGTACGCTGCTGGTTCCTTGCTGTTGTGAAGTCATGGTGGTATTAGAATCTGGCTTCCTGGTAACACTTGCATGAATCAAAGCTGGGTAAAAAAATTAATTTTTGCATGGGAAGGAATGCAAATAGACTGAAAACCCAGAAGAAAATGTCAACAAAGACTCTCGTTGCAGGAAAATGGATCAAAAACAGCCTTCCAATGTTGATGACATTGCTCTAAATGATTGCGGAGGGATTCGAAGATATACGTACTACTAATGAAGGACCCGTTGCCCTGAGCAGATGAAGCAGAAAGAAACAAAGAATATTTACTTCAGACCTTCAGAATGGAAGGTCCAGACAGAATCTTCAATTACTTGTGCCCTGCTTGAGACCCCAGTGCCTGTAGACCTCCAGACTCTGCAAAGAGCCCCTCCCAGCTCAGAGCAACAACTGAGGCTGTTACCCATTTCATGCTACTCCTGTGAGGAGCAAAGGCTGGTTTCAATGTGTAGGTATTAAACACTTCATTGCAAGAAGGACTTTTCCCCTAACTTTCTCACGTTGGGGGCAGTCCATGTGGTACGTGGGCACACCCAGTGACACTCTCCACATGTCTAGAACTACGTGTCTCTGGACGTCACTGGGTTCATCTCACCGCCCAGGAAAGAACACACCACCTGGCAGCAACAGATGGTTTCCCTTTGGAAACCGACCAAGCTTACCTAAATAGTTGTTACTCTTGTGCATCTCGGTGATGTTGATTTTTGTGGCTCCTTGGGGGATTTCCACAACGCGGTGGTAGCCCAGGCTGGTGAGGGCATGTTTAAACACGCCCGATACCACCTGACAGCCTGTGTTGTCGCCTCCACACACCCCACACTTGTCCACGACTTTGTCGGAGCCCAGGTAGTCATCACAGCCAATGCTCTGCAAAGAGGCAGAAAAGGGAAGATTCTTATAGCATGAATCAGGGCATCCTGGGGCAAGGAGGGAGAGGGGTGGTGGGATAAACTGGTGGGGCGCAAACTGCCCTCCTCCTGCCCCTGCTCCTGTAAAAGCAAGTCCATGCTGGGCTTCACTCTACAGTACGCACAGAGCACCTACTCTGGGCAAAAACTATGCTTCCTAGTTGCTCATGTTCATTTCACAGGTAGGGTGGGGGCTACAGACAGTGAAAAAGACAAATAAATAGAGTGGTGCATTTTGTGATGGTTAGGTGGTCAGGAAGGAGAAAAATACCACAGATTAAAACAATGAAAGAAGAGGTATGGGCTGGGTTTATTTATGCAGGTTGGATAGTAAAGTTGTTCTGCAAACCCCCACGGAACTAAGGGAGTGTCAAGGATGCTCCAGGCTGGAAATTTCACAGGAAGAATCTCTTTGGAACCATGCTAAGTACCACACCCCAAACTGAAGACTGGCTTCCAAGTCTTCTGTTCCCAATTACAGATGCTATAAACACCTAGCAAAGTAACCCCCCAATCATGTTCCCTGGCCCAGTTTCTTAGGAAATCAAATAACCTTGTCTGAGATCAGAATCTCTCCTGCTAACTGTGGCTCTGGAGAGGCAACCAGCAGGAACTGTGCCCGATTATCCCAAGGCACTTTTCCTGAAGCAGACGGCCAGCAACAGCAACAAACAGGATGATAAGCTTCAAACTAATGGCGTACTCTTTGTGCAGTCTTGTTTAAGGGAACTTTCCAGAATCTCCCCCTAAAAGCTTCTTTCCATGACTTATTTTGATCTTTTTGCTTTATCTGCACTACCCCCTTCACGGTCCTGTGGGGGGAGATTTATTCTGCGCTAAAAAAAAACCCAAACAAACTTTGCAACAGAATGGAAAGCACTTCATGAAATCTTTTTCCACTTCTGGAGCTGATGCCGTAGGGCTCATGATAATGTCTCCTGAATTCAAAATCAGGACTGCGGGTCTGAGCACAGAATTCTGTCACATGTCCCTGGGCAGATGAAAGTAAGTACAGTATAGTGTGGATGATGAAATATTGGGATTATGGGATTATGCCCTGGGTTATGGGGATACAGAAAGTGCTTGAAGTCAGAATGGTATTCTAAAACCTGAGACATATGTTTGCTGACTCACAAGCTGGAATTCTAAAAGCAATCAGACCACCTCTCAGGGGCAAAGTGGTCAGCAAACTTTTCAAGGACTACTTTTGATTTTGTAAAGCAACCTTAGGTCTGTTCACATGGGCGTTGCAGGTCAAATCCCATAAACTGGGTCAGAGCAAAAGGTGTTGGTTGGGCCCCTCTGACTTCATGTGTGATTGATCTCTCTCTGCAGGTGCTGTACCTCTGCATTATTGCTTCCATACTCCCAGGTGCACATTAGTCCATCCATAATGGGGTTCTCTTCACAAATAACTTCTCTGTAAAACATTACTTCTGACAAAAACAGAACATCATCTCAATATGTTCATTCACATTCAATTAGCTTTTCAAAATGCCATGTTTGCTATGTATTTCTCCGCCCTCAAATATTTCTTCCCCCTGCCCCATGCACATTTTTTGAAGAAATGTCTTCTGTGCATGGTTTCCATACCCCCACTGCCTTGGGTTCTATTTTCCTTTGAGAAAAGGAAATGCCACCACCACAATGGAACCCCTGCTGCCAAAGCAGGATCCTACCTGATTCAGGGAGATGACAGTGACTATGGCTGGTGGGGCAGATGCACGCAGACGCTAATGAATACTCCCTGCCTTCTCCAGCAATATCTCACCCTCCTCCCTCCCCTCTTTCAAGCTCCTGCTAACCCAGGACTCCACCTGTCCCCGGCGGGGCTCACTGTCCTGGGGTAAAGGTGACATGTACACAAAGGCATGGAAGTAGGAAAGAACAAAGCATGTCCACGGAATGATAAGGCTGAAGGGTACAGTTGCTGACAGGGATGAAGTAAGGCAGCACATTCAACCAAATTTGTCAAGATTCTTGTTTGCCAGGGTGAAGAATCAGAATTTTTATCCTATGAAATCTACAACCTCTAGGTATCTGAAGAAAAAGGGGGCCATGCTCAGACCTGTTTCTGGATGACAACTCTGGCTGTGGTGTGGAGTGGGTCCTATCCAGATGGTGCAGGACAGCTAGTGAGTCTCTCTTTTATAAACAGTGCGGAGAGGACAGTTCAACAATGAGCAAAAGCCACCGAAGATGAGTAGATGTCACATCTGTCCTCAGCCCCAGCTCAGTCAGAATGGGGTTAGAAGGACATTATTCAAATGTGGATCACTTTAGACAACCAAAGATACAGATTAAAAAATTATCTGATCTTGTGAATCAGACGTTATGTGAAAATAGTCTGCGTACTTTGGTAGATTCCCACAAAGCACGGCGTTGTGACTCTGGGTGAATCTAGACACACAAAAAGGAGGGCTTTTGCAGCTTTCCTGGTCTATATCCACGTGACCTACAGAGGCGATGTCCTGGATCCTCAGAGTCCATCCTGAGCACTTCCCACAGTTTGCTCCTCAAGGGAAAAGTTAGAAGAAGGGCTGTGTGAACCTTCCTTGCAGGGGGAAAAGAAACTACCAAAAACACCTTTGCACGTCCTGTGGCTAACCAAATCTCTGAGAGACAGAGTTGCTATGAATTTACAAAATATCCCACACCTACTTCACAAGCAGGAAGGGCAGAATGAGGACAGGGAAAGCAATATGTATTTAGGACCTTTAATTTAGTTCTGGGGCCATATGCACATGTGACAACTGTCCTTTCTCCTGCAAAGTGCTGCTGTAAGGATCAGACAATATAATGAAAGATAATATAGACTGGCAGAGGGCTAGGACCTGCATAACAAGAAGGATCAGCCAAGACAAGATCTAAACATGTACGCATGAGCTTGATCACTGATGTTGAGTGACTGTAACAGCCCACCTGGGAATCCCAAGATAAATCAGACACAGCTCCGGTCTTTGGGAATTTGAGTCTAAAAGAGGAGATAAAACACATCTAGGAATAATTATAAGCTATTAAGCAATGAGGAATTTCTGCATTCTCCGTGTCATGCTGGCATGGGATCAACTCTGTTAGAAAGTTGATAATTGATAATTCAATTCACAAAGTCTAGCAGACACTGTACTATCCTAGCCTGCACTAGAGGAATGGAGATTCCCATAGGGGTTCAAGAAATACCCGGGACAGATGCAAAATGAAAAGGCCTTTGTGACTGATGGGTTGGGAGAGGAGGAAGCAGGCTTGAATCTTCTTCCCTCTCTCTCCCATTGGTCTCTACTTCATCTTGTCTAATGCTTGCACAATCTTTACTATATTCTAGGCTCTCTGCACATCTACTTTTCCTATTTACTCTTAAGCCATTAGTGAGGTTACTGAAACTGTAGGGAACTAAGACATCAGGGGGAGCTTGCATTTGAAATTTTGGTCCAAAGCCAAAGCTCATACCTTTAACCATTATATAAAGACTGGAGATCACTGGAGGTCAAAGGCTTGATCTTTATTAAAAGAGAGGATGGTAGCAGTGACCTAGGTTCAGAAGACAAGGTTGAAACACTATTACCATGGAGTTCTGGGAAGTGCCTGGACCAGAAGCAACTCCTGAATTCTCTTCTAGTATAGTGAAAGACCAACCATGCTATGAACTTTCCCACACTGGCTGTTTGAACGTTATACTTCATATACGGTGAGTAGATATTCTTGCTCCTTTTCCTGTTGCATTTTTTTTTAATATAACTTTTGAAAATAGTACAGGGACTTCTAGTGACCTCCCACCCAGTTTTCCCTAATGAAAATACCTTACTACCCACAGTACACTGCCCAAACCATGCAGGCCACTGACATCAGTACTGTACCATTAACTCAAGAATAGGCTTTATTTGGATTTTGCCACTTTTCACGTGCACTGCTTTAGATGGATAGTTCTATGAAATAACATATGCATGGATTATGTACTGTGTTATTTTCTTAAGCCAGCTGGCATTCTCCTCCAGAACACCACTGTGTAATTGGTAAGTGCATCTGATGTCATTTAGAAGGAAAAACAGGAATGACGGCAAGTGCCAGGAAGCCTGGAGTGTGTTTGTGGCTTAGTCAGTGCCTGACTTTTCTCTACTGATATGGAAAACAGTTCCAGCACCCTCTAGGTCTTCACAGCACAGTGTCCAGAAAAGAACTGGACCTGGATTCTGGTTTGTGTATCAGAAGGTCAACCAGTTGGCTTCTGATGGGGATGACTTAATAGCGGTGGTCTATTTTCCAAACTCTTGCAGAGCTGCCACCGAGGTGTCATCAGGGGATTTTAAGGAGGGCACTAGAGGCTGTCATCGCCAGATTCTTTTGCTGGCTTGGTCACTTATGTGTGCGGTACCTTTCAACAAGACAACAAGCTGTTCTGAGCCTCCGTCTTTAAAACTCTGTGGCTGGGGTGGGTGCAGTATTTACCTCTTCCAACAGCTGGGACGCTCAAATGAGGCAAACATTGAAGATACTTAGCAGAACGCTGTAACAGGGTGGCTTCTTGGAAAGTGCTGGATTGTATTAACATTGTCTTCCTTGATTTGATCCTGTTTGGAATCCTACCTTCTTCTAAGTAAATACCATCATCATGTAACCACCTGGAATTCCTCTATTTCTATTGCATTTGCTTTTATCTCTCAGTCAGAAATAGTCTCTGTTTCATTTGGACAAAGGTAGAAAGGCCTGGAAAGTCATAAGAAGGCCATGGTTGCCCATGAGGGGAAGACTCTTTACCTGGCTCCGACACTCTCACTGCTGAAATGGCCCCTAGTGAAAAAAGCAGAAAGTACACCTGCTCCCTGGTCTACCTCTATTTTACAATTATTGTTTACCATGAACTGCAGTCCAAAAGGGGTATTTTTTTCCTTTTGCTGTTACAAAGGTGACTGGATGAGTATCAGACATTCTTAGTATTTTTTCAGGTTTTTTTTTTGCAATATGTTGTAGGAAAATTTTGCACATTGCAAGCCATCATAGAAGAAATTGCCCAAGAATTACCCCCAATTATTTGCCAAAATTAACCTAAATGAAATTTCCTGAGGGAAATGAGCAATCTGGATGACATATTTGGTGGTGAATTTCACAGGAGGAGGCCTCAGTCCATCGTGGCAGGGAGGCTGGTGCCAGGCTCTGAGAGAGTGGAGGTTCCGATTCCCTAATGGGAAGCAGATGTTTCTCAGTGTTCTCTGTAAACACATGAGACCGGGTAACCTCAGCTGGTTGGCTGGATGACCCTGACAGGTAATACAACCTGCCTTAATAACCACGCCATTACAACAGTGTGGGAGAATATGAAAATGATTCGTAGCTTATACCAATTTACTTATATTTATGGGGAGCTAATTTGTGGAAATACATATGGTGGCCAAAACTTTTATTCATGACATTTTGTTGAAAGAAATCCTTTGCATATGATAAATATCTCTCTTGTGTTACTGTTAGGAATGTAGATCAATACCGCCTTCCTGGAGAGCAATTTAGCAATATATACTGCTGGATGCAGAAAATTCTTCTTCTAGGAATTGATGCTAAGGAAATGAGGCGAACAATTTTTTAGTACAAAAGAGTGCGTCATAGTATTATTAATAATAAAATACTGGAAACATCCTAAATGTACACACGGGGAAACAGTTAAACAATATACAGAACCTCCTTGGGAAATACTGGATTCATCTTTTTTTTTCACTCATTATTCTCATTAAAACTGTCTAGCATTTGTGCTTGTCTGACTGACCCTCAGTATTGAGCAAATGTTACTTGAGCCAACCCCAAGTACGTGTCAACATAGTGTTAGGAGGGGCGGACAGGAAGGAAAAACAAACATGTTTCCTCCTTAGTCTAAATCAGGGGTCAGCAAGCTACACCTTTTAGGCCAAATCTGTCCCAGCATCTGTTTTTGTAAATAAAGATTTATTGGAACACAAACACTCCTATCTGTTTAGTTATTGTCTATGGCTTTTTTAGGGCTACAGTGGCATGGCTGGGTATGGTAACATGAACAGCGTGGTCTACCAAGTCTGAACCATTTATGAAAAGATCCACCAACCTTTACAGAAAAGAGCCACCAACCCCTGGTCTTCCTTGAGAGACACAGATACAATCACATCACATCAACACAGCTTGCAAATGAGAGGGAGATGAGCAGAGTCAAAGAGTAGCCAAGATGGAGGCTCAGATAGATGCTCCCCCACTTACCCTCTTTGCCCTTGCACTGTGTCACCCATGCCTACTTTTTTTTTTTTTTTTTTTTTTTTTTTTTTTTTTTGTTTTTCTCCGGTACCAGGAACCGAACTCATGACCTTGCGCTTGCCAGGCAGGCGCTTTGCCGCTGAGCTAAATCCCCGGGCCCCCATGCCTACTTTTATTTGTTCTAATCGGACTCAACTGTAAAAATGGGATGCAAGGAATCATCACCTTCCATCATAGCAGTCTTCCATTTTTTTTTGAAGTAGGAAAAACATAAATTTTCAAACAAAACTTCACACAGAAAATGCAGAATCTTGCCATCTAAAATAAGACAAGCAGGACTGCTGTGTTTGAAAAGGGGCTGCCAGGGTTTGAAAGCCCAGATTCTCATCTTTCCTGAGCGCTCCTCTTCCTCCTGGCGAGGCTTCCCTACTCCAGCCCCACTGACATTTGGCCCTGAAGGCTCTTTTTCAGGGACTGCCTGAAGCATTGTAGGATGTCTGACAGCACTCTTGGCTCCCACCCATCACACATCAGAAGCATTCTTCCTCCTCAGGATGATAAACAAAACTGTCCCAGACATTGTCAAAAGGCCCCTTTGGAGCAAAACTACCTCCAGTGAGAACCTCTGCTCTAGTTCATTCCCCAGCTTATGGGACAGACACCATGATGTGTTCCCCAGAAAGCCTTAAAACAATGGCCCTTTCACAGATGGGCCAAAATGGTCTTGGTGGAGGTCAGACAGGCTACTGGGTAAAAACTACATAATTATCCAATGTTAAAAAAAAGAAGAGTTTTTTTACTTTAAATTTGTCAAATTTTTAAGACTAATTCTTTGCCATCAAGCTTACCAGTATCTCATAGTTCCCTAAGACTGTCTTTTGGCTTAACCTTAGCCAAAGTAGGATCATGCACTGGGGAAAGCACGGTTATTGGTACACAGTAGGTGCTACATAAGGGTTTGTTGACCGAAAGAGAAACTGCTGGGGAAATCAAGGGATCAGAGTCACAGGACCAATTTTCTCTTTGACGTGAATCATCCTCTAAGGGCCCCTCTGGTGCCAAATTGTTTGTTGAAAAAAAGAAAAATATAAAACCCTGATGTGAAGAATCCTGCCATGTACAAAGTCAAGGAGATTTTCTTTTGCAGACAGAATTCAACTGGAACAAAGAATCAAGGGGGGAAAATTGACAATGTCATTTATGTTGTGGGGAAAAAATGGTCCATGGGATAAAAGGTATTTTGGCTTCCTAAATGAGGGCAATTATGAAACTAGCGATCTGCTTTTAATCAAGTGTATGGCTGTCACATTTCAGTACCTCATCCTATCTCATTAGAGAATAGCACCTTACCAAGGGACTCAGCTGGAAGAAAATCTTGGCTCTCTGGCAGAACCAAATTGGGTAGGAGTCAACTCCAGGAAGTTTACAAATGTAAAGAAAGTGCTCCAGACAGGCAAGCATCTCATCTCTGTAAGAGAATTACAACCCCTCTTCCCACTAGGGTGGTCCTTCCCTGGAGGGGAGGGTATCCCAAACTGTAAAGTTCTACTGCTTTGCTTTCATAATCCTCTTTCCTAAATGACTGATTTGGGGAGGGAGAAAAGGGAAGGGACAGTTGTGACAATGACACTTATTCTATGCACATTTTTGTGTGGAAATATAGACCTCCCTGGATTTCTACTTTACCTTTACGATCTAAGGCTGTATGGGGAAATATATTTAAAGAGACCATAAAATATCTGGCCAGATCATATTGCAAGTTTTTAGGGTCCTGGGAAGAGCCAGTAGCAGGAAAAACCCATGTGGGACAGTTCGGTGAGAGGTGGGTTTGGGCTGCCAGGGGATCAGGACTAGAAAATTTCTTGCTGAAAGGAGAAGAGGAACACTGTCCATACTCCAGAAGGTCTGCTGAGCACTGACAGCATGAACCCACAGGTGTGGATTGCTCAACCAGAGGCCCTTGGGAGACTGGTGAATCCTGAGACCACAGGACAATGACAGACGCGTGGGCATCTCTGTCATTTCTGTAGCACACGGGTTACTTCTACACAGGTCTGTTTGCAATTTCCTCCACAAGATGGCACCTATAAGCCTTCACTGAAAGATAATCACCTAGACAAGTAGTTTAGTGTCAGGAAACAGTGGCTAAACATCTAAAGGGACAATGGTCAGGAAACACAAAAGGCCCCAGGGACTCCGGGATTTTGGTTGAGTCCACACTCACTGTGCTCTTATGTTTAAGTTTCTACCATGTTCTTAAGCTATGATTCATTTCTTAAAACGTTTTTGTGGAATGTTAAAAAATGTGCGTGGAATGTTCAGGCGAATGCTTAGAAATCTGTGTATATGAGTTACAACACTGGGGGCTGTATGGGCTGCTTAGATGTCACTGGCTGATCTCTGGGGACAGCCGAGAGGACTGGCTGAGTGTGTGGGAGGAGAGGATAAAGAAAAATCAAAGCGCAGGGTTTTCAATTCCCAAACTCTTAAGGGAATGGCATCCTGAAATGCTGTGTTCAGAAATGCATTAGGATGGGTACAAAGTGACGGCGGCCCGGACCACAGAACAAGGGGAAGACCGCAGTGTGAGGACACTGCATTTTAACCCAAGGAGACACACAGGAATTACGCCAGAGGAAGGACTAACAGGACCGAGGAGGGACAGGCTGCTGTGGGATAAGACATGAGGAAGATGAGTCCATGGCCTGGGACCTGGGAGTTGGTGTTCTTCAGGTGGACGCTCCACTTGGAGTTGGAATCATCTTCGAGTCACCGCCTTTCATTTGTTCAATGATTTTGGGTGCACTAATCGCTCCCTCTCTCTCTCCCTCTTTCATCAGAACTGTCTCCTAAAACTGGCTCAGAATTTTCATTTCAGCAGTATCCTCAGGCACTGCAGTTCCTGTGCAGAGCCACGTTTGAGAAGTGCTGACTAAGATCCAGCGGTTGGCAAGCTTCTTTTGTACAGAGCTAGGTAAGAACGGTTTCAGACTCTGCAGTCATACGGTCTCTGCGGCCATCACTCAGCTGAGCTACTGTGGCATGAAAGCGGCCATGGACTGCCGATGCCTGTGGCACTTTCAATAAAACTTTATTTACAAAAACAGGCAATGGCTAGATTTGGCTCCCTGCTGGATTTGTGAGACTTAGGCAAATCTACAGCTTTCTACAGCTCGCTGACTCCTGCCCTGGGTGGTTCAGAGATGTTTAGTCATGCTCTTCATTTACCCACTTCCACCTACCTCATCAATTTGCTTTCTCCCCTCTGCATGCCAGAATTCTTGCAGTGGGCAATTCCTTTTCTAACTTATTCCTAACTTATTGCCCTGCGGAAATAGCTAAAAAGTCGGTGGGACATTGCAGAACTCTCTGAACCAAAAGAGATGGGTCTTACTACTACTGGCTATGCCATGATCTCCCTGTATGGTTTTGGGCAAGTTGCTCACAGGCTCCAACAGTGTGTCTCCTGGTGTTAAAATGCTGTTTCTCCTACCCCTCTGCTTACTGTACAGAGGTCTGGGAGGATGAAGGGAATTTTTAAAGGAGATGGTAAATCACAAACTACCCTCCCAATCTGAGCTGCTATGACTCATCTTGGTCAGTCCAGACCGAGCACCCATTATACTCTAAGATGGCTCAGACATTATAGCCCTTGCCTTACTTAGTTCCCACAGCAATTCTCTTTGGTAGGAACTCAGGTCCCAGAGAGAGAAGCAGCTTTCCCAAGTGATACTAAGTAGCAGAGCTGGCATCTGCCCCTGGCCCTGTCCGCCACTCCTCATGCACTAACACCCATCACTATATACACATTTTCAGGTCACTGAGCAGGTTACGAGGGAGATTTTGCGCTTTTCCATGGGTTTTCCTGATAGCCAATTTGAAAAGGATTCTTTCTCTTTCTCAGATGCATCCTGGAAGACCAAAGCTCCTGCAATCTGGGATCATTTGACCTTTCAGGTCACCTCTTGTTTACTGTGTGTTCTTTCTTCTTTTCTCAAGTTGTACCCTGGCTCCTAAATGACAACCAACTCTCCATCCAGTCAAAACAAAGACAACGCGAACGGTCACCCTTTGGGTTTCCAATGGAACTTAAAAAAAAATGTCTTTGGAAAGTTTTGCCCTGTGAGATTTTTAATGGGGGCAAAGGTGAGAGAAGACATGTTCATAAACACAGTCTCGGGGAGAGCAGGGAAGGCTCCAGGGCCCCATCCCCTTGTCTCTTGGCTTCATAGATGAAGAACCCAAGGCTCAGGAAGCAAAGTGAGCTTTCCAAGCTGGTGAGAGAGGGCTTCCTGTCTAGAGACGCCTTCTCAGGACCCTGTGCTGGCCTCCTGTTCCATCGCAGGAGGATTTTACTGTTTTCTCATATTCAACAATCCATCTCTTTCCCTTTTTTCTTCCTTAGGTCCCTGTAACCAGCAGAACAATAGCAACTCCTGTTAGAGAGCAAAGTGCCATTGTGAATATATTTGGATAGACTGCCTGGGGTGGACCATGGGAGTCTGAGGTCCACAGGGCGGCAGAAACCAAGGTTACAAGAGATAATGACAAAACTGAGTAGGTCTACATGGAACTGTTTGATTTTGCTTCTGGGGCTGAAAAAAGAGCAAAGGGACAGAGACAGGAAGCAGGTGGGAGACGGGTGGGAGACAGGTGGGAGACAGGAGATCATGGCAGGCCTGAGAGGCTGTGAGGACTGCTAAGACTGACCTTGAATCTGAAGTTGACTTGCTGTGGCTTAAGCCTCTTTCTGTTCTCAGCCCTCCCAAATCTTCACTGGAATGCTACATCTAGGTTTACACCTAGTTTCCCGTCTTTAGGTCTCCTGGTTTAGATTCCTTTCACCTCCTCTCCATTCCCATCATATGAAAGAAAAATTTCTCTTCTGTGGCCTCATATGTTCAAAAGCTTTCCTTTGGATACACTGTCCCACTGCTGGTGCACCTACACTTCCAGGTGACCTTGTTCTCTGGGCCCTAGTTTCCCTACCTGTAAAATGAGGGTGATACAGGGTAATCTACAATCTCTTGTGAGGCTCAAATGAAACATGCTGACAGTGCCTAGTTCAGAACTGGTACACAGTAGGGGCTGGAAAAATGTTGGTCCACCTGTCATTCCCCTTGGGGCTGCCTCTGCCTCCTTCCACAGACCCTGGCCATCTGGCCATGGGATCCTTTCTCTCACACAAGGTGCATACACTTGTGTACCAATAGAGAAGCCTGGACTGTTTTCCCTGTCCGCTTCAATCCCACTTCTATTTACACACGATTCTCAAGTGGTGCTGGAAGCCGGAGGTGTAGCTGGGAAATCACGGCAATGTATTTATGTTTTAATGATGTTCTGGGATGATGGCGATCAAGACTTCCAGAGATTTCTCATAATTTACCTTTCTCTCACTCTTTTCTTTAAAAAAAAAATGTGTTTGCCTTTGTTAGCATGTCCTGGTTTGCCTTGGAGGCAAGCTGTGGAAAGCCTCAAGAATGGATCAAGGGTTCTGTTCATTTTAGGAATGGCAAGGGAGGCTGTTGGAGGGAACCCATAGCCCATACAGGTTGGACCACAGCCATAGATGAATTATAAGTGGAAAATAGATGCAAGCAGGGATTTGAGCATCTCCTGATGATACAAGCAGTAGGAAGCCCTTGGAATAAATGTGACAGCTCTTGGCCAGAGCTCCCACCATGTACTCACATACGTTATCTTGTTTAATTCTCTTGAAACCTTGGGAGGCAGGAATTACTATCCCTATGTCACGGGGGCCCAGCAGAGGTACTATGTCAAAGTTCCCACAGAAGGGGTGATGTGAGTTTGAAGGAAGGGCCTTGTGACTCCAAAGCCCAGGCTCCTTCTCTTGTGCAGGTTGCACAGTCCCTTGGAACAACAGAAACTCTTGTTTACCTGGAAGAATAGGGCCTGGTAGCCAGCTGACCAAGGCACACATACACTTGCTTATATTTCTTGGGCTGCTCTCTGGCTTTCCCCAGAGCCCTTTCTCATGCACCTCAGTCCCCATCTAAAGATGAACTGAAGTGTTTCAGCCTCTCCTATAGCAGCTTCTCTTTATTTCCAGCTCCTAGAAGCTCTATGCATCACACACCCAAGCGAAGGGACATTTATACCACAACCCTTCCTCTCATAATGAATTCCTAGGTCCCAAACTACTTGCTAAAGTAGTAGATCTTCTCATTTGTCTCCCTGGGAATAGACACTATTGACTCTAGGGAAAACGTCAGGTTCCTTGGGAGATGTTATTATCCAACCCAAGAGCTTGCTCCCCGGGGCTATCATCATTAAGACATTAAATAAAAGATAATTCCTTATTACTTTCTCATCAACCATAGATGCAGCCTATATGCATATTTGTTTTATTGAGGAATAAAGACATTGCATTTCATGCATTCTCAGAAGGAAGAAATTTGGCTGAAATACTTGGGCTCTTTCACGCATCTTTTGAACAATGGCAAAGAACAGGGTTATCTGTCAAACTCAATGTGTTCCATACTAATAACTCAGGTGGCAGCCAGATGAATAACACTCACGCGGGCGGACTATTTCCTTTCTTTTGCAACTTTAACCCAAAAGGTACGGCTCTGGCAGATCTGATGCCTACACATGGCTTCCAAGTGACCATGCTAATGATATACACTTGTGTACATAAATATTTAGGACATGCAAACCAGTTGGATAAACACTGATCCTTCACCTTCTTCTGTGGAACCTTGAAATTCTTAATTTTTACCATTCCCCTCTTTAAGATCCCGATCATATTTATGAGCTTTTAAATCATGCCCCCAGATGTGAAAGCATAAGAAAGGCTAAATGTTATGGTTTCAGGTAATCTATCCTGCATGTGTCTGTGAAATTTATCTTCCCAAGATGCTGCTGTCATCATGTCATGCCTCTGGCTCAAAAGGCTTCCTGGTGTCAGCTGTCACTTAAACGGGCTTATTATTTCCTCCCAGGCTTCATGCACCTATTTGGGTGCCCGATTCCAGGTGGAAAGGTACCTGGGCCTGCAGCAGCTTTAAGAGCAAGGTTACCCCTGGTTATGGATACTTGAGGGAGTGCAGAAGTTTTGAAAATGATCTGGTGTCCTTACACCCTGACAGCAAAAATACCACATCAGAGTGACAATATATATTAATTAGCAACAAAAATGATTGATTGCATATTCTAAATGTATGGAGGGGGGCTGGGGATTTAGCTCAGCGGCATAGCACCTGTCTGGCAAGCACGAGGTCGTGAGTTAGATTCCCGGTACTGGAAAAAAAAACAAACAAACAAACAAATAAATGCATTGAGGTGATTTTATGATGATAACTGGTGCTTTATGTGTATTAAAAGCATCTGATATATGGAAGGAACTCCATGCGTAGCATGCTTTATTTAAAGTCAAGCAAAAGAACACAGAGAGCAAATTCAAAGAAATGCAAACAAATGCTATCCATTCCTAGTTTAAACAATAGCTGCCTTGGAATGTTGTTTAATGACAGAATGGGTTATGTCTACTTTAAAGAATGTGGAATGGCAGCAAATATGTAAGTGAGGAGAAAAGCATCTCTCCAGCAGAGTAAAACAAACCCTGGTCAAAGAAGAGCTAGAGCCAGCCACAGACTCACTTTGAACAATTGATGGGCTTGAGTCACTCTGGGCCTCGTAAACAAGCTTTTACTCATTGCTCGGAAGCCACCAGAGGTATTCATGACCACCAAGAAAAGCCACAGAAAGAAAGAAAGGTAAGAAACTGGCATTTGTTGACAATCTAAGGTGAACATATTTACTAGAGGAAGAAAGACAGTGGTTAAGTAACGTGTCTGTGGTCACAAAGCTAAGCACTAGGATCTGAACGCTAAACTCAAAGCAGAGTCCTAAGCTCAAGTCAAAGATTAAAAGGGTGACCGAGACAGGGAAGACGGTGAAATGCAGATACAGACAAGCAAAGAGGCGCATTGAGAGAATGTGGACGGGAGTCATCTCAACACCAGGGTGACCTTCCCCTTTATACTCAGGGGAAGCCCAGTTTCCTCAAGGTCCCTTGTGCTGCCTGCAGCCCTGGCACTAGCGCTTCTCTCAGCCATGTCCTCCTCTTGCAGTAAGCGGGTATGATGACGGTCTGTCTCCACATTGCAAAACCATGGGAATAAGATTTTAAATTCCTTTGGACAGCTTGTATTTCATCTGGTGGCTCATTCTGCTGAAGGCCTCCAGAATATCCTTTGATTATTAGAATGGCAGCAGGGGTTTGCAGCCAGGATTTCCCTAGGACCATCTTCCTTTGGGTTGATTTCAGTCAGCCTAACAACTCTGGAGCTCCCCCTTATAAAGTCGAGGGTTACCCTCTTTGAGGGCGTCTTGTGGACATAAGGAAGGCTGCAAAGATGTCCTTGTATCATTTAAATCTGCTCAATTTATATTTCTAAGTAATGATACGAGAATAGCTTATGCCCTTTAAGATGAACTCCAAAGATCTTGGGCAGGAGAGAGCTAGACACCTATAGTTTAAATATGAGCTGCTGTAGAATACTGACTTTGAATTGTCAGTTCCTTTGGGGGGTTCTGTGAGTTACCAAGGCATCACCCTTGGTAACTCGCAGAACTGAGGAATGACCTGGACTGCTACAGAAAGTTATTGGAAGTGACCACTTGAACACTGGAAAGTCCTTGCCTCAAAGAAAATGGTAATGGTGACACTAATACAAATCTTTTTAAGTGGCAACTTAGCAAAATGACTTGTCTCCTTTGGTTAGCTGGAAAACCACATCATCAGCATAGATGAGGATGCTTATCCTCCTCTTTGCTCTTGTTCAGGCATCAATAAATTGAACCAGATTTAAAAATATTTTTTGATATAAGCTAAGATGTCAGGAAAAGAGGATACAAACAAGGGTAGCACTGGGCATTGACGTAGCTGGCCATGAAGACTGATTTCGGATTTCTTTGTAAATTTTGAACTTACAGGTACCAGGGTGTGTTACTAGATATAAACACCACTAAAATGAAGAGGAGCAAAAATATAATGAAAATGAAACAAAGGACACCTATCCTTTTTGGAAAATGTAACTGAGAAATTTCATTTTGTAACAGATCTCAGTCATGGAGAGAAGGAAAATTATATTTGTAATACAGAATGAACAAAAGGCTTATTACAGTAAAGCCAGGCTTGTTGGCAAGTAGTCCTACTACACACAGAATGTTAGAATTCCAAGATCTCAGAGTAGAAGAGAACACAGAAGTCATCTGGTCTACCAAGGTCAGTTAGATCTGAGTGTCAGCGTGGTCCTGCTGTTCCCTGGTGACATCTTGGGGAGGTCACTGGAGCCAATTTAACTTATAAGATATGTCTGCTAAGTGACAGAGATCCATGGTCTTCAAACTACTGTGGATTCTTCCATAATGATTTCACGATCTTTAAAACATATTCTTAAAATATGAAGAACTATGACAAATCTCCTGAAGTATATAACACAGTGGAGAACATTGCATTAACTAATTTTGATACAGGACAAACTGTTCCTATTTATACTTAATTAAGAGACTATCTCAATGTACATTGTGTATCAAGAACTCTTCAAAAGTTGCAAACTGAAACAAACCCAGAAATAAACTGAATGCCAAATTATTGAACACATAGATCTTCTATTTCGCAAAGTAGCTACACACTCCCTAATTGGTTGTAGAGTAGTTCAATGTTAATGTTTTAATTAAAAATTAATTCACACTAATAAAACAAGTAGTGTTTAAAAATTTGTTTTATGTATTGAGATGATTGCTACTGCTCCCTTTGGAAAAAAGTGCACCCCAGCTAAAATGTAGGAATGCTAGGATTGGGTGATTTTCCACGTATATATAGCCCTTTTAAAGATGCTTTATGACATAAATTAACTTACTGAGTCCTCCCAGCGCCTCAAGAGGTAGGTGAAATGTCACCTACTGTTATCCATTCTAGAGATGAGGAAACTAAGGCACAGGGAGGTTGAGCAAATTACCCAAGATCAGCAAGGGGTTGAACAGGAACGAAACCTAGGCAATCCTGTTCCAGGATCTGGGCTCTTCATGTCAACATTCTGTCCATCTTCAGAGGGCCTCCCGAGTGCCTGCCGTCCCTCACTTCCCAAGTCATTCCTGTTTTTTGCAAGACCTCATTGCTGTGGTTCTGTTGGACCTTCTCCAGTGCCAGGGAGCTACCTATTTGCTGGGGAAACAAATTTATCTCTGAAAGGCTGACTTGCAGCGAAGTCCACCTTTCCGGTCTCTGGAAGCTGTTCTCCATGTACTGTCCTCCCTGCTTCCTGTTCTGCCCACTGGGGACTTTTGGACAGTGCTCTGTGTCATGTCCCTTAATATATTTCATTTAGTTTTGATGCATTCGTCTGAGACAGGTCTTATTTTAAATAAGAAAAAACAATGCACCTAAATTAACAGACATGTTTTTCTGGCTTGCCTCTTGCTAAATATGTTATCTAGAGTCTATTCCGACCATCTTTTAATGTAAGCATCCAGGTATTGATAGTGAATCAGGAATACCCCAAGCTATAAAATAAAGATCCATAATTTTTCTTGGTTAATGATTTCATTCAATAGCAAGTTGTTTAAACTAGTGAAAACATAACATCTGCCTCATTACATCTAAGTCTCAAGCAAAGAACATGCAAAATTTGACTCTGTATTCTGTTCACGATCAGCACACATTCAGTGATAATGATTCTTGAATTAATTACAGTTCTCATGGCTACAACTAGATTTCCATTCCAATTCGCAGAATGCCTCATGGGCCTAAGTCCTTGTGGAGCGGAATTTTGTGGTTTGGTACATACTGGTTCTGCATTGCAAATGGGGCATTTAAATCAAAGAATGACACTCAATTAACTTATGTGAATGTCATTTCCAAGTTAGATCTGGCTTGTTGAAACTCCCCTCAGGGCTCATGCAAACCACTAGGATTTGCTTTAAAACTGTAGTTTACAAAACTGATGAAAATATGAATCTTTTTTTTCTTGGGGAAGGGGATGGTAGAATGAACTTCTGCTGGCTAAGACTGATGGTCTTCTTCATCTGGCTCCTCTACTGCTGGGTACATAAGGGATCACAACTCTTCACCCCTATGAAATTCTATGTGGCCACATAACTGGTTCTGGCAAATAGGATATGACTGGGAGTGGCCTATGTCACATCCATGTTAAAGCGTTTAATTGCTAGTGCTCAACTTACCAAGCTTTCCCTGTGTTAGAGCAAATTTTGAGTGAGATGGCAGCTTTTTATGATGGTGGAATGGTCTCCAATAGCCTACATCCCTGACAGGCTACGATGAGTAGGGCCCCTAATTGCTCTTTATGGACCAGTGTGAGAAAGACATCTTTGTGTTAAGTCACCAATATTTTGTCACTGTTGTCATTCAAGCATAATGTAAACTATTCTGGTTATACAACACTTCTGGTTAAGTTCTTGAGCTTAGAGTCAAAACTTGTTGCAGAATTTATGTGAAGTAACAGAGAGTAGACCATACTAATTTATAGTACCTGGTGAACCCCAGCTATACCCTGAAGTTGTTCTTTCAAATGCCCAAATAAATGTTCTATTGTACGGATATGTAGTCAGTTCGAATGACTGAGATTATGACAATGGTTTGAATTGTGTAGTTGAAACTACTTAAAAAGGTTCTCTTTATTTTATAGAAAAGATAAACTGTTCCCAGATAGAGTGGTACTTGCCAATCCCATACGCAGTTCATGACTTTCTGTATAGCTTTACAGTTTTACCTCTTTCAGGGGTTCAGAATTTACCCATCTCTTGCCGGGCTAAGAGTGCTAGGCTGAAAATCCCTTCAAAGACCTTGCCTTGCATCTTTGTTATCACAACATCTATGCATCACGCACGTCAGAGCGAAGCATAGAGCTTGTGAGTCTTCAAGTAACTTTCAACCTCAGAGAATCCTGCATTCCCTTGTCTGCCCTGCTGACCACTGTCTCAGCACTGTACTGGAAGACAGTAACTATGCCCTGGAGGACATGTGGCTATTATACATGAGATCACTGGCAGTCCCAAGCTCAGTGTAGCGCTAAGGTGGATGCTGCCTCCACTTGTAAAATACACACAACACAAAGCTTACTATCTTAGCCAATTGTAATGTTATTAAATGCATTGGTATTAGATGTACTCATAATGTTGTACAAACGTCACCACCATCCATCTCTATAACATTTTTCTGTCTTGTAAATCTCAAATTCTGTACCCAGTAAACGATAACGATACATCCCCTACCCTCCACTCCCAGAGCCCTAGCAAACTGCAGTGTGGCCTGCACTTCTACCCTTTCACAGCCACATAACTTCAGCAACCATCCACTTTCACATGATCATTGTCTGCTTAGCTTTCTGGTAGACCGCCATCCTCAGCAGCTTACTGACTTCTTTGCTGCCTTGAGTGGGGTCCTCTCAGATCTTGCCCCCACCTCCAAGTTCTCGTCTCTCTTTTCTTACCACAACACCATGCCCTTGGCCTCCTCCTGCTCCTTCCTTCCCTTCCCTGTGCTTGTCCCTAACTGATAGCATCCCTCGTTGACCATTTCCTCTGTATACACAGCATAAGAGGGTTTTTGAAAGCCAAATTTAAAAAATTTTTGTTTCCATTTTCATTTAAAACTTTATAGGCGTAGTGAAAGTAAATGAAAAAAAATAAGAGATCTGTAAACAATGGTAAAAAAAAATGACTTGGATTTGAAAATAGCAGGGATCCTCAACTCCCTTCTGTCTCGCAAAGGTGTGTGTCCTCACCCTCAATCCCTACCTGCTTATTCTGCTGCGATCAGTGTTGCTACTTCCTGTCACTTGAACTCCTAACCCAAACGCTCCTTTATCTGAAGGAGTCCTTCAGGTGCCCTGGCTTCTGCAGCTACACTCCACGGATTATATTTGGAAAGTGTTCTACTAATTATTGTATTTTTCCTTTTTTCACCGTCCTCTAGGAAATGCAGAAAATTTACGAAGTCAGGAATGCCCACCTGTGTCTGTAAGACAGAACATTGAAATCTAGAAAGCAATTTTGAGGGGGAGCACAGCTGAGGTTCAGGAAGCTGCCTGCAGGTAAGAAATCCCCGAGCAACAGGGAGGATGGGGCAGGTTGATAAGGGAGGTCAGGGCTCGGCTTCCGAGGACCACTGGGGTCAGGGGAGTAGAAGACAGAGCCGTAGGCATTGCTAGGAAGAGCTGAACAAAAAAAAATATTTCTCGGTGCTGGTTCCTGTGACAAAAGGCCTAGAGGAAGCCAAGAAGGCAGGGAACATGTGGCCGATAAAGGTGGGAGCTTCAGTCTAGCGATGGGAAAAAGAACAAATTGGAATGAAATGAAATAGTGGGCATGGGGAGGCTGCAGAATACTCTGAAGCCAACGCTGTCGCACACTTCTGGATTTCATTTATTCTCATGTCACTTAAACTTTCCATGAGCCCGTGAGGCAGCTGGCATTTTTTATTTCACTGCAGTTAAAGGACCAAGGATCAGAAAAGTTATGCAGTTTGTGGTACACGATAAAACCCTGGTCTGTCTCCCAAGCCCCCTTGCTTCCACTGTGCCAGGATAAGGTAGGGTGACAAGCGGGGATAGCACTGCCCACGGGCCTCATTGAGATCCTAATCTTGACCCTACCATCTACCAGCTCTGTGACCTTGGGCAGACTGTCCAAGCTGGCTCAGCCTCAGTTTCCTTGTCTGTAAAATGGGTATATGATACCACTTATCTTGTAGGTTTTTAGGAGTCAAGTGAAAAAAATCCATAAAAATACATTCATTTAAAGTGCCATACTGTGAGCACCTCATCCACATTAAGCCCATTAGTGTTACGATTGGGGTTAGTTTTAGGATCAGCTCCAGTCCCATGCTAGCTCCAAATGGTGTGGGTGGGAAAGAACTAGTACTACCTTTCTCGGATAACTGGTGATCTTCCATGTTTTTGATTCACTATTAATTAAAGCATCTTATAACTAGATAGTGTTTTCCAATCAATTCTCAAAGCATTTCCTTTAGAGAAAGGAAGAACACTCAATTCTTTCACCTTCTAGCAGAGCACAGTTGTAAATTGGTCTGCTTTTTTTTCTTTCATAGAAAACCAAGCTGTTATCTTCAGACGATCTTCTCACATGATTATTTTTCCCAGATAGCTTTTCATTTTCCAAGGGGCTGGTGGAAGAAAGAAAGCTGGTGTGTGTGTGCGCGTGTGTGTGTGTGTGTGTGTGTGTGTGTGTATGTGTGTTCCCACCCAATAAATCTCTTCCTTGGCAGAGAATGCTGATGGTTTCTATGAAAGGGACTTTTTGTCTCTTTTTGTGTAAGAAGCTTTTCATTAGAAGCCTGGAAGTCAAGGTAAATGCCACGGGGATTCGAGGATCTCTTGGCTTTTTTCTGATGTCCAAATTATCTCCTGGAAAATGAAGTCCTACATTCCCTGCAGTCAATTAACAGAAGTGACAGCTCTGAGAGCTTCGAATCTGGCCCTAATTAATGGGCTCCACATAAACGTGACCAAAGCATATTTGCAATGAAGGGGCTTTAAATAACAGCAAATGTTTGTGAGCACAAGGCCATGTGACAACGGCAGGAAATATCTGCCCATCTTAATGGAACCGGGCTTTTGTGTGCCAACAATGACTGTCAGACCACAGCCCAGCTGAGAGCCATCAGGACAGTGCCCAGCAGCGGAGATGTGTACAGGCTCGCCAGGAGTCCCTGCTCGGAATGGAGAACACTGAATGTGGCATGGTGCAACTGTACGAAGATGGGGTGCCCACCCCGGCGACCCATACTGCTGGCTGTCCAGCTTAGAGATGGCAGTATGCCCCTGGGACTTGCTGCCACCCTGCATACAGAGACGCACCTGCCCAAGGTCACAGAGCTGGTAGATGGTAGGGTCAAGCTTGGGATCTCCGTGAGGAATATTCTCCCCTGTCCTTTTGACAGACCTTTCTTCCCCTTGCTCCACCTGTGCCCCGGGGAGGTGGGCCCTAGGTCACTGTTTCTCTGTGAAGGATTATCTGCGGAAGAATCCTCTTCCCAAATCACATGGGAATCGAAGAATGTCACTTGTGCAGATGCTGCCAAAGTACTGGACGTGCCACTGGGCTGCTGCTGCGCTCCTGCTTATGAAAATACCAGCACCAGCGATGCAGAGATCTGCTAACAAGGGCATCGTGTTCACACATCCAGTTCGCACACCTTCATTCTCAGAGATTGGGCCAGAAGCTGGCAGTGCAGATACGGGGTTCCCTGTTCTCTTTTTCGGGGGCTTATTTCCGGTACCGGGAATCGAACTCACGACCTTGCGCTTGCCAGGCAGGCACTGTGCTGCTGAGCTAAATCCCCAGCCCTCCCTCTTCTCAAGGGACCTGTACAAGCCATGCTCTTGCTCACAGCAGCAGCAGCCATGGGCTGGAGATGCCAAGTGCTCTGCCTCATGTTTAACTTTCAGGGTCCCCCCTAAGGCTCACAACAACCCAGAGAGGTGGTGCCTGTGGTTCTGCCATGTGACCGTAAGCAAAGCTGAGCCTTACACAAGGCCTGTTCCATGAGGAGACTTGGGGCAGGGACAGGCTCAGACAAGAGCTGAAAGAACCTCAGTTGCAACTTCCCCTCGCTCATGAATCAGCCTTCATCATCGGCCTGTGTCATCAGGAGAAAATTTCACATGTGAGCTGTTTGTGTCGTCTTCTTATTACTGTAAATAAACAAGGCCCTCCAAGAGATGCAGCAAAGAAATTAATCAGGACCAAGCAATGCTTCCAAATCTCTTACAGTGCTTGCTGGGGAAACAAAACTATATTTAAAACATAACAGGAAAAAATGTGCAACACTTCGGTCCAAGACATACAAACTGTGGACAGGGAAGTTCATTCGACCAACGCTTAAGAGTGACTTGAAAACATACAGATATTTAACCAGGGAAGCCAGTCAGCACTCTCTGGTCATGGGAACCCAAACTAACAATTCCAACATGCTGGGGACCACGGAGAAGCCCAAGAAGTAGGATCTGACCAGTTGGCTGTTGGAGTTCAGCCTGTTGGTTGCAGACAACCCCTGGAAACTTTAATCAGGGGACATGTGATCCTAAAAACCCTGGCGAGGTCAGCTGTGTGGTAGGAGAAGGTTCACATTCCAGGAGAGGTGACTGGTCATGCAGAATTGCGGGAGTGTCAGAGATGGGAAGGAAGTAGATTTTTAAAAACCAATTTCAAGGGAGAGAGAATGAGACTGTTTCTTGATCCACTACATGTGAGGGCCAAAGCACAATCACTAATGATAGTAGCTAATATTTAGAGAGCAAAGTGCTCAATGCTTGCTATAGATTATCTCATTTAATTCAGCTGCTAGCTCTTTGAGATAGGTATGGTCATTATTTCTATTTTATAGATGGGCAAACTGAGGCCTCTCAGCCAGAAAGACATGGAGTTGGGAACTGAACACACAGTCTCCCCAGGAGAGTAGAAATAACACTGCAAAAATGCCTGGAGATTTTGGAGCTTGTGAACTTGGTTGTTCTGATTCAAACTGGGATAGTGAGTAGTATGCTCAAAATACAGAAGCCCAACAGTAATGCATCCACTGTTGAGCATGGTCTTAGGCGTCACGGAGAAAGATAGTGGGTTATTACAAGTGCACCAGCTAACACTGCCCCATGAACTAGAACCAAGTGCCTCAGAAGGACAGTTCCTCTTCCAGGTCTATCCAATGCAGTTCTCAACCGGGGGAGATTTGTTCCTCCCCAGGGCACATGTGGAAGGACCCGGAGGGCTTGTTGACCGTACAGCTGGCAGCGAGGGAGGTGGATGTTCCTAGTGTCTGGTGGGTGGAGACGATGCCTATGCTAACCCACCTCTGATGCACAGAACTGCTAGATGCATTTGTGTATTCAAATTCCTCCCATCTCTGAAGGGATCCCAGACCCTGCTCAGAGCACCCTGGTCTTTCTAGGGCTTTTCCATTCCAGAGTTGTCACTGCGGTCTACAAACCTGGAAATGACCCAGTGAAGGTGAAGGTGGTCTGGCCACGACCTGCTGGGCCTCCTGCTTGGAAGAGGGGAGCCACACTCTGTGGCTGGAGGAGGGATCATGATCGGAGCCCTCACACCTCTTTAATTACACAGAGAACGTCCCCAAGGAAGCCATGACAGGAAACAAGAGCCTTGAAATTGGGGGTAAAATATAAACAAATGTTTTGGCTGACGTACCGAACATTTTTTAATCACACTGTGTGTTTTCACAGTGTACCGAGCCCTGCCCAGAATGGCTCAAATTAAAGATCAAAGCCAATGCCGTGCGGAGTAGGAGCAGGGCTCTGCGCCCGCCTACAGCCTCTGCCCTCCCTGGAACTGGTCCTGTGCGCATCATCTGCTGAGACGCGCTTGTGCGAAGCAGCGGTTAAGACAGCGAACACTGATTAAAGGAGGGTTTTTTTTTCCTTTGCTGTTTGATCGCTATCGGGGGAACTTGAGAGAAAGGTTAGATAGCAACAAATGTGAAGGAAGGAAGAACAGCATTGGGAACCAGCTTTCAAAGATACACGTTTGAGGCTTGGACAGTGGAAAATGTCGAGTGAGTCCAACTCGGGGCTGGAGGAGGAGAGCTGGCCGAGAGGGACAGAAGCCCCGCTCTCTGCATACAGGGCGCACGGTCACGTGGGCTTGGGTGCAAAGGAGCCTCAGGGATCCCACGGCTGAGCTGCCACTGTTCCCAGAGGGTGGCTCTCCCGCACTGTGGGCAGAGGAACTACAAGGGGCGGGGCTTGTAAGCGCTGAGATGCAATCCACAGAGCCCAACGGTGCCCCTGAGGCCAGGCATGCAATGTTTTATTTGGGGTGGGGACAGGAGGCTGAGGAAAGAGTCAGTGTGGGCCTCTGGGTGGGGAGGGGGCTGGAGGGCAAATCCTGCCGCATCACAAAGGAGGCAGGTTTGATACCACCTCATGAGAGAGCCACGTGGAGAAGAATCTGAAACATGGGATGCAGGATGACAGGTGCAGGGCAGCCTGCTTGGGCTCGGACAGTCAAGGCTGGTGGCGCTTGAGGGTGGCCCCTGAGACAAAGGGAACTCGGAGCAGAGGGACAGCTGGGGAAGACCTCTGCGGTCGGCGGGGCTCTTCTGTCGGAAGCAGGACTGATACTGCCAGTTCTTCCAACAGCGCTTGTTGGCACATGAGCTCCTCTGCTGCCTGGCTGCTGTCCCCTGGGTGAAGCCCGGTGTGTCGCATTCCCACCGGGATGGGGCCTGAGGTCTGAGGTTGGCTGATGGTCAGGGTCAGGCTGATTGGGCAGGGGTAGCGGGACTGTCCCATGTGAGTTCAGGTCACTTCTGGGCCCGCAGTTGGACTGTCCAAGTTTTCCTGCAGTTGCCCTGCACTGTTTATTCATATCGAGCCAACCCAGTGACAGATTGGAGACAGAGGCTGACAGAGTGAGAAAAGTCAGGGTGTTTTAGGGCTTGGGCCAGGGGAACTGTAAACGAGATGTGTAACCAAACCTCGTGATAACTGTTTTGGGTTAGACTGGCTCCACCAGCTTACAAAGGTGCCTTGTTTACCTTCACAGTTCACGGGTCTGGAGCAACCTCTAGCTCACCAAAGGCACTCAGAAAAACACTAGCTGAATGATTACATGACCGTCCATGTTTCCATACTTGCTGGCTCCCAAGAAGGCCCAGGCCAGCTGGTACCTCAGTGGCAGGACGGCAGGTCCCACTGGGGGCTTCCCACAGTGGTATGGATACCAGGGCCGTCTCGTTCTCTGTTCTCAGTTCTAAAAGGGGGATGGATCTGACACCTTTGATTCTCAAAATGTCATCCGCCAGCCAACAGCAGCAGCAGCAGCAGAACCTACGAGTTCAGTGTAAATGCAGAGCCTAGGCCCCAACCCGCACCTCCTGAAACAGAACCTGCTTTTTCTTTTTCTTTTTTTTTTTTTGTGGTACTGGGGATTGAACGCAGAGCTCCACACATGCTAGGCAAGTGCTCTACCACTGAGCTACACTCTCAGCCCCCAGAATCTGCATTGTAAAATATTCATTAAAAATTTTTTTGTGTATGTATGTGAAACTCGGGATTGAAACCAGGGTTTTCACACTAAAACACATTCTGAAGTCATTTTTACTGCTTAAATCTGAGACAAGATCTTGGTAAGTTGCTTGTAAAAATTGTCTTGTATGAAACCAGTCCCTGGTGGCAAAAAAGGTCAGGGACCGCTGCTTGAAGCATTCATGGAAGAAAAGGATGATGTCCACCTGGGGCTTGCAGGAGGGGACAAGAGCCCCAACAGCTGTCTAGGGAGTGGCGTCTTGTGACTGGGCTGTCAGGAGGTACGTCTCTGTGAGGGGACTTAAACACACCTTCTCTGATCAGTGTATCTACTTGTCCAAAGAGACATTCTCAGAAGGCGGGACATTCCTCTCATGTGAGTTTGTTTATCATGGAAACTCTCTGAGTTGTGTTCTCTGACAAAGAAGTATTCCTACCTTTGTCACTGGCTTTTGTTGGATCACTGATTTGGACCTCAGGAAGCACAGGGCCAGTGCTCCTGGAATGACTTCACGGAGATCTGAGTTTACAGAAGCAGGGCCCATACCTCAGCACCTTCGCTATAAATTAGGTAAGACGTAGGCTTAGCTTTTAAAGGGACAGTGGCATCAAATGACCAATTCCCAGACACCCAGTGGAGCTATGGGGACCGCCTGCTGGAGCTGGGCTGGGAGTGAGGGTAGTCAGGCATGATCACTGTCTTCTTGGATTTAAAGGATCCCCATGGAGTGAAGGTTGCAGGTTGTCTTCAAGCACGCAGGGGGAAGCAGATTTGGGTTCAAAATATACAGAGATTTTGCTCATTGAAATGAGTCCTTGTTTGCTGGAGGAGATTATGTGCAAATTTCAAAGACATCATCCCCTGGTTCCAAGCAGAAATTTGGTTTTGATAGGAAAAGAAAGTTCAAAACAGGGCCGCACATGGCTATCCAGACAAATGTTCACTGGGTCCTTCCTCTGGGTTCTGGATTCTGCCTGAATCCTTTATACCCATAAGCTCTAAGTGGTGCTTAACAATCTTGTGTATTATTTATCCCCATATTACATATGAAGATACTAGGGATCAGAAATAGTAAGTAAACTGGTCAAGGTTGCACAGCAGCTAGGAAGCAGAACGAGGATTTGAGCCGAGGTACACCATGGACAGGGAGTGGGGGTGGGGATGATTTCAGATGATTCAAGCATAATAAGCTTATTGTGCGCTTTATTTCTATTGTTACTATACTGCCTACTTTATTTCTATTATTACACTAGATTCTCACATGCGCAGTTCACAGCAGGGGCCACGCTCCTATGAAAATCTAACGCCCTGCTGATCAGACAGAAGGCAGAGCTCAGGGGGGTTTGTTTGCCATTTTTGGGGGCAGAATTGTTTAAGCTTCTCTTCACCTCCTTTCTTGTTTCTAGATGGTACTCCCCACCTCTCTAAGACCTTTCCTTCTGATTTAGCCTACCGAAGCACCCCCCATTTATCCAACAGGGATCTCACCTCCTCCAAGGACACTGTGCAATTGACAGATCCATCAAAGATCTCCGCTGGTCCACTAGCAAGGGGTTCTCAAACTGGGGAATCCCAGAGGCTGTAAAATGTGCACACGCCTGGGTCCCATTCAGCCCCCAGGACTCGGGTTCCTGGGGCAGTGACATCCAGGGGTGCATGTGTGTCCAGTATCTGTCAAGATGCACGACAGTACTTTGGAACGTCCCCAGGTGGCTCTGGCCCAGGACAACCTTCCCATGGCCTCTTTCCACAGGCAAGCCTGGCAGTGGTTTCTCAATGAACTCGGAGGATGACTTCATGACACCATCTATGCTGGATTCCTGGCCAGAGATAATAGTCCACAGCCTTTGTTTAGACTGAAGCAAGAAAGCCAGATTAGACTTCTACTTGAATAGGACATTGTAAAAAAAGAGGGCAGGTGTGAAAACAGCACTGGATTTACACATTAACACCGAATGCACCCCAAACACATTTTGGTGAAGCCACACACAAATGCCTTCCATAGTGATTAATTTTATGAAGAACTAAGGCCACCAGTGCATGGAAAAGAAATGCACTGACAGATTTATATGCAGTTCCTCCCCACCTAAAAAGTACTTTAAGAGAAAAGTATCCCTCCAGCTCATGACTGAAAGTGACTACATATTGAAGAGAAGGTAATTCAGAAATATAGCATGTTCTTTTATTTTGTTATTGTGGATGCTATAGTGTGTGCTCCAGATTCCCTGTCGGCCCTGAACTGGAGAGTCACAGCTGAATTCCTCCCTGGGACCCCTCATCAGTGAAAGGAAGCTGCTTTAATCACAAGTTCCTTTCCTTCTTCAGGGGCAGCCAGCACTCACTGCCTGCTTGGTAGACGGTTGTAGAGGGCCTGACCTTTTGCTTCACCTGTACCGTGGAAAGTCTGAAAGTTCATGTTGGCTCCAGAATTCCCAGTAGCAACAGCTGAGGGCTCTTTTGCTTCCCATTCCTGTGTCCCATTCCCATTCCCATCCCACAAGGATGTTGTTCCACTAAAGCTCTGCACGCAAATCTCAGTCTGTTTCCTGGGAACCCATCCATGGCACTGTCTGGTTCGCGAACTGTTTCACTGTTGTAGCTCTTGATTCTCTGGTTATATTTTAAACACATAATAGAAGACCGAGTCTATACCTTAAAGCGCCACAATATAGACTACAGTGCTAAGCTAATTAAGTATTTTCTAGTTCTCATTTCTATATTTCAAATATTTCTAATGTCCCTCTCTGGAGTGTGGGCTCAAGTTTCAGATAGATTCTAATGCTAACAATTACTCAGGGGAAATCATTCAACTTTGCTAAGTGTTGGTTTTTCATCTGCAGAGCGGGAGTCAAGTAAAATATATTTTAAATGACATAGGAATTTCTACTGGAGATTCAGGGCTGGCTTCCTGGAGGAGGTCTAGAGGATTCTGCAGGATTGGAAACAGGTAGGTCAAATGTGATTTTAAATGTGGCAAGTGAAGTATCAATCTGGCACAAAATAGTCATTCTCTCGTAAGGTCACTGGCAAAGTTACACGGAATAATCTCGGTAGAGCACGTGACTGAATGGCAGTTGCTGCTGCTGCTAGTGGCATAATACTGGTGCCACTAGGTGACCTTAGTTACTTTCTTACCTGGTTATCATCTTACTCCTTCCTTACACAGTAGAAGCTGGTTTTCTAGCCTCTCAGTTTTTCTTCCAATTCTACCCAATGCTACCAAATTAATTCTCCTAAAATAGAGCTGCCATTTTATTGCTCTTCCACTCAATTCTCTTTAGGGACTCCCGAGGTGGAAGACTTTTATAAATGGGCACTGTGATATAGCCATCCAACCCTCATACTAATGGGGAAGACTCCTCTCCACGGCCCCTGAACCACCATTCTTGCCTGCTTTCCGTCAATACCAACCCTGCCCAAGGGGATCCCGGCGTCACATCCCTCTCAGTTTAATTCCATAGCTACCAATGTTCTGAACCCCCACTTTCTCCAGTGTTCTCCTGTCTCCCCAATACTTCACAATCAATGTTACCCCTAAAGCTCTAGATATTCCTGCAGTTCTATAATTGTGTTAGCGGTCTTCTTTGATAAGCTCTTCATCAGGATTCTCTACAAAGGTTGTTAGTCTAAGCTTCTCCTCTTGTCCCTAGGTGCTTTTCATATCACTAAAATTGACGTACGATAAACATTGTGAAATGAAAGGAAACTGCTCAAAGTAAAGAACATCTGGGGTGAGGGAAAAGAGAAAAGAAAGAAGGGGAAATTACGTATGTATGTATATACAGGATAGCTAACATAGTTGTACTATTGACTTCTATCGCTTTAGTGAAAGGAACAGTTAATGATTAACTGTTTGATCAATCTTGCATGTCTATATTTGTTTTCCTGAGTAATCACTTTGAAGATATTAATATGTAGTACAACAACCATTGCTAATTTCTTATCACCTTGTCTGAAATTCAGTGTTGCTTGTACTGTTCTTGTGTTATTTTGTAAACGTGTGTGTGTTTGTTAATATATGTTCATTCTTTTATTTTTAAAACAAAAAAAATAAAGTTGACAAAAGGTCGGTAGTAAAACAATTGAGTGGACATCTCTAAAAAAAGAAAGAAGGAAGGAAAAAAGGAAAAGATTTAGAACATGTTAGGAAAAGTGAGTTTTACCCATAAATAACACACACGCACAAATGCTGAGCTGGGATGAGGTAAGGGGACATATGGAATTTGTCTAAAAGGAGTCAACTGGCTTCCAGATTTGGGGATTGATGCCTCTGAGTTATTTTTACTGGTAGAGATTCCAGTTTATGAGTAATACGTGGGGCACAGTATCAACAGTCAACAGTTCACAAATTCCTGAAAAAGTCTCCTGGCAGAAAAGGTTTAATTGAGCTTGACAGAAACTATCTAGCAGCTTTCCTAAGTAATTGCTATTACCCAAAATAGGTCTAACTCATAAATCGCATGATTTTAGAAATGATGATTCAATAAAAATGTTTATAGAAATAGCGTTTTGATTAATTCCTTCAGACTAACAAATTCGTGGCACATGTGATAAAGTGAGATTTCTACTGTCAATTAGGAAAACTCAGAAATGAAACCCAGCCCTCGAATACAGCCCTTTGGATAACTGATCCCAGATTTTAGTAGTGGGTGTTGCTTCCTAAGTGCTTTTTCCAAGATCAGCTGCACCGCACCTCTGGGCCTTACTCCTGTGACAGTCCTGCTCAGAGTCACTTCAATTCACAGCCAAGTGAGACTGACAACAGATAACTCAGAGCCAGAATCCGTAAGAAGACTTGGTAAGTCCAGCAACAAGTGCTGTGTAAGTAACCAGCAGCTTCCTGTTCTGCCTACATGCTTAACCACAATGACAAAACCCTAGCAGCTGTAATATAGCAGTATCTCCTCCATCATGGAGAATTAGTAGAACAGAGAGATGTTTCATTTATCTAGAGCACGAATCATATGTGTTATGTGACGCTGTGCTTTTAGCAAATGACTTGAGTTTCTATGAGAATTTAAAGGATCTTTGAAGCCATCAGCAAATATGAAATTATTTTTGCCATACTTACAGCATCCAAACACATCTATTTGAAAATAATCACTGCGTGATAGCATTAGTAACACTGCTCTAATCAGAATATCAGTAACTTAATGCTCCAGTGGAAAATGTACATACAATTATTTGTCAGGTACAATATTACCATGTTATTACCATACACTGCTTTTCATCTGTTCCAGAATTCTTTATAGTTAATTGATGAATAAACAAAACAACTAACATACACAATTGAAATAAGGTGAGTATATCATAGCACGTCAGGGCTGAAAGGAACCTTCAGGGCCATGCAAGCCAATACTTCCTCTGAAACAACTGCCCCAGGAGCTCCTACATTGTTTTATACAATGACAATCTCTATGAAATTGAAAATAAAAAATTGTATACTTTTGTTTTCAGTTAGTATGTTGATTGCACTTTTTCCTGTAGAAACTCTTGACTCAGTAGTACTTATTCCTAGCACTCATGCATTTAACTACACAATATTTCACAGCAATCTAAATTACCATGATTTCTGATTTCTCAGATGTTGTGTGAAAAAAGTGCATTTTAGGATCAGTAACACATAGTCATTGTAGTGTGGATTATATATGTAAAGAACAAGAAATCATAGGCATTCACATATGAAGCAAAAGCCCCCAGGAATCATCTTGTTCAACGTCTACATCTCTATTTTAAAGATGGGAAATTTAAGACCAAGAAGTTTCTTGCCTAAGATGACACAATAGGGAGTCTATTTATTGGCTAATAGGTAGACCAGGAAGCAGATTGTATTTCCAGCCAGAAGGGAACCCTGCTGGTTGTTAAACTTTTCAATCCTTCACCAGAGAGAGGGCTAAAGTGCGCCCCCAGCGGAAAGGTGGTCACTAGGGCAGTGAGTCTAGGATGAGGAAGGGTTGGAGGGTGGAATGGGACTCAGGTGGCGTGAATCCAACCACCCCAAGGCTTCACTCCTCAAGCTTTGTATATGGTTCTACATGGGATTCACCAATCTAATTGTGTTATTTGTTACCAAAACTATTACTAAAGTACAGTCATCCCTCGTTATATCGCGGTTCACTTATTGCAGCTTCACTGTATTGCGGGCTTTAAAAAAATATATCTAATTCTGTATCAAGGAGTTTTTGCTATGTCGCAGGATTTTGTGGTACATTGTACTCAACTAGACAATGAGCTACTGTGGATACCCTCTGTGCCACAAATCATTATTCAAGAAGATGATCTTCATTTTGGTAAAGGACCTATGGATGGTTGCAAGGCCCAGGCAAAACCTCGGTATACCAACTTGACCCAAGCTACACCGATATTTTTTTCTATGTGAGTGTGTGAACACAAATTCTTTATAGATATGCCTAGGATTCCCAAATCTCTCCGCTTGTTCTGTGTCAGGAACAAGAAAGAAGTAACGACAGCTAAGCTCTTGAACAGCAATGATATGTTAAACATGGTATGAGGCATTTTACATTACTTATCACACTTTAATTCTGAACTCGATTTTTTTGGAGGAGAAAACAGTAGACCAGAGCTGTTGGGCTCTCTTCTGAGGCCTCACAGGTGGCCTGGCTTGCCTGACCCCCAACACTGGGTTGTTTCTTCCTGTCTCCTTCTCAGGGCTGTCAAAGGGCTTTGCATCACAGCACCAGTGCAACCTGTGGGCTGTAACTCGTTTTTCTTTTGACTGGCTTCTGGGTTTCTAAAGGGCTGCGCATAATTTTAGTCCCTTATGGGCTGGTCTCCTTTGAAGAAGAGGCTGAGGGCTGGGAATTTAGCTCAGCGGCACAGCGCCTGCCTGGCAAGTGTGAGGTCATGAGTTCGACTCCCGGTACCAGAAAAAAAAAAAAAAGACTGAAGAAGAGGCTGAGTAGATAGTAGCTAAACAGATATAGTATTAGTGACATTTAAATAACCTCACACTTTGGTCAGAATTTCCAATCAGGTGTTAACTAAGTTGGAAAAATAAAGTGTCTTGTCAAACAGGCCTCCCTCCATATTGTGTGAACAGGTTGAGTATTTCTTACCTGAAACACTTGGGATCAGAAATGTTTAGGATTTTGGATTTTTTTTCCATATTTTTATACGTAATGAGATACCTTGGGGATAAGACCCAAGTCTAAACATCAAATTCATATATATATATATATATGTATATATATATACACACACACACATACACACACACACGTACTTTCTACATAGTCCAAAGTAACTTACACACTAGTTTTAGAGAGCCTGTGTGTTGAAGGTGACCTGACCTCATGTGTTACTGTATTGCTATTCAAGAAGTTGTACACTGGGGAATTTCAGATTTTGAATGTTTGGATTAACGATGCTCAGTTCATGTTAATTTTTACCTGTTAAATACAGTTTTCCCTGAAATAGGAAGTGAGGTGTGTCATTTGTGTGTCCGCTTTGGGGGTCTATATCAGAATGTCATGTATGGACAGAAACCACAAAATAACAGCAAAGATAGGGGCCACGGGAAATTCAATTTATATTATGGCCAACTGGGATTCAAATTTGTGCCAGGCAAGCAGCATACGCCCAGGATGTAAGTCAATGACAGCAAGTGTTTACAGAATCTTAGGGGCAGGCTGCTAAAGGAGAAAATAATGACTTGCTTTGAACCTCATTCTGGTACCTCTGAAGACTAGGGTCTTGGCTTGTTTTTGCAGATGCTGTCCCTGCCCTACTAGGTTTGGAGAAAACTGTCCCGGGAATTTGATGGTGTTTTCATCCCTTTTGTTTAATTCCTGGTTTAGGTTTATATTGTATTTGTAAAACATGTAAAGATGCAAAAAAAAGCATAGAAAATAATATCCAAATACCCACTAAATTGATAGCTACATTTGCTTAAGATATTTTCTTTTTTAGGGAAATACATTATGAGTAACATGGAAGAAGTTTTTGTATCCTCTGTTCCTCTCCCCTCCTCAGAGGCAGCAGCTGGGACACAATTCATACTTTTAAGTGTTTTGTGTTTTATTTAAAATTTTGCGTAATGGTAATGTATCCCTGCTAACTTGCTTTCTTTCTCCAGTGTTGTTTTTGAGCTCTATCCATGTCCACACATATGCATTTAGTTTATTCATTTTAACTGCTGCTCAAGTGGGCACATATGGGAGAGTTGCCCTGTAGAATATACCTACAAGTGGGGTTGCTTGCTTTTATTGTGTGCACATTTTCAGTGTTTATAGAAAGGCTTTCTGTCTTTAAATTTTGCTTGTCAACCACACTGTGTCTACATCTAAATAATCCTACTTCCAACAACACGGGGTTAAGGGAGAAGCCTTATGAAAGCTGGGGTTAAACGAGCATCATAATTTTCTTCAAAAGATCATTTGAGATCTTCATGGTTTTAGATCTTTCCATGAATGGATGTATTTCTAAGCTCTGGGCTGGAACCAGAGATGGAAAATAGGGACTTCTGTTGTTCAGAGGTGTGCACTGATTGTTTGGGGCCTTTGAACATCAGCTCATGCCAGCCGGGCATGAACTCGTAAATGGCTCCTTTGAGGAAAAAGATAAACAGCAATAAAGAAATGCCAGAGCTGACTGGAAAATTGTTTTTATAATTCAATTTTGTTTTACATAACCTTGCTCCCCGAATGTTAGCAATTTAGCTCAAAGACCTGTTAGCGTTATTAAATAACCACTAAACGTTGCAAAGACAGCTCAGCAAAATGCATGCGTTGAGAAGCTGTTTTATGACCATTGTTTCACCTCTAGGGTGGCTTGATGAATTTTGTTCCAGGTCCCGAGGGCCCAGAGGTAATAACATCTGTATTTTTAAGACCAGCTTTGCACCACACCTGCGTATCAATTCCCTTTTTTGACTTCTGCCTCTAAACCAAAGCCAAATGTTTGGCTACAGATTTGGTTTCCAGGGTTCGGCTAAGTATTAAAGGCAGCAGCTCCAAGACTTCACTGGTCTCACAAAACAAATTTTTTAAAGTGATGTTAATTGAGTCCTGGGAAAATTGAAAACATTTAAATTCTTAAAGAAAAGGAGGTAAAAGGAAATGTAACAAAGGAAGAAGGAGAAGGAAAAGGAGTAGGAGAAGAAGGAGAAGAAGGAGGAGGAGGAGGAGGAGGAGAAGGAGAAGAAGGAGAAGAAAGAGAAGAAGGAAGAAGAAGAAGAAGAAGAGGAAGAAGAAGAAGAAGAAGAAGAAGAAGAAGAAGAAGAAGAAGAAGAAGAAGAAGAAGAAGAAGAAGGAGAAGGAGAAGAAGAAGAAGAAGAAGAAGAAGGAGAGAAGAAGAAGAAGAAGAGGAGGAGGAGCGGGGAGGGGAGGGGAGGGGAGGGAAAGTGGGGAGAAGAAGGTGAAGGAAAGAACCAGGCAGTGAGAAATTATGATGAAAACAGAAGTTAAATCTAAACGACAGTGGAAAAATTTTAAACTAAAGTAATTTAAGAAAAATTATTATAGTTTAATCTAATGTGCTTCCTTTAATTTACTTCTGGCTTGTATCTGTTTTATTTAAAACACAGACGATTGCTACCAAATATTCTAAAAACAACTGGTGGGGATGTGTCTGTGCAATTTACGAAATCTCAGAGAGGAGTTTAGATTAGTTGATTCATCACTACAAATGTTTGCTGGCATTTGCCCTGACAACACAAGATACAATTTGAATCAATTTGCCTCACTGCAAATGATCCTCTAATAATTTGAGGTAGTTATAGATTGGCCACTTCCTGGCAAAACTTTTCTAGTTTTTCTGCTACAGTTATGGGTGACTATGAAGAGTTCACCTAAAAAAAACTATGGGAATGGCACCTCTGAGGGGCTTTGCCCAGTGGTTCTAATTTGGAAAGGTTCCTTGTAGAGAGTTAATCTATTCATGATGAATGAAGTGGAGCTGTCACTAACGCTTAGAGTTGAAGACCACCCAGCCTGAACTTCTTACCTAAGGTAGCAGTCCCATTTCTACATCCTTGGACAGATAATAGGGCCATCACTAGAACATATGCAGAGAACAGAGCTCTTTGCACCTGGAGGCAATTCTATTTTCTAGAAAATTCTTCCTTACACTGGATTGATTACCCTTTATTACTTCTAGCCATTGGTCCAAGCACTGCTATTGCAAATAGTGCAGAACAGGTCTCTCTTTATTTTCCAAAGCTTGGAAGGTGGTCTTGTTGCTCTCTCCTGCCTACTTCTACCTGTTCTCTGGGTTACAGCATGCCATCTTTCTCTCAGTGGTACTCTTTTGATAGGACCTCAGCTTTCTGGTCCTGGTCACCCTGCATTGAGGATGTTCTAGTTTATCATAGCCATTCTGAAAATAAGTTGCTCAGAATAGAATATCCTCTGGTCTGACCAGCAAAACAAGGAGGTCTAAGATTGCTCAGGAGCCTACAGTTCTATTAACACAGTCTACAATCTGATTTGCTTATTAACCTTTTCATTGCACTAGTGGGTTTTAACTGAAGGCCAGTTCAAGTTTCTGGATGACTTTTTGATCAATTGCAGCACTTAAAACCACTTATTTAAATTTTAAAAATACTATCATCATGCTCGGCTTGATGTAGTTCCCATTTACATCTACCACTTTGAAAATGTGGATGTTTGTCTCTCCCTAGCCTTGAGTTTCTCCTTTAGTTGTTACATTTGTACTGTGTGTCTCTCTTCCGGGCAACAATGAATCCTTTTACTCCTCAAAGCAACTCACAGAGGTGGGTATTTCTATCCTTGCTCGTGGGCAGGTGGACCCCAAATCCAAGGCTCCTACTTCAAATGCACCTTTGACCCTGATAATTTGTTCTGCTGCTTCACTTACTTGTAGGCCAATAAGATATCCAAAGTATCTAGAAACCCCCTTTTCTAAGAGTCCCAGTGGATTCTGGTATGAGCCTTCCTGACCCAATTTTCCCCCAAATCATGGTTGTGTTCATCCTGGATACTGGAGACCCTTTTATCCACTTCCTTTATGGAAGCCTGGGTTTCTTTAAACGTGTTCTCAAAAGCATTCATCATGGGAAAGTGAATTGAATTGGAAGGTTTTGTGTAGTTGTCTTGCTTTATTAATGTGCTCACCTACGTACATTTTCTTTTTCTTTTTTTTTTTTTTTGGTTTTTCTCCGGTACCGGGAACCGAACTCACGACCTTGCGCTTGCCAGGCAGGCGCTTTTGCCGCTGAGCTAAATCCCCAGCCCCCGTACATTTTATTTTTCATCTTCCATCCCTTGGGAACCTTTGGGGTCCCTGCCCGTGGGAACCTTGTTTATCTTTTCAAAATCAGGGATTATGTTCATCACAGAAATCTCTTTTGCACAGTCTCTTTACATTTAAAAGAGAAAGGGAACAAGCCTGAAGGCAGAAGGAGAGACCTGTAAAACATCTGCCAATTGTTTCATCTTTTACATAGCAGGTAGGGCAATCTGAGAAGCGTTCAGAATGCCAGCCCTTTCTTGGATTCAATCTTTGAAAATAGGGCAGTGTATTGGTACAGAGAGTGGCACCTTCCTGCCCTGCCAGAACATCCCATGCATAGGCCTCTTCTGCTGGTTAAAAAATCTCACAGAGTGAAAAAAAAGGCCAACACGGCAGTAGCCTTACAGTTGAACTCCGGTATCAAATATTCATCTCCACTCAAAATCTCATCTTTTCTTTGGAACCTTCTACAATGATTCTAAACAGCACTGACCTCTTGTTCTCTTCTTGTATTTTAAGTATATCTTCCAACTAAGCCTTTTTCATTTTAATTAAATGTTTTCAGAAGCTATTAAAGATTTCAGATTTAGAGCTTTTCCTTTTGGTGAGATGGTGCTTTTATAAGATGGGAATCTAATTTTATCCTTCTCTCCTTGAAACTCCAGTACAGAGTTGAGCCCAAGGCCAGGTGGGGAGTAAAAAGTTTTGGTCTAGGCTTAAAGACCACTAACAGACATGACAACTCCTAGATGGAGGTTCCCAGTAAAAACACACATTTTTCAGATGATAATTAATGTATCAACTAAGTCAGGGAACACTTTGAAGTAATGTCTGAGGATATTAGAGTGAGAAATTTTCATAGCATAAGACAAAATGAATTAAATTCCATTTCTCTGAGCAAAATATAGATGAAACAAATATACTTTATGGCTCTGTCTTTGTGCTTCCTTTTTTTTTTTTATGCCTTTTTGAGACAGGGTCTCGCTATGCAGTTCAGGCTGGCCTTCAACTCACTTTGTAGCCTAGGCTGGTCTCGAACTCCCAACAATCCTCCTGCCTCAGCCTCCCGAGTGCTGGGATTACAGGCACACACCACCATGCCTGGCTCTGTCTTTGTGCTTGCTAACTTGCCGTACACTCACAAATGTCACAGGTCAGGGAGAAAAGGGGTCTAAGATAGTCCTGATGTTTTAAGTTCACTTGATCTAAGAAATCTATAATTCCATTTAAGAGAACAAGAAATACTAAGAAGAGGCAGAAAGTTCAGTTTTCTTGTTTGTTTATTCTCTACTGCTTTTAAAAAGAGTGAGAGGTAGGACAACCATCTGTTAGGTAGTCAGGGATGGTTAAGTGTACGCATAGAAGTTCAATGCGTACAATGCGTTCAATTTCCTATGAAGGAAAACAGATGATCCGTTAGGTAGTCAGTTAAGTGCACGCATGGAAGACAAATGTTGAAGATAGAGACTGGCTGGGCTGACTCCTGAGTATGAGGGAGAACAGGAATATTTAGACCCCCAAAGCCACCAGAATACAGGTCTCAAGGAGAATTCTTCTTGAGGTGGAAAAAAATAAAACTGTGAAAATGGCAATTGGATTTGGTAGTTAGGTGGTTTCCAGTATCCTCAGGGAGACTGGGATGGGTAACAGAAAGCAGTAAGTGGTCGCAAGGAGATTAGAAGTGAGTCAAATTCTTCCCAAACATTTTGGGGAAGAAATATCTTATTTGGGGCACAGAAAATGTTTAACCAAAATAGAGTTGCTTGATTTTGAGAAAATATAAGGTAGGGTTCTTCAAGGAGTAATGACCATCGTGATGCCCACTCCAACCACAGAACATTTGTGGTCTGGAGGTGGCGTTTATGGTTAAGAATTGCACGGATAGATATTCTGCGTATTGTGGAGAGGATGGAGAAAAAGGTCTACTTTTTCACTGAGCTCACAGTGCAGTCTACAGGCAGCAAACTCTGATTCAGACCATAGATGAACATCAAGTACACCTATCCAAAGCCAGACTAGCTGTCCTTACACCTGCATCCAAGGAGACATTTAAGTCACCTGAGAATTTGGCCAGATCTGTAACTACTCTTCATCTAATCAGTAATAGTTTATCGGAATACATAAGCTCTGCCTGGAGTCAGCTGTCTGGATGGAAAGTGCCACACTGTGTAGACAGGGGAAGCCCTCCTGAGCACAGCTGCTGTGGAGTGGTTGCTGAGGGTCTGAGTTTATAACGAGGCTATGAAGGAAAACATGATGATGTGGGCAGAACAGTTTCGCTTTGGTGGATGTGCTGTGAGGAGAAGGTCTGGCTAAGAAGGAGAGCTTTTGGAAGACAGACTGTGACTCATATGTGGCTCTGTATGCATCTTTGGCTAAAAACTAATGGTTCAACATTGTTGAAAGTAAAAAAAAAAAAAAAAGGACAATTGATACATCAATAAACCTTACCCTTATTAATGTACTAATTCTCTAAATGAGGTTTCCTAAAGTCAGAGAATCTGCAGGATCAAAAAAAAAAAAAAGTTAACACTGAAAGAAACCATAGGTCTGGGGACAAGTTTGGGAAATGCTAGCTTACACAAAGTGAATCGAGTATACGCAAGTATCCTGTCTTTACTATGGCACCAGGCCTTGTGCATCTCTAAGGGAGGCACAGAATACACAGCAGTTTTTTGAATTTATTTGCATATAAAGCTCTTCCTGTGCGGCACTCTCGTGGGATGTGAGGTCCTCGAACAACTTTGGAAATGGCCGCTCTTCATCAACACTGCGTATGCAAATACAATACCCCTGGCTGTGACCACTGGCAAACAAAAATGCCAAAAAATTTGCTTTTCCCTAGGCTGAGGTGTCTGTCACAGTGTTTTCTACTCTAGGAGGCAGACTTCACCTCTTTACCCTGGTTATACAGGGGACCACGTGACAAAGGTCCAGATTGTGCAAGGGCTATTCCTCAGAACAGTATTAGTATCAAAAGCATGATTTATGAGTTTTCTCATAAATTCCTACTGATGACAACAGCATTCTGTCCTGAGCCACATTTAGCAACCACCAGAAATTGAAGAAAGCAATACTCTTGCACTTGGCTCCTCTTTCTCTGGAGAACCTTGCCATGATGAGCTTTTGAAATAAATCAACACATTGACTCTCGGTTGGGAGATAATTTCGCAGCTCAGTTCTTTTTCTGAGTGTGACCCTTTTTGTGGTCAAATTCAGAAGACCTAGCAGATGTGAGAAGAAGCTGAATGGCCCGCCATTCCCATCCCACAGCCCCGTGTCAAAAGTTTAAGCAGCCGCACATCTCTTTCCCTGTCAACAGCTGCAGCAGAGGACTCATCACTTTCACAGTGTCTGCCCCAAGGTGTCAGTTCACACTGTCACCCTCCAAGTGCCCTCCCAGGGCCTGCGGCCCATCCTGATCTCCTCTGGCTTGCCCTCTAGATTCCACACTCTGCATCTAAGCACATCCATTTTCTCTCTGAAATATCCATTTCTGGAAATCCTTCAATTCAAGGCACTACATTACACCAGAGATGTGCAGAAGTCTGGCATAGTTCCCACTGAGGGTGATTAGTCAAAAACCGTGAGCTCATCTGACCTTAGAAAGCCTCATTATCTCCTGACAAAAGGTGGTAATTTGCCTTTAGTGACCACAATCACCAAAAAAGCACAAAGACACTGGTCACTCACCATGAGCCCTTCCCAAAAGTCTCGCTGGCCTCAAGGCCCCTCCCTGACCACACAATGAATCTTTGCCAATCGTTAAGTCCTGTCCACTTCCAAAGAGCTGGCTAAGAGGAGATGGATGTCTTTCACGTGACCCCGTATGTCTGAGCTGCATGTGGTGCATAGCATCTATAGACTTAAGTGTGCTGGGATGCAGCAGCAGCTCGTGGCGAGGAGCACACACTCAACTGCTTGGCTCAGAGCCTCCAAGGCCTGACCCTGCCTCACTGTCCAGCTGAATTTATCGCCATTTCCCACACTTCCTCCCCAACTTCCATCCTCATTCAGCACCTCGCTGGCATTCCAGACTGTTCCCCATTCCTTAATCCTATAGTATATACCTTGCTTCAGCCTTTTACTCACGCTGCAGGTTCTGCCTGAAAGTCCCAAGGTGGGGCAAACACACAGCATCCTGTAAGCCCCAGGAATGAAATGTCATTTCCTTGGAAGGGTTCCCCAGGCAGGGTTCATCCTTCTCCTTCACGCATCACAGGACTCCCTGGCCTTCACCTTGGACAACGGCGGGTTGTTAGTGACCTGTGTCTCCTACATCTGGGCCACAAGCTCCTTGAGGATTCCCTGTGCCTAGCACAAGGCAGGTATTATTGCAGGTGCACTGAAAAATGAGGAGCATGGTGGGATTTTTGCTGGCCTTTTCTCTCCCTTAATCTTTTTCTAAAGGGAAAATGGAGATGCTCTCAGGTCCAATGAAAACCTCAGGCCCCTGCAATGCCTGATGCAGAAAACAGGAGGTTAGCGCAGCAAGACCAAGAATCTGGGAGTGTGGAGACACGAAAGAGAACATTTCACTGGAACAAGCGACCTCTGATACTTGCATCCTGTGTACTGACTGCATGAGTAGTAGTCACGTGGTTGAGGCTTGCGTCATGCATTTTAGCTCTAAGTTCACTGCCTTTTTTTTTATAGTACCTAAACGCACTTTTAAAAAATAATTCCCCTCTGCACATAGGTGAATGCTCAGAATCAAGGTCAGCACATTGTTTATTCATGGACTCTTGTCTTCTCCATACCCCAAGCTTTCTCCTTCTCTGCACACATATATGAACATATTTTACATACGTCAGTGTACACATATGCCCGCAGGTGGATAACCACGCACTTACACGCTGACTCACCTGGGGCATTGCTTTACACCCCACTCCCATGACATAACCCTTTCCACCACTGTGCTCCACCGCCCTCTGAATTCTATTGGAGGAATCACTCTCAGAACATTGCCTTTCAATATGGGAAGTGGTACAGAGACCAGCATTTTATATGTACGGGGAAGAAAAGTCTGACACCACTATATGGCTCCCCTTTCACTGGCTCCCACCTCCACTGAGTCTCCCTGTGTCTGAGGACAGGCTCTCAAAGGGCAGCCCCTTCCCTAATTATAGCTCTGTCGCCACAGGATTTTGGTTGTGGAAAAATCCCCCAATGAACCAAGTATGCCCGAGTGCTTCCTAAGAATCAGTCCCTGAAAAATGGTGGGTCATACATACTTAGGAAATTTGACGTCCTCTCTTGGTGGCAGGGACAAGGACTGAAAAGTCAAGCTGAGAGACGGGAGAGGGCAGAAGCATGCTGTGCAAAGGGGCTTGGAGTGCGGGTGAACTGTCTCTTTGGCTTCTCCACTTCTACGCAACATATGTTTCTTCAGCGACACACAAGTAGTCCTCTACATTGTCAATCGGATGCTTTCCCTTTATTTAACACCAGCGAGTTCTTTAATTTCGGGAAGAAATGTGCATGACTGGATGTGTTTGGAAACAGATTACCTAAACCTCTTTGCAAACAGTTATCACGTCTTTATCATGCACCACAGTCTTGGATGTCACGCCAGAGAGCCTGTATTTAATTTTGTTTGTTTGCTGGGCCCCCAAACAGGCCAGGGGAAATTCATGTTCTCTAAGTGCCTGACATATAGTAAGCACTCAGTACACGGTGGTTCTGATTGTTACTTTGCTCACGCTCTTCCCCTCCACGTGTGACCAAGGGAGATTACTGGCCTCTTTGCGTCTTCGAAGAGAGCAAATCAGATCCATGTGATTCATCTGGCCACAGCCCAAGTTAAATCCTGGGGTGACCCTGGCTCCTGCAAGGGTATTACCTCTGACCGCCAGGTCTGAAAAACTAAAGAGATGGGAAGAATCAGAGATGTTGCTGAGTTAAGTGCTGTTCAACTTTGTTACTAGTGAAACGGCGCCTTCTACAACTGTGAGTTACACACACTTTAGGAAGTGTGGCAACGGGTCAGACTTGCTAACTGCTTTGTATGAACTCACATGTTCCTGATTAGCATTAATGACCGACGCCACATTTTTCTATTCTTTTCCTCCCTCTACACATCTCCAGTGTTGATTCCCGAATGTTATGCAGAACAGCATGCTACCAACGCGCGCTCTGGTGTCAGCTGGCTGTGAATCTTTAGATTGTTCTCCCACAGGCAAGCCAGCATGAAGGACAGCAGGCCAGGGGCCCTGGAATTCATGTCAGTTAGGGAGCGGGATGTGGTTCCTGAGTTCGCAAACCTTGATTCTGTCTCTGTGCCTGATGAGCCAAGGGTCAATCGGCCTCATTTTCTTTATTTGTAAATTGGGGTAACACTCACTGCATGAGGATATAACGAGGAGTAACTAGGTGATATCAGATTTTAAATTACAATATTCACTTTGAAGAGTAAATAGCAAAACCTACAGGGGAAGGACTTTTTGGAAAGCCATTCAGCTTTACTAATGATCAAAAGTCTTGAAATGCTCATGCCTCTGAAGCAAATATTCCAGTTACAGGGACAAATCCTAAGGGCACAATCCAAGACAAGCCTGAAGATTATAGACAAAGATGTTTATCAATATTTTACATAAAACTGGAAACAACCTGAATGTGCTCATAGGATGGAATGTTAGCTATTGCTTAAAAGATATGCATAAGGAATTTTTTATTTTTTGTATTTCTTGGTCTTTTTGAGACAGAGTCTCACTATGAAGTTCAGACTGGCCATGAGCTCACTTTGTAGCCGAGGCTGGTCTTGAACTCACAACTATTCTCCTGCCTCAGCCTCCTGAGTGCTGGGATTACAAGAGTGTGCCACTAGGCCTGGCTAGGAATTTTTAATAATGTGAGACATCCCTTTTGTCATGTTAAGTACTAGGGTGATGGAGAATTCATCTAATATAAAGCAGCACATCAGGATGCTAACAGTGGAGATTACTTTCTTCTTTGCACTTTATGTGCGATTACTACTTTTCTACAAAGAGCACATATTTCTTTTCAAAGTGAAAGATCACAACTAAACTAAAAAGAAAGGAACACCTTGGCAAGGGTGGGCTGCGCTGTGGGTGAGTAACAGCCATCGGTCCACTCTCTCTACTGAAGCTGAGGATCTGGCCCTTGTACCTCTTTCCTTCTCATTTCCAGCCCTCTTCCAGATTCCGCACGTCTACACTTTTCAACTCTTTCATGTTCTTCCACATGCCCTGCTGTTGTCCATGCTGGGAAAGTCTGCAGGTCCCTCACACCCACACCTGGCTAAGGCCCATTCAGTTGGACATGGACACCAGTGGGTGTGGGGAGTTGGGTGGGTGAGGCTCTATGAGTGTCTTCTCCACTCCCCATTTGATCTGGGATTCTCCACCCAACAATTACATCCCTGAGCAGGCCCGGTGCTATGACAACCCCACACTCCGCTTCACCAAAATGATGGGATCCACACTTGGGTCTTAGCAGTTGTCAGTATTGCCATCTTTTTCTACCAGTGCGTTTCTATTGGGGTGCGCCGAGACTGTGGCGCCCCCAAAGCTCTGGTGTATTCTTTCGTTTCTCCTCATGTAGTCCTAAAGGCCAAGTTGTCACCCAGCCCTGCCTGTTTTTTCCCTCTGAAGTAATTTTGGATTTAATTCCCACTTCAGGGCAGTTACATTACAAGCGTCATTTGAAATACATTACTTCTGGGAGATATGCTTCCTTTGAGCAGCGTATTCTGTCTGCTTGCTGGAGTTTGGCGCCTTTAACCAGGAGCTTAAGTGACAAGGGACAGAAAATGAGATATCTCACCACTGCGACACGCACGCTCCTCCAATGGAGCCAAAGGCCAAAAGCAGAAAACGCACAGAGCTTCTGTGGTTCTCAGCCCAGCCACTGCACAAAGTAGTTTAGAAGAGGTTTCTCAGAGCAATTCCCTTTGCCTTTTGCTTGACGCAATACCAAGAAAAGTGTGTGAGAAGGGAAAAGAAGAGGCAAAAACAGATTAAAAAAAAAAGACCATGATCTCTTGAACTTGCTGCAAACTTTTGCCTCACTGTGAAGTCATTCCCAATGTGAAGTCACGCCACACCGCCAAATCTGATGGCCAGCTCTGAGTCCTCATTTTACACAACAGGATACAGCGCACACTCTGGGTGTTCTCTCTCTCTCTCTGCTGCTTTCAATCCTACACGCTTCCCTTCTGTTTCCTGGATTTCAACTACTGGAGCCTCCTAGAGTATCCTCCTTCTCCCCTCTGTCTACACCTGGTGGGCTCATCCAGCCTTTCAGCATTTAATATCACGTTTACATCTCCAGAGCGAAGCTCTGCCGGAAGCTTGGCCTGAACCTCAGAATTTTATACTCTCTGGCTCTCGGGCATCTCTGCTCAGGTCTCCAAACTTCAGGATACAAAATCCAGTTTCTGCTGTTCTCTCCTGAATCAGTTCCTCCCACTCTCCCCCCTTTCAGCTGCTAGCTAAGAGCCTTTCAATTGTGGAGGTCAAACTTGGATGTTGCCCACCATCGGCACGGCCACCGCATGGCCCATGCACCCTCACTTGGGTGCTCGGAAGTCAGCCAGCTGGGCTCCTTCCTCCTGTTCTCCCACGCAGTGTCTACAGCCCTGTGACAGAGAGGATGAGCGCTTGTTAAGCCCGCAGGGGCTCCCATTCCATCTGCTTAAAGGCCCAAGTCTTTAGATGACCCACACTTGGGGTGACCGTAAAGTTTCTTGTCCAAAATAGAAAAATTTTACATTAAATAATATTCAGATAATCCACATAAATTTGAGTCATTCTATGCAAATAACATATTTGTCCTTCCTAGAATGTCCTATACAATCTGGGCCTCTGTCAACTCCAGGACACCATCCCCTTCTCTTCTTTCCTTCTGCTGTAGCCACACTGGTCTCCTTGCTATCTCTTAAACACGCCGGACACAGGCCCTTTTCTTTGTTTTAACCTCTACCTGAACGCTTTTCTCTCAGGTGTTGACATGGTTCATCCTCTCATCTCCAGAGCTCTGGACAATCACTGCCTCCCCAGAAGGTCTTTCTCAATCACTCTACCTAAAACCGAGACCTCACCCTCATGTGCTGCCCACTGACCTTTTAGAGTCTGCTTTTTATTTTTGTGGTACCAGGAACTAAACTTAGGACCTTGCACTTGCCAGGCAGGCGCTTGTGCCGCTGAGCTATATTGCTGGCCCTTCACTGACCTTTTTTACTATATTTTTCTCCATAACATTTCTGCTATCAGGGATGAAGAATGTTTTCACTGGATATCGAGTTCTATAACTGGCATTGTACACATCTTAAAGCAGTAAACAATTAACACTAACTACTATGTGTGCCCTTGCTTGCTGAACTTTCCCGGACTCCTCTGTTTAAATGAGGTGTATATGGCTTCAATGCACATAATACACATTTGGCCCGGTGCTGCCAGGGGTGTTGTATCTTGCATCCTGGGCTTTTCTTCTGATTCTTCCTCTTGAACTTGCCACATCATGCAGCTGAGGTCTTCCCTGGGAGTTAAGTCTATTTGATCTGGGATTCTCAAACTGCTGCAGGGCAGGCCACTGTTAGGTTCTGAGAATGAGGCAAATTCATCACTGAGGAAGGATTTGATAAAACTGTGACAATGAATAGAATCAAAGATGTCAAGGTGGTAGGCAAGTCTGTTCTATAAAAAGGCACGGGGCTGTGAGCACGGTGGATCTTTGAGGTTTCTCTCAGACACTGCAATCAGATCTGGCCTTCCTGAAGAGAAGGATGGAAGAAAGGAAGGAAGGATGGAAGAAAGGAAGGAAGGAAGGAAGGAAGGAAGGAAGGAAGGAGAGAGAAAGAAAGAAAGGAAGGAAGGAAGAAAGGAAGGAAGGAAGGAGAAAGAGAGAGAGAAAGAAAGGAAGGAAGGAAGGAAGAAGAAAGAGAGAAAGGAAGGAAGGAAGGAAGGAAGGAGAAAGAGAGAAAGAAAGGAAGGAAGGAAGGAAGGCAGGAAGAAGAAAGAGAGAAAGGAAGGAAGGAAGGAAGGAAGGAAGGAAGAAAGGAAGGAAAGGCAGAACAGAAGGAAGGAAAGGCTATGCTTGTTTGGGATGAGAGACTGGGTGAATGGTAGCAAAACTCTTGAGCGCTCTTCCAGTGCTCCATCCCAAACTCACGATGTCCTCAACTTCTTAACCTTCTCCTAAAATGGGGCCTCCCCCTTCCATTTCACACCCATCCTTAGTGCTTCCTGCTTCTACTCTTCCAGACACAACAACCTGGAGCTGAACAGGAAAGGAACTCAGGAGCGTCTAGAACACCTCCCTCTCCTTCCAGGGCCCAGGCTATTCCAGTAGACCCCTCGTCCCCATTTTGCTCTCCGTAGTTTCAGTTACCTGCAGTGGACTAAGGTTGAAAATATTAAATGGGAAATTGCAGAAATGAGCAATTTATAAGTTTTAAGTAACGTTTTATAGTATATTATTATAATTGTTCTATCTTATATTATTGTTATTTTTTAATTGTGCCTAATTTATAAATTATACATTATCTCATACATGCATGTATAGGCAAAAGAACTATATATAGGGTTTGGTGTATCTGTGGTTTCAGACATTGACGGGGGTCTTGGAATGTACACCCTGAAGAAAAGGGAAACTACTGCATTTCTTCTTTTCTAATTCTTGTCCATATCCTGTCCTTCTGTCCATTCCCACTACCAAAGCAATGGATTAAATTCTCCTAAGCTCAAGCTCAGAGGCCAGAGCTGGCCTCCTTGGTCCACTGTACCTTCACACTAATGCACCCTCTGCACACTGCGAGAACCTTCCCACAGTAATCTCATGCACCACCTCCCACCCGCAACCAAATGAAAATTCTCTGCTCAGAGGACACAGCATTTTGAGCCCTAGATAGCTAGCCGCCTCTCAAAGATCTTACCTGTCACAGCCTATCAGAAACAGGCAAAGGCTTTTTTTTTTTCATCACCAGGCTAAACTGGTCCTTGAACAGAACAGTCCTGGGAGCAGAAGACTAGGACCTCCATCCTGACCAGACTGATCCTGAATCAGTCTTGCTGTATGTGCCACACAACCCACTGGTTGCACACCGTATCTGTCAGACACCATCACTGCATCTGCAGCCGAAATACATTTTGTTCCTTCGTCAAAGGTTTATAGCCAATCTTTTAAACCCTTGTAGGTCCCGAAAGGACAGAAAGTGGCATGACAGGGGGGAAGGAGGGCAAGGTTTGGAGCAGGAAGTCCTAGGTTCAAATCCCAGTGTACCTACCTCCCACCAGCTTCGGACAGTGGGAATGTTTCTTGGTCTTTCTGAGTCTCCGTTTCTTCCCGCTTACTATCTAGTTCCGGAATACCTCATCCTCCTACCAAGAGCTCCCCAGGCAGTAGCAGTCACTGCCCTGCCCGCTACTCCTCTCCACCGATCTGCTTTCTGTCTCTGGAGTTGTATGACTCTCAGTTCTCAGAGTTTCTCAGTTAAACATAAATTTGCCTGTAAGGATTGCGGAGAGGATGGAGGCAGGTTTGTTAAAGATTCTAACTTGGAATGTAGTATCTAAGAGTACTTAATTATTCATAGTAGGTTACTTACTTTTCTGGTTCCTTCAGACTACCAAGTATGAAACCCTGAACTCTAGACAACAAGATTCTTTAAAAAATTTTTCATTAGCGCACGTTTGTAGTATATGATTTACCTTCCTTGTGGGGAGGAGTTAATATGCACACGTAACACATCTTAATTTCTTTTTTCAGCCCCTTTTCTTCCTCTCCTTTCTACCTCCCTCCATTTCTTGGTCCCCTTCCCTTTTGAGAAAGAACTACTTCCCTGCTTCCTGTTAACTATCCTTTACTTTGTTCTTTATTTATATTTTGGATTTCTCATATATGAGAAACCATGTGATATTTAAGCTTGTGTGTCTGATTTACTTCACTTAACATTATGGTCTCAAATTGCATCCATTTTCCTACAAATGACTTGTTTATCCTTCTTCATGGCAGAGTGGCATTCCATTTTATGTAAATACATTCTCTCTATCCATTCCCTCCTGAACATATAGGTCAGTTCCATGATTTAGCTGCTATAAACACAGGTATGCATGGATCACTGGAATATGGTGTCTTGAACTCTTTCGGGAAGATACCTAGAAGGGGAATAGCTGGGTCAAATGGAACTTCTGGTTTTAGCTTTTTAAGGAATCTCCATACCGATTTCTATAGTGGTTGTAGTAGTTTACATTCCCACTAACAATGCAGAAGGTTCCTTTTCCCCTGGTGCCTCACCAGCATTTGCTATTATTTAATTTCTTGATGATGTCCATTCTTTTGGGGGTAAGGTGGAATCTCAGTGTTGTTTTAATTTGCATTTCTCTAATGACCAGTGATATTGATTTATTGGCCATTTGTACTTCTTCTGAGAAGTGCCTATTTATTTTACTTGCCCGTTTTTTTGGTTGGGTCTTTTTTTGAGCTTTTTACATATTCTAGATATTAGTCCTCTGAGGATTTGCTGACAAAATTTTTTTTCCCCATTTAGTAAGTTGTCTTTTCTTTATTGTTCTCACCCACCTTGCCGTCTACACTCCCAGCTTTCATCTGTCCTCTAGATACCTTCTCTCCAAACCTAACTGTCAAGATCCAGCTGGAGGGGCTGGGGATTTAGCTCAGCGGCAAAGCGCCTGCCTGGCAAGCGCAAGGTCGTGAGTTCGGTTCCCGGTACTAGAGAAAAAAAAAAAAAAAAAAAAAAAAAGATCCAGCTGGAATCCTCTCTCCTATGTGGGAAGTATCCCTGGAATCCCTCTGCTTTCCCTAGGGTCTTTCTAAGCTACTCTACAGAGGGGGGAAAATGGTTTTCAACCTAACTTTAAAGCATTTCCAGTATAATGAGAATCTGGCCGTATTTCCAGGCTAATCAAACTTGTGTTTATTCTAGATTTTGCTTTGTGACACAAAGGAGGCTGCATATACACACAGCTGTCTTGTCACAACAAGAAAAAGAGCCCTCTGATAATGTGAGGAGAAGTTTCTGGTCTTTTAACTACACTTCATAACAAGGCACTGTGCAGCAATACCTAGTGACATCTCAGTAGCTGCATACACGGCAGCTATATTTTTCCACTTCCTTGTGACTTGCAAATTTAGAACCATCAAAGATTATAACCTCTGCAGAGTTTACTTGGTCTTGGCAACCTTCTTAATGAGTTTGACATTTTTATTAGGCTCAAAGTCATCAACTAAAGCCTGATGCAATTATAGCCACTTATAAAGTAGCCAACACGAAAAGTGGCTTGGCAGACCCATGACAATGCTTTGCAAAGTTGAGCAGCCTGGGAATGCTCCCCTGGCGCCCCTGTCCCTTGTGCTGGAAGCACAATGGAGCCTGGCGAGGGGCTGGAGACCCCCAGGCCCATGTAAGAGGAGTGGTCGAAATGCTTTTTCTTGCTTCTGCTGCTGCTGCTTGTATTCTGGGCTGACTCCACAAACGCATCAGTTCTCCCACTGTCCTCAGCCTAAGCCTTGGGAATAAAGAAACAAGATCTGCTCTCTCACAGAGCAGGAACTGCCTCGCGACAGTCTATGGCATGGCAGAATAGCCAGTGGCTCTTGCTCTGTTGTTAGATGAATGTGGGTTCAAATCTCTCTGCTGTCACATACTCCTTGTACCGGCGTCACAGATTCTTAAAACCGAGGCTCCTCATCTTGAAGATGTGTGCAGGAGACTGAGATAATATATTTAAAACGTGTATACACACATATGTGTATGAGGTATGAGTGAAAAATATGGTAAATGTATAGCATTTAAAAAAATTACAGTAAAGGATACACTGCCACTAATCCCACTCAAAATATTCCTTTCTTTGCACACATTTATCCCATAATTCTTGCCACTTTTTGAAGCAGTTCTGAAAGTGCTCTTTCATGAGTGTCTTTAGTTGTCACAATGCTTGATACATTGTGTCAACTTGAGAATTGAGAAGTTTAGAAGCTTAACTAAGTGACTCAGCAGGGGCCCAAGGTCCTCACCTTGTAAACACCCTGAGCTTGTGCAAGAGGAGGGTGGGGAGATCGTGTGGGTGTGAGCAGCCTGCGTACAATACAAGGGATGAAGAAAGGCTTGTCCTCCCCCTTTTGCTCCTGTGGTTTTTGCTGTCTTCCATCACCAGGAATGGTCGCCCCTCAGTCGGGCCGCCCTGCCTTGGAGCCAGCTGAGTACGGACTGAAACCTCCACAAGCTAAATAAACGTTTCCTTCCTTAATTTTGGGTAGCAGGTATTTTGTCTCAGTAACAAAAGAAAAGTAACTAAGACAGTTGTGCTGATGTGGCTGCCTCAAGGTCCTCGGTTCAAAGCATTTCCCTTTCATGGTTATTTTGACTTTGGGGAAGAGCCAGAAGTCACAGAACAGCCCATCTGGTAAATAAGGTGGATGCACAAACATTACATAAACTGTAATGCTTTATTTGATAGCAATTTCCATACACACTTGATTGAGAGGTAATGGTAAATGTTCAATTAAAAAAAAAATTATAGTAACATACACGGCCATTGATCATCCTCCAAACCTTCCCCGGGTTTAAAACTCTCTTATCCCATCATCCTTGGCCATTTATCTTTTACCAGAAGAAGTTTTTTAGACAATTTAAACATTGACCATATCTTTTGATTGCCCTGTGTAGTCTACATGTTTCTGCATGTGTGTGTGTGTGTGTGTGTGCACATGTGCATGTGTGCACAGTGCTTAATGCAGTATCTAGAACATAGCAAGTATTCATTTAATGCTGGCCACTGTTGCTATTTCAGTTGTTAATGCTATCATTACCATCTTCTTGATCAGAAAACATATGCATGGACCAGCTAGGGGCGATGAATGGGAGGTGGAAATGGTTGGGAGTGATTACACAATTTCCAATCATTCCTTTTTGACCTCCACTATCCTAAATATTTAGAAAGCACCTTACAGGTGGGCATGATGAGGACGAGAACATGGAGTTTTCACCTCCACAATCTTAGAGAAGAGTCTAAGTATTAAGATAAGACAAAGGAGTAATGATAAGGATGCCAAGAGGGAAGCAAACAAAATTCTATGGGAATTCAGAAGGTGAGTAGGCAGAAGATGGAAATCAGAGTAGGCTTCCTGGAGGAGGTGGTGGTACCTGGACTAGAGAGGCAATGACAAGATCTGCCCATGGGAGACTGAGAGACAGGCACACCAGGAGCAAAGCTTTTGACAAGGACAGAGCTTTCTGTGTGAGTGACAGTCTTGCACACCATACTATCTAATCCGCAGTACTGCTTGTAGCTAATTAGTGGTATTTTCCCAAGGCTGCACTGCTATAAAATCTTAATTGCTGTTTTAGTCTTTAAAAAAAAAAAACCACTTCTGCTATTCGCATCAGTCACTTTGGAAGAGAAATGAAACAGGCTTGCATCAGATGGAGACATAACTGAAAGATGACACTAACTCAGCCTGGAAGTTGCAGAATTTGAGTCGTGAGAGCTCACAGGCGAACAGAGCCAAGTGCCTCTCGGTGAGAAGATTTGCGGCCCCGCGCTGAAAGGGAGCTTCCCATAGCGGGGCGCATTGTGGGGAAGACACTGGGGCTTTATGCTGCTCCCAGTCTTCGGGCACAAAGCCGGCTCTCCGCACAATGGGCGAGATGACATTTGCCCTTGAACGCACACGCATTCCTCCAGGCCCACGGCCAGAGTCCACTGGAGCGCTACATGGCAGAATGGGACAGCTCTTACTTAATAAAGACTCCTTGTCAGCCTTTACCAAGAAAATGGAGCAGGGCCTGGCCAGGGGAGCGCATACCACCGCACTGATGGAGTGTGATTAGCCTGCATTAGGGTTTGGGCAAGGAGGTGGGTTCTACCCTCAGCATACTGCACGGCACTTCTGTGACCTCACAGGTGGCTGAGGTCTGGCTAGAACAGCTAGGAGCCTGTGTGAGCCAGAGCATCAACTTTCGGAGCGAAGAGAAGACAGCATGAGGTGTACAGACAGGGCCTGGGGTAGCAGGGACCCGATCTGTGTCTCTGAGCATGTGACAACATGAATGAGGACACTGATGGGAGGTAGGCTCCAAGGGCAGCATCAGTGCAGAGGATTCAGACCCTCCTTAGGGAACAATCAACGGTACTTCTAAGTGAATGAAAAAAACCCAGCAAATCAATCAACTGAAAAATATTTGCTGTACACCATGTAACCAGCACTGCACCATGCTAAGGACGACGGGCTGGATTGAAAAGAAACATTGGCATCGTTCCTAGACCCGATGATCAACAATTTAGCTCGCGGACAAAATTATGTCACATGAAACTCTTGTCTCCAGTATCAGCTAGGGTTTTACCAAGCTCTTCAAGTGGTCCTAACTGTAAGTGCAGGTAGAATTCAGGGAGGAAATAAAGGCAGAGCAAGTTCTGAGTAGTTAAAAAAGGAAGCTGTTTGGATGGGTGGGATTTAGGTTCTTCCCAACAAAGGTGACACAAGTCCATTCATCTCTAAAAATGTAGTTTCTAAGAGAATCAGGAAGGACTTTATTTATTAGGCGATCTCTTTACTCATAAACCTTGCGAGATTATTACTAATCGAGGTTGTTTGGTTTGTCAAAGGTGAGAAGGGATTTGATTGGACTTCACGTGTTGTGAAACTTGCTTTGGTCCTGTTCTCCTTCTAGGGATGATAAAAATAATATGGCATTTCTGGATCCTGCATCATGTAGCTGGAAGGGCCCGAGCATGAAAAACAGCATTCAACAGAACTAACCTGCTGCTCAGTGTGTATTCAATTAAGAATTTATGAAGAAGCTTCGTTCTCCCCCTTGAGAGCTTAACTATGGAAATGCTGCTCTTGGCATTGGTCTGAGTTTTCTGTCATCTTGAAGAGTATCAGCAATTCCATTAGCGAAGATTGCAGAGAAGCGTACACGGTAAAGCACAGCGTTCCACGAAGCACATGGTGGGATTTTCGCAAACAAATCCCACGGGCCTGTTGGTTCCTGCCTCGATAGTTTGACGACTGTTCACATCCTTGGGTCTCTGGCTGTGAGAAGAAGATTCCAGCATAACGTGCAGAGGGAGAACAGACAGGAGGGTAGCAGGGCATGGGGGAAACGGATTTAAGTAAACGTGTGACCCTTCTCCCCAGTTTTCAGCTAAATTCTGGCCTTTATAACAAATCTTAGTGTACGTGTGCTTGGCATCATGGGCTTTTCTCAGCTTTTCTCTTCTCAATAGCTACCAAAGCCTGAAGATTGAAGGTCAGACTCTTGGCCTTGGGAATGGGTCGTAGCTGACCTTTCAAACTTCGTGATGTAGACACAGCAGCCCAACTCGCATTCCCAAGCCCACCACGGTTGATCTCTTCCACCACTGGCTCTTTCTCCTACTCCCTTGGCTTGGAAGGCCTCGTTACTTGTCTACCCGACAAGTGCTTAGCGGTCCTTCGAAGTGGAACCTACAAAGTGACTGGCTTGGTGAAAGTTAGTCTTTCTGACCCTCACGACTCTGCCCTCCCACATAGCCCTTCCTACCCGTCTCTACTGGGGTCCTCCTTACTCAGCTCAGACTATACTAATAAACATGTCCATTGCCCTGATGGGCTGGGGGGCACCTGATCCATGGTTCCTTCGTCAGGGTTAGTCTGGGTCACTGGATCTGGCCCAAAGCAGGTACTCACTAAATATCTGAAGGAGAAATGAAGAGCAGTTAAAGGGGTTACCCCAACCTACTCCCTTTGGGGCTGACACAGCTCTGCTTCCTAATGAGAAGCAGTGACCAGGCGGTGTGGAAGCCATACTTGGGAAAGGCAAGATCTGCTCTGCTGTGGATGAAAGTCCCTTGTCGAATGGGGCACTGAGCTTGTCAAAACCCACAGAAGTCACTCAGTTGCTAGCAGGGGGCGGGGAAGTATACAGGAGAAATTAAGTCATCAGTGCTAGGTAGTTTGATCAGATATCTGCTTAGCTTCTTCCAAGTGAAATATGAAGGACGTGCTTCCTGTATAAATGTGATTTTTTGTGAAAAGCTTTTTCTTTATACATCTTCTTACTATCCTTATAATGACTTCTGATATTAAGTTCTTATAGTGTGCTCTGTCCATACAGTATAAATATTATACATTAAAAAGCCAAGATGAACTGTACATGTCTGTTATCTGTATCTTCCTTTTAGCAACTCTGGAAACTTGCAAAATACACACCAGATGCTAAAGATTCAAGATTTAAACTGTCAGTTTCAGCCGGGCTGTTTTTTATACACTCTTGCTTAGGCTAGAAAGGAGACTCTGGGTAGCACCAAGGAAGACCCTATGATAAACAGCGTACCCGGGAATTTGAGAAATCTGATGCTATATAATTTGGAAATAATTTAAATAGTCTACGATTCCACCCAAAAACAAGATGAAAAGCACAATATTGTTGGAACAATAAGAAAAACAACTTCAAAGCTACACTTTCAAGCAAAGAATTTGAACCAAAAGAAAAAAAAAAGTGAAATCTAGTTAGATGTTTTGGTTTAGCAATCGTTTCTCTCTGCCTCGGCCAGCCGTGTTCCCTAAAGCCTGCGGCGTCAGTGTTCCTTGGCTCTTCTTCGTCCCCACCCCTCCTGGCTGCGGCTCGTACACAACAGCGTCCCAGGGCTGGAGGATGCCCTCCAGGCCCAGCACAGCACTGCCACTCCGACCGGTCACCTCCCTCTGCTCCTGCAGGCTTCTACTTCCCAGCTAGCAAGCCTGCAGGACTCTACCCTCACCGTGCAGACATGGCTTTGTCACTAGCTGGGTGGCCAAACTAAGGCTCAAGTATCAGCTTAGAACTCTTCAACTCCAGGCAACTCCAGAATTTTAGAAGTCCCCCAGAGTGAGCTGATGTAGAGGAATGAGACAGAACTAAGTACCTCAGTTGCTGCCTAGGGACCCGATGTTGGGTTCACACTGCGGACCATCAGAACGACTCTCTGTGAAACAGTCTATCAGGTTCACATCTTCTGCTGCATCTTCTGCAAGCACTTGATACATTTTTTGGGCTAGAGAAAACAGACAGCCACTTCTGGATGTGGGGAAGGATTTTCATTAAAAAAAAAAAAAAAAGATTTTGGGTAATGATCATGCGTTTGTCCCTGGAGAAAAGAAAGACAAAGGGTAAAAACCCACAATGATGTCATGATGGTGACTGCATACCCACCCATGGCAGGGTGGCTGGTACAGACCGTGTCATTTGGGGAAGCCATGCTCCCCTCCAACCAGTCAGCAGAACAGAAGTAGCCTCGAGGTTGCACTCATCGCCACAGACACAGTGATACCTCCAAACATGTTTTGAATAAAACGAGAATGAACACTCGTAAGGAACAAAAACACAAAGAGGAATACCTCACGGACATTCTGGTTATGATTAAAAAAACTCAAAACAAGCAAGACAAAGCCTTTACTGGGAAAGAAAAGGCAGTGACAGGGTTGGACGGAGGATTCACGAGCTGACTTTAAGGGTCAGGAAGTGCTGAAATGTCACCCATGAGGACCTGTACAATCTCTCTGTCACCTGATGAAGACCTGCACAAGTTTCTTAGCTTCTCTGGGTCTTGTTTTCCTCATCTACAAACTGGGTACAATGGTACCATCTTTAACTGGAGGGCATTGAACGAGCAGATCTTGGGGAGATGGGGGGCTTCCAATAACTCAAGGAAGAATGTTCTCCATTGAAGAGTAGAGTTACTAACAGGAATCTTTACAAATGCAGTAATGAGGAAGGGTGTGTCCGCTTCCTCTGGACTTGTGTGCACACACATGTGCTTTTAGGCCCTGGGCATTTCCAAAGCGCTAAATACATTGCTTGGTAAAGCAAATCCTTAGGCTTCACCGTCTGGTTCCTGGGCCTTTCCAGCCTCACCTATTATCTCCACAGAAGCATCACTGTGCAGCTTCTGAGCCCAATCTGATGTAAGGCGGAAACCCATGCATTTAGTTTAAGAATATAGCCTGACTTTTCTGACTTGCTCATCTCTGTCTTCTCCACCGAACTTCTCTGGTTCCTACCACGTCACCTGCTCAGCTCAGGCCCCTCTACTGGGGCTGATCAGACCCTGCACAGCTAAGAAAGCTTCCTCGCTCTTCAATGCCCAGCATAGGCATCAGGTCCTCGGAGAAGGCGTCCACAGATCCCTCCCTCCAAAGGGAGCCTCGGCTGCTCACTCAAGTCTGCTCCCAAGCTCTCAGCATGAAATGCTTACTTCTCTGTCTCTCAGCTCTAAATTCCTCCAAATTGAGACTGCATTGTGCGTTCTTTTACCCTCCAGACATCACATAAGCCTGACAGCCTGGAGGAAGGAGAGTGCTGTTTGCTGGGTAAATGGAGGCACCAGGACAACAGATCTGGAACACAGCCTTCATGTGTCTGCTGGGACACCCAGGGAGGCCCAAGGTGGCCACCTAAGGTGTTGTGGGGAGCCCATGTGCCTTGGGAAGGTGGCATTACCCAGTCACACCTGGGCTGGGCTGGATACTCCCGAGCTAGGGTGTAGCCTGGCCTTCAGAGAGGCAGCAATTCCAGCCAAGAGACCCATCAGGCTTGGGAACAGCCTGGATCCCAGTAACAATGATGGGTGGGTCTGTGTGTTGGGCCAGGCAGTTGGCAGGAAGAGGCGGCCCCCAGGCTGTGCTGCGCTTGGATTCCAGGAGCCCCTGTTCACCTGCCCCGCCTCACTACTCTCCTGGTGCCTTCAAACACTCACTGATTCAAGTACCAAGAACTTCTAGCTGAACACAGGAGGGAGGGAGATGGGATGGGGGCGGGGAAAGGACAGAAGCAGGTACAGGTGCACCGCCCACCTGCAGCACTGCCATGCTGTCTCCAGCACATTAGTGTGTTTTGAAAGGCCTCCCACCTGGCTTCCTTATGGGCTCTTTTTGTCACAATGATGCTAAAGGACAAAGCCGGGGGCAGCATGTCAACCTCTGCTCGCTTCCCTATCCAACTTCGATTTGGCCTTGACTTTTTCTGGAAAGAACTTGAGCTTCACACTTTGCTTCTCCCTTGTTTCATCCCCTTTGCAATGTTAAATCACTTCTGCAAGATCCCAATTCCTCTGCACTAAAGTGAAGACGCTCCTGTGACTTCCTAGAACTGAGCTGGAACTGGATGAGAGCACCCGTCTCTTGGTCCCCGGGGCTGCTTCATAAATGCCACTCCCCAGACCCCTCTCCGTGAGCACTGGCATCCGCAGTATCAACAGCCCAGCGCTCACTGCTCTTCTAGTATGGGCCGTTCTCAGAGGTCAGGCAGGGTATGTTCCAAAGCGTTATTTGAAAGCTGAACCACAAACATATTTTCCCACATGGTGATGGAGTTCCTAATCTGCCCACGAAAGCCACTTCAGTCCACAGCGGATTCTATCACCATTCTGTCAAGGAGGATATGGTTTCCATGGGAACATGTGCTTGTGCTGTTGGGCACACAGTTTTTCCTGTGTCTCCATGGAGAGGTGACAGCTGACCCCTGGACTGGCAAGGCAATGTGTGTACCCAGGTGGTCCCAAGGTGGGGGCACTCCGGGCTCTGCTGGAAGCCCCTTCTCTCTGCCACTGTGTCCTGCAGCTCCATGCCCATCATGGACCTCATTGCTTGGGGACCAGGCAAGAACAAAGCATTCATCTCAACAATCATCTCCTTGAGAATCTTAAATTCCAGGCTCCGCAAAAGCTACTTCTTCCCATGGTAAATGCATATTACCTTACAACGCAGGTTCTGTTCTTTCTTAATTTTTATCATCGAAGGAGGTAGAGAAAACTTGGCGAGTTATAGAGCAAAACTCTAATTCCAAATTCCAGCTCTCTCCTATGTAGTAGCCAGTGTCCTTGGACAAACAAGTTAATGCCTTGGTTCTTCTTTCCTTATCTTTCAACAAGGGATATTAACCTGACCCTTCTGGTTGGGGGAAAGCTCCGTGACACAATGGTCATAAACACGTAACAGGACGTCTGTCACACATTAGGCCTGCAAACATTTGTCTTTGTCTTTTCTTCATTATTTGTACCCTGAAACCTCTTCTTAACAATACCGTTGGCTTTCTTGCCTTATTCATGCTGCGCACCCTCTTTTTTTGTTTGTTAGTTTGGAGTATAAGGAAGATGTCTGGGTTTGTTGCATTTGTGGCTAAAGAAAACATCTGGCCCTCGTCTAGACAGCTCTCCTCCCAGAAGGCTGCTTACAAACATTCTTGTAGAAGGTTTCACTGGGCCTCACACTCTCCGTAGCCGCCCTCGGGCATCCCCAGAAGTTCTGCCAACACGAACCCTCCAGGTGGCTGCGCTCCAAGTTTGTTGCTCAGAGCCATCTGTCACTGATGGAACATGCCACCTGCCCCATGAGGAACGCCAGGGGATGGCCTACCCCTCCACTTTGGGAGTAGGATAAGCCAAGAGGTTAACTACAGCCACTTTCTTGCTTAGTGAGACCTGGAATGGTCTGCATAATCACTGTGACACGCATAAATGCAAAACAGAATGACACACAGGCTTGGGCCAAAGGCAGGCCCAATATGGCAGGCTTGAAAGACTGGAGGAGCCACAGGCAACCGGATTTAATTCCTACCTCCACCCCACACTATTGCTTATTGTAGGCAAGTCACTGAATTTCTCCAAAACCAGCTTTCTGAGGTCAAAAATAATAAACAACTGCCTTGCCTACTTTCTGACAATAAAATGAGAGATTATCTTCCAGAGGGATCTTCTAATTGGAAAAGCTGTTCTCCAGTGCAGTGTGTTGTATTACTGCATTTATACACAGTATAATATTGCATAGGAAACACTTCTTATCTTTCCCCAATCCCAGGTCCACCTGGTCTCCAAGCAATATTATTGCGGGTCTCCAAATCAGGCCAGTACTGGCTCATCAATGACCCTAGCAGTCTGCTCTAAACAAATGTATTATGGGATATTTTAGTTCCACAGACAAAGATAGGGAATGATACCACAAACACTTGGGTTCTCACCAGCCAGATTTGTTTTAATCCAACAGATGTGGCTGAAAGCCCTTCTTCCTGACCCCATTCCTCTCTCTCCTTCACCCCTTCACTACCCTCGATTTGACATTTATCGTTCTCATATTATACTTACTTATAGTTTTACTAACATGTGCAGATTTATAAATAATTTATAGTATTGTTTTGCATGTTTTAAAGTATATATAAATAATACAGTTATACATTTATAATTCAGGAACCATCTTTTTTCTTTCATCTTTGATTTTTAGTCCACAACGACACATGTGGCTCCAGTTTTGTTTATTTTTTTAAGTGTTACTCTGTACTTCATTACATGCATAGCCCACAACTTATTTATCTGTTCTCCCGAGGATGGACTTCTAGAGTGTTTCTAATTATTGGCGATTATAAACAGTGCTGCCAGCAACATTACTGTATCTGTCTCCATGAAAACATATGCAAGAGTTTTCTTGGCAGTATTTTTGGAACTGTTTTTGACTGTACATCACAGTAAGAAATACATCTTACATCACACCATGCTACACAGGACACAAAATATGGATGTACACACACAGATGTTGGAACTGTTTTAAGCAAGAAGACATTACTCTTATTGCATCCTATGTCTTTTAATATGTTCAATTCTGTTTTATTCTGTATTTTAAGTGCTGGTCGAATTCACTAATCTAATGTCATAAATCATTCACAGGCCTAGGATACCTACCAAGACATGGAATAGATGGCTATGTGAACTCCTGACTCTCCAGTATGACACTGCTCTCTTAAATCACTTTCCCAGGTAAGAAACAAGCCAAAAACCGAAACGAAACGAACAGGTCTCTAATGCATAGCACCCCACAGCACATTCCTAGGGCTCTCTCCCAAGGCTTCCAGGACAGAGCAGTCAGCACTCATCAGATTTCCCTCCTGTCCCCACAACACATTTTGCTTATTCCTGCCTTTGCTCTGTGTCAGCTGCCTTGCGTGCTCTTTCTCTCCCTCACTGCATGCATGACACCCACCTCTCCGACGTGTATTCCAGGCTACTCCGGCCCCATAACTGCCCTTGGACTTCGGCTGCCCTGGAAAGCGCTGCTACCACATTTCCTTCTGATTTCCAGCTGTGTCTCACTCTTCCAGTGACAAGGTTCTTGACGGTGAAGATGTGCCACAGGCGTGCATCCTTGAGTCAAATGTCCCACCTCCAGGCCACTGGGTTTGCCACTTTGGCTTAATCTTTTAACCAACCTGAGCTCCAGTTTCCTCAACATGAGATGAAATTGTGATACAGCGTTGCTGCTGTTGTTGTAAAAAGGGGAACAGAGGGCACAGCCGTGAAGTGCCCTGAAAGCTACCCAGGGGTAGGGAAGGGCAGAGCAGGGCAGAGAAGGGCTTTGTGTCTTTGCCTTCTCCATAGCGCCGGCTGCACCCATGGCGGGTATGGTGCCTGCTGCTTCGGACAAGCAGCTTTCCCTTGGGGGATGCTAAGAGCTTCACTGGGAAACTGGGAACGGTGTGAAAGGCAGAATTCCCCAAACCCTGACTGTCACACATGCCCCGGACAACCCAAGGACTCTGAATGCTGTGGAATCACTCACATGGCTAGGGTATGGTAGACGGCACAGCAGATCTTCAGACACAGAGGTTACAGGAGTGGATGGACCTAATCACACGAGCTCTTCAAAAGCAGAGTTATTACAAATTATGCTGCTATAAACGTGGGTGCGCATATATAGCTGTGGTATGATATTTTCATTTCTTCTGGGAAAATATCCAGAAGGGAAATGGCTGGGTCAAATGGGAGCTCTCATCCTAGTTTTCTGAGGGCTCTCCACACTGATTTCCACAGTGGTTGCACCAGTCCACACTCCCACCCACAGTGGAGAAGGTTCCTTTTTCCCCACAGCACCACCAGCATTTGTTATTGGCTGATTTCTTGATGATAGCCATTCTTTCTGGAGAGAGATGGAATCTCAGTGTTATTTTAGTTTGCATCTCTCGAATGACCAGTGATGTTGAACATTTTTTCCATGTATTTATTTGCCATTCTTCATCTGAGAAGTGTGTATTCATCTCAGATGCCCATTTTTGGATTGGATCTTTGAATTTTGGGGGCCTGATTTTAAAAAATTCTTTATATGTTCTAGATAGAAGTCCTTTGTCTGAAGTTGGCTAAAATTTGGCTAAAAGTTTTTCCCAATTCGTGGGTTTATAGCAGCACAATCTGTCATAGCTAAATCTTGGAAACAACCCAAATGTTCATCAACTGAGGAATGGATAAAAAAGATGTATTTTATACAATGGAGTATTAATCAGCTATAAAGAAAGATAAACTTGAGGCTTTTATAGGTAAATGGCTGCAACTAGAGACCCTACTCATAAGTGAAATAAATCAGAATCGCATGTGTAAACATAGTATTGTCTTCCTACTGTAAGAAACTGATAGAGTAAATAAGATCCAAAAGGTACAATAGATATAGCGAAAGGGAAAGAAACAGCTCAAAAGGAAAGAACTGGAGTGGGATAAAAGAGAAAAGAAGAAAGGGGGGAAAGATACGTTTATATACACAAGAGAGCTAAGAGAACTGTACTGCTAATTTCTATTTGTTCATTGAAAGGAACCGTTAATGTTTATACTGTTGGATTAATTTTGCATGCTTGTACCTGGTAATTTGAACAACTACTTTGAAGATAACAATATGCAATATAATAACCATTGTTAATTTCCTATTATCTTGTTTTGAAATTCTATATCATTTTTATTGTTTTGTCTTTTTTTAAAAAACAAGCAGAGAATTTTCTCCAGTAGGAGGAAGTGAAAAGATACATTCAAAGTGCCAAAAGAAAACAACTTACCAACCAGGAATGCTCTATATGGCAAACAATCCCTCAGAAATGAAAGCGAATAAGTTATGCAGGTGATAAATTCTGGGGCTCTAATATAGAGCATGGTGACTATAGTTTTAACACTACTGCATAGCTGAATTTGGTAAGATGAGATCTTAAATATTCCCATTACCAAAAAAAAAGTAACTGTGAAGAGATAGGTAGGTTAACAAGAATCACTGTGACATGATTACATATATGAAAACATCACATTGTGACTATATATATATATATATATATATATATATATATATATATGCAACTATTTGTCAATTATACCTCCTGAAGCCTGGTTGGGGTTACACGTCATGTCACTCATTTTGTTGACATAATCTTCCTCTCCTCAGAAATGCTGTAGTGGAGCGTGACATCTATACTTCTCACTACTTGCTTTGTAAAAACCACTTGGGATTTAATACTTTTTTCTCCCAGGAAAGGGCAAATTTCTTGGGGGCAGGATATTATTATTTTTTAATTTTTTTATTTTAAAGAGAATAGTAAAAAAAAAAGAACAGTAGCAAAATACCAAGATCACAGAGAAAAACAAAACAAAGCAAAAACGTTAAAAATGATACAGAGCTTCAAAACAAAATGATAAGAACTAACAGTGGTTGTTGTATTACATATTGTTATCTTTCAATGAAGTTGCTCAAATTAGCAGATGTAAGAATGCAAGATTGAGCAAACCATTACAGAGAATGGAAAAATAATGATTAAAAAAAAACATTGGAGACGATACAGAGTTTCACTAGACAAGATGGTAGGAATTCACCGATGGTCGTTACATTGCATACTGTTGTCTTCAAATCAGTTGCTCAGATTGCCAGATATCAGCATGCAAAATTGGTCTAATTAAAAAAAATTAAGCATTAACTGTTCTTTTCAATAAACCACAAGACATCAGCAGTACAGTTATCCCAGCTATGAGAGCAGGATATCATTATATTACTGTTGCTGTGCAATAAACGCTGAGTGACATCAATCTATAGATACCAATATGATCCTGAGCATCAAAAAACTCACCCAAAAAATTCTATAGTTTTAAGCCACTAAGCTTGCAGTAATTTTTTATAGAATAGGACATCCATAGGAAGAGAGTTGGGCAGCATTAGCAACTACCGAGGTTCCCCGTTTTAGCTTCTGCAGAGGAGATGACATTGCCATCCAGAGATGAGGACCAGTCTTTTTTTAAGGCTGAGGGAAACCTCTTTCATAAAACAGCCAATCTTTTGAAGTGGGCTAGTTAAGGTTGAGGGGGGGAATCAGATCACTGAATGATCACTTTTCACATTATGCAGGTACTTCTCATTCTTTTGGTTATCATATGCCCCCGACTTCCCCTAGGCAGATCCTCATGAGAACAAGTTTGGGTTACCTTTTAGAGGACATACCGACCCCAGGTAGCGCTTGCTCAAAGGCCAGTGGGCCACAAGCAAGTGAGATTACTTTACACCTGTGAACAGCTGGAGCTTAGGAAGAGTACAAAACAAGGCACTAATAATACCCTCTCACCTAAGATCAGTCTATGCCCAATTTACAAAGGGAACTTGTTAGACTGAAAACATAACTACCACTCATTTCATAAGAAAAATGTTAATGCAGGGCCAGGGATATAGCTCAGCGGCACAACGCCTACCTGGAAAGTGCAAGGTCATGAGTTCAATTCCTGGTAACCCACCACCACCACCAAAAAAAAAGTTAATGCATTCCAGAGTCCCCAAAGACAATACCACAAATCACTAAAATGATTTAAAATCAATTACTTTACTACTAATAATAGCTAATAGGGTAATGTCATTAGCATCATAACATAGCCCAACCAAGTCTTCTCTTTATTAATCAAAGAGCTATTTACCTACCCTCTTTAGGCTGCTGCCTCCTCTACACTTAAGACTACGCCAAGAATAATCTGATTCTCAAATTGGATACTTTCTACGAGTATATAACTTAATATTTAATTTTTATTTTTTGTCATTTTTTTGAGACAGGATCTTGCTTTGTAGCTCAGGCTGGCCTCAGACTCATGGGGATCCTCCTGGCTCAGTCTCCCTAGTGCTGGGATTACAGAGGTATTCCACCGTGCCCAGCTGATATTTAATTTTAAAGAGTAAAATCAAAAGAAACCAACGAACAGAATGCAAATGATCTCGCATTTATAAACAAGTTAACATCATGAAGAACTTTACCCCTACTGTAAACACACCTTGAGCCGTCTGGAGGGACAGCGCTCAGCGTGAAGTTGGTACCATTTACCCTTCTGCCCCGATGACAGAGGTGGAAGCTACATAGCTGCACACAAAGCCATCAATCCAAACTGGCTTTCATAAATGTCAAGTCAGCGCCCTTAGAACTGAATTAGGGGCATCCAGCCAAAGACTTAGTGAAGCTAAAGGGTGGTGATCAAAGAGGCATAGTCTCATAGCGCTTTACAGCTTACAAAGCACCGCTCCTCCTTGAGAGCTTCCCCATAACATCACATTTACTTCTGCCTCCACACATCTGAGAAGCGTCATCTACCACTGTCCATAGTCTCCTCTCTCCTCCTCCTTCACAACTGCCAAGTCCCAGAATGTTAGAGACCCTAGCCATCACGTCCAACATTACAGGAGCCAAGGATGAGTGAGGCGAACAAGGTGTCCTTCCGTCACCTCCTGCAGTTCCTCTACAAAAGCTCTTCTAACTCCCAGAACACACAGATCAATGCACTACCAATCCACAAGTATTCACTGAGCATAGCTTCTACCTGGCGTGGAGAGATTTAAAACGGTATATTAAAGATTTCCCTTCCACAAAAGTGACTGCATTCTAGTCCAAAAAAACCAAGTGAAATAATTTTGAGTAAGAGAAATATACTTAAGTGCTAAAGGATTTTGTTGTTAGGAAAATCATGGAATATACTCTGAAGACATTTATAGTTTACATAGCATAATTCAGTATTGTGTGCTATGTATTTAAAAAAGCATTTGTATATTACTCCAACGTAGACTTTGGGGGCGGGGGCGCTTAAAGACATTGGTTAAAAAAAATTGTCAGGTTGGTAAAAAGAAAAAGCCAGGAAATAAATATATGAGAAAATGTTCAACATCATTAGTCATTCAAGAAATGCAAATTAAAACAACACTAAGATTCCACCTTACCCCAGTAAGAATGGCTAGCATTAAGAAATCAACCAATAACAAATGCTGGCGAGGCTGTGGAGAAATAGGAACCCTTCTCCACTGATGGTGCAAATGCCAACTGGTGAAACCACTGTGGAAATCAGTTTGGAGATTCCTCAGAAAACTAGGTCTAGAGGTCCCATTCAACCCAGCTATACCCCTGCTGGGTATTTTCCCAGAAGATATAAAAACATCATATCACAGTGATATATGTGCACCTATGTTCATAGCAGCACAATTTGTAATTGCTAAATTGTGGAAGCAACCCAAATGTCCATCCACTGAGGATTGGATAAGAAAATTGTGGTACTTTTATATAGTGGAATATTACTCAGCTGTAAAGAAAGATAAAACTCGAGGCTTTTATAGGTAAATGGTCACAACTAGAGGCCATACTCATAAGTGAAATAAATCAAACATACATGTGCAAGCACCACATTGTTTCACTAGTGTAAAACCTGAAAGAGTTAATTTAAACTAGGAGGAATGATAGACATTGTGAAATGATAGGAAAGCACTCAAGGGTAAAGGGCAACTGGGATGTGGGAAAAGAGAAGGGAAAGAAGGAGAAATTTTGTATGTATGTATATACAGGATAGTTAACATGGCTGTTCTACTGTCTTCTATTTCTTTGCTGAAAGAAACTATCAACGAGTCCTTGGTTGATCAGTACTGTATGTCTATATCTGTTTTCATGAGAAACCACTTTGAAGATATCAATATATAATACAACAAGCATTGTTAATTCCCTACCACTTTGTTTGTAACTCCATACTGTCTGTACTGTTCTTTTGCTATTTTGTAAAATGTTGTCTGTCTGTTAATGTTTTCCTCCTTTTATTTTTAAAATAAAAAAAAAAAGAAAAAGCCAGGAAAAAAGGAAGCAATAATTTTAAGGGTAAATAAAGTAATTCTGGCCAAGTACAAAAATCTGAACTTGAGGCCACAAGCCAAGGTAAAAAAGGTAACAGGTTAAGTTATCGTGTTTATCTCACAGAGGAGGAAATGTAAAGCCACACAGGACATTAGAAGGAGCCTTAAAAATCCTGTATATAGGATTTTAAGATACACTGTGCATTATAAGAAAAAGTACCCTTCAAAACAGTCTTAAGGTAAAAACAAAGGCAGAAGCAGATTTTCAGTTGGTCATTTTATCTTTCGATCTACATTAAAGCTGATCACAAAGTAGCAGAATGTAGTTTATTAAAGACAACGTGTGGAAGGGGCTTGGGCTATGAGGTCTAAAGATCCCAACTTGCTCAAAGGGTAGATTCAGAATTCCCACCAGCGGGAAAACAAGGCAACAACCCTTAGACTATTTTCCTAAATATCTTTAAAAAAAAAAAAAAAAAACATGGTTTTTAATAGGAGCTGGACTAAATGACAGGAGGTCATATTTCCTTTTAAAGTACCTACATACACATTGAGAATGATTGAACTAAATGCCTTTGTATTGGTGTTTGCTCTTATTTAACAGGTTTTCAGAATTTGGGGTTTTACAGGCCAAAATTTCCAGTAAGAATTTGAAGGTTCTATGGATTTGTCAACTTTTGATTGTCAAGTAAGAACCTCCTCCCCCTCCCCTCTTCTTTTAAATTCAACAGGGAGGGCAGGCGGAAGGAGAGGAAAAGGGAGGTAAAAGGATCAAGATGTGCTGTGTGTAAGTACTAACCGGGGAGCCCTGATGGATGGTAAGCATTCTGCAGGCAGGCGCCAGCCCACTTAGTGACACCAACCCGACTCTTTGAACTCCCTTACCCCTTCCCACCCCATGTCAAAGAGACACAGGCTTCATGCTCTAGAGAGGCCACTCATCCATTTCCACGCAGGCCTCTGGAGTGACAGGTAGGCCTGCTTTAGAGATGCAAATGAGTGACCGGCATCTAGTGGTAAGAAAGGTAACTGCAGGCTTTCACCAATCTCTGGAATCCTTGGTTCTAGGTATGACTAAGTTCAATATCGGACTTCCACGACAACTATTAAAGACAAGCAAACAAGAAAAAAAATGTTCCAGGTGTCTGAAGGCACTCTTCTTGTTCATTCATTCATTCATTTATTCATTCATTCTTTATTGGCTCCTACATTCAAAAAGGATTTAAGGTAACCTACACAACCATGTCATGCAGTGAAACAAAATAAAAATGGAAGCAAGTAGTTAGGATATCTGTTAAAAGGAACAACGATACAAAGCCAGACGGTACCAAAATATGTGTCACAAGTTCTGTGTATTTGCTGATTCGCGGGTCACATTTTTAGCTGGAAGCTTTTCTAGAAAACAACTTGAAAGAGATCCAGCGGCCTCACAACTCGATGCACAACTCCTTCAGTTTAAAAAAATCCACAAGGTTAAAAGAAATGTAAAATTAAAGCTAGCTTTAGAGAAGTGAGGTGTACCTACTACTAGACAAGAAAGTCATCTCTGCTGTGGTGCCATGAAATGAACAACGTCCCTGACAAATAGCTGGTGGGAGATGTGATTATGAGTTTCTCAGAAGCTCCCTGTGTATGAGTGGATCTAACATCTCTGAAGATCTGGTAGCAAAGATAACTGGACACAGGACTGTAGTGTGCTGGTCCAGGTCTGCAGTTTCTGCAGTTTCTGTCTTGGTTAGAAGACACCCTAGGGAGACATCGTCCAGACTGTATGAACTTCAGGGAATCACTACGGTAGGTTATAAAAATGGCCACACTGATGCCTGTCTCCCCGTGTTCCTGACTATGGCAACGTGACCTTGAAGCTTTTCCTACAAAGACACAGTTTCTCTTTCCTCACCCCTTGAGGTCTTGCATGCGTTTGCTCAAAGTCTTGGAACTCTAACACAGTCAGGTGAATAAGCCCAGCGTTTCCTGGTGGTGGATGAGAGGGGTGTGGTCCATTCACTTTGTCATTTTGGTGGGTAGCCATAACTGCCAGGCTTGTGACTGAGGCTGTCTTAGACCAGCCAGCTCCTGGCCAAGCCCAGAGGCATGAGTGGGCTGAGCCAAGATCGGCCACACACGGCCCTGCTCAGTGGAACTGTCCCAGCCGACCTGGTGACTCAAGGCCAAACCGTTACCTTGTAAGAGCCTCTTCCTGCTTCAGACCACTCACCACCATGCTCAGATGGTTTCTCCTTAACAGCTCTTGGGTCTGGATTCTTCTCTCCATCTGTTCTGGTGTCTCCTGGTTTTATCATCACACACACAGAGTCTCAGAGAGACGCAGGGACTGTTCAGGGTCACACAGCAAAATGCACGGGCCAGGGATTCTTCACTCATGTGTGAAGATGGTCCCTTTGGTGTTCTGAGCCTCCACTCCACACCCGCTGCTGTTTACTCAGTTGAGGAGAGGAGACTCAGAAGTCAATGCTGGTATCGTGAAGATGGAGGTGAGAATAACCTAATAATAATAATTTGTAACCAAATTTCCCTTTGGTTACACGCCCTTGGCTAAATGGTGTAGTCTGTCCAAATGTCATTTTGCTGACCTGCAGCAGGGATGTTGGTCATATCTATTGGGGCTGCTGCAACGTTTAGCGCGGAGTGCACACCCAAAGAGATGCATGATTGCCTAAGGCCCAGGCTTGAACTAAGACACTACCACAGCAGGTGTGGCCAGTTGGCAAATACTCAAAAAGCACCTACTATGTGCAGAGGTGCTGGGCTATTTAACAAGCTATTTAACTGTTACTTTGCCAAGGGTCCAAAATCCTGGTTTCTCTCTTAATGCCTGTCTGAACTGGAGTTCTCTCTGACTAAAATCTCTCTAAAAATTCCTCCCAGGAGCACTTTTAATGGGTGAAAAGTCCTTCTTCATTCAGAAGATATTTATCAGGCACCTTGCTTGTTCCAGGCACTCCAGTAGGTGCCCAGGATTCAGTGAAAAATCAGAGGGAATCAAAGCAACACAATCAGTATTAAGTTACTGAATGAAGTCACAACTTGTGAGGCTGCAGGGAATCAATCAGAGCGCAGACTGACATTTATTATAGGCCGTAATCCTTCAGAATCTGTTGACTCGTAACCTGCCCCCACAACCATGGGGTACATGTGAATGGCACACATTGTGGAAGAGAAATTAGATTATCCTTTACCCAAAAGAGTAATTAATTTATACAGTGCATTTGAGGAAATATTTTTATATTAAAACAGTATGGTGTTTAACTTATTTTACAGGTGGCATTTGGGGGAAAAAGGGAGCCATTGAACAGAACCAAACTATGCAAGTCACAAAGCAGAGATTAAAAGCTTTGAAGGTTCTAGAAACATTCCACTGGCTGATTAGCTTCCTCAAGTTGAATGCTTGCTCAAAAGTCCATCCGAGGTTTTGCTCTGGACTGAAAATAAAATAAAAGTTTCTTGGATCCTTGGCTTGAAAATCAATAAATCTCATCCTTTCTAAAAGGTTTTCTGATAGGATCTCTGCTTTGTAGTCTGTCGCCACCCCCAGCCTCCCCAGCCTGGATTTCTCTATCAGTATCTTTCAGAGCACCTGGGATGTGTCAGGTGAGTGCTGGGCAAAGTTCTGGGTTAGGAGTCAACAAAAGTCACAACTGTTGTACCTGGGAAGCTTAGCATCCTCATCTACCAACTTTCCCCAGAAGTCCTCAATTCTGTCGCTCCCTGTCCTCACGGATGCCACAGTGAGCTTTCTGAGGGCCACATCTACTGAGCTCAGGCTTCAATCTGCAGCCCATAGCAGCTTTGCCTGGGATGGCAAAGTCTCTGGGATGTTACCTTCTTTGGTGGGGCACTGGTGGCACCCTAGGATACGTCCCCTGCAGAGCTCTCCAGGTACATCCCCTGTCAGGTACTGTTTGCCCTTCCTGAAAAGACTCCTCCCTTCCCTACCCAACCAACCAAAATCTCCTTCCCCAGCATCATTTACCCATCCAGAACTAACTTAAGAGTCACCTTCTCTTGGACAGTTTTCTCCCCACACCTTAACACCAACTTTCAAACTGAGAAAACAGCCAAAGACGTAACGCTAAGATTACACTGTACATAACTTCTCCGGTTCTGCCATGCACCTAATACTAAGCCCTACATTAGTGGACATGGTACAGCCCAGCACTCACACACCCCAGCCCTCTTCCCAGCTCAAGCCAGTGTCCTTAATCCTTAATTCCCACAGCCAGCCCATCCTGGGGCATGTGCTGGACACTGTAACAGTGGCTACAGGCAAAGCTGCCACCGTGAACCTGGGTCTGAAGCAGAAAGGTAGAAACCATCCCAAGTCCAGTCCACAAGAAATTGTTAAAACAACTGCTTCACCCACCCAGCCCAATCAATGGTCTACAGCTATTAACAATCAAGGTTTTGAGCACCGCCTAACGATATGGGGAAATTGCTTACAATATAATATAGTTATTATCCTCCAACTGAAAATTCACATGATTGGCAAGGCTTGAGGACAAATAACTACAGACAAACACACTTCTGAAAATCAAAAACAAGCAAGAAGCTTGTTGGGGTGGGGTTTTCTTTTCTTTATTGTATTTTTTCTAAATTTCTATCTGTAGTCTCTGTCACTTTCTCTCAATAATGACCATAATTATTCATATCATGAAAGGCCAGATAATGTTTTAGGAGTGAGAGCAGGTTAGGACTGGAAGACATGAAGCAGATGAAAAAAACCCAAAAAAACACCCACTCTTGTAAGAGTTTGCAGGGAGGGAGAGAAGGGGATGAAAAGAGAATTAACATACGCTGTGGTCACATGCCAACTCCCCACAATGAAGGCAATCATGTACTGCAAACATGCACTAACAAAAAATAAAAAAATAAGAAGGTCAGCCAGCAGGGAAGACAAGCTTGTCTCCAGACAATAGCTCAAACTTCCTAGAGATTCTTCTGCAGGCTTTTCAAAGAAAGGATCCGGTGAGTTCGTCTCAGCTGGCTACTCTATCCCCCCACGGGGCTTGGAGGAGGATCCTGGCCACCATAGGTGCTCGAAATGTGTCCTAGGAGCTAAACACAGGCATTTTTTGCAAAGCATACCAGACATCCGAGGATTTGGTGAGGCGATCTTGTCTTAATGCGATGGGAACATGGAAATCACATTCTGAAATATAAGCCTGGGGATCTCTTTTTTCCATTAAATAAGGAATTTCTTGGGATTTGCTGAACATTTCTGTTTTATTCAATACAGAAACTTTTGGGCAAAAGGATGCCAGAAACCAACCTGGAGCCTCAAGCCTCGGAGAGGGTTTGTTTGCTTGGGCACAGAAAACGAACGGGCAGCGTTCTAACCCCCAGGAAAGCCCTTTCGGGGAGACACAGCTAAGAATCCAGGATGTGGATGTGGGATCTGGGGGCTCGAAAGAGGCTCAAAGAATAAAAACAACAAAAAAGTGAGTGCTTCACCGGCTCTGGCTCCAAAGTAGGCACTTTTCACTTTGAATCTTCCTGGAAAATCTGCATCCATCAAGTACCAACGGAACGGGTCCTGCTAATGCGGTGGAAATGCCCACACTTGCGGGGTGGGGTTGCGGGGACTTCTCACTTCTCTCAGTCTTTGAGATCAGCCTCGGGCTCCCAGCAGGCGGAGACAATGACTAAGGTTAAAGGAGCCACAGAGATACTCCTATGTCCTGCCACACAGCAACTGTTATTGTGAAAATGACTAGGAACATCCCAGTGTAGCCTGGGAAACTGCCCAGAGCCACAGAGACCAGAAACAACAGGCTGTCTCGGCTGGAATGAATCTTCCCCGACAAGTCATTGACTCCCTTACTTTGCCTTGAAGATACACCACAACAGTGCAAGGAAGAGAAGGGACTTGCCTGGTGCCACACAGCCGGTGGGCCTAGGGACAGGCACAGTTAGACTTCAAAGCCAAAGGTTCCTATCTCTATCACCACGGTTCTGCGCCCTATCTTACGAAGTAGTAGGAGAGGTGTCTCTGAAAGCTTCTGATTTCTATTCCAGGTTTGCCGATGATTGGCAGTGTGATCTTATCTCACAGAAAGAAGAATTTCACAGAATACTCTCACAGAAGAGTACTGCAAAAAAAGAAGCACACACGGGAAAGCCTTCCGTAAAGCAGAAAGCTTCCTGTAAAAACACAAGCAGCTGTGCTTGCCGTGTGGGGTTCTTGTGTCAATGCACTGGTAGGAGAGTGCGAGGTGTGGAAGACATGTTCAACTGCTGAGCAATTTGGAGGAACTGCTGTCTGTCCTCACCCTACATAGTGTCACTGACTTCCTGACTCAAAGGGGCTGGTATCTTTTACGCCCTTTGTTTCCTTCCCCAAACTACCTCGCTCAACGCCTCACCCCTAAGGAATTTATTTTCTGTTATTGTTGTTCGGTGAGCCCCACAGTTGACTGTGTTCCTTTCCTTCTGCTAGTATGAGGTTCAGAGAAAATTTCTGACCCCTTCCCAGTAGGACCTAATCACATGGATTTTTGACCCCAGTCTTAATGAAACACGTGTTATTTTCTTCTGCCCGAGGTTCTTCTTTGCTCCATTTTCCTCCCTAATTTTTTTTCTTGTGTAAATTTTAAAAAGGTTACTTAAATCACTTTTTAGAATGAAGGTATTATAAATAAATAACTCTGAGAAATAGTCAGCATTGTTGATTATTAGAAGAAAGGAAGGAACAAGAGTGGAGTTAAGGTTTTTAAAGTTTCTCTCTCTCTTCCTACCCTCTTGCCCACCCTCTGTTCCTTCCTCCTTCCTTCCTTCCTTCCTTCCTTCCTTCCTTCCTTCCTTCCTTCCTTCTTCTTTCCTTCCTTCCTTTCTTCCTTCCTTCCTCCCTTCCCCAAATCCTCACCTCACTTCCCTCTTCTCTGCCTTTTTCCCATTCCTTTTAACTCTGACACCTCGTTTGATATTTCCCTTCAAACATGAAACTAAATGGTAAGGAAAAACATAGCGTGGGCCTGGCCCGCATCTGTGAATATCAGAGGACAGAATCTTCATTTCTCCAGGGCTTCTGACCAGTGAAGAAAACAACCATAACCTTAGGTTCTGAAAGTCAGGCCACGATTTGCCCTGGGTATTTCTTGCCAAACATATTTTTTGAAACCAAGACATTTGGGGGAGCGGGTGCTGTTATGATAAAAAAAGACTCAGATGAGATGAAATATTTTTCCATTTCCTCCCCATATTAAAATAACACATGCTCAGTACAGAAAATCTGCCAAATTGTGTAAGCAATAAAAAATGTAATCAACAAAAATTAAGCACAGGGAGAAATATTTTATACAGGAGCCTTAGCGAGAGACTATGACAAGTTCTGGAGACTGCTTCTGCTGGTCCTTGCTTTCACTTTTTTTTTTTTTGTACTGGGAATCAAACTCAGGACCTCGCATTTGCCAGGCAGGCGTTTGTGCCGCTGAGCTATATCCCTGGCGCTTTCACTTATTTTTGTATTTTCTGTGTTATCAAAAGGGTCCTGAATCCCAATTCATTAAGACAGGACGCAGCCTGGCCTTCAGGGATTTCTTATCACATCATCCATGACTCAGGAGTCTCCTATTCCACAGCATTGCAGAGCTCACAGACATATTGGTTTGGGGGCCTCTTTGAAGAACACATGCATTTTACTTTATTTGCAGCTCTCTGCTGACTCCCTGAAAACTTGATGCATGGGTAAGAGTTCTGTGCTTTTCCCATGCAGTGAGCACTTGCATGATGGAGATCAGCAATCCATGATTTAAAAAAAATCTTTATGTAAAGCTGGAGCCGAGGACAGCAAGGTGGCTGATGCTATGACTAGTTTCAGTTTGGTCTCTTTTCACTGGGTAACTTAACTGGTCTTTGTGCTCATTCATACTCACTTTACGCCAATGAAAAAAATAAGCAGGGTAAGTTTGGTACAAAGGTTACATTCCATTAAGGCCTTTCCAATAGCTAGACAGAGGCTACAGACTGGTTCTGAGCTTCCAAATTGCCAAAAGCAAGAGGCAAGCATGATGGGTCATCAAGGTGAGTTTGTGGGTAAGTCAAGCATGCACATGCACACACACACACACACACACACACACACACACACACACACATACACAGAGGCATGCATGCACACAACATGGTGTTCTGTCTTTCTTTCAAGGGAGCCTCCTCTTGTGGATCCTTGGGAGTGCCCCTGTCCCTGACTTTGCAGGCTATATTCTTTCCACATTGCTCTACTGGGGGTTGCTGGAGATACTTGTGACTTTTCCTGGGGACTTATTCCTTGAAGACATCAGCTGGAAATGCTGCAGAGGGAAGATTCCAGAATCACCATGCACTGATCCTGGAACAGGAGCTGGGGGCCATATGCACAGTGTCCTGGCCCTCTTATTGCATAAATTTGAGTTGTGTGCTACATGGAATCCAGCAGGATTGAACCTCAAGGACCATGGTGGCCACTGGTGTGGTAACACAGCTATGCTGGGTCACTTCCCTCCCTTACTGCTGTCCCCCTGCTAAGGCCACTTGCTGGGGGAACCACTGGCACTAGTGTCTTTGGCTAATTCTTGTGGGTCTGTGCCTGGGAGAGCCCAGACAGAGCAGGACTCTGTGGGTGCTGGTACAGAATGCCTCAGGGAGCCCAGTGACAACACTGCTTCCTGTAAAAGTTCCTTGTCTAGGTGAGCACAGTTCCACAGGAGCAATGCTGCTACTACCCAGCACTGCTCTAGGTGTGGGGTCTGCTTCACAGAACAAGCTTTCAGCATTGCTGTGTGAAGTTGAGCCACTAACTTCATTTGGTCTGTAGCTTCCTGATCTCTACCAACAGAGGACTGATCATCGTCCCTTTGGGTTTTAAGATTCCTTGGCATAAAATACACCACCCCTATATGTACTTAAACTTTATGGTGCTCTTGGCTGATGTGTTTTTTAGAGAACTCCAGTCTGTTTTGTCAAGACTGCAAAGTAGAAAGACAGGGAGGTATTCTGGTGGAGAAGAAAGCCAGTGTCTGGAGTGGCCAACACACTTCTCAGTGTGATGGCTGAGGAAGGGGTGTGAGCAGGAGGGGCACTTACACATCAGGAGAGGAAATGACAGGGCCTTTGGAGGCACCGGAAGTCATAACCAACACAATCTGCTTGTGGTACAGGGAATGATGGAGCAAAACAGCTTGGGAGACCAGGATCTGCTCCGTGGGAACTTGGGGCACAATGGTTATCGCCCAGCATGTCTGAGGAATAGAGAGCAATCCTAGCCCCACCATTTAATAAGCTATATACAGAGAGCTACTTCTCTATTTAATCCCCTAATGCAATAATAAACCCTATCACAGAGGGCTGTGCTGGAGATTACATAAGAATATTTGACACCTACCTGATCACAAGGTAGATAGATGTTCAGCAAGTGCTGGAATCTGTTGGCTGACCCTGAATTCAAGAAATACACGGATACCACTTTTGACTACAAACTCATAAAGTAGGTATTTTTACTCACAACTATTTCAAAACTAGTTTGCATTTTTATTTGATTAAATCTCTATAAAGAGAAAGCACACACAACATCTAAATCATGCACCGTTATAGGATAACCATGCCTTAAGGGTACTTGAATTCACTATTGAATTTCAGAAAAAAAAAAAAATCTAAAATAAAACCAAATGAAATGGTTTACTCGTTACTTTCTCTAAGAACTAGCTGTGACCATATCAAGTTATTCCCCTCCTTGGCCCTCCGAGTTCCCATAACTAAAATCCAGGGGCATTGGGCCAGATGCGCTTGAAGAGCTCTTTCAAGTCTCTGGTCTGTTTCAATTCTAGGACCCCTGGGAAAGCAGAGAAATGAGTCCTTTATGTGGCCATAAAGAGACACTTCTGTCTGCCACCATCACACTTACGTTCCGAGCACCCCAGAAATCGGCTCAGAGCGTCTAACCCTTTAGAGGTCCTTTGCTTTTCTTTCCTTGTCAATAAATTAGAGAATGTTTTCCTCCTTGTTCCTGTTCCCCTGTAATTTATGTTCTGCGGTCTTGGAGGTTTATTCAGGGCCCAGGAAAATCTGCCTGTTACTCTGGGCAGATTAATGGCAATGTTTGTTTGCAATTAAACCACAAGAGAGTCCCACGAGCAGAAATCAGAGCGATAGCTGGTCTCTACCATTATTTCCAACCTTTTTCCAGGCTCAGCACAAACTCTGTCTCCCCCCCACAAAACTCCAGCCTGCTCTGGCTACATCTGGCTATTCTCTAAATCATTTCAACAAATGGGCTTTCTGTATTCCATGTAATTAGCACCTTATTATGTACTTTGCTAGGTTCTAATTGTCCACATCATGTATTGGAGCCATGGGTTCCATGAAGTAGACTGTATTCCTTTGATATGGGACCAGCATGGGTTGTGAAATCAGACAGGTGGGGATTCACACCCTAGTTTGGCCCTCAGCACTATGTGGTGTAAACCACTTATGTGGGTATATCCAGCACATATGTGATGCACATATACTGGGAAGCTGTGATTTTTACCAATAAAGTATCCATTTTTTTTTTCCTGGAAACAGCACCTAGGTGTCACTCTGTGATCCAGGAAGGCTGAATCCGATTTTCTGATCCAAATTCAGGATTTTGAGCTTGCTGACTGATACATTTGTCCCATGGATTGGGAGATAAGCATGTGGCTTAAGTCTAACTCAGTGAGAATTAGCTGTGGGGAATTTTTTGGAGTGACAGCCACCAACTTTTTATTCAAGATTCCCAAATCCAATAGGCTTAAAAAACCTAAGGTGGTTTGGTGGTTTCATTGTTGTTTTGGGTATTTATTTAGGTATGTTTTGTATTCAAACTCACTTGATAGCAAAATATGGCTTGATAGAAGGGACACTTAAAAACAAGTTTGTATTAATCTCATTTAGTAGTACTATTCAAACTTGTCTGGATATATTCATTTATTTGACTAGAACTTCAATAATATACAATATATGTTCCACATTACCATCTGAATATCTGAAAAAATCTAAATTCAGAAACACATCTGGGCTTTGGATAGGAAATATGAATCTGTACTGCACAGACTTTTTGCATTTGTACACATAAGCTCCTCTGTCTGAAACATCACCTGCTTATTCCCTCATCTTTAACTGACAAACTCCTATTTATTCTACATGTCCCATCCTCAGTGTCCTCTGGTCTGTGAAGGACTCCCTGCCTTTCTGCAGCAGAATTAGTCATCCTGTTCCCTGGGATCTCACAAATCTTGATCCATACATATTACAGTATGTATTTTCACACTGAATTATGGTCCTCTGTGTGCACATCTGTCCCCCTTGGTGGGCTTCTGGGAGCAGAGACCCATCTCTGAATTTTTAGTTCCTGGTACAATGTCCAATCCAAATAAAGTGGCAAGAGGGCATCTTACCTGAACAACTCCTGGACAAGGCAAAAACAAAAACAAATGTCACAGGATCACTGAAAGTACACATACTTTGTTGAGTAAGCTGGGAGGTCCAAGTCTCGTTTCTATTCCCTGATGCTGCAAAAATTGTGTTTTTCATCTCCGTAGAGAAGCAAAATGAAGAAAAATACAAATAAAGACCACTGATGGAGAGGCCCACCCACCATTAGCCAGGCAGGACTGCCCCGAACTTGTGAGCCGAATGACACTTCTGGGTTGGCACCCAATAAAAAGATATGACCTTTGTTTTTCTCCACTGACTGTATTTCTACTTTGCCGTACTTGCTTTCTCAGGAAAAAGAGCCCAAAATGATGAAGTGTTATTTACATTAACCGTCAGGACGTTGGTCACCCAGCTTTAAGTACTGGCTCAGAATTTTACTAATCATCAAAATGTTTCATAATTAAAAGGCACCCTGCATCGGGTGATCTTAAAGTGCTTATACATTCTTCTTACACATTTTTAACAGCAGTTGGGATTTCCATTGCCTTTGAATAGATTTTCCAGAGTGCTGAAAAGTTATGGTTCCAAAAGAGCTCCTTCATAGTACTCACTGGGTCTCCGTCCTCTGAGGCTCACATCAAAGATTCCTGGTGCACTTTTTCTAGTGGGTCCCCAGCAAAACTGCTGTACCTCTTGTCTCTGCCTGATGTCCTCAGAAGTGATGACACAGCTGTTCACCCCAGTATGATGGGAAGGTTATGTGCCTCATGTATTGGAGGGCTGGGCACAGCAGAAGATGTGGGGGGACAGGAGATGGACTCTCACCTCTAGACCTGAGGCTGCTGTAACAGAATATGCCCAAGCAGACAGCACTGTAAGGCCAGAGCAGAACAGGTGTCCTGGAAGAGGCAGCACTCGGGATAGTCTGGGCAGAAATGGATGTGGCACCACATGCAGGCCCTGGCAATCCTCAGATTTCTTCTCTGCTGCACTTCCAGGGGCAGGAAAACTAGAATACGAGGTTAGGGTCTTTGTTTGGCTCACTGATAGCTGCTAGCAACTCAGAATAGTGCCTCGTGCATAGCAGGCTCTCCATAAGTAACGTGTTGTGTAATGACCTTCAGGGCTTGGTACCACCCTTTCCTCCACCTCCCCCATCTTCCAAAAGGCTCAGCAGTTGCTGTTCAACTGTAACCATCACTATAGGGTAAGTGCTCTTGGAGAACAATCCATATACAGCTGAGGCCTCTTACAATTCGCTTTGAGCACATTTCACATAGCAGGTTTAAGTGGATGATGTAAGCCCACAGACTCTCTTTCAAGTACCCCCAAGCTTTCACTTACCCAAGGGCCTCAGATGCCAAAACCAGGCTATCCGCCCTCTCGCCCTGGGCTGAGTCACTGTGTGGTCCCGGGCAAGCCACAAACCTCTCAAAGATTCCTGTGTGTCACATGTAAAAGGAGCGGGTCGGACTAGATGATCTCTAAGGATCCTGCTGGATAATGAGTCAAGAGACTGGAATTCAGTATTTCAAATCACTTTTTGGCTCTAGCAAAGAGGGTTGCATTTTTTTTTTTTTTTTTGAAAATCTGAGTCCCAGGTCCACCCTTTTGGTGGGAAAACCACAGACTTTCCAGACCCATCCTTTATCAAATGGAAAGGTGTGGCAGACTTGTAGTGGTAGGAATCTTCTTTTTGCTTTTTCTCCTTTCTTGACAGCTCATCCTTATTTTCCCTATTTTAAAGCATCCTAGACATTTCTTGCTCCTTTCTCTCCAATCAGGGGCTTTGCCTCCATCAGATTTGAGTAAGGAATTTGGCGATGCATTTTGAGTTCCGGGCTGGCTGTAAACCTCCCTCTGCAGGATTCTTGTCTCTCTTTTTACTCTGGTGGACACCTCTCACTTCCTCAGCTCCATAAGCACCCTTCTCCTTCCTCTCCCTTCTGCAGTAATTTGACCAATCTCCCCCCATAGCATTACACAACTTCCCTGGCTCCACTAAAGGATCTTCTCCATCAGCTTTGAGAGATGATTTTTTTTCGTAATGTCTGTTGTCATCCACTCAGTATCGGCTCCACACCGAGCACTTCAAATGGAAATTATATTCTTAATCTTCACAATATTCTAAAGTGATGACCCAGTCTGTGCATTCTAAAGATGAGGATGGTGGTGACGGAGGTTGCTGAGCCTGCCTGGGCAAGGACACGGAGAGCCAGAGATTCAAGCTCAGGCTCAGACGTTTCAAGCCCAGGGTCTTCTCTAACTATACTAAAGACAGCAACACCACCCAGGGGTTCATGAGATGCATTTCTACTGGCAACTCAAGCCAAGATTCAGAGAAAATTTTAAAGTTGAAACAAACTGGAAAAATCATCTAATTTTCATGAGTTCTGGTAGAACCTAGGAAATGTGAGAACAACCTCAGACAAAAGAAAGGAATGATATAAAATTATATGGAAGAATGCACATGTCATGCATAGCTATACAATGCAAATGTAAAGTATATCTTTCTAAGAGTTCATGGGACATTTAAGAAAATTGGTATATTTCACCACACAAAGCCTCAGTCTTTTGTTTTAAGGTTGAAACTATAATGTGTACATGTCCCCCCGATCATCTTGCATGAACTTTATTCTACTGTGTGTACTTAACATTCTAGCTAATAGAGAAAAGAGGAGAAAATTGTCATTGTCGAAATATGCCCTTACTTTACTTTGCCCAGCTTAACACTCTCTTTTGCATATTGTTCTGAAGTTTTAAAAACAAGCCTTCCTACATTTGTCTATGGAACGTCTAAGTATTTCTCAAATGCTATTTTTACCTAGGGCTGTTCCTGATCCTCACCAAAGGGTGTGATACGTTTATCAGACTAACTTTTATTTTAGCCTCCACAAATCTAGTTGTTAGCACCGCCCATAGAGGCAGATGGGTCTTACCTCCTATGTATTCCACAGCACTCAATACAAAATCTTACATACAAAAAGGTACTCAACACATAGGTGCTGAATTGAACTCAGAGTTGCTTATTTGCTTTGGTGGAATGCAGGAATATGAAAAATAATAGAGATAGACAATTCCAATGTTTTCTAATACAAAGCACTCTGTCTTTCACATCAGTTACCCATTTTGCTCCTTAAATTGGAGTGGGTTGACATTTCAGCATTCTTTCTGTCGATGCATATTAACCATCTAGGCTAAAGTAAATAAATTATATAATATGCTGGGTAAGCAAATAGGGTTTTTAAGTAAAAAAATACTTTTAAAGGAGAAATACCTAATTAAGCATGCATGCCAACAGTACAGTATAAGGCAATAGGGAAGAAAGACACCCACTGTAGTATCCATTTTTAGACTAAGTTATATTTTCATTTAAAAAAATCTGACTTTTTACTAGTTCACCGAATAGTTTTTAGGGAAGTAATTTTCTCAAAAAGGGCAAATAACATTTTGTTTGAGCCTCTGATATTATGTCAAATTAGAGTATTTAAGGTAACTACAGGAAGGAAAAAGAAGGTGCTCAAGGTCAACCTTTGCATTTGTGTAAATCTTTATAGCTTGCAGAGCACTTTCAATAACATGATCTGATTAAAGTTTCTTATGGTCATTAAGGTAAACATTATCACCATTTTATAGATGGAACAATAAAGATCTAGAAAAATAATTTTCTCAGTAGACATTTGTAGGGACAAAAAGGAAAAGGAGGGGCAAAAGGACAAAAATGTATCTTTCAAAAGGTCAACATGGCAGCCAGACCAAACGTATTTGCTTTTCTCTTTCCAAAATTCCGTGCAGATGGCAGAAAAGACACACATGTGACAGCAAAGATAAAACAAAAAAGGATAAGATCAGTGCATAAAAAATTCTGAGGAATTTCTGGGTAATAGAAAGTTTATGTTGGTAAAAAAGCCCACAGCAGAATAAACTACCGAAACAGTTTATTGAAAAGATGGAAAGATTAAAAACTCAGAAACCACTGTCCAAGGCATAGGAGGGGCTGTGGAGTGAGAGAGATCACTAACATCAAAGCCAGGCTACCTCATGAGTGATTTCAACCAAGCCTCACCCTCAGGCCCACAAGTAGCTGATGGGGGATTTCAACATGTCTCCCTTGAATATCAACAGATGGAGACAAACAATAGTACAGACAGGTAAGGCTTGAACAATTCAACCTCTAATCTTGATTTAATAAGTATATGAAAAGGGCCCAGTTTATTGCAGCACTATTCACACTAGCTGAGGTGTGGAATTCATCCAGGTGTCCACTGATGGACAAATGGATAAAAAGGTGGAATATTACTTAGACATAAAAAAGAATCCCCTCTGTCATTTGTAGGCGCATGGATAGAAGTGGTAGGCATTATGTCAAGTTGACTAAGGCCCAGAGAGACAATTACTGCTCACGCATATGTAGAAGCTAGGAAAAAAAAAAGTTAATATCATAGAAGTAGAGAGCAGAAGAGTGGTTAACCCAGGTTACAAGAAGTGAGGAAAGGAAGGGTGGAGAGAGGGCGGGTAATGGATACAGAGGTTGAACTGGATGGGAGGAATGTTCTGTAGCACAACAGCATAATTATGCTTGACAACATTAATTGCATTTTTCAAAATAGCTAAGGACTCTGGATGTTCCCAACCCAAAGAAATGATATACTGGAGATGACAGGTAGACCAGTTACCCTGATGTGATCATTACACATTATGTATGTGTACTGAATATCATCCTGTACCTTATAAATATGTACAATTATTGTCCATTGAAACATTTTAAAAATATGTATTTTTTAAAAAATTCCTTTGGCCAATTATTAAGAGTGTGCATCAAATGTGAACATTTTTCCTAAGCAATAATTGTAAGGTTTACAAAGGCCGTCTACTAAAGCGAGTCCTAACTAAGCCACAAGTCAAGTCCCAGCAGATCTCAAAGAATTGTTGGGTGTGGTGGTATACTCCTGTAATCCCAGCTACTTTGGACAGTTGTAAATTCCAGGTCAGCCTGGACAATTTAGTAAAAATCTATCTTAGGGGCTGGGGATTTAGCTCAGTGGCAAAAGCGCCTGCCTGGCAAGCGCAAGGTCGTGAGTTCGGTTCCCGGTACCGGAGAAAAACAAACA
>NW_004955450.1:5469656-5471448 GCF_000276665.1 Chinchilla lanigera
AAAAGAAAAAAGGGCTGGAGATGTAGCTCTGTGGTAGAGCACTTTCTTATCATGCAGTCTAAAAGCAAACAAACAAAAAGTCAAAAAAAAATCAATGTTATCACAGTTATCACATTCTTAGAACACAATATATTCAGGTTAGAAATTACCTGGAACTAGAAAAAAAGCTCAAAACCTTCTATAATTTTAGAAACAAAATTAAACGATGCATGGATCAGAAAAAATATGACAATTTTTTAAAAAAAGTGTAACACTTAATGATGAAAATACTATATATCAAAATGCACAGGATGGAACAAAAGTGATCTTACAGGAAAAATTACCCATCATTTAGTGCAGTGCTTATGTTTAGAAAACATTAGAAGATGAAAATTAATGAGATAAACATAATTTTTCTTATTAGAACACATTAGTAATATACAATGGTGAGATCTGCTTTAGGAACTAGTACATGTGTTTAATATATATAGATCATTTTTCATTCCCATTACACTTTCTCTCTTTCTTCCCTCTATCCCCTCTAATTTTCTAATTTTCTGTCACCTCTCCTTTATTCTATTTATTTTGTATATAAGAGAAGCCAGAAACTGGGAAGCTTTCTGACTTATTTCATATAAGATGATGGTCTCCAGTTCTGTCCGTTTTCCTGTGAATGACAGGATTTCATTCATCTGTATGGTGGAATATTATTCCATTGCGTGTATGTACTACATCTTCTTGATCCATTCATCAGTTGATGGACAGCTAGGCTGCTTCCATAGCTTAGCTACTGTGAACTGTACCACTATAAACACAGGTATGTATGGACCTGTAGTGTGCTGCCTTTAATCTTTCTGGAATGTGACCAAAAGGGGTAGAGCTGGGAAAAATGGCAATTCTATTTTCAGTGCTTTGCGGAATTTCCATACTGATTTCTATAGTGGCTGTACTAGTTTGCATTCCCATCAACAATGTAGGAAGGTTCCTTTTCCCAAGTATATATGCCAGCATTCACTGGCTTTTGGTATTCTTGATGAGACCCATTCTAAATGGGGTGAGATGGTGTCTCCAGGTAGAAACACAAAACATAAATTTAAGAAGTTAAAAAGACAAACTAAGATGAAATGAATAAACTCAAAAAAGAAAAAGGAAAAATAAGAACAGAACTGAATGAAATATTAAAAACAAAAACAAAACGCTTCAATGCAGAGGACCCACAAAGCCAAAAGTTGATTTTTCATATACTAGTAATATCGACAGACTTCTGGAGAGAATGGTCAATGAAATACAAGGCACAAATGAGGTCTGTCAGGATATGGGAGGGGCTATGTGGTATTCAAAGATATGTTTTCCAGTGCTGCAAATAATTGAAGGCTATAATGAACATATTTATATTAATAAATTTAGATGAATGTGGTAAGTTTCTGCATATTTAACTTTCAAATATTAATTTCCAAGAATAGAAAATCTTAATTTTCCTATAGATCATCATTAAATTAATGGACTCTAGCTTACAATTTCCTTATGGAAGGAAAACACACCCCAGGTCTAGCCCTGTTTTTAGGTAGCATCTTAGAAATAGATCATAATAACTTTATATAAAATCTTTCAGGCAGTATAAGGCAGTGTTTCAGACATGAATTTACAAGACTGGTGTAATTTTAAAACAAAATCCGAAGGGATAATGTAAGAAAGAAAAATTTACAGGCCACTTTTGAATATGGATTTAAAAAAACTTAAACACTTAAATATGGATTTAAAAATAATCATACATTATAGACCTAATTTAATAAAAATTGAAAGATATCATAAC
>NW_004955450.1:5472413-5482360 GCF_000276665.1 Chinchilla lanigera
AAAAGATTTAACTCCTGTTCATGATTTAAAAATAAATAACAGACTAGGAATAAAAGAGGGGCTGTCAAATTGATATACTGTAGGTATGGTGGTACATGCCTATAATTGTAACATTCTGGGAGACTGAGGCATGAGGTTGACACAGGAGGATTTAAGTTTTAGTCTAGCCTGGACACAGTACTGACTTAGAGTCTGTGTCAAAACAAATGTGAATCAATCAGTCAATCAATCAATAAGGGATGAAGATGTTGCTCAGTGTGAAGGCCCTGGGTCCAATTCCTAGAAGTGAAACACAGCACAACACAACACAACACAACAAAACAAAACTCTTTAACATTTTTTGTGAGGAATATTGCTGTGACATCTTCAAATTTCATTATAAAGAGCAAATGCTGAATAAAAGTTATGCCATTTCCAAAGAATAAGAATAAGGTGGAGTGACTTGCCCTACACAGATTGAGATTACTATAAAGCTGCCATAATTAGAATAATCAACATAGGAAATACAGAAACAAGAAAAATGACACATGCCTATATGGAAAGCTGACTTAAGACTTACAGGGCCATTGGTTAGAAATGGTGGATGCTTTTAATGTGGTCAAAGGGAAAGATTATTCAGTAGATAGTGTTACCAATATGGAAAAAAATTAGATTAGATCCTTTATTCACTCTATATAGGAATATTAATTCTGAGTGTACTAAAAATTAAATGTAAAATGCCAGACTTTAATACTTTTAGAAAATAACATAGGAGAATATCTCTGTAACTTGGGATCAATAATTTCTTTTTTTTTTGTTTTTTTTCTTCTCCGGTACTGGGAACCGAACTCACAACCTTGCGCTTGCCAGTCAGGCGCTTTGCCGCTGAGCTAAATCCCCAGCCCCGGGATCAATAATTTCTTAAGAAATGGTGTTATAAAGAAATCAAGCTGATAAATTTAAATACATTAGAACTGAGGGCTTTTGTTTAGCAAAAGACACTGTAAAGACTTCGTAAGTCATAAACTGAAGAAAATATGGAATAACAAGAAAAGAATTCACATTAGAAACTCCTAAGTAAGTAGTGAAATAGCAAAGAACCAACTTCCAAACCAGGAAATAGATATGAGCAGGCATCTCACAGGAGAAGGAGCATGATTTGCACACAGAAAAGTCTTGACTATGGCAACAGTGAATGACTGGGGAAGCATCCACCGCCACACTGACACTGTTCCATCCCTAACAGATCAGTGAAAACTAACCTGTCTGCTAACACCAAACATTGGAAAACTAAATCCCTGAGAAGACAGACCCTTGAGAATTTTTACACATGCTAACAGAAATGAAAACTGATACAACTGCTGTAGAAATTGATTGCCATGACATTTATTTAGTTGTTAAACAAACACATGCTCTGTATTACCCCACAATTCAACTGCTAGGTGTGTGCTCTACAGGAATCCTCGCACATGGATATGAGGAGACATGCTCCAAATGTTCTTAGCAACATTACTTATGACAGGAAAAAATAAAACCTGGTTTACCAACAGGAGAAAATGTTTCTGATAAACTCTGGTTTATTAGCAGGAGAAAAGATACCCTACTGACGCAGTAGAGTATTATGTAGCAGTGAAAATGAATGAAACACAGTTACATGCATCACTGGACAGAATTAAAAAATCAAGCTGAGGGAAAAAATCAGAATACTGTATTTAGGCAACTCAAAACCAAGGAAAATCAATATATTCTTCAAAGATGCATAAATGTGTGACAATATTTAAAATAGCAATGAAGTGATAACCATGAAATTTCAGGTGTTTGTTTCTGTGGAAGAGAACTGAGGAATACATAGTGCGAAATTTCATTCAGGGCTGAGACTGATTTTTTTTAGCAAGATGGGTTTGGGGGATTCGTAGATATTTGCTTTATTATTTTAAAATAAATTCTTTAAAATCTGCCTATATACTATGTATGATTGAGATATACTTTTTTATTACACTTTTTTAAGAAACAAGAGAAATAATAAAAATTTAAAGACCATTCCTCCACAAAAGGACTGGGTGGTTTTATGACTGAGCTCACAAAGTATGGAGAAAAGGCTAATTCCTCTGTTGTGTTTAAACTGTTTCAAAGCACACAAAAAGATGAAAGACTTTTGAATTTATTTTACAAAACTATCAAAGCTTTAGCATAATGAAAGGTTGCCATGAACCAATGATACTTGTTTACAAAGAAAAATTTTAAGTGAAATATTTATAAATCAAACCTAGTAGCAAATTTAATGAATAAATCGTCATGATTGGATAGTCCATTCTAAACATGTAAAGACAGGCCAACATCCAGAAATCTGTGATATAATTCAGTATACAAATAAAATTAAAGGAAAAAACTCATATAGGCATTTGGATGAAGGCAAAGTGTCTGATAAAATTTAACAACCATTCCTGATAAAAACTCTGAAAGGAACTTAAAGCAGGATAAAATTGTTCTACCTAATCTATCTGGCAGGCATCACACTTAGTGATGAAATATTAGAAGCATTCCCATCTAGGTCTGCAAGAAGTCAAGAATGTTGGCTTCCATTGCATTGGTTCAATGCCACATTCTGGAAAGCTCTTGCAATTATAATAGGACACCAGGTAGAAACTAGAGGCACAGATGTCAGAAAAGAAGAAAAAATCCTGCCATTATCTGCAACTTGCAGGTACACACAGATAAACACACAGACACACACTTACACACTTGCACACACCCTTGGGTTTATGTCTGTAAGTGGGTAGGGACAGTGCTAGGACAGATACACAATGTAAACCATGGCTGGTTTCATCTGGGGAAGGAAGGAAGGGGGAAAGAAGGAAGGAAGAAAGGAAGGAAGGAAGGAAGGGAGGAAGGAAGAAAGGAAGGAACGAAGGAAGGGAAGAAGGAAGGAAGGCAGAGGAGGGGGTGAAGGGAAAGAGGAATGTTTAACTTTTACTCTTTGTATTTGTTTGCTACTTTCGACAGCTTCTATAACTAAGAAAAGCAAAGACTGAAACATCAAATTCTTATGGCCAGAAGCAGTAAATCCAAGTCTCAAGTGAGTTCTACACGCTGGGTTTTTCATTTTAGACACTGGAAAGAGAAGGAAAGGAGGAACCCTAAGCTTTGTGTGGCAAGAATTAGTCATTAAGGTCATTACACTGATCTGTCATTTCTAGTTGCAAACAGCACATTAGGGACTAAGAGTTATCACTGGCTTTTTACGATGGCCGTTGCTGCCTACGAAATAGCTCTACCTTCATTCTTCAGTTTGATTTATTCCTTAGGAAATAATTTCAATAATCGGGGAACCATAAAATGTCCTACCATAGTAGCCTAAATGACACATTATAAAAAGAGCATTTTTTTTAAAAGTAAAGACTGTACATCTGGAATGTCTAGAACTTTCAAGGGCACCCAAAAAGCTCTGACTCAGGACTCACAAGATCCCACTGAGGGACAGACTCCCACACCCATCACAGTGTAGCTCTGGCTTCGGGGCTATGCGTGTCTCCAGAACACGCCACGTCCTTTGTGTCCTTTCTTACTTCTGTGCTGCATGGGTGTTTTCCCTCTGCCTGGAATGTCTTCCATCCTCTTTTACACTGAGCAACTCCCCCGCTAATCAGGAAACAGCTTACACAGCAGACCTGACTGCTCTGCTTCCTAGGTTGGCCCCTGGCTGGCATCTGGGCCCTTGGGCTCAGGGGGGTTCCCAGCAGTCCCAGCTTCCCTGGTTGGCAACACCTGCTTTCCTATCCCAGAGCCCCTATTTTCTTCCTCATCTGCTTTCATATCCGTCCAGCATGTGTGGATATATGTTGACACATTTAACACAACGGTAGCATCTTACCCACATTATTCTGCAATGTGCTTTTCCGACCTAACACAGCATATACTGGAACAAAAAGACATATATTATTTCTTTTCAGTGTTAAAGACTGAGATATAATTCACAAGGTGGTCTTTAAAGTACAATTCAGGGCCGCAGGTGCAGCTCAGTGGTAGAACGCATGCTTAGCATGTGTGAGGCCTTGGGTTCAATCCCCAACACCACAAAAAAAAAAGAAGAAAAGATACAAGTCAGTGGTTTTTTTAGTATAGTCACAAAATTATGCAATGATCACTCCTATCTAATTCCAAAGTGTTTTCGTCACCACAAAGAGAAACTCCTGTACCCACTAGCAGCTAAGATATTTATTTTTAATTTTGATTGGTTTTACCATATCGATCCATCAAAATTAAAATACACATCCTTTAGACCCATTTCTAGTGACTTATTTCACCACAGTATATGGAAACTAACGGGTTTCTCTTTGCCTCCCCTACCCCTTCCCTACATATACCAGGATCTCATTTGTCTCACCGGAGAAGAGAAGTCCAAGTTTGGGACAGAAAACACAGGCCCTAGTCCCACCCTTCCGTCTCCATTCTGTAGCACCCTTTGTAGCAACTGGATCCTGCTGCACTCCTCACACTCACAAATGCACCAAAAGTTCTGGCTTCCTCAAGCCCTCTGCAGGCTTTGAGAGCAGGCCTCCGATCTGTAAGGGTGTGCGCGGCTACACTCGAACCTTGTCAAGGACAAGGACAATCCAGTGACCTCTGCTCTTATGTGAAGACTGCAGCCAGCAGAAAACAAAAGCAGGGACAGCGTGTCTCCAACCGATGCGCCCACCCTATTCCAGATTGTTCTGCCCTTGCCCGGCAGGTACCAGTGCGGAGGATGCCAGCCAGGAAGGCCAGCCAGCCTTGCTCTGCAGCGTGCACCCACTTCTCTGCACCTGCAGGCCCCCACTTTCTGGAAGGACCTTGCACCCCAGAAAGTTGACTCTGCAGACTGCTCCCACGTTTGCAGCTTGGCTACTAGCCCCACACTGAGCATGCAGCCCGGCAAGGAGCCTCGGATGGCCGAAGCCGCTTGCCCTCTCTCCCCTCCTCATGAGTTCCTAAGAACTTCCATGGGGAAGATAATTAAAACCTGCAAGAGAACCAGCTGGCAGAGAAAAAGAAAATCTTGGTGACTGAGGGCCGACACCACATGTTTATGGGTAAGTTTTGCAAGTAACACAGCAATAAAAAAAGAGGCTCTTATATATAAAGGCCACATTCTTCAAAGCTCTGCATAAACGACATTCTTTTTAGGGAGGGGGGCTACTTATGTTCATGTTCCTTCCTTGTCACTTCATTTCCATCGAGGGGAAAGGAATCCTGATTGCACCATTTCCTAGGAGCACAGGAGTCGTGGAGCCAAGGGGACAGAAACACGCACATTCATGCGTGTGCACTCGGGCACACACACGGGGGAAAGCAAGCAAGAAAAGAAAAGGTGCAGGAAGACCTCCCTCTAGCGCGGCAGGGCAGAAGCAGCGGGTGGAAGGGCAGGCACCTCCCCACCTCGCTTGAGTTTTCTGGCCACTGGTCCTGTTATTAAGCATACACACTTTAACTTCAGAGCCACTGGCTCGGCCCTCCTGTCCAGGAGCAGAACAGCACCGAGATTAGGCTGTGGCTGTGTAATTCCCTTTCATTTATTTCTCCTCTGCTTTGCTGACTGCAAGGTGAAGCAGAGCCTTTGCCTCTGCATGTGACACAAGGCTGCCGGCCATGCATTCCACAGTGGCCCTCCCCGGAGCCGGCTGTGCACAGGTAACCGAAGCCTGCCCTTCGCCTCGCTGTTAATAAGAGTAATTGGCACACCACTGAGGAGTGGCTGGAGGGCTGTGATTTGCGCAGGATGGGGGTCTCCCCTGACCATATGTGCAGGCAGTGGTGATAGAAATATTTTCCATATGAGCTTTGCTCTCGCCTGCTAAAGTGCTCTGGGCTGAGCGAGGCCGGCCCATTTGTCATTTTCTTTGCACAGTAAAAAATCAACAGGGAAGTTGCGAACTTCAGCTATAACCGGAGGGCAATGGTTTGCTTGCAGCCTCCAGCATCACTAAACCCATTCAGCTCCTCAGGCTCCCATTCAAGAGCTCAGTCCTCCTACAGGCCAGGGAAATAGCTGCGGAGCAGAGGACGCGGTAACTAGCAGGCGAAAAGCCCACAATAAATGACTCGACCCATGCACTGCGCCTTGGAGGGGCTGAGCAGCAGCCACTCAGACCACAGCCTGCCCTGCAGCGAAAGCTCGCCCTCCACGCTCCACTCAGAGAAGGGAAAGTCATTAGGTTAGGCTTTCAGAGCCAGCTTGGTCCCTGACAAGGCTAACAAAAGGCAAAGCGGTGCATGCCCTTGTGGCCTTTTTTTTTTTTTTTTTTTTTTTTTTAAAGAGATACACTTTTCACTTGGCCTTTCAAAGAGGAAGATGGATTTGGGAGAAAGGCAGCCCTTTCGTTTCTCAGACATTAGTCTGTGAGACTTTCCATCAGGGTGAGGAATGGAAAGAGCAGAGGAGAGGAATTTTGGGCAGGCGGCTCTGCAGGTGAGGGAGGCTGCACGGAAGTGCTTCCCTCCCCAGCACGATGGCTGTCATCCCTTCCAGCCTCTACCTGCACCCGAAATTGGCTTGTGGAGGTAGCAGGCGTGTTCAGAAACGCAGTCAGTAAACCCTGAAGCTACACCAAAAGAGAATAAATCCTCTTCACGAGCCTTAAAACATGCGCCCTTTCTGTGGCACACCTCGGCACCCTCCGAGCCCCACGGGACATCGCTCTCCCTTCCTCAAACCTACAACAGAAAGTTCAACACGGACTCCCCAGCCCCAGCCATCTAGGCAAAAATGGAGAAAAGTGTGGCACCAATCAGGAAAGCAAAGCAACCCCTCTTGCATATACATCCTCTCTCCAGCCCCGGAGGAAAACTCCCAAAAGGGAATTTCCTTTCCTGCCTTTGCACCGGTCTCTCCTGGAAGCTGACATGCCACATTATTCCTTTCCCCTGCAACAGCAGGAGAAACATGCATGCTCCAGGCATCTGTCACCCCAGTGTGACAACTGTTACAGACAGGCTCAGGGTGAAACACGCATAGGATTCTCCAAGAAGAAAAGAGATCTTCACGTAAGAAAAGCCAAAGCAAGCCTAGAAAGGTCATAGAAAACATTATTCTTTGCACACCCTCCAAACCCACTCCCTCTTCCCTCTAGGTAGATAGAAGAGGAAACTCGATGCTGAGAAAAATATAACTTCTGACAAGATATTTTATTTGGCTTACCTCTCCCCCAGGTCTTGCTAACATTGCTGTTTGAACGTGGAGCAATGTTAATATCAGGTAGCTGACAAACATTATTACCTACAGTCAGAGCTACCCTAGAGGAGAGCTCCGTCTGCCAAGTGCTAACAGCTAGCAGATGCACTTGTGTCTCGGGATTCCAGCCCCGGAGCTCCGCTAGGCACCAGTTCCCTCGGCTCGCCCTCACTGTACTGCCCGGCGCTCAGTCTCCGCTCTGCAGAAAACTGGTAAGCTGATCTCTTCATGTAATAACTTCTCCCAGCTGGGGGAGGGGACAGGAGCCAGCTGGGAGCTGGGGGGGGGGGGCTGCCTTTAACAGAAAGCAGAAAGGGGAGGGGCAGAAATGATCAATGTGGAGCCCTGCATATGGTCTCATTCATGAAAAGGGCTCCAAGGTAAGCACTTCACAGGCTGCGGGTGGGATGTGGGGGGCAGCCCCTGCCTCATCCATTGAGGAAGGCAGGAGGCAGGGAGCTGCAGCAGGCTGAGCTCTAGGCTAGCAGCTGGGAGACCTGGAACTTTCCTAGTATGGGATCTGGGGTTGATAAGCTGTGTACATCTGGACAAGCTGCTAGCCCTCTCTGGGCTGTGGCTGATTTTTCACTGGTACAATCAAGAATCGAGTGGATCGCTTCTGAATTGTTTTAGCTCTGATTTGATGGTTGTGGAAATCTACGCAGTCAAAGGCTTCCTTATCAAGGGCAACCTCAAAGAGTAAAGAAGTCAGGGGGATGATGTCCATTCCCTGATCACACAAACCTGAATGCATGGCAACTGGCCGAGCCACTCTGTCCCCTTTTTGCTACATCCCTGGGTCAGTGTGTCTAACCAACAGCCTGAGAAATTATTACAGATGATGCAAAAATAAAGGGTCAGGTGGAACAAGTGAATCCCAGGTGTCTGACAGTGCTGGCAGAATGCGTGGAAATGCAGGTTGGTTCTAAAGAAACAAGAGGTACTTCTGAGTCGACTCAGAATGACTATCAAAGAGGAGCTCAGGGAACAGGCTGGAGAAAGGGCCTGCTACAGCCTATGCACAGCTTCATGACCGACTCTCATTTTGCAACAGAAGGGATCGTGGTGCAAACTGGGTTAAGGATTTTGCCTAGAAACCCAACTCCTGGGTCCTGCTTAGAACGAACATAAGAAACCAGGCTAAGGGTGTTGTGGACCCTGGAGGACAGGATGACTGCATAGGACAGAGAAATAGCCTGCGTTCCTACAGTCAGATGGGTATCAGTTCGAAACCCCAGTTCTACTAACTTCCTGTGGGTCTCTGGGTGGGAAACCCTAGCAGTCCCCACTTGGCCATTCTGTCAAATGGGCAAGGCCACCCCGTGCTTAGGAAGGATGAACAGAGAGCCTGGCATAGCTCATGGCACAGACCGAGTATGTATTAAAGACAGGGGCTTTCTCTTTGATCTGAAATAGGTAGCAGCACTCAGCCCTGGAAAGTGAATTCACAAACACTCGCAAAGCCTCAGCTTATGGGTATTTTCCTGCATTAATGAGGAAACTTTAAAACTAACCGCAGGTAGCAGCCATCTCAGAGTTTATTATCACCAATCGCAGGATCATTTATTAGTGAGGCGTTTGGGGGTGAGGGTTGGGGAGGGTGGGGAGGGAATTTACAACCTCTTTTTCCAGAGCTGTGAGAGAGAGAAGGTATGGTAAAGAGCAGAGAAAAGAAGAAATGCATTTCTTCTTTTCCTCTTCTTCCTTATTCATTATTTTTTTGGCTCATCGCTGAGTGTGTTCTGCTACCTGATCGAAGCAGCTCTGCTACCTGTCTCATAACCTCCTAGGAACACAGGAATTATTTAAGAAAGTCGAGGTTCTTGAAAGACCAGGGATGTTTCCTAGCCAGGGATTGGAAAACTTTCTGTTAAGGCCTGGATAGCAAATATTTCCAGTTTTGTAGGATAACTATTGGAGCAACTATTGAACTCTATCACCATAATATAAAAGCAGCCATAGATAGTACACATGAATGGGCACAGCTGTGTGCTAAGAAAACTTTACCGATGAAAATAGCCAGCAGGCCCTGGCCTAGACATTGCCAGTCACACTTCAGTCCGCTGCAGCTGACTTTTGACATCTCTGCTCCACCGCAAGGGGTCTGGAAATGTCACCAGTGGCCCTCTGTCACGAAACACACAGGCTAATTCTTCAGTATTTATCTTATTTGACTTTTCTGTAGCATGAACTTTTCTGCCCTCTTTTTTCTCAATAGTATAAAATATACTCCACATAAGATTTATCATTTTAACCATGATTAGTTATATAATTCAGTACATTCATGATGTCATACAATCATCACCATTATTTACTTCTAGAAATTGTTCATGATCCTCAACAGAAGCTCTTATTGTATTCATTTCACAGTAACTTCCCACTTCCCTTTCCTCTCAATCCCTGGAAACCTCTAACCTATTTTCTGTCTATGAGTTTGCCTGTTTAGCACTTCACATAAGTGCAGCCATACACTATTTGTCATTTTCTGTCTGATTTACCTGACTTTGCATGTATTTTAAGGTTCATTTAGGGTGTAGCATATCTATATCTATATCTATATCTATATCTATATATATATACACCTTTTAAAGGCTGAATAATATTCCATTGTATGGACAAGGCACATTTTGTTTATCCATGTGTATGTTGATGGATATTTGGTTTGTTTCTATCCTTTAGGCTATTGTGAATAATGGTGCTATAACACAGGTGTACATGTATCTGTCTGAAATATTGCTTAAATTATTCTGGATATATATAT
>NW_004955450.1:5482460-5515969 GCF_000276665.1 Chinchilla lanigera
TATATATAGGAGTAGAGTTGCTGGGTCATACAATAAACTTACATTTAACTTTTTGAGGAACCACAAAACTATTTCCCATACTGGCCACACCATTTTATATGCATGCCATTGATACAGAAAGGCTCATCTCTCTGTATCATTTCTACTTTCCTAATACTGGCCATCTGGATGGGTGTGAAGTGTACGTCCTCCTTTTTGAACCACTCTCCTTCCATAGCAGCTGACACCACTTGCTAGTTCTCCCCTGACCCCAGTTGCCAAGATTCTTGAGTACTATGAGCCCAGCATTACTACAAGGGGTTTATATAAGTTAGACTAAAAGACTTGTCCCGTGTCATACAGCAGTAGGTGGCAGAGTAAGTGTTCTAGCCCAAGCAGTCTGTCGCCTCCCCAGATTCCAGCTCTGAACGCCAGCATCACACCATCACTATTTCTTCCAGACACTCCCCATTCTCCCTGACACCTCCCGGGCCGAGGTCCCGAGTGCCTGTGCTCTAGGTCCCTTCTTTTCTCTCCCCACTCTCTTTGTATCATCGTCTCATCCTTTCACTGTCTGCAGCTCCCCTTTACACACCCACAGCTCCTGATCTACCTGTAGCCAGGAGCAGGACATCCCTCCAGGTGCCCAATGGCTATGGGATCCCGTAAACGTATTCTATTTTTTTATTTTTATTTTTTGGTTTTTCTCCGGTACCGGGAACCGAACTCACGACCTTGCGCTTGCCAGGCAGGCGCTTTTGCCGTTGAGCTAAATCCCCAGCCCCCCGTAAATGTATTCTAAATGCCACAGATCTAAAGCAAACTTCTACATCCCTGAAGCCTCCTGTTTCCTCCGTCTTTACCAGTGACATTATTCATCACATGGTGCCCAGAGGCTGAAAACGGGATGTTACCTTGGTCCTTCCACTCCTTCACTGCCTTATCCAAACCATCACCAGGTCTTACTGTCTCTCCTTCCAGAAATCTCTCCAGATTCCTCCGGCCTTTGCTCCCATCCTGCCCTCCACCATCTCTTCTAGGCTTCTGTAGCTACCTCCTTACTCTGCTCTTTCTTCCTCCTAGCCTTCTTCTTCCCCAGCACAACCACTGGGATTCTTCTAAAATGTGAGTCTAATCGTGTCACGACTGTGGTTTTTAAAGAAATTATTTTGAAATAATTTTATAGCTAGAGGATAATTGTAAAGATAGGACAGAGTGTCATGATACACTGTCACCCAGCTCTAATGTGAGCATTTAAATGACCATGGTACATATATGAGAATTTGGAAGTTAACATCAGTATAATAATACTACTTCAACTGCAGATTTTAATGAGATCCCCTCCCCCAAATGTCCTTTTCCTGTTCAGTTCTAGAAGTCTACCTAGGACACCATATAGCATCTTACTCATGGTTCCCTCAATCTCTTCAGGTCTGAGACAATTTCTTAGTCTTTGTTTTTGGTTTTTTTTTTTTCATGTCCTTGATATTTTTGAAGAGTACCAGTCAGGTAATTTTTAGATTGTTCCTCAGTCTGGGTTGGTCCGATGCTTTTACATGATTAGACAGGGGTTCATTGGCTTCTGTGAAGAACACCTTCTCGTCTCATTCGACAGGGGCGTATTCTAGTGATAGAATATCGCTACCTGGTGACGTTACCCTTGACCACTCGCTTGAAGTGGTGTTCACCAGTTTCTCCATGGTAAAATTACTCCTTTTCCTTTTCTGTATTCTGTTCATTAGAAATGGGTCAGGAAATCTAGTGGAATTAAGGTCCACTTTCTGGAGGTGAAGTATCAAAGAATACTTGGACATATATTAAAACTATCGTGGTAATTAATAAATATATTGAGGCATTACTTTGAGGCTTTGCAAATATCCTATTTCTCCTTCAAGTGGAATACACTAACTGTGATGTCCATCTGCTGATCTTGTAGTAGTAATCATTACAGTAGTGTGCAGATGGTGGTTTTCTGTGTCCCTCATGCCTTCTGCTTTTACTTGTTGGATTCATCAGTATGGAAGATTTATCCCTCCTATCCCATTTATTTATTAATTCCGTCACTTATACTACCCTGCTTCTTGAAATCTTTTGAAGCACCCATAGGAATGAAGCCCAACCCCCTTAATATGACAGTTGGAAGCTTCTTCCTTCTGTCTTTGTTCATGCTCTCTTTGCCATCCCACCTTCTGGAGCCACAAGAAATCACCCCTAACTGTGTCATTGTGTTCCTTGTCCCCCTTATGCTACCCCTCGCTCCAGAATGCCATCTCCACAGCATCATTAAATTAGTATCTTTGCTCTTGGCCTCTGAGAACTCAGCTCAAGCTGTTTTAAAGCACCAATTACTGCAAACGACACAAATGGCACCCGTAAGAACTAACTGAATACCTTGTGATATCTGTAAGTGAGATACTCTGTAGCAGGTTAGAAAAAAAGCAAAAACTGAGGTTGCTTCCTTCTCACCATAGGAAACATCACAAAAATGTATTACAAAATGAAAAAGGTAACGTACACAACAGTGCGATCACTGTCCTTTTATCCACATATACGTGTTTGTAGTCGTTTGCATAAGTAGTAACTATTGGTAGAAGAACATTCTCCAGCTATCAATAGCTACCCCCAAGGAGACAGAACTGAGTAGCTTTAGGGCAGGAACAGGAGGGAAATTTTTTACTGTCTTATCTGTGCCATCTCAAATGGTGTGACTATGCCACACTGCAATGTAGTTATAAGCAGAAAATATACTCACTACCAACTTGAGGCCTTGCCACAAAATAATGTAAAAATCTCTCATTCACCTGTCGCTATGCTGATTAGATGCTGAAATGGTAATAGCTTGAATATACTGCTTTAAGTGAAATATAGTATTCAAACTAATTTCATTAGTTTCACTTTACTTTTTTCAATAGGGCTATTTGAAAAAAAATTTAAATCACATCCATTTCTGCTGGATGACACTGCTACATCCATACTTACTGAACTGTCAAACATATGAAATGCACTGCTGTTCAAAAAGTAAATGAAATAACAGCAATAGGAATCATGAATGGCTGAAATAAATGAACACATATGCAAATCTCCTCCTCTCCCACTGACATTTAGGTGTCGCCTTTTCTGGAGCTACACCTCATTGGACTCCCTGCCTAGTGCTCCTGGCCTCTGTCTCCAGCAATGTCTGATGGGTTCCAGTGTAATGTTCTTCAGAATGCACTGTAACTGTTCGTGAGTGTATCTGCCTGCATCAAGCACTGGCGACAGCTGAGGTGTCTTTCTCTGTGTCCCTACACCCAGGGGACAGTCCACCTCATTCTGCATGTGCTGCATAAGGGGACAGACAAAGTGGAGAGTCTCACGGTAAACTTTCATCTGCTTATGCTGGGAGGAGAAGTTTCTCAAGATACCTCTCAGACCCCAGGAAGGGGAAAAGAAACAGGAAAAATACCCATAAGTTTCCATCAGGGAAATACAAATATTTCCATGCTAACTTTTCAGTGACCTAGATAGAAAAACCAAGTGAGCAGGGGCTATACATAAAAAATGACAAAAACCAATGTCTACAGTCTAAAAACCACACATCTCATGTAAAAATATAATTATGCACTTCTGTCTTACTAACAAAGAAGAGTAAATCTACAGCAGATTTTTACCTCTAGGGCTGTTTTGTTTCTTGTAAAGAATGTCTCTCTCTTTATGAAGGAAGCAGGGAGATAGAGACTTCTTCAGAGAAGTACACATTGTATGGCAAAACTGTACCAAAGTATTTACTCCTCCATGCATGCATTGTGTGGCTAGGTGGGGAAAGTCTCTTTCAAACAGGCAGTGGACTCCCTGGGAGGTGGGTTAGTAATTAATGGTCCCTTTGTGTGAACCAAAACATCATTAAATAGTCACAGAAGTGGGGAGGGGGAAAGCATTTTGCTGCTACCTTTCCAGCAACTGCTCTTCACTAAAAATAAGAAAAATTGTGAGAAGCTACAACAAAGGGAGTCACTGTGCCCTTCTTACCCTTCTCTGGTTTGCACCAAAGCCTGGCTGCATGGGCAGCTGTAAGCAGCAGGGCAGATCTGGGGCCAGGTTGGGCACTTTCTGGATGCACTGAAATGAGGGCTATGCTGTGTGGCTCAACTAGGTTCAAGGCTCTGGAGTTGAGCCAAGTGTAGGGCCACCAACACCAGCAGGAAGATCTTCATACAGGTGTACAGGGAAGGTTTGTCCTCACTCTGAGAGCAAAGAGGGGGATAATTCAGAAGAGGCATTGTAGCTAATCTCCTATTGACTATCTATTTCCACTATTTGCTCTAAACCAGAAGTTCTCAAAATCTGGTCCCTGGGTCAGCACCATCAGATAACTTATGAGGAAAGCCCACCCCTGGCTTACTGAATTGGAAATTTCCAGGGTAGAGCCCACGGACTTGTCTTAGGACAGAAACACGATGGCCATGCAAGTGCTCGAAGCAGGAATTCTCTGCTCTGATTTATTACTATACATCTGTCCTCAGCAGTGACTCACTGTCCAGTAAATTTAATTCAAGTTGTATAAGCTTAAAAAATTATTTTATAAAGATTTACTTACAAACTGTGACTGCCAGATATTAAAAGATAACATGAAGCTATAAAAATTCAAATAGACCCAAATATGACCAGTGAAGAAATAGAAAAATCATTTGCCTAACTGAATATGTAGGAGGACTTGTACAATCAATAAGTTGATTCAAATTATCAAGGGAAGAATGGAAAAGAGCTGGGAATATGGCTAAACATGGAGAAGGACCTAAAGTTATTTCTTTAATTTATACCATCGGTCAAAATAAATTACAGGTGGATTTAAGGTTTTATACAAGCAACAGTAGTAAGAAAACAGTAAAAGAAAGTAGCCAATATTTCTGTATTCTTAGAGTGGAGAAGGACCTTTTTACATAGTTCACAAAGTCATAAAAGAAAAGGTTTAAATATTTGTGTATATTTAAAAAATTCTGTAAGTAAAAAAACAAAACAAAACAGAACTAAAAGTCAAATGCATGGCAGCAAATATATTTCACTTGTTCATTTACTCAAAGTATCAGTATGTATTGTGTGTGAGAACCTGGAAATACAGCAATCAGCAAAACAGACTCATTCCCTGTCTTTCTGGAGGCCAACATTAATAAAACCCAACAAATACATTTGAAATTGCAATAAGGAAAGTGCTGCAAGGGAAAGATAGGTGGTGATATAAGAGGTCAGTCCTCATTAGGGAGAGTGGCTGGTGGGAGAGCAATAATGGCTTTCATGACAACCACAGAGGGAGCAGGTGCAGATGAATAGAGGTTGAGCAGGAGGACCATGGCATCAGCTTGGGCTGAGGACAAAGGGAGGGGCGAGAAAAAGAGTTTTGATTTTTTTTCCTAACAAGAATCTATTGTAAGGGCAGGGGCAGCAGTTACAGGACAAGCTTTGCATTTTGCAAAGCCCACTCTGTTATATGGAGAAAGGATTGGAAAGAGACAAGAGGGGAAGCTGGGAGACCAGTCAGAAGATTATGGCTGTAATCTGGATGAAAAGGGCTAAGAGCTTAAACCTGCATGGTGGTGGGAAGAAGTGAATAATTTCAAAGCCAATTATAAGAAATAGAATGGGAAAAGTTTCATGTGTATGTTTTTTAAAAACCTCAAAAATGAAATAAAGACAATTTTAATAGTGAAATACTGGATGTAAGGTCCAATCATAGGAGAATGGCTAAATACACTAGGGGAATAGCTAAATACACTACTGGCATACCCAAAAAGTGAAATCCTACTCAATCACTTAAAATGACCATGTCATATATTCACTGATAATGAAAAATTCTGATGTTATGCTTTAAGACAAAAGTAGACCACACCAGTGAGAAAGAACAGTCTTTTTCACAAACAGTGCTGGGATAAGTGAATATCCACAGGCAAAAGAATGAAATTGAACCCCTACCTCACACCACACATGAAAATGAACTCCAAATCAGACTGTACAGCATGGTGACTAGAGTTCATGACAAAACACTGTAAACTTGAGAAATGCTGAGGTAGACTTTGAGAGTTTTCACCACAAAAAAGTGAGGGCATACATATTAATTAGATGTAGCCAATTCCACAATATATATATATGTCAATACATCATGTGGAATACCATCACAAATTTTCACCTGTCAATTAAAAATCAATGAGTCATAAGCTGTGGTAGGTGCCCAATATGTCCATAAGATGTCCATGTCCTAATCCCTGGAAATTATATTACATTACATGACAAAGGGGATGTAAAGTAGCAAATGGAATTAATGTAGCTAATCAGATGATTCAGATAAGGTAATTATTTTGGGTTGTCTAGGTGGGGCCAGTGAATCACAAGAGTCCTTAAGTATGGAAGAACAAGGCAGCTGAGGAATCGGAGTGGCTTGATGTAAGAACTTGGCCTGCCATTGCTGAAGATGAGAAGAAGCCATAAACCAGGGAACATGGGCCTCTTCCTAGATGCTGGAAGAGGCAAGAAGATGGACACTGGCCAACAGGCTGCACAGGTATGCAGTCTTGCGCACACCTTGATTGCAGCCTGATGAGGTCTATTTTACACTTCTGACCTTCACAATCGGAAGATGATAAATTTGTATTGTTTCAAGTCACTGAGTTTGAATTCATTTATTACAGAAGCTGCTGGGCACTAGCATATAGACTTAAATATAGGAGCCTGAAAGTTTAAAACTCATAGAAGAAAACACAGGAGTAATTTGATGACCTTGGGTTGGATGAATGGTTTCCAAAAGTACAACTGACAAAGGAAAATGTAAATAAATGGGACTCTATCCAAATTGGAGACTTTTGTGCTGCTAATGATGCTATCATGATAATGAAAAGGTGACCCAGAGAGTGACAGAAAATACCTACAAAACATATCTGCTAAGGAATTTGCACCTAGAATATATAAAGAATTCTTACAACTTAATAATACAGTGGCAACCCAGTTACAAAATGGGTGAAGGGTTTGAACAGACATTTCTCCTTGAAAAGATGTAGTAAGCACAATAGAAGTTCAGTATCATTAGTCAGTACACTAAAGTCAAAACCACAATATATTACTTCATACCCACTAATCAAAAATACAGATAATACAAATGTTGACAACAGAAGAATAATGATAACATTTAATGTGTCACTGGGCACTGAGCTAAGAGACCATGAGTGGATGGTATCATTTAAATCACAGAACAAGGTGACAGGTCAGGTATTTTTGCAGATGAAAGGACCACGGCTTAGAGAAGTTCAGTTCATGATCACAGAACTGGTTATTCAGTGGCAGAGCAGAATTTCAAACCCAGGAGGGCTCTGTCTCCACAGCTGAGAGTCTTAACCCTTGTGTCATGGATGGGTCCATTTTTGAAATATGTCCTGAATTCTTCCACTTCTGCCCATCTTCATTGTCTCCACTGGGTAAGGAACCATCTGCCCAGACTTTTTCAGTCAGCTCCTGGTCTCCCAGCTTCTACTCTGAGTGATATTTTAAAACAAACATGGCAACAGGCCATTCCTTTATTACTCCAAAGACTTCCTCCTGCCCTTGGGCCTGAATCAAGAGGTCCTTAACCAAGCCAGATACAGGAAGCCTAGTGGGATCTGATCTCATCCCATACTCCTCATCCTTTCAACCCCTTCCTGTCACCCTCTGGTCTCAGGATCTCTCTCCTCTCTTTTTCTCTCTTCTTCTCCCTCTTTCTCTGTCCTCTCTCTTTCTCTCCTCTCTTCTCCTTCCTGCTGTACACATTCATACTTGCTTTTCCTGTGGCTATAATCTCTTCCCATCTTTCCTTACACAAGGACTACTCATCTTAGAGTCTTGGATAGAAGTACACTTTTCTAGTGAGGCATTTTGACCCCCAAACCTAAGGCACCCCCCCTCCCTGCTTCTACCCCCATGCCATTTCCTTCTCTCCCAGCCCTGCACTTCTGCTTTGGGTCCTTTCATCAATCACAGTACGGATTTCCCAGGTGTTAATCTCCTCAGCTAGACCACAGTGTTCATAAAGGCAGAGTCAAATATGTTTTCTTCTGGGGAGAGATGGAGGGCGTGGCACGTAGCAGGTTTCAATACACATCTATTGGTTGATCGCATGAGTGAAACAGGGCAACACTACTGTAACCCGAAAGCATAAATCAATTACATGTGGGATTTCCCTAACCAAGGCAAACTGGACGAGGAAACATTTTAGGGAAAGATCCTTTCTAAAGTTCTTCAAATCACCAGCACATCGGCTGATACCACCTTGGAGGGATGGTTATGTTACCACGTTTGTGCTCGGTAACGAACGATCACTTTTTTTATATGTGTGGACATGCCATATTTAGCCCCAAGTAAGTAGCAAAGAGACCACTGCTTGGCCTCGTCAATGAACAGCCAATCTCCAAAGTGACTTCTGACCCTGGACGTCTTTTCCTCCTTCACTCTCACGTCTTCTTTCCCGCTCTCCTCTCTGCCCGTTCCCAGCCACAGGAGCTGGGTGGTAAGCCACGCAGCCTCGCCGCAGTGAGTTGGGGGTTTCTAACTCCTGAGAACCTCCACCTGCTGGAACCAGCCACAGTCTGGGCATGGAGTGTCAGGGCCACCAGCTGCTGAAGCGGCCATTCCCAAGGCTGGCTGTCTGCTCTTCCACGGGGTCCCCCCGTCAGCTTGCGCGCAGAACTCGTTTGTTTGTTAGGAATAATTTTCCCAGAACTGTTTTACTTTCTCCCCCTGCCCCCGCCAGAAGAAGTATTTGAGGAAGATAACTTGAATACTGCAGCTCCCAGCAAAAAGTGACAAGAAAAAAATAAACAGAGATGGCAAAAGTGATGCCACAGCAAAGACACTGCCATCTAGCACCATCGGATGAGGGATACACAGCAAAAAATGCTTTACATGTTTCTGAGTATGATAATTTATGCTCCTTAGCATAATTCCTCAGCAAACCCCAACAAACCAAGCCATTCAGTAAAAGTCAAAGATTTTAATATTTCTTGCATGCATTAGTTAGCACTTATCATGTCAACATTAGGCTGGGAGATAGATATGATTACCATTTCTCAATCCTATGATAAAAATTTCCTTCATTTCACATTTGATGAAACTGAAGAGAAGGTAAGTAAAAATTATTTTCAGTACACTCTGTTTAAGATAACATAAAAGTATCGGGGGTACCTGAAACCAACATTTCATAATTTTCTACTTTTTGAGCTTCTAATAATTTAGAAAAAAATAGCTTCCTTTATTTCTCCTGTCTTTACTAATCTCTCCCTTCTCAGGGCAGCACCTGGCATCAGGAGTGTTTAAGTTAATTTAAAACACAATACTGGTAGTTAATCACTAACCCCAGCTTTCAGGTGAAACTGTTAGGGGAAAAATCAAATAGACCTCTTGCTGACAGATATTCCTTATTTTGTGTGATCAACATACAATAGCATATTTGAATAGATAAGCCAATTGGTTAGTTTTTATGTGGAATTACGACATTTGTTTTCCCATGTTGACAAAATGTGAAATGACGCTGTCACGTTTGGAAGAATATCAAGGACTATCCCAACAGAAAAGCTTTTAAAGCTCACCCCTGTGTTATCAAGTTTCTAGTGAAGGAGAAGCTAGCTGCTGTACCAGGTACTCCTTGGAGAGTCAATGGCCTGAACAGAGCTTTGTTCTCGCTTGGGTGAGGTCCAGATGCTGAGGCAAGGGAGTGCTGGTCTACCTTATCCTTGAGGCCCCAGGGTGCTAGAGGTTCTGTGCCCTTCGATGTGTGATTTCCAGGGTCACCCTGGACATTCACATCCACGTGGAAGAGGGAGAAGGGGAGACAGTGGAGGCTGGTAGGACTGGCCCACCTTCCACAGGCTACACCCAGCCACAGAAGGCTGGGAACAGGGCCACGCAGCAGGCCTGGGACAAGAAAGAGATTTGGCAAACAACTTGATCATCTCTACCATAAGAGGATCTTCTGCTGGTTTTTCACTGTTACTTGTATTAGATAAAAGTATGATGGGTGAACAAAGATAACCAATACTTCTTTGCTTTCCGTGAGGCCTAAACATCAGCTGTATACAGTGTCAAGATTTCCCTTTTGCCCCCACTTTATCCAAATCCAGCCAAGAAACCTGACGAATTCCTTAAAGCAGCATTTCTCATGATCCAACAGCTGATGTTCAGATATTTCAGTCTCTGAAACAGAAGCTGCGGCCCAGTGAGGGAGTTTGGCGTACATTATGGGATGCCAGGAACAGAACATTCATCAAGTGCCTGCTCTGCTGATGCTAGACACACGGCACCTTATTTAATTTTAAAAGCCCTCAGGAAAGGACTTCACTTCCACTTTCCAGAGGAGAAGGCTGAGCTCACTGGAGCGGACAGCTATGCTGGAGCCACAGTAGTGGTAAGGGATGACCTCAGTCTAGGTGCTGAGTTCACCTGTGTGCCGCTGGACCACTGCCTCCTGTGGCCACCTGTGGGGTTGCCTGGGCCAGGGAGTGGCTGACAGAGGCCTCCAGTGGCCGCTCCTGATGTTCTCACGGGCCGAGACTCCCAGAGTCAAGGAACCCCAGTATCAGAAAAGCTGGCACAGGGACAAGAGCACTCACCTCTAATCCTTCCGCTGTCCCTGACGATGGCAGAGGGGGAGCGCACAGAGTGAATTTCCAAGTTAGCTGTCTCCCATTTTCAACTTTTATGAAATCATAATCTTTTATCCAATCATAACCACTTTGATGGCTGGGGATATAGCTCTGCAGTACAGTGCCTGTCTGGCAAGCATAAGGTCCTGAGTTCGATTCCCAGCACCAAAAAAAAAAAAAATTGGAGGGCAATCACAACTACTTTGGCTATCTGCCTGCGAGCAGAAAAATTCCAGGCTTTCTTCAGTCTGATTTGAACAATTTCCCAGGGCTCACGTCTAGGATCTATCAGGTAGGGCATTAGGGCATGAACCAAAACATAGTGGAAGGCAACAAAACCCCAAATAACACTAATGAGGAAAAGTAGAAAAAGTTGAAGAAAATACAAAAGAACAATTATGAGTGCTAACTAAAGTGGCATGTGCGTGTGCCTGACGCCGGGGAGCCGAGCAGTGATTTGTAACCTTTCCATGTGCACCTGTGGAGTGCTTTCAGCTTCCCTGCTTTCTGGCTGTACATGTGGAGGGCACTGAAGGTGAATGTTGTAAACACAGAAGTTACAGAAACTTCCACTGTTGTCACATGAGCCACTCTGGTTGTCTTCCGTTTGAGAAGAACTGGTTTCTTCCTTGGCCAGGTGTTTTTCTTTTTTTTAACGAATGGAGTTGTTTGTACCTTTCAATAAATGGCAGCCTCAGTCCACGTGTGCTACTGTAACAAACTCCTTGAGACCGGGTAGCTCAAGAGTAATGCACTAGCAGGTCTGGTCTGTGGTGGGGCCTGATTCTCCTTTTGAGTCTTGCATGGCAGAGAGCAGATGGGCTAAAAGGCTGAACCTTGGTGAAGGCTCTTTAGAAAGGTCCTGACCTCATTCATACAGGCAGAACCCCGTGACCTAATCACCTTTGAAAACCTTCACCTCTTAATCCTACCGAATTGGTGATAAAGTTTCAACATGAATTTTGATGGACATTCAGACCTGATTCCTGTCACTTTTCTGTGTGCTTAATGTGACACTCTGCGTCTTACCTAGTGCATAGCACTTTGTGTTTCCTTCTTAGCTGGATCCATAACATGCTTGATTCAACACCCACTGGACAGACACTGAGAGACTCTATCTAGACTGAAGCAAAAATACATTTCACACACAGATCAAAACTCTGCAGCGGACCCGTGTGCCCCTGCTAAGCAGAAGCCTATCCTTGGCTCCAGGGATCCACATTACCTAACTGGAAATGTGTCACATAAAAGCCATGGTATTTGCAAAGCGAGGTATTAAGCTCCTTTTCACATGTACAGTCCTTCGTCCTGGCCGTAAATACACCAAGGGCGATTCAACTTCAGGTCACCAAAGCAGCACTGAAGAAACAGTTTATTTCAAGAACAAAACAAAGCAAAACAAACAAACAAACAACCAAATTAAAAAAAAAAAAAAAACTTCAACACTAAACTATAGACAAGGAGAGCACAATAAAACTGCCACGAACGACTGCATTTCTGTCTACTTGGTAGACCTTTAAGGGACTGTCTCTTCACAAGAAAGAAGTCGCACAGGAAAACGTTCTGCCTGTGCCAGTGATGTGTGATTTACGAGAGGAAATACTTAGAGGCTTAAGGGACCTTTGCAGGGAGCCTAGAAGCTGGCTGCAAGTTTGAAGACATTTGCATTCCCTGGAATCCAGGCTCATTTCTCTCTGGGAACCACCAGGAAGTAAAGTCCATAAACTGAAATTTTAAAAGGACTCTGAAGCGGGCAATGAATCAGAACAAAATGGAACTTGGTGCAAGTGAGCAGCGATTTATCGCGTAGTTGTCCCGGCCTATGGGGAGAAAGTTCAGACATTTCCATGAAATAGTGATGGGTCAGTAAAAACACTTTAATGTTGGGGAACAGACCCAAGAGCGGACCAGGCTGGCTCTTATTTCCTTGGCGCAGTCGATTTACTGGGTTTCTGCAGTGTGTCAGGTGCTAGAAGACTCTGGTAAGGGACACACAGGCCTGCTCTTGGGGGGACTCAAGATCTACAGGGAGTGGGGATCTGGTGAGGCTGTAGCTACGGTTGCTATGGCAATACTACAGCGCCATCAGTCTCTCTCCCTAGCCCTTGATCAAGGACCACGGTTTCCCACTGCACTTCCAAACCCCCAAGGGACTCTGTCTTTTTTCAGATGATTTAGGATATAAACTTCTGCATCTGGGCCTGTTTCCTTACAGCTGGAATGTTCCAGCCACGGACCGGGATAACACTGGTAGTAGTCAGTTATTTCCAATTCCATATTTGGGGAACCTCCCTTAAAACCTAACAACTTTGCATGAAGTTCTTTCTGCACTGCAAATCTATACCTGACTCTTGGCCTCACGGTTTGCATAAACTTACCCATTCACCTTATCTTATTCATTTATCTTATTCACCCATCTTCTCTGCTGTCTTTGGGCCCAAATGGCCTGACCTCACCCTGGTCTGCATGTTCTCCACTGCCTTCTGGACATTTCACTCGTGAGTCTTACCAATGTTCTAATCCAAAGCACCTGTACCTAAATCTGCACTTATGTCAGTTTTAACATTTGATTGCCTGAAGTCAAAACCTTGGTTATGCCACGCCTTTGCCCTGCTTCCTTGGGCAGCTACTTGAATCTCTCTGCACCTCATGCTTCTTATACCAGGCATACAGTCAGATGACTAAGACTACCTAGCTCTTGTGGCTGTGTTGAAAATTAAATGAGAGTTTACATGTAGTGCACTGACCATGGGGCCTGGTGCCTAGGAAGTACTCAGGAAGTCTAAGCCACTTTCATTATTCCTTGCAGAACTGATGTCTGTATTTCCGTAACAGGTAATGACTATTTTTCACATAAGTGAGGCAGGGAGAGCTAATGTCTGGAGGGTCTAAAATTACTGTGGCCATTGAGGGGCTACACGGAGGGGGCAGAGGAGGGGTGGGATATGCCATATCCCGGAAGGGTCTTAGCTCATCCCCATCCTCCTCGGCTCTGCTGCCAGCCGTTCCCAGCACTCTTCCCTGCTTAGCCGTCCTGCAGCTAAGCATTCTCTCCACGCTGCGTGAGAGTTCGCCATGCAGGGGCTCCCAGCGGCACGCTGATTGAAACTTGTTTTTTTTTGTTTTTCTCCGGTACCGGGAACCGAACTCACGACCTTGCGCTTGCCAGGCAGGCGCTTTGCCGCTGAGCTAAATCTCCAGCCCCAGATTGAAACCTGTTAACCACCCCCTCTACAGCAACTTCTGCTGTCAAGAAGACACTGGAGAATGAAGAAACCAAACCACCGGACAGTTGCACAGATTCTTAAAAATCAAGGAGTTCCTGTGCATACCCAAGAGTGGCTTCAGCCAATGCCAGTTGCTGCGGTCAGTCCCTGTGGCTCTCTTGAGGCTGGTGTGGGGACTCAGGAAGCAAACCTGGCTTTTGGTGGGCCACTGCATCAATGTTCCTCCACGTCATCTTTCTGCCCTTGTTTACATTCCTTCTTCAGAGGATGGGGAGCCACAGAGCGATGTCATTTTCCAGAGGCGTGGGGATCATTAGTTCCTTGAGATAATCTGGATAAAACAGGACCTGGTCACACAGGTCTGGGAAAGGCTGACCCCGGAAACCTCTGCATGCTGTTACAACACATACCAGGATGCTAAAGGGTTAGAGATCCAGCAGGACACAAGCCCGCTCAACCCTCTTTAATAGATTGTTTCTCAAATGTGTTTGACATTAGAACCATTCCTTCTCATTCATAATACCCTATCAATATCCTAAGAGCCTCTGGATGATTGCACACATTTTTTGTCTGAAAAGGTGCCAAATTAATTAGTCACCAAGTCGTGGCAAATTCTTTCATTAAATGTCTTCTGGTTCATCTCCTTCTCTTTATTCCCATGGCCTCCACTCTGGCCCAGCTCCTCCCTGGTCAAAGCAGCCAGTGAGTTCTGTGTTTCTACCCTTTTCCCTGGCTTCGCCTACCATCCTAATTTCCATTAAACTGTGTGTGTAATACATTGGTGTCAGTGGAGTGGACTGAATGACGGTCCCCCCAAAGATAAGCCCATGTCCTTATCCTCTCAGAACCTATGTGACCTTATCTGGAAAAGGGGCCTTTGCAGATGTAATTAAGTTAAGGCTGTCATATGAGATAATTTTGGATTACTTGGGTGGGGCCTAAATCCAATGACATATGTCCTCCTAAGAGAGAGAAAGGCCCCCAAGAAGACAGAGGCTGAGATTAGAGTAATACAGAGCTGAGTCAAGGAAGTCTTGGAGTGCCCAGAGTCTACAAGAGGCCAGGACTTCTTTCCTAGGGGTTTTGGGGAAGGAGTGTAGCCCACCAGCCCCTTGATTCTGGACTGCTGGCCTCCAGAGCCGTGAGAGAATAGGTTCGTGTTGTTTTAAGACCCAATTTGCAGAGGTTTGTTACATCATCCACAGGAAACTAATAGTTATCACGACATCTTCTTGCTCAGCTCCAAAGAAAATCTGATGCTGATTTGTCCCTACAGAGTTGACACCCTTGTTCCCAGGACGCGCCAGATAACCCGGGGTGGCTGTCAATGTGAGACCACGTCTGTGTGTGCTGTGACAGTGCCTGGGAGGCAACTGAAGGGCGTAGCTGCCCCTTTCCACATCTCCTGAAATCTCTGGCTTCCATCTCACCTCCAAGGTAAAATCCCTCAAACCTACTCCCTCACTAAGCAGCATTGGAAGATGATGTCCACAGATTCTGTGACTGAAAGCTTTTGGGTTACACTTGGAGAAAAGGGGTCAAACCTACATTCGAGGAGGTGCACAGGATGGGAGGAAGACTTGGGTTTGACCCTTCTCATTGCTTTGTAGCTCTCTCCCTACATTCACTCAGTCAGTCAACAAATATTTACTGAGAATGCATTAAGTGACATCTACTACATCCAGAACCAATCACATTTAAGCAGGAAAATCTGAATATATCTTTTTCAATCAATGAGCAATATTTTTACTCATCTAAACACTCGGCTGGTAGGTGTCTTGGCTCCTGATGTCCTGTCCCTATGTCCCTACGTCCTGGGTCTCTTTCATGACTGCTCCTCACCTCATATCTGCCGAGAGAACTACTGTGTTCCACGTCTTGTTTAGAACTGGAGAGGCAACCCAGAGACAGTTCTGAATTTACTTCTACTATAGCATTATAGCCATTCAACAAATATTACCAATATTAATAGTACTATTTGGAGAGGTTTCAAGACATACTCAAGGGTATATCTAACATATAGGATGTTAGCATAGAGGGAAGACAGTGACCTAGAGTAGGAACCGGAAGTCCAAGGCCTAGCCCTGCCTTCTCCCAGCTGGTGGCCTCTCTGGGTTCCATGATTCCATCGTAGACAGCAGGAGGCCTCCATGATCTGCAGCAGTGCCTGGTGCCCATCAGGTGTGGGGTGAATTACCATAACTGTTCCAATGATGACCATGTTATGGGAAATGTGCAAGGCAATGCCCCTCTACTCTCAAGCTATTTGTTCCACAAAGGCACACACACTGGCTCAACTCCACAGGTGGCTAGATTTGTCCCTTACCAATTTCTGTAATAATTCCTTCACACAATGTGCTCTGAGGAAGGAGGACACTCTCTTGCTCATTTTTTTTTTTTTTTTTTTTTTCCAGTACCGGGAACCGAACTCACGACCTTGCGCTTGCCAGGCAGACGCTTTTGCCGCTGAGCTAAATCCCCAGCCCCCTCTCTTGCTCATTTTGATGTTTAGAGTCTGGAATACAGTAGGTACCCAATATACTTCTATAAAACAAACACATGTCTATTATTCATGAAGAATTTCCCAAGGAGTTCAGAGGAACATGGAGGGACAGAAAAAATCTGATCCACCAGGTGAGGCAAGAGAAAACATTGATTTAGAGCTTAATGAATTATTTGAGAATACAAATGCAGGATTGAGAGCAACCTAAGAGACCAACCACCTCCTTTTTCATGGTTCTTTGGCAGAGAAATTCATGGCCCTCCCAGAGTGGCTCAGTTTTCTTAGAAATGTAGGTATTTTGAAGTTGGAGAAACAGCCATGTGAGTCAAAAGTGACTCTGCCAAGATCACAGAGCTTAAGAAAACTGAGATCTGATCACCCACCCTTGTTTTTGGATAGGAATAGATGGATGTCAAAGAAAATATATTTTTTAAAGTGATGAAATGGATTCCATTAAATAGAATGCCTAAAGCATCTTATTTCATTTATTTAAATAATTTCTTTTTAGAAAAGTATCCTGCATACTTGTTTTCTTTTAAAATCACAGAAAACTAAAACCAAAAATTATCCATACGCTCACCAATTTATTTGTTATTGTTTTGTCAGGGAGAGTAGAGAAGGAGACAGCTTTTTAGGTGTTCACGATGTGAAATTTCAAAGTGGAGAAAGTGTTACTGAAATAGTGTTACTTTTAAGGGCTGGGGATGTAGCTCAGCAGCACAGTTCCTGCCTTGCAAGAGAAAGGCCCTGAGTTCAATTCCCGGTACCAAAAAACAAAACAAACAAAACAACTTTTAAACTAAGCAGTGGAAAACAAGTTAGGTAAACCAATGATTTCTTTCTCTCTATTCACATCAGTTTCTTCTTTTCCCACCCTTTTTTTTTCCCCAAGTGCAGCACCTTCAGTTTCCTCCCCAACTTTGATAGCTGGTCTACCAACATTTCAAAATCAGTATTAGTGCTGGGCATGGTGGTGCATACCTAGAATCCCAGGACTCCGGAGGCTGAGGCAGGAGGATCGCTGTAAATTCCAGGCCAGCCTGAGCTACATAGTAAGTTCAAGGCCAGTCTGAACTACATAGTGAGACCCTGTCTCAAAAACAAACAAACAAACAAACCAAAACAAAATCAGTATAGTCATGGAAGGAAGATATTGCCTGCTCATGCTGAAGATCTCTCTTCCAACTGTGTGTTACTTACAGTCTTTCATTCTTTTTGGAAAGCTGTGCCCCAAGCCCTCTCTTTTCCACTTCTGAAGTCAGCAGTCCGTCCCACACTGCTTGGTAGCTGTGAGCTCTCACCTCTGTGTGCAGTGGGCCGCTAATGGCACCTACCAATTAGGATTACCAAGAGGATGAAATGAATCACCCAAGAAGAGCAAAGACACTTAGGATACTGTCAGGTCACAAATGCTGGAGAGAAACTAGTGCCCAAGATTGTGACTTACCACTTCAGTGGCCGCAGTGGACTTTCCTGTGGCCACATCTTACCTGAATGTCCCCTTCCCTTGTGCCTGCTCGCAGGGCCTCGCTGGACCCTGAGGACCCCCTTGCATCTCAAGGCCTGACATAGGGTGTCTTTTCTTGGTGCTAAAGCAGCCTCACAGTCACTGTCACTTCACTTTCTCTACTGTCCTGTGGCTCTATCAACATCTGAAATTATGGTCTTGGGCTTTTTTTTTAAAAAAAAAAAAAACTTTCTGGTTTTCTACCTTTCCTCCAGGATGCAAGACTAGGGATTTTGGCTTTATTGGTCATGCGGAATCCCCCGAGCCCAGGATGGTGCCTGACCCACAGTGATCTTCAGTAAGCATTTGCTAAATAAACAAACACAGAGTAATGGAGTCCAAAGGCCAGAAGCTCTGACACTGGACAGAGCCAGGTATGGACATAGGCTCTGCTAGCATATTGGCTGTGTGATTTTGACAGCATAATGACTGCTCTGAGACTCAGATTCCTCCAAGTAAAGTTCGGGTAAGGGGAGCCAGGGGAGCCACACCATCAGGATTGCGGTGAGATCGGTGAGATTGTGTCCTCTGCACCTAACCCACTGCTTGGCAAAGTCCAAGCACTCAATGAACAGTTCTTATAGTTATTATGAGCCAGAGGAAGACATGGACCTTCAACTTACTACAGTTAAGACCACCGACACTTGGATTTTGTTATGGCTTGTGTTTAGATGTCCTCTCCCAAATCCTCATGCAGTCATAGGAGGGGCTTTTTCAGAGGTGGTTGAATCTAGACGGTGTGATTGCTTCATAGTACAGTGCTAGGATTAAGGGTACTGGGATTAAAGGTAGGTGATTAATCAGTCCATGGATTGGTTTGGCACTACCCTAATCCCTGTAAGCTTGGATATAATATAAGGCACAGAAAGAGAACTGCCTAGTCCCTCGCTTGCTTTGCTACCTTCTGCCTGCCATGAACTGTTTCTGCTCTGTGATGCCTGTCTGTCATGCTACTCTGCCTTGGAGCCAGTCAGTTATGAACTGAAACCTCTACAAACTGTGATCCAAATAAACCTTTCTTCCTTTAACTTTACTTGATTTGCTTTTTTTCTTCTCCTTTAACTTTAGGTGTTGGGTATTTTGTTTCAGCAATGAGAGAAAAGTAACTAAGACAGGTCTGTTTCTCTTTTTCAGAGGAGGTGTACAAAACCAAGCCTCTAGGATAGTATGGCAAACTATGGCATGTGTGTTATTTGTTTTTCTTTTAAGACAAAAGATGTTAATGTATGAGTTGTTTTTTTTCTAAACCAAAACCTCAGTATTCAGGTTTCATTGCAGTGTTGGCACTTTGTGATAAATAAGTGGATTTCGGGTTGCAGTCTGGGCACTGGTCTCTAAAAGGTTCACCACCATGGCACTAGGATGTCCCTTGCATTCCCAACCAGGTAGGGACTTCCACTTTGGGAAAAATGCTTTCTTTGTCTAAGCGAGAGAACAGAGCATCACGTCACCTTCCTGAGAATAATTAAGCCCATATTTAAGGATTTTAGGCCAAAAAATGAAGGATGTCTAGGTATTCTAACGTTTTATATAAATTAGCAAGGGGAACTGAATTTTCCATAGCCTCAGTGAGTATATTAGGAATCAGGGGAAAAATAGAACATGTTCTCCTGCACAGTGTAAGGGAAACTTTCAACTCTGTCCTAGGAAGGAAGGGTTTATTTTGTGCAATCAAATAATGCATACGTTTTCCCCAAAGCAGCCTCATTTCTGAGGGCTGGAAGCCCTGCTTCTTCTTTACTTTCCTCTTAGGGTCTCTGGCAATTAACAAAAGGAGAAGGGTCTGTTCTGTTCTTCTCCTCAACATTCCTGGCTCCTCCACAGAAGATGCGCACATCTGTCTCTTGAGCACTTCCCTCCCTCTGAGGACCCTCTAGCAGCTGCACAGCTCAGGGGCAGGGGGTGTTTTTTTAAAAAACAGAAGTGGCATCAAGCCTTCAAGACAGTCCCGACCTATTCAGCCAGCTCAGTAAAAGCCATCCATTCCACAAAGGGAGGCCTCGGCTTCTCCTGTCCCTTACAGGGGCTTGTGGGTGAGGAGGAGGGCAAAGTGAGAAGTCTATTGTGGTGGCATCAAGAAGGGGCAGACAGGCTTGGCAGGACATGGTCAGCTTTAGGCACGCTGACACTGAGTTGCTGACGGTGAGGTACACATGTGTCTAGTGTGTGTCTGTGGAATCTGCTACAGGCCTCCCTTATCCATGTCACTACTGACCATGTAACTTCCTCGGGTCTGAAATTACTGTTATTGAAGAACAAAACAAAGTCCAGATACACACAGAGTATTGCACTGTGGAGATTTCTGACCAGAGGCAGGAAGAATTAAGTAAGAACGAAAGTGATGTCAGGCGATCCAAGGTGGGGCAAGAGGAAGAAGGAGCACGAATGATAAAACACACAGACATCCACTGAAAAGAGGGAGCCTGAGGGGATGCAGGGGAGGAATCCGGGGCCAGGAGAGAGAGGTTTAGTGCACACTGAGGTGACTTTCGGACTCACTGTCAGTGTTCTTGCTGGCCTTACTACTTCCTTGGGAAATGGTCATTAGGAGAAACTATTATGACTTCCTAAATTACTTCGCAGTTCTACTGATAATCTCACCACACATTCACTTAGCTTGGGTTGATAAAAGTACTCACAGTACTTCAGCCTTAAGTGGCCTGGGGAATCTTCTGATTCAAGAGAGCTGTCCAGCAGAACTGGCCACACTGATACAGTGTTCTCTATCTGTGCTGTCCAATGTGGTAGCCACTAGCTGCTGTAGGTATGGGGCCCTTACAATGTAGCTGGTTCAACAAAAGAACTGAGAATTTAAATTTTATTTTATCAGAATTAATTTCTCAGTATGGTACATATATCAAAGGGGGTAAAAGTGAGATATACTACACAATCCAAAAGTGAACACTTAGGAAATGTAAAAGTTATATAACACATATTAGAAAACTGGGATTATACCAAATGGATGATTTCTGATTCTGTATTGTTAAGACCAGAAAAGATGAAATAGTGCCTTTATTTGAAACAGTGTAAGTAATAGTACAGGCTGTACACAACGTGGCCTAAATTGTAAAGACAGTATGGAAATGACTAAAGTCTGGGAGATACTAGAGTAGGCAGTGTTATCCTGAAAGCGGGCAGAAGACTGTAGTTAGCTACTGTGCAATCAAAGACGATGAAAAAGAGTTGTTTTCAGTTTTTGTCCCAAAAAGAGTGACACAGAACAGAAAAGAGGTGTGACACCGCAAACACCTGCCAAGAAAGCACAGATGGAGGCACATCAAGCTGAGCTCTGAGGCTGCTATGGATGAGATGGGGCCACTCACCACCCACACTCCAGCTCTTGCGTATGTCTGCTAGGTGAGTTGGGGCAAAACCGCCATTGTGACATCCTGGAAACACTGTGTGAAGTGAGTAGGGCCTGTAAAGGTGGGCTGCGAACTGTAGAACACTGAATACAAATGCTGTTCTGTCTTGTTTTTCCCTCTGTTCCTTCGCACGATCTCCCTTTTAGGACTCCACCTGGACCCTATTTCAGGGATGCACGAATAAAACTTGGTGAAGGAATCGTAACCGCTATGAAGCTTGTAGTTCTCTGTCTCCCATGGCATATGGGAGTGTTTGAGCCCAAACCCTACTCAGGCCCAGGATTATAAAACCCAGGCTTCTGACTATAGGTTTCCCTTGGGTCATAAATGTGGAGTGCTGTCCTCTTGCAAGGAGAGACACCCTCAGGTCATTACATCTGCTGATCCTCTGGAAAAGAAGCCAGGATTTTGCCAGAGAGTGCCCTGAAAAATAGCCAAGGCACAAATTAACACCCACTTTCCGGCAATGGGAACCATTCCTGAAAGTCAAGCCACTTCCGCCAAACCCGAGGGCAACCTGGAATCACCCAGGAGCCAAGACACAATTTATTACTTCACAAAGAACAGAGAATTCTGATCCAGCAGCAAACTAGCTGCCGGGTTTTTTCCTTTCCCACACAAGCTGCATTTCAAAGGCCTGACACTCTCAATTTACAGGGCCAGCCTTTGAGAGGAAGGTTGTGCATCGGACAGGATTTGAAGAACTCCGTAACTGGACGAAGTGAGTCCAGGTCCTCCGCAGTCTTCTGACCCCGGAGATGCGGGCACTGAAGCCCGGGCAGGGTAAGTCAGTAAGGTGCCTGCCTGTGTCACGCAGTGATAATGTTGCAGCCAGCCCTGAAACCAAGGCCTTATGACCCTGGCATCATTTCTCTTTCTAGCCCCCCTGATTTTTCTGCAGCATTCAAACACCAGTTGGGTCTTCTCAAATTAAGTTTTTAAAAATTTTAACTGATACACAAAAATGTAAGAACTGCACACATGAATGGGATGGCATGTGATGTCTAACACACATATAAACTGCCCAAGATTTAAATCACGTTAAAGGCACCTAACTCCTCAAGCGTTTATCATTTCTTTGTGGTGAAATGTTTTAAAAATCCTTTCTTCTAGCTTTTTGAAAGGTACAGCGCATAAGTGTTGGGTATAATCACCATACTTGCAATAGTACCACAGAGTCAAATTAAGATTTTAAAAGAGATGTTCTTCATTTCAAGCTAGCAGAATCCAAAAGGGATTGGGGCACTGCTAGGGAACTGGACACGAAAGGCCAATTTCTAATCCTGACAGGTGGTGCTTCTATGAGAAGCGGGGGGTGGGGTACCCAGCACAGGGTACAGTCCATGTGTTAAGGTGACATGAAGGAAGACTTTCAGTTGCTGCTGATGAGAAGTTAAAGTGGTAAAACCATTTCAACAGAAAAACAGGACAAGAGGCATTCAATGCCTTCAAGATGTCAAAGCCTTTGACACATACTTTCCATTTCTAGAACTTTCCTTAAAGAAACACTAAGGAAAAAAAAAAAAAACCAAGCAAGCAAACAAACAAAATGTTCAAGATGTTCTCTTTTGGGAGGGTAATAGGCAGGAGGAAGAATCTGGAAATAACTAAAATAAATCACAGCCAAGATTTGGATAAACAAATTTGGATACATCCATTCATGAAGGTTATTTATACTGTCTAACAGAAATGTCCATTGGTTATGGTTAGAATGGCATATTACAAAGCTGAACATATGGTATGCCCCTATTTTTGTTCAAATATTGTTCTTCCTAAAGAACAATAAAATTAACATAAATTATCACTGGATAGGAGGACCAAAGGAGATTTAAAAGTTTCTTTGTATCTTCTATTTTTTTGTGTGTTTTGCAATGGATCATATGCTGATAGTGTCATAAAGAATTGTGAAGAGGTTTTAAGAATGAAACAGGTTTATTATTTCCTAGCTGAAGTAGGTAACAATAGAAGAGGAACCTTAATATCTGCTCTGAGGGTGAAGCTTATCACCATTCCAACATCTGTCCAGCGCTGCAAATTACTCCTTCCACTTCCTGATTTGTATCACCAGAGATTAGGTCTACTAATCCTCGAATGGCATAGAAATTGAATCCTATAGATCAACTCTCTTGTGTTAGCTTCTTTTGATGAACATGTTTTTGAGACTTGTCTGTGTTGCTGTGTTTATAATTTGTTCCATTTTATTGCTGAGTGTATCTATTGAATGCATAAGCCAAAATTTGTTTATCCATTCATCTATTGATAGATGTTTGTTTTTTTTTTTTCTCCCAGTTTTGAGCTATTATGACTAGAGCGGCTATTAACATTTAGGGCTGTGTGTGTGTGTGTGTGTGTGTGTGTGTGTGTGCGCGTGTTGTGATTTATCTTTAGTAAATACTTAAGAGATGGAATCGCCAGGTCAGCTCTCCACAGTGATTGTGCATTTCCCGTGCTTACCAGCAGTGGATGAGCGCTTTATCGTCCCCCCACCAGCACTTGGTATCTCCAGTGAAGTCATATGAATGGCTCTACAAGGTTCCCACTTGCATTTTCCTGATGCTTATGCTGTCCAGCATCTTCTTGTAACTATTGGCATTCATACGTCTTCTTCTGCTAAGTATCAGTAGAAGCTTTTTGTCCATTTTACTAGTTGTTAGCCTTCTTATTATTAAGATTATATATCTACATCTACCTATATCTATATCTACATCTATATCTATATCTATCTATCTATCTTCTCCAGAGAAGTTCTTGGTCATGTAAATAGTTTTAAAGATAATTTCCTACCTACATTAGAGTGAGGAGCAAATTAGAGAATGCTGTGATGGTTCAGGAAACTCTGTCCTGCTACTTATATGAAAAGGTAAAACTCGGGCTAAAAACACTGACAAGATCTGCACATCTCCTATGAGCTAAGAAAAATGGAAGTCATCAGCTTTGACCATCTTCGAGTGCTAGTGCAGGGCTACATGAACACATGGCCTAAGGTGTGATCACTTTGATTCTTCATCTTGCCTAGTATCATTTTTCCATCAGTTTCTGTTGAGGTGATCATTTTGGATCTCTATGACTTTCCTTCTTCCCAAAATGCTAGGCTTGGAAAACTCCTGCAAGTAGCATTTATGTTTTTCTTTTCTTGTGTGACTTGTTGCTTATCCAGAGTCCTGTTCTCCACCTAGCATCCTTCCTTGTCCACTTCTGCCTCATACTCTTGCTTCTATCTTCAGGGTCCAGAGATGCTTCTACTCTGGATGGTGAACACAGCTTCAGACATTTGGTACTGTCCTGGGCCTGGCCCACTTTCATTCCTTGCATGTCCAGGCATTCTTGTGAACTGCAAGACCAAGTACCATATTCTTTACCCAAGAAATAATTTTGTGGGGTAGGAGGTGGATTCTTTCCCAGGATAAAATATTAGCTTTGGCTTTGGTATTTAAGGTCTTTGGTGAATGACTTCTTGTCATCTTTCCTGATCTCATTTTTGTTGGTTTTGAAATAAATGTTCCAAGAGGAAAAGGTATTCATAATTGTCCCCATTAAGTAGGGATTGATAAAAAAATTGTAGCCTAGGATCACGAGTCGACAATACATTTCTATCTCATTCCAGCTAGAATAAAGAATCTGGACCTCTATGACTTTTGACTCTTTATATGTTTGTTCTTTGTTCCTCCCTTCATTCATCATTTGTTGATCGAGATGTAAAATGCTGTGCTTGGAAGTGAAATATAAACAACTCAGATACAAAACCTCATTCCGAGGTGCTCACTGACTGGCAAAGAAAGTTGATAGGAAAGAAACTTTCCTTCTGCAACATGCCAGTGTTTTAGCAGGTACAAAATGCTACAGGAATTCAGGGGAGAAATGGAAGACGTGTGCCTAGAAGCCGTCAGGAAAGTAACAGTGATGGTGATGTCCCAGTGGAAAGGCAGCACTTGACCAATGCAGGTATTAGAGGGTAAGCGGAAATAGAAAACCAAGGAAGACAGGAAACGGCACCAACAAACACGTTTCTTCTTGCCCTCCCAAGATGCTAGGGGAAACGTGGTCCTGACGTCGTATCTAGGTAAATTATGCCAGGATAAAGCATTTCCTATGGCTCTACTTTTTGAAAAGAATGAATGAAAAAAACTGGTGAACATTCAAGCATAGATGATTTCAGTCACAGAGGATCCTATACCATTCTCCAGTTTGGTGGTTTGATTAATATTTCTACAGCTAAGCTCTCTGAAAAAAGAGCCCAGGTCCATTTTATTCAGAGTTCTAATCCAAAAGCCTACTCCTGGCATGGCATAGACATTCCATAGTTATTCAAGAGATGGGCCTATGGATCCTGAACTCATGACAGCAGAGGGGCACTGCCTCTGTAGGCAGACCATCTGTTCTAAGTGGCAGTGTGCTTTACACCTCAATTTTTGCCTATTGTTACCCTATGTGAGTGTTATGGTTTATGTCTATGTGTCCCCCCAAAGCCTCATGTGGCCGTTTGATTGTGGGTGTGAGAGCTACACCCGCCCTGGGGTGGATAGTTTGTATATGTAAGGGAGAGGAAAAGGGTGCTTGAGCCCATTCTGCCCTGGTGTTTTTTTTTTTTTGTTGTTGTTGCTTTTGCTGTGTTCTGTTGCCATTAGCTGTAGCTCTCTGCCATGTGCCAGTCTGCTTTGTAATCTGCCAAGTATGGACTGAAACCTCCACAAACTGTAAGCGAAATAAACCTTTCCTTCCTTAATTTTGGGCATCAGGTATTTTGTCCCAGCAACGAGAGAAAAGTAACCATGACAGTTAGCATTTTGATTCTAGCCCTATCCATATAAAATCATTGAACATGTTAACAACAGCATCATAATTTGTATGTCTCACTGCCAGGTGGCCCCAAACCGCCACTGGAACACGCATGACTGTCCTAAATAGAGTCATGCTCGAGCCATTGGGAACATGTTAAGCCACTCCAATTTGAGCTTAGAATTTTCATGTCTATTTGAAAAAGGACATTGGGAGAAATTCTTTTGTTAAAGGAAACTTAAACAATTGCCCAGGACTCCTCCTAGGACTAACTCATTCTTTTAGGTATTCTCTAAGGCTACATACAGATCAAACATCCCTGATTACAAATTCAAAATCTTTGGAGTGCTAACTGGAAAATTCCACACCAAGAAATGCTATTTTATGTACTTAAAATACTTTAAAATTGCTTTATTCCTTAAAATATTTTATGAAATTATCTTCAGGCTATGTGTACTGAGTGAAACGTAAGTGAATTTTGTGTTTAGACTTGGGTCTCATCCATACATCGGTATCTCCTTAAACATGTGTAAATGTTGTGAAATCCAAAGATCTCTGAAATCTGCAACACTTCTGGTCCCAAATGTTTTGCGTAAGGGATACTCAGCCTATACTATGTAGTTTTACTGAGGCTGTTTTGAAGCGAGGCAGCTCTGCTTAGGAATGTGACTCAGGATAATGTGAGTATATTTAATATCTAGCTGAACATAAAAATGACTAAATACCACCTAACGTGGAATTTTCTCTTTTCTTGCAAAACTGCATCCCCAAGGCAAATGTACCTGCAGAGAAGGCCTCAACAGGAAGTACCTGGACAGGCAGAAAGAGCAACCTGACCATTGGGGAATTACAAATCAAAACTACAATGAGATACCACTTCATATACACTGGGACAGCTATAATCAAAAAGAAACCACAACCATAATCCATTAGCGATGGGAATGTTAAATGGAGCAACTGCTATGAAAAATATCTGGCATTCACAAAACGTTAAGCATAGAGATACCATACATACCCTCATGAATGGAATCTGTGCCTTGAACAAGAAGCCTGGGGGAGCTTGCACTAGCAAGGTGCCCTCTATAAAGCCAAGGGTGAGTTCTCCGCAGACACTGCATTTGCTAGCGCTTGATCTTGGAATTCCCAGCCTCCAGACCACAATCAATAAATTCCTATTGTTTATAGATTATTTATTCTATAGCATTTTGGTTACAGAAGGTGGAACACACTTCATATAATAGCCCAAAGTGAAATCAATGCAAATGACCATAAACTGGTGAATGCAGAAGTAAATGTGGTATATCTATACAACGGAATATTACTTTGCCACAAAGGAATGAAGTACTAGTACTTGCTATGACAGGGATAAGCCTTGAAAAATACTCTTCTAAGTGCATGAAGATCACAGGTTATTGCATGAGTCCATATATATGGAATATTCTATAGGCAAACTTTTAGAGCCAGAAAGGAAACCAGTGGTTGCTTAGTGCTGGGAGTTGAGGGGATTCCTAACGCGGACAGGGTTTATGCTGGTAATGAAAAAGTTACTGTTAATAATGGCAGTGGCTATACTCACAACCTTGTGAGTATAGAGAAAGCCACTGCATTGTATACTTCTAGTATAGGAATTGGTGTATGTAGTATTGAATTATATCTCAATTAGTTGTTGAGAGATGAAGGGAGGGAGAGAAATATGATCCAAGGTGGAGCACAGCAGAAAAGCAGGAACAAAAGGACAAAGTTCAACTACAAAGAGAGGTCCAGACAGTTGCAGAATTTGCCACTGCCCCAGGGAGGAGGGGCTAAGTAACACCGGAACACTCTTGTTTTTAGCTGTACTTTTGCTGTATGTGTGGGTTATACATATGACTGAACTAACTCAGGGAACTATCAGTCTGTGCCATCTAACACGGTAGCCACTAGCCGCATGTGGCTATTTAAATTCTTTTGGCACTAGGGTTTGAACCCAGGGCCTTCACATTGATCTACAGTCCTAGCCTTTTTACATTTTCTTTTGGAAAGACAGCATTTCACCGAGTCACTAAGTTGCCTAGGCTGGGTTGAGCTAGCAATCCTCCTGCCTTAGCCTGCCAGAGTGCTAGCATTACAGGCGTGCCCCACCGTAGCCAGCTCTTAAATCCTTAAAAACAAAACAAAACAAAAAAATAATTAAAATTCCGTTCCCCATCAGCACGAGCCACATTTCAAGAACTCAATGGATTTCTTTCATTTCTAGAACTCTCTGTGTGATCTGGTAGTCATATAGTACAGACATAGCACATCACTACAGAAGGTCCATTTTTCTTTTCTTTCTTCCTGATTTATTTGCTTGCAGTGCTGGGGATCGAACCCATGGCCTCACACATGCTGAGCATACGCTCTACCCTTGAACTGCATCCCCAGCCAGCACAGAAGGATCTGATTGGACAGGGCTCCTCTTGATGGCTCACGTGGTCACTGGGCACTTGATCACTTCCTACCAATTGTTCTTGCTACCTTTATTACAGCCAAGAGCTCCAAGAACTTTGTAAGGTATGTTGCAGTTACAGCCTGGTCCAGACCAGGCGAAGATGCAGGCCCCGGGCAAGGGGAAGCTGGGGGGCCCATTCTCTGGTGGGTGTGTCACGTGACACCCACAGTCACTCTGTCCTGCGGGGATACTGGATGCTTTCAGTTTCATTTAAACACACACACACACACACACACACACACACACACAGAAGGAAAAGAATTCTAGTATTGTTTTTATAATGCTGGTGGAATAATAAACAGTTCTTTAATGTTCTGAGCGGCAAGACTCAGCCCAGAGGGGAGGAGGAGGGAAGATAAATCAATATTTACCAGTAGTCCTTATCCCATGTTAAATATTAGCTTAAACTTAAAACGCCCATGGTTTTTGTTGCCACCTCTCCCTCAGCCCACAATTCACTGGCCCTTCATTCTTGTGGAGAAACAGTCATTTCAGAGGCATGGGAAGCATCTGAACCGAGTCCATTCAGTGAGTTTTACTGTTGTCTGTAATAGCTATGGTGAACAGAGGGGTTGCAGGGAAACACTGCGGACTGAAATAGTTCAGCCTCTGCAGCACAGCCAAACTTGAGCCTTCCTGGGCGTCACCAGCCCTGCAATAAAGCAGTAGGGCCAGCAAAATGAAGAGTCATTTGCCAGAATGTCTGAGAAAACCTTTGAGCTGGACTGGAGGTTTCACATTTCACACACCTCCATTAACCCTCAAAAGGAGAAAATCGGGTGGAGTCTCCACACCAAAGCAGCATGCGTTAGGCCTGGTGTTTGCCGTGTGTTTGGCTTGGGTGGTGACAATTCTGACTTCTTAGGAGAAGAGCAAAGCTTGGTCTCCAGAGAAGTCAGAGCGAGGTCTCTCTGGGAAATGTGAAGTCCAAAAGCAGGTCATTCTATAACATTTCTAGGAGGCCCACACCGCAAAGTTCCCATTGCATATTGAAATATTCATGGACATCACTCTCCCTGGGGTTGCCAATAAAATCCCCTATAAACACTAACTGAATGAAATTCCCCACACCGGCTCTGCAGGGGATGTATATTAAATACCAAGCTTTTCTTACCAATGCTACAGCTAAGCCCCAAGAGGTGAAAGAACTTGCCTTAAATCACGGCATGCCAGGGGAGTCCAGGTGTGCTGGTGTCTGAACCTGCTTTGTAAAACCTCATTATAATTCTACAGTGTATGACAAGAAATACTGTCACAATACAAAGAGTTTGGGAAGTTAAGCGGTTACTTAATCAAAGTCGCTTAAATGATTTATGGTTGGAAGGATCAAAGAATTAATGTTACAAAATGAAGCAAAAGCCCAAAACAAAAGCAGTCACAGGAAGGAAAATTTTGGCTTCCCCACGTTTTAGTGCTTTTGTGAAGATGAACCCAACAGATGCTTAAATATTTGCAACGAGGAATAAATTTCTTTTTCATTCTCCAGGAAAAATGAAAACAAAATTTGTGGAATTCAATTCAGGAGCACGTCCCGGCCTTTAAAAAAAATCTCTTAATCCTGCCACCTTTATTCCCAACTTGGGCTGTGGCAGGGGAGAAAATCTATTATTCTTCCTTTGGTGCTCAAAGTCAAAAGCCAAGAGGGTAGCGGAGCTGTCTCTAACCCTAACTTGGTCCAAGACCAAATGCCCGTTCACACCAGCTGGCCTAGCCTCACTTCCATGATCAGCCCCCAAATAGGGCACTCACTTTCCCTTGTCTTGGCCTTCCTGCTTCCCAGTATCTGGCACCCCTTCCATTCAACTGGGTCCCCTGAAAACAGAAGCTGGGTTTTCTTTATTTTTATCCCCTTCGGACTCCTGCTCATACTCCTTCCACAAAACATCAATCACGCCACCCAACACTCATTTTTTGGTGTAAGAGCCTAGCATGTAACAACACCTGCTAATTTCAAACAAAAGTCATCATTTCTATTTCTGTGATGACAAGCCGAGGTAAGTGACAGAATCTGTAATCATCTCTTTGTGGTGCCAAGGCCCTGCTGGCTTTGGTTCCTGCACAAGTATCCTCCTAGGTTACAGGTGGGCTGAGGTCCACAGGGAGACCTGGGTCCAAAACAAAAAAGGAAGGTGGACTGTGACAGAACTTTGTTCCTCTTTAGGTCAATCCGAGGCTTCTTCTAGCAGTGCCTGCACTGCTAGTTGTGTTAGGTGCTGTGCTGAGTACCATTAGCAAGCTCCTTGGGTATTTTACTGACCCAGTCATCTTCTATCAATGGGTGATGTTCTGTTTCTAACCAATCAAAAGTTTCTTGCCTAGTACAGCAGTGACACATCCCTAGGGGGGGCTGTCACTTCCTCTTCCTTTACTCCAGCATGGAAAGCTTGTACCACACCTACCAAAATAGCTTACAGTGATTCCCCCTGTATTTGTTTCATTTTTAGCAATATCTATACTATTTAGGCAGTGGAGCCTGATGGGAAAATTACATCTCTGTAAAGCCAATAAAACAGTATAATAATCAGATTTAAATGCTTTCACTCAATCTAAACAAACCACTTGTGCAGCTTTGTAGATGAATTCTCCAAAAAGTTTGCAAGATAGTGAGCTGCAGTGGGGAAAGTAGCTTCAGATTTAACCCTCACCCTAAATAAGACCAATTACTTTTCTTAATGAACAGTCCGGTGAAGTTCTCAGCTAATTTCCTATCAAGTGGGCTCTATGGACCAGACAGAGCCCTGCACTGAAAACAGCCAGTGAACTCTGTAAGATCTGCAGTCCACCAGACCCAGGGTGTTTCTCGTCCTGCTAGTAGCTGTGTGAAGTTAAGCAAGATGCTTTCTCCTTAAGTCTAAATGTCCTTCCTGCTCAATTATCATTTTCATGTAATGATTATTGGATCTGGGGTTGATTTTACCCCACTTGCAAGCAAGCTGAATTAACCTGTTACGGTTCACAGATGCTAGCAGAAGATCTGAGCCTCCTGAACAAGGGGACAAATGGCTTTATTACTCATTAGCACAGCAAGCACTATGGGTATCAGCACTTGGGTCCCTTTGTCCTCGTATCCGCAGGGACAAAGCAGAGAGATCCAGACATGCAGCATTTGCACTGCAGCTGTGGAACACAAAGCTTCAGAATGCACTGCTTTTACAGAAAGCAAGAGGCGAGTCTGCTCTTCATGCTGGACACGGGGCTTGTCTTCTTTCTAAAGAGTACTCACTGGAAACGCAACCCCGGAGAACGGCTCACGCACAGCAGCTGTGGTCTCACCTTCTTGGCTATGCAGCACGATACATGGAAGCATGAGAAACCAATACGGTAATAACGTGATGATATTAGGCCCCAGGGTCTTCAACATGGTACCCAAAGGGGTCACCTGCCTCTCTCCTCATTCTCTCTTTAGTTCTTTCTTTTTATTCTGTTGGTATCATCACTGGGAGAATTCTAAAATGTTTTTGGTAGAAGACAGTTTGCAAACCAAACAAAGCTTGGAGTTTTCAGGAGCTCTTATGAGAGTTCTGAAAAAAGCTCTTGGTGATGTGACTCAAAATGATGAGAAGCAGGACTGAAACGTAGTCATGATATATCAGACATGCAAGATACCTTTCTGGGTTTACAAATTGTATGATAAAAATGTGTCTTCTCCCTTTTCTACTTGAAGGGAGGGAGGAAGGGGGAGGCAGAAAGGAAAGAAAAATAGAAAAGGATGGGAAGGAGAGAAAAGGAAGCTTTAGTTAAGCCCCTTCCCTTCACCGAGACGGCACCGTGCAGCAGAGAGCTGGATGACCTGCCCTGGCCCCCTGGCAGGCCGTTCTCAGAGCTGGAAGACCCAGGCTCCAACTTCCAGCAGCGTGGCTTCTCCCTGTCCTCTAGGGGTATGGGAGAGGCAGGAGGGCGGGGTGGCTAGGGAGAGCCTGGCCAAAGTAACCATGACCGCCTGAACTTGGGGGAAAGAGTCCTTGGCATACTGAATGACTGCTGGCAGCTGGACTCCAAGTCCCCCACCCATTGCGATGTGAACACGAAGGAGAAGGCAAATTCCCTTAGGCCTGAGCTTCTCGCGGTAAGCCACTCATTGTTAATGGTTGGCAGCCAGTGGAGACGGGGCTTAACCCAGGGCAAAAACAAAGCCCCGAGACTCCAGGAGGCAGGGCTGAGCTTGGGCTCTGGCACACACTCCTGAAGGGCTGGCTTTAGCTTGAGCTATCTGAATGACTTGTCTAGACAGTTCCCATTTCACTGGATCATGAAGTGGCCCTCCCGGCCCCTGAACCGCGTTCACAAGTCATGTTAAATGTCTCCTTCAGTCACACTTACTTCTCTCTTCTTACCCGACTATTATTTTCAAATGGCTTTTAATTTCATTTTTTAGTAGTGCCAATGTGGCAATTGCCTGACTGCAGAAGAACCAAGCAAAAGCTAATAGAAGACTTAACTGGGGAGCTGGTTAACCAGCTTAGCTGAGTGAGAGTGGACCCCTCGGAACTTCTTGAGGTCTGTCTCTAAAAGTGTGGCCGTACAACTCTGGTTCTGCCTCTCTGAGGAGTGTGCCAGGGAAGGGCATGTGGCTGTCTGACACCTGTCACAGGCCACTCGAGGAGCCATGCAGACACTGCACCTGGGCTTTTCTCAGGCACAAGATCCTTGGAGCCCAGAGATTTGGTCTTGGACTTGAGCTTGGGATGTATCGGGAGGCAGATGAAATTCAAGGGGATGATCTGATCAGGTAACCAACTGCCAAGAACCACATGACTCCTCCCTCTTCTCCTAAACTCCTGTGTTTCAAACTTTGGGACAACACAGGGGACGGTGTCCCTAGCTAAGAACACGCTGGAGGTAGAGGTGGCTGAAAGGAAAACACACAGCCAAGTACAGGCCTCTCAACACACTTCCTGGAAAATGTTGTGTTCTACAAAACATTGCCCTAAAAATAGTACAATGTGTGGGAAAACTCAGAGCAATTACTTGAAACTTATGCAACTTTGTAGCCAGAAGCCAGGAAAAACAACTGGTTACACACAGACACAGAGACTGGGGGGGGG
>NW_004955450.1:5516069-5566645 GCF_000276665.1 Chinchilla lanigera
GGGAGGGGGAGGGGGAGGGGGAGAGGGAGAGAGAAGAGTGGCTGCCTGGCATGCATGAGCTGAGAAAGGATGGAGGCAGAGTTTTGAACAGGTGAGGAGGGAGGGCAGGCACACCATGGACTGGGCCCAGGGGATTGCATAGCTGTGGACCCCGTCAGCTAGAGGAGGAAGACCCAGGCATGTGCTCATTTCAAATTGGCTGAAAGCATGTCTGAAAAGATTGTGCGGCACCCTTCTGAGGGCTGTGTATGTGTGTGCTTCGTCCTGCTGAAGCCAACCAGTCCACTTCCACTATTCTGCCTCGCCCCCTGGGAAAAGTTACAGATGGCCTACTGACACCTTCCTTCCCTTCCCCAGTCATCCTCACAATGTCACAGCACAGTTGTCACAAAAGACAACCTGCTCCTCAAACAACCACAGTGATGGAAATGGAAAAACTAAAAAACCTAGTGGGAGTGTGTGGGCTACAGTGGAATCCTTCTGTGTCTTTTTGCAGCTTGAAGATTTAACGTGTTATATTAGTTTGGGTGATTTCCATGGATTTCCGTAGCCTGTGTTGATGCTCTTGTATAGGTTGTGATGTGCCAGGTGGCGCCGAAGGTTCAACAGGGCAGGACACTGCAGATAACCTGGCTTTGGTTGGCTTGGGGGCCTCAGAGTGGTGCCAGTCCACGGGGACACATTTCCATCTCTATACTCCAAAAATGGAGGCTCCTTTTATAGGCATGTGGGGAAGAGGGAAGGAAGGAATCAGTGCGGTCCAGAACTTTACTCTCTCAAATGTGCAAGGACCAGGGTGAAACAGATCACTCATCCCAGCAGGGACGCACCATTCCAAATAACACAGTGCACCAGCTGTGCTACCGAAGGAAAAATGAAAACAAGAAAGCAAGAACTTGCCTGCAAAAGAGATTCGATTCCCCACACAGAAATCAGCAAAGCTACAAATGAGAGTTAGGGAGTGAGTAAAATGGGCATAAACTCACTGGACCATAAATTGCTCATGGGCAGAGACCAGCTCCTGACACAGGGCCTGGGCAGAGAAGGTGCACAGTAATTTCTTTTGAATGAAGAAAAAAACCACTCCGTGACACTGTGGGCAGGAGCCACATTTAGAAAACGCATTCGTGCACTTTTCCCCTCAAACAAAATATGATTTTACCAAATCTCAGTGTTTTAGAAGACTTCTTACAGTTTTTTCAATTCCTTTGTTGTTTGCTTTTCAAAACAAAACAAGAAGCTGGGTCTCCTGCTTATACAAAGAAAGTGGACCCAATGTCCAGTCTTCTGGGCCATCCATCCTAGACTTCTTCGTTAAGCCTGAGCTGCTATTAATCACTCGGGCTGCCAAAGGCTACTTGCACTTTCCAAATTACAACACTTTCCTCTTTTGCAAGATCAGATAACTGTATTATTTGGCATTTCATTAAAATTTGCCTTACCTATTTGAAACCTGTTTTTCCATCTCCGTTTCTATCCCTATATAAACTTGAACCACTTAAATTTCCTCTACTTTGGCAAAATTTTATTTTAAAGTTGGAAACTTTTGGTTTGTTTTTAAATTTTTTTGCTTTTGACTGCTGCTTTTCCATTTTTACATTCGCTATTTTAATCACAAATTTTGCCCCTGTTTGATTTGGCTGTCTCCTTTTGGCTGTTATTTCCCTCCCATCTTGTTCTTTCTCTATATCTAATTTTGCATTTCAGCTCTTTGATTTCCTTCCCTGGACCCTGAGCAAATCTCTGTAAAGGCTCTGTCACTTTCATTCATTCTCTTTTACACTATCTAAACAGATACTCAACTGACCTCCATATAGGGAGAGATCGTTGTCGAAAAGAGGAATCATTGTGTGAACAGGATCTCAGTGAAGACATGATGGGGTGGGGTCCTGGGCCACTCCAAGGATGTTCTCCATACCATCTTTACCAGCTGCAAAGACATGAGGTTGGCCATAGGGACAGGGACATGCTGGAGTACAGACAAGAAAAGCCATTAAAAAAAAATCAACCAAGGCTCATACGCCCAGTGATGTCATGTGTGTACCACATGCCCGTCTAGACTGATGTGATGAGGGTACTTCACCTCTAGTACTCTCCCCTAAAAATCTCATCACTCCCACATAACCACGAGGAAACATCTGACAAACCCATCTTGATGCACATCCTCTAACCTACCTGACCACACTGCTCAAAACTGTCAAAGGCATGAAAATCGGGAACGACCGAGGAACAACCACAGACCAGAGGCGACTAAGGAGACTTGATGACTCAATGTCATGTGGGATCCTGGATCGGATTCAGGAACAGAAAAAGGACAGCGACGGAAAAAGTGGCGAAAGCCAAACGAAGTCTAAATACACTTAATCATAGCTACCAAAGTGGGTTTCTCGGATTTGACAAATGTACTTCGCTAATGTAAGAGGTCAGCCTGAGGGGGCTTGGAAACTGGCTTGGGGTACTCAAGAACTCTCTCTACTATCTTTGCAGGTTCTGTAAATCTAAAATCATTCCAAGATAAAAAGTTTACTTTAAAAAGGTAATCCAGAGGCAGGCTGCAGGTGCCCACTCTGGGAGGCTGCATGGGTGGGGAGCACTGGGCCTTTGGGGTCTGGCATACCCAGCTGCACAGGCACCAGGGGAGGCAGGCAGGCCACAGGCGCCCACTCTGGGAGGCTGCACAGGCACCCAGAAAGGCAGGCAGCAGGCGCCCAGGAAGTGGCGTGGAGATGTGCACGGCCCTCGGGCCAGCCGCAGCCGCACAGTCAAGAAACGCCATGCCACTGAGAAGCACTGATACAATAGGCCTGCCTGGAGATATGCATGAACCATCCTGACATGGAGAAACCTCTGGGAAAACATACCACACAGCAGGTCGCTCTTGGCCCTGCCCTTGAGAACCAGAAAGGTCTAGAGTCAGCAGAGGAGCAGCTGATGAACAAGGACTCAGAAAACATGACAGTACTAATGCCCAACGACTCAGAGGTCGAGCTGACTGGTGAGAAACCAGGAGGACCTTGTGCAATACCTGGGGAGACCCTCCTGGAGGTCATTCCCTAACTGTACAGGCCGCGGTGAAGAACCAAGTGGAGCTCCGGACAGGTCTTCACTGAGACTTCATGGATTACATGCGTGCCCAATATTCAGATTCTGAAGAACCACCTTCATGGAGAAGGCGCGTGTCTAGGTTACCTCTCTGGGACACTTCACACCTGATGGTGCTGAGACTGACTAGCAGGCCAAGGACTTCATCCACATGTTCCTGCTGCCTGTGTTGAAGGTTGGGGAGAGGACACTAAGGGGTCCCAGTGCACTGGGAGGCTGGAGAGAACACCCCTCTGCTTTCTTAGACAAGAGGCATTGATAAAGCATACTTCCCTGGATCCCAGTTCAGTAGAGGGACAAACTATTCTTAAAGATAAGTTTATTACTCAGTCAGCCCCAAATAGTAGAAAAAAGCTACAAAAAATGGCTTTTGCCCCAGATAGCTCACTTGACATGGTGGTAAGAATTGCCTCCTCAGTATTTTATAGCCATGAGGAGGAGGAGACTAAGGACAGAAAACAAAGAGACTGAGAAAAAGCAGCTGCCTTTGTTGCAGCACTAAGAGAAACAGACCCTAAGTCTGATTCTTGGGGCCCCAAGAAGAACTCTTCAACTACATTCATCTGCTATCGCTGTCAAAAGCCAGACCACCTCAAGGGACTACCGTAAGAAGCCCCCTGGGCCATGCCCTGACTGTAAAGGTGACCACTAGAGGTCAGACTGCCCTCTGAAGTGAAGGCCCCAGAGCTCAGACCCCCTCCTACCAGCTGGTCCAACAGGAATGAAGGGGCCCAGGGCATACTCTGCCTTCTCCCTCTGGCCAGACCGTTATCTTCAAGGAGGAGCCCTGCGTAATCATGACTATAGAGGAAAAAGAAAAGAGCCCATTGCTGGACACTGGTGCTAGTCTCTCGGTCCTTCTTTTCAATCCTGGCCTTCCTTCCAGCTGTCACACCTCAGTGAAAGGAGTCACTGATGAGGAGGTAATCTGCTATTTTTCACAACCCTTAGGCTGTAACTACTTGTTAGATCTTTCTTGCATATGTTTGTTTTCCTGAGAAACCACTTTGAAGATACCGCCATGTATTACAGCAGCCATTGATAATTTCCTACCAATCTGTCCATAACTCTGTAATGTTTCTATTGTTCCTATGCTATTTCATAAATGGATGTATGTTTATTACTAGGTGTCTTCAACAACAACCATTGAGAATAGTCAATGATTATTGAATTGATCACTCATGCATAGCTCTATTTTTTTTTCCCTAGAAACCACTTTGAAGAAACAAAGTATAGTACAACAACCATTGTTAATTTCCTACCATTTTTGTCTGTAACTCACTATTATTTGTCTATTTGTTTTCCTGAGAAACTATCTTGAATATACCAATAGGTAAAATAACAACCATTGATATTGTCCTACCACTTTGTCTGTAATTCAGTAATTCCCCCTATTACTATGTTATCCTTCTTTTACTCTTTTAAATAAAAAAAAAGTTAATCCAATTAGTAAGTTATTCTCAAACTCCTTGAGCTTTAACCACAGGTTCCATTTTCTACCTTTCTGCTTCTCCACCTCCTGTAATTATTTGTATACTTTGTGAGACAAATGTGTGACTTTAGCTTTTGTGCTCCTAAAATTATTTCCTTTAAGGCTGCCTTATTCAGAAAAGGAGTCCTTCACCGTTCCATGAAATTCTTCTCCATGAACTTGACAGTGGTGGCCATACCCCCATTTAACAGCTTCAGCTAACACGAGCACACATGCATTCATTCCTTCAAGCATTTATGTGGCACACACATACTTGGAGTCTTTCCACTGACCAGGCTGTGAGCTATCCCTTCTGCCCTGTGGGTGATCTGGGGCCCCAGCCCTCAAGTCATCAAGATAAAGGTGAAACCCTGCATAACCTGCTCAGAACAAGAGAAGGCAGCCTCGCTGAACCTGCAAGTATGATTACTCTGCAAATTAGAAAGCCTTCATTTTTACTCTTTCCACCTCTTCCTTCCACCCACAGACTGCCTGCTTGATGAGTGCCAGGTTGGACTGGTTCTCTGTGGCTACTTGAGTCAGGAAATGAGAGCACACTGGTCCCATTTTCCTGTTTGGTATGATTTGCCTCCATTGAGAGGGATAGGAGGAATTGGTTCCACGAGTGGCCCAGGAACTTTTTTGCCTTCATTATGACTGTCTCAGCTCAGGATGGCTCCAGAGAAAATAGATTAGGCTGGTTACCCTGGAATCCAGACTACCCTTGCTAAAGATGAGGGGTGTGGCAGTTCTTCAAGTGTGAGGAAGGCATGGTGGCCCTGAACTGGGTTCCAGCCAGGATGACGGAGTTTTGCTGATCAAATTTTCCCAGCATGCTGCAGTGATGGGAGGGTCACTTAGTTTCATTTTACTTGTAGATCAGACAGACTCTTACAGTGTGGACTGGGAGTCCCAGGGTGAAAGAGCTCCACACAAGGGCAGGTCATGAGCCTTAGCCACGGGGCCTGGGGGACACTGGGAAAGAGGGCTGTGTACTTTAGTGGGGGACAAATGCTCCCTAAGGACTAAAACTTGACGTCCTTGCCATGGTCTACAGAGCTGTGATGGGATTCCTGCCCGCAACCCCCTCTAACCCCATCTGCAGCTACAATCCCAGCACCTGCAGTGTGTCAGTGACACTGATCTTCCCCATGTCCCTCGAACATGCTGGGCTCTTTCTTTCCTGATGCTTTATGCTATGGTTTATATCTCAATGTCCCCCACAAAGCCTCATGCTTGGGGCTTGGGAGATTAGTCGATCATGGGGTTGTAACACTACTCATCGGATTAATCCACTGATGAGTTTGGCACTAAATGTGGTGTTGGGAAGTGGAGTCTGGTCTGAGTAGGTGGGTCACTGGAGGGCTTATCTCCCTCCCAGGCTCCTCATTCTACTTCCTGTCCCCCATGCTGCGAGCAGCTCTGGCCTGCCATTCCATTCTCCTTGAAGCCAGCTGATTATGGACTGGAATCTACACTATGAGTTTTCCCAAAATAAATCTCTTCTCCGTTGAGTGATGGGTGTTGGGTGCTGTATCCCAGCAACGTGGCAAGTAATTAAGACCCCTTGTAGGTGTTGCTCCCACTGTCAGGAGCAGGGCTTCAGAGAGAGCCTCACAAGGCTTCATGTGGAACCTTGGCTCAACTGCTGTTCAGAGAGGACTTGGGTTCCACCCAGCTAGAGGTGCTTTCTGGTCACTACCACGTGACCTGTGTCAGTGCCTCCCAAACTTGCCTGGTTTATGGCACTCTACAACATTGAGAATGCTGTGTTCTGTTCCTCAGTTTACACAGCTCCCTTAATTTATAACACTTCTACCACATATCCCCTCTTCTATACTGTGTACCAGACGTAAGTCAACTACAGAGGAGCTCACTGGACTCCCCAGTGCCCGAGGAAGGTGGCCAGCTCCAGGAAAGCACCTGGCACACACATGGACTACAGCAGCAGCACCCCTGGTTTTAGCACTGAGGACTCCAATATTTGCCCATTTGTCAGAAATGCTTCATTTATAAAATAATTTGTTTTCTACTTCCAGTTCTAATTTTAAAAATTGCTACCTTCATTCTATCTAAAGATAGACAGGAATCCAAAATTATCTTCTCTAGGGCATCTCACCTCTATTCAGTATACATGGCATGTAGTATTATATATGTAGTATGGAAGGCATAATGATCCAACCTGTTATTTTTCAGGTCAGCTGTTTTGGTCTTTCTTACACTGAAGTTTCGGGCACTTTCATCATCTCTGTCCCCTCCCAGATGCTTTTCTCTAACTTGTGAAAACATCAGACCTCACACACTGTTTCTCTACATGGTTAATTTAAGACTAGAAGACTTTGTGTAGATTTACTAATTGTTAAAAGAACTTTTGTCCTTGCTTTGGGTAACAGATTGTGTCCCTGTGCACCTGGGATCCATGAAATTTAAAATTAATTTTTAAAAAATTTAAATTTAAATTTTAAAAAATTTACAATGGTTTCCTACTACAAAAATTCATAGAGAAGGGCATCCATTGCCTTCATTTCCCATCATTAGTACTGATGAAATTTGGTGCTTCTCATTCATTTCAACACACACATAGAAAGTGCTGGGCTGTCTTTATAAATGTATGCTCGGCTGGCCCTGTATCAGTGCATCTGAGCACCTCAAAACAGATGTAAATGCACTGACCTGCCCCAATTATGCTCTGGTCCTTTCCATCTCTATATCAACTCTAATGGCCATGCTAGTTATCCCCGTACAATGGGGCCCTAATTCCACAAATGTTCTGGAATTTTATGAAAATATTTCCCTATGAGATCAGTATCGTGGGTTAATTCTACTTTTATTCCTAAAATCAATCAATGTCAAAGTCCTCATTCTCAGTTTTATATTTAAACATGTTCCACATTCCTGGGAAGATCTTTAACATAGTTAAATAGGTGTGCTCTCTACGGGGTCTGTTTCTTCTTTGGTAGTGAGAACTGTATATCACGTGCTCAGTAGAGGAGGGCAAGAGAAGCCACCAGATGACTCAGTGACAGGAAGACAAGAAGGGTCTTGGGGGTGCACATGGGGGTTGGGTGTGAAGGATTATGTGCACCTTTAGATTCAAGTCAGCTTTCAGCTGTTAGCTGTCCGGAAGACATTCACAAGGTTTAGTGAATTAAATTGGAGGACACTGGGTATTCTCTGAACTCAGCCTTGCCATGTTGATATGCAGTCTCCAAATGACCTTGGTACTGCCCAGCCCTGGGAATAAACCTGACAGCTGACAGCTCCTGCTGGCAAAACTGGAAAACAACACAGAGGAGAGAAATAGAGGTAGGAAGGGGAGCCTGAGAATGAAAATGAATATGAATAGAACACAGGCTTGGAAGTCTGGTAAACCCACATCAGGCATATCCTGTCATACACGAGCTGTGTGATCACTAATACCTGAAGTTGTTAAATAAGAATCTGCATTTCTTTCTTTGTAAAATAAGGACACCAACACTCATACTGAGAATAATTATATAAGAAGGGCTATATATTGAAAGTGCTGAGTATATTAATATTGCTTTCTTACTTCTTATTCCCTAAAAGAAATGCACATGCACATACAAACACATACACATACACACAGAAAGCACGATGTGTTTGTAATACCTTTTATCACCAATAATAATCCCATTGTTATATAATAAAGAATTGTGCAAAATAGAAAGCTCATGTTCAGGAATGGAAGACTTAATATTGTAAAAATATTGATGCTACTAATGTGATTCACAAAGCCAATGAAATCCTGATCAAAATCCCAAGGGCATTTTTTTTTTACAGAAAAAATGAAAACAATCCTAAAATATACAGGCACTCACAAAAGACCCTGAATAGCCAAAACAATCTTGAGGAAAAAAAAAACAAAGGTGGAGGCCTCACATTTCCAGACTTGAAAACATATCACAAAGCTACACAATAAAAACAGTGTAGTATGGAGTAAAGACAGATGTATAAAGCTACAGTATAGAACAGAAGGGCAGGGAGAAAACCACACATACAGTCACATGACCTTTGGTGGGGTGCAAGGCTAGACAGAAGGGAAAGGACAGTCTTTAACAAATGGTGCTGGAAAAACTGGATTTCTACATGCAAAAGAATGGAATTTAACCCTTTCACCATATATAAAAATTAACAAAATGGATTAAAGACTGGAAGATGAGATTTGAGACTGTAAAATTTCTAGAAGAAAACTTAGGGCAAAAGCATCATGACATTGGATTTGGCATTGATTGGCTGCATAATGCACCAAAGCACAAGCAACAAAAGAAAAAAAAAATAGACAAATAGGATTATATCAAACAAAAAAACATCTGCTCAGCAAATGGAACAGTAGACAGAGTGAAATAGGCAAACTACAGAAGGGGAAAAATGTTTATTAACTATATGTCTGAGAAGGGGTTGATATCCAGACTCTATGAAGACCTCCTATAAATCATCATCACCACCACTAACAGCAACAAAATAACCCAGTTTTAAAATGAGCAAAGGATCTGGGTGTGGTGGCACATGCCTGTAATCCCAGCACTCAGGAGGCTGAGGCAGGAGAGTTGAGAGTTTGAGACCAGCCTGGGTGACAAAGTGAGCTTGAGGCCAGCCTGAACTGCATAGCAAGACCTTGTCTCAAAAAAAAAAAAAAAAAAAGACAAAAAATAAAATGAAATGAGCAAAGGACCTGAATAAACATTTCCTCAAAGAAGGTACATGAAAGACCAGTAAGCAGATGAAAAGGCCTTTGACATCAACAATCACCAAGGAAATGCAAATCAAAACCACAATGAGATGTCGCTACATACCTGGCAGGTATAACTGGCTGTATATTTAAAAAAAAATGTTGGTAAGATATGGAGAAATCAGAACCTGTATGCATTGTTAATGGAACTTTAAGTGGCACAGCTGCTATGGGAAACAATATGGCAGTTACCGTATGATTGTGCAATCCCACTTCTGAGCATCTATCTGGAAAAACTGACAAATGGATCTTGAAGAGGCACTTGCACACTCATGTTCACTACAGCATGATTCATAATAGCTGAAATGTGGAAGTGATACAAGCACCCACCAACAGGCAAATGGATAAAGTGGAGTGTGTGTGTGTGTGTGTGTGTGTAACATACGTAATGGAATATTATGCAGCTTTAAAAATGCAAGAAATCCCATTACATGCTAAAATATGGAAGAAGTTTAGGGACTTTATGCTAAGTGAAATAACCCAGTCACTAAAGACAGATAATGCATGATTCCATTTATAGGAGGTATTTAAAGTAGTCAGACTTCTCAAAATAGAGAGTAGAATGCTGGTTGCCAGTTACTAAGGAGAGGCAAAAAGGGAGTTGTTCAGTGGCTTCCATTTTATAAGATGAGCAGTTCTACAAATCTATCACAGGATCATGAGCATATAGTTAATGCTGCTGTAGTGGTTGCTTAAAAATGGTGAAGGTGGTAAATTTTATGTTGTGTGTGTGTGTGTGTGTGTGTTTTCCACAATACAAAAAGAGTCACTGTGCCAAGTACCTAAGACATTTTAAACACAGTTCTAAAATTGCCTAGAATAGAAACTCATAGAAAATGTAGGATGTGGAATCCTACATGACATAGCAAAAATGTGGTGGGGATAATACGTCCTTTGCAGACTGAGTGCCAGAGACCACGGTGCCTTGGGTGGTCAGAGCATGCGCAGAAAGGCTTCTTCTCGGCCTTGAAGGAGGGACTGCTTGGCAGAGAGGACAGCTTCAGGCAAAACTGCGGGAAGACAGCAACTCGGGGACCAGAAGAGTCACTTGGTCCCCGAGACTCTGTCCTTGGAAATAATGAGAGACAAAGTGGGAAAGGAAGGACTTATGAGCCACGCCAGGAAGTGACCTGCCACCAATTCTATACCAATGAATGCTCTTGACTTTGGTGCTCATGGGGCTGTAAGATCACCATGTAAGACTGACCTGGTTGCACGGCAGAGGATTCACAGAAATTGTGGCATTCGGAGGCAGAGAGAGCAGCTGGGGTGGCTTCTGCCATGTTTGGAAACCACTAGTGACACCCAGGCTTGAGGGGGTCCCAGGGAGCGGGGAAGGAAGGCAGGACTCCAGACAGACCCAGGGGAGCAGCAGCTCCAGGAGAGGCAGCCGTGGAATTTTTATCTCAAAAAAAATCCAGAAACAATATAACATTGTTCCCCATCTCCTATCAGCAAGACATCAACAATATACAAGCACAACTGGGGTGAAAAATGTGAAGTATGCTAACATACATTTCAGGCCCTTGTACACAGCAGGAAGGTCTTGTGGGTCTCCCTTTGCAATGGATCCTAAAAAGTTAGCATTTTAATTAGGGGAGAAATAATCAGCTTTCACAAGAAGAATGAATCATTGTCTCCTTGAAGCATGATAAATTACAATGCTATATGGATTATTCCCATGGATTCTTTCTGTTTGGAAAGTGGTGCAGTGCTTAATATTGTTTTGAGCACTATAATCCAACAGCAGGGTTTCTATTTGTTAAAAATTACTTAATTATTAAATGTGAGTATTAGATTTCTATCACCAACCCCAGTTGGCTGTATGCCATTCCATTCAGGACAAGCACCAAAATCACTGAGAATCACCTCTCCCCTTGTAAAGACTCCAGCTTCTTTTCAATATAGTTTTATCCCAAGCATGTTTGATTCCTCACTTTGAAAATCCCACTGGCATGGACCAACCCTCTTATCTGCCAACTACATTAACTGGATGATCCCAGAGCAATATTCTCACTCGGAGAGTGTGGAAACCATTTATTTTTCTAAACAATGACATTTAAAACTCATTATATAAAATCTCTAGAGCCCAATAGTTTTTTGCAAAAACTGGCAATCTTGGGTTGGTAAACTGGGAGAAAATAATTGCAGCAGAGGCCTGGAGACTTCAATAAGCCTGTGAGGCTGGTGTCGTAAGTAGTGGAATGTCAGGCTTAGGAGATTAGGCTTGATCTCTGCAGACAGGCGCCTTGGAACCAGAAGCAACACAGCAAGCACTACTAAATAATTAAAATGTACATTTCTATGCTATTTTATATGTGTACATACTCTTTCACAGAGATAGGTGTATTATATAAACCTTCAGACGCACAGCCATATCCCTTCTCCTTATTAATAGGACATTTTGAGAATATTCAAGTTGGTATAGCCACATTCTTACTGAAGAGAAATTTTACTTCTGGTGCACCCACTGTAGGATTTGCAAAAGCATCCTCCCCTTTTGCAGAATGGGACATCAGGACTGGCACTGTCGTACACTGGATAGAAAGGTCTGGAGTTTGCCCACTGGTCATGCTTTTGTTTCTCTTTGTTGGTAACTGACGCATCATCCAGTTCAGGGCCCAAAGCTTCCAGAAAATGCTCCTCACATGGCTTTCCCTCATGGTCAGCAGCTGTCAGCCCACGTGGAAAGGGCGCGGGAGCCCTCTTCTTGCGAAGGTCGGAACCCTAGTTTTATTCCACACATCACTGGTCCTCAACAGCAAGCAGGCAATGGTGTACTTTTTCGTCTTTGTGCTCTTCTCTCACCCTGATGACTGGAGTATGAATCTTTTGATAGGCCCTCCAGCGGTCACTGCGGACCCTGAGCCAACGTGAGTAAGAGCTACTTGCTGAGGATGACAGAGGAGAAAGACAGAGAAACTTAGGGTCCTCACTGCCTGGGTCTGTAAGCCGTGAGGTCGGCTTGGTAAGTCATAGACCGTCATTCTTAATTTAAGAAATAAAAACCACCTTAGACTACAGGCCATAGCTATTTCTGAATCCTCGACTGATGTCACCGGTTCTAATGCTCATTAATATTTTATTCCAACAGCTTTCTATCATACACTAAGTCCACTTTTAACATGAAGAGTTTATTTTCTTATACCATAAGGGAACTTTAGGATCACAAGTCAAGTTCAGGTAAGGTACCATCACACATCGCTAAATTATCTTAGCTCAGCTTAGGCAAAAAGCATCTCCCAGTCACTAGAACAAGTGATGCTCCAAACAGATTCTGTAATGTAAGACACCACAGGGTGGTATTTAGCTCTAATTCACCCCTTCCTGCAGACCAGCATCAGGAAGAACCCTGTGGGAACCTGGAAGCCCTGTAGGAGAAGGCAGGAGGACGCTTCTGCAGCTGGCAGTGATGCTGTCACTGTGGGTTTGCAATGTGTCCTAGGACAGGGAGATGTTTTGTCTATGAAATAGTCTTTACCCAGGACTAAGTTTTGGACTTATCCCTCTCTAGCCCACACGGGAGATGTCTCAATCCAGGTTCTTGTCAGTTGCATAGGTACTAATATGGACTGTCACTTGAATATTTTATAACACCCACAGTCTACAGTTTCTATAACCCAGCATGACCCTCAGCACAGGAAAAGCATTCTGATCCCTCCTGGGTCATTTTTCCACCAAAGAGAGGTTGTAATGGTAGCATTTTTTGGACCATGCTGGTCCCCATCCATTGTGTCCTCATCCTCCAATGGGCAGACATCTGCTCCAGGAAAGGAGACTCCTGTGCTGTCCCTGGCTAAAGGGACATCGTGTCTGGGTCCTTGCATTCCAGGACAAGGCTGGAACTGCCCCAAGCAGTAGGAGGGAGTGGTGCATTTTAGCATTCTCAAAAATAACCCAAGGATTCAAATTTATGGTGAGAAAAACAAGGCTGGGTTGCTATTGGCAGCTGTCAACTTGAATTGCTAGCAGTTTCTACCTCTCGAGGAAACTGTGACTTAGGTCACTCACACCACTTCTTCTCTCTGCTTTCTGAAAAGCCATAAATTGTCCACGTTTCCTCTCTCCTGTCCCCAGCCTGAGCCAGGTCAGCTGTATCAATACTTTGGAAGGTGCGTGGCCCATTAAGAGTGGATTGGGGGGAGAAGGGGGTCCTTTCTCCCAGCACCTCATCAGAGCCTATAAATCACTTCCTAGGCCCTAAAAGAGAAACATATGCCAAAAATATGCCGATTTACAAAATGTTTTCATATCTTTAGGGTATTTTATTTCTCCTGCTTCTTGTGACATAAATAGCTCATAACCCTGACCCTGGGATTTTTTAATAACCAGCTGTGAAATTTCACTAGCACTGGCATAAAATCAACAGGCGAAAATAATTCATCCCCATGTATGGAGGCTTCTGTCCTCCTCCGATGGCGCTTTGATTTGGTAATGGCTTATAAAGCCACTCTTCTTCCTGCTCTGAAACAGAACTTAAAAGAAAACTATCAAATTCTCTCATGGGCATGGATCCAGAAGGTATTTCTCTTGGGGACCATCGTGTGGCGGTGGTCAGGAGAGGGTCAGAAGAGGGAAGAGTAAAGAGGTAACATTGTGAACACAGACTTAGGTTTCTTTAAAGCTTTTAAAAGTATTTAATTAAAAACCTGTGTTCTGCTGGGTTGGGGAGCTTTGCAGGCTTTGTAGAATGAAACTCTAGGGTCAGCAGTGACTTGGGACCTTTGGCACATTTAGGGCACAAGGCTTCCCAGCTTGGAGGGTGAGATAAAAGGGAAGAGATGGGACAGAGATGAGCACAGTCCTCACCCTTTTCAAAGGTTCATGTTTGTTGTTTATTATTATTGAAATAAATAACATCCTCCGCCCCCAACAAGCTTAGCCTGCAAATGTGAACAGCAGATGCCCAGGCAAGAATAGTTATCCCGAAATTGTTTCACTTACAAAGGTTCAGGTATAATTTTTTTAAACCCCATCTTAATGGTATACATCATTTCCTTAAAAAATTGACTCTCACCATTTTTAATCTAGCTAACATCATTGCCCCATCACTCAGGTGCCACCTGAAAGCACACAGTGAACCAGGAAAGTCAGGGTCAAGGCTGCTTACAACTATGTCCTCATTACCGCTGGCAATGCCAGTGCCAGGGCTGCACAGGGCAGAGCTCACATCCAGCACAACTTCTGATTAACTGTGCTGTGCTCTTGGGCCAGGGCACTGCTCGGAGCTTCCCTGCCCACAGCTGTGATGATGGTAACAGCTTTTCCTTCACAAGGTACTTGGCGAATTCTACATATTACTATGTACAGGGTGATTGGCTGGATGGCCAGAACACTGTGAGATCCCAAGGAACATCTGCTCTCTGAGCGAAAGACGAGTTTACAGGACAAAGAGAGTCTCTGCAGCATTTGTGGGGTCATCCACATTGTTCACATTGGGAGTATGGAGGTTCCAGAGTAAAACCAAAACTCAGATTCATATTCTAACACTGATGTACACTAGCCATATGGCCCTGTTATGGTTTACGTCTAAATGTCCCCCCAAAGTCTCGTGTTCAGAGGTGGGGCTTTGGAAAGGTGATTGGATTGGGGGTAGGTATCTAGCTGACAGTGCTGTTCAGAGGTGGGAGCTGGTCACTGGAGGAGTGACCCAGAGGGCTGTATTCTTATCTCTGGTTCCTCTCTTCTCTCCCTGTTTTCCGGATGCCATGGCATGAACAGCTTTCTTCCACCAGGTCCTCCCACCATGTCTTGGAGCCAGATAACCATGAACTAAATCCTTGGAAACTGTGAGTCAGAATAAAGCTTTCCTCCTTCAAGTTATCCCAGGGACAGGACAGTGACAAAGACAAACTCACAATGGTACCCTCAACTTCTCAAAGCCTCAGTTCACTCCGCCATAAAATGGAGATAATAGCCACATTTTCCTCACAGATGATAAAGATGATATGAAGGAAGCCCTGAGTACCTGCGTGGGTGTTACACAAATATAGTTTATTACTAAGCTGGAGAGGGTTCCAGTCCTAATTCATAGGAAAGGACAAAAATTACTTCTTTTTTAAATCAAAGAAATATTAAGAGTGACAGTTGGTACAGGTGTTGCACTAGTTCAGCAGCCCAATCTTAGAAGGAGCCACAAATGGTCCCATAGTTCAATGTCAAACTCTCCGGCTCTGCAGCAAACACCCTGGTACTATCGCATTACCCAAAGCACATGGAGTCCAAGCTGGTTTAGTTCTCATGCTTTTATGCAAACCCTACTGAAGTCTTCCCAAAGCATTGTCACCCTGGGCAACCCCAGCAGGTTTGTGTATCTCAGGACCCGAGGAACAACCATGTGCCCCAGAAATACCTCTCTGTGTGCTCATCTCAGCCAAGATGCTAACCAAATTCACAAAATTTTATTTGGAAAGTTTGATGGCTGGAGCAGTTTTTCAAGGGGCAACTTTACTCATTACAGTGATTAACTGTTTTTCAGCAGTTCATTACATGGTTTCTAAAAAATAATGAAAAAGGCATTTCATGAGGGCAAAGGCTTTAAACGTGGCATGCTTTATGAATAATGCTTGCCACAAACAGATTGACTCTTGCTACTAGGTTCTGTGGGTATGGAATTGATTGAAGGGCTAGCTTCCTTAGGAAAAAGAGGAATTGTTCACTTTGAAGCAGACAGTGGGTGAACTGTGGGGCTGCAAAAGAAGGTAATGAGGTGTTTGCACCCTCCATGGCCACCTTCCTTTGCTGGAAGCTTGCCTTCTCTCAGTTCAGGGGAGAAAAGCAAGGTCCTTAGAGGTTTTGCTTTTCCTCACAAATATGCTTTGTGGAGGTTCTCTTAAAAACAAAACCAACGAGTGTAAGAATGGCCACCCTCCTTTAAACCAATGGAAGTCATCACTGCACTGTGGATGTGAGGAATACCATTCTTCTGAGCAAAGGGAAAGCTATCTATGGCCAAAACATTAAGTGCACAATACTCATAGCCTATAAATCGGTCTCACAGACCATTGAGAAAAGAACAAAACATCCCAACGGGAGAATATGCAATTCAAATGGAAATAGAAGTGACCATTATGGAGAAATAGTCCACCTCACAAGTCATCAAAAGTAGGCAAACACAAAGGAGATACCATTCTTCAAGCTCCCATATTTATAAAGATTAAAAATACAGGTCCAGGGATATAGCTCAGTGACACAGTGCCTGCCTGGCAAGTACAAGGTCCTGAGTTTGATTCCTAGTACCAACCAACAAACAAAAAATAGATAATTATGTCCAGTGTTGTCAACAGTAAGGAGAAGATGGCAGATTTTCACATTCTAGTGACAGTTAATAGTTAAGTAACTTTCTGATGTATGATTGGTAAGTGTAAGAAAGATGATAATATCCCTTTGATCAGAGTAATTCTATTTCTAGGGGTTTGTATTGAGCATATATATACGGAAACATGGAAAGATGTTTACTATAGTACAACTGGATTTGGAAACTTTTTCAATAAAGGGCCAAATAATTTAAGTTTAGGCTTGACAGATAATGTGGTCTTTATGTGATTGTCAGTTCTACCACTGTACCAATAAAATGGCCTCAGACAATACATGAACAAATAAGTGCAGCCATATTTAAATAAAACTTTATTTATAAAAATAAACATTGAAAGGATGGATTTGGCCAGTGGACTGTATTTGTCAGCTTATGTAGTACAAATTATAGTAATTCAAAAATAGAACCAAGTCAATGTGTAATGATTTGGAAATGATAAAATATTTTATGCAGCCTTTTCTTCTTTCTCATGGGAAAATGCTCATGTGAAAAGAAAATCAGAATAGAAGACTACAGCTTTACAGTGATCCCAATTTTCTAAAGGAAACAAAATATGTAAGCATGGAAGAAGGATTAGAAAGAAATATACACGCTTTTGGACAGTGATGATGGTTTTAATTTTCTTTTTTATACTTCTCAGGAACTATAATGTGTACATGTTTAATTTTTAGAATAGAAAAAAAGTTTGAGATGACAGAAGTGGGCTTTTGGTGTGAACATGATTATACAAATTGGCATTCTCCCCTTCTTTGTGTGGAAATAATAAAAAAATGAGAATGAAGGGGGAAACGCCACCGTCTTCCATTTTTGGAAAAACCGGGAGATAAACACCGCATTTTAAAAGGGATACGTAAAACGAACAACTTTTCTCCACAGCTATTGAGGGGAAGGTATAAAGAACAGGAGGAGTGAGAGTCTAAAATAACACCCTGCCAGAGACAAGAGGCCCCGCTGAGGCACTAGGGTGCAGCCCGCGGCCGCAGAGGTGTATCATGGGATGCAGTGGGCCGACAGCAGCCAGAAGCCCCGGATGTTGTCAGGACTAAAGCTGTAAAAGATGGGCTCAGTCTCCTTTCAAAACAAATAATACAACATTTGAAATTTAAAATTAGGTTCAAATGAGAATTATTTTGAATGCTCAAAAAAAATGGCAATGAATTTATTTTTTAAGCTGATCATTTCTACAGAGAAAAGCATGGTTCCAATAATTGCAACTAACAGAGGTGGGTGCATGCCTCACCCTTACAGTACCCCACTTCTACAACACCCCACCCACTTTCCCTAGATTTGCTGCATAGTCTTAATCACTTCTTCATAGGATGATAATTTGTAACATTCAGGAACTCAGAGAATATTGTTCCCCTGAGATTTGGTGGGGAAATTCCTAGATGAACTTCAGCCAACTAAAAGATGATGGAAACCCTGGCAACAGGATCACTGGGACACTTGGAATACATCAACTGCAGTGTGAGACTACAGGAAATCAGGGCATTCTAAGTTAGAAAAGAAAAAAATAAACTGAGGAGAAGCAAAAGGAAGGGATTAATAAAAATAACAACAGATATTAGTGAAGTGGAATAGGTCACTAAAGTAGACTAAATAGAACTGAAAGCTTTTGGAGGGAAAGTTAATCATCTGAATAACTTCATCACGAAAATAGAGGCAAACAGTGAATATTCAAAGTCAGACATGTTATCAGGAAATTACTATAAAAATCTAAGCAAACTAAAAGAATTGTAAAAGACTACTTTGCTAAACTCAAGACAAATACATCTGAAAACCTAGATGGATGGATGGTTTTCAAAGAAAATATAACTTACCTGAACTGATTCCAGAATAGAAAATCTAAACAACCAATGAGGGGGTTAATAAAGAGGAAAGTTGCTAAGGGAGCCTTATCCCTTAAAATGTACCAGATCCAGCCAGTTTCATGTAGGATTTCTATCCAACTTCACAGAACAGAAAATCCTGAAGTTATGTGAACTATTCTAAAACACAGAAATAAAATAAATCCTTCAAATTTTCTGATGTGGGCAATCAAAAAAATGCAGCAAAGATTTAAAAAGTAGAATTACAGACTATGTCTTTGAATACTGATGCAGAAATCCTAAGTGAAAAATTAACAAACAGAATCCAGAATATTACAAGAACAATGCACCCTAATCAGGTGGTATTTATGCCAGGAATAATGACAGTTTAATATTAGAAGGTACTTTCATGTAATTCACCATATTAATAAGTTTAAGGAGGGAAAGTGTAATTCAACACCTATTCTTGATGAAAATATTCAAAGATTCAAGAATGTTCCCTTAATGTAATATTAATAATAGTAATAGCAATAATAATGAATCTGCCACTGATTTGGCATTATGCTGAAGAGAGAACACAAGAAGCAGCTTTGGTAGGGTCAGGAACAGAAAAAGGATTTAACTCTTATTTAACTTTGTACTAGGAGTAGTAGCCTAAGTACTTGGACAAGAAAAAGAAACTAGGGGTAAAATTCTGACCAGCAGGAGATAAAATAATTTCTACTTGCAGATATGGTTATCGACCTTGAACACAAAAAAAGGGAAATGAAAATTACTGAAAAAAAGAATTTAAGAAGATAATAAAGCACAAAATAATTTTCATATTTATGAGTAATAGCTAGAATGAAGATATAGTAGATGATTTACAATTTACATTTACAATAGCAATTAAAAAGATAAAGTTTACAATAGCAATTAAAAAGGTAAAGTACAGAGGAGTCAATTTAAGAAATGCTAAAATGACTTATAAAAAGCTTTAAAACATTTCTTAAGTCCTCCTCCACCTTGTCCCTGCAAAAATTTTCAAACAAATGGCAAGTTCTCCATCCTGCAACTATTTTAGCAAGAGAAGAAAAAATATATGACCTGACTTCAATTTGTTCAGCATTTATTTTCTCAAAAAGCATATTTACCATAAGGAATTACTATGAAAAGGGAGCTATGCCTGGTTAGAAAGTTTTTAATCATGAAGTGGTACTGGATGATGTAATTATTCCCACAGCCTGAAAAATAAACTTGTCACTGAACTGCAGTGCTCATGGGGCACGAGGACAAAGACCACAGCACACATTGCTGGTACACATGGCCACTCATCTTACACAACAATATGACAATATCTTAATAAAGATTTGCCATTCATGGGTGCAGTGGTGCTTGCCTACGTCCCAGCTACTTAAGTGATTGAGGTAGGAGGATCCCAAGTTTGAACCTATCCTGGACAATTTAGCAAGACCATAGAACTGGGAGGCAAAACCAGGCCTGGTGATGCACACTCTGTAATCCCAGCACTCTAGGTGGTTGAAGCAGGAAGACAGCAAGCTCAATCCTAGTTTGGACAACTGAGTAACTTAGTGACTGTCTTAAGATTTGTTTTTAAAAAAGGTGGGGGGACATAGCACAGTGCAAAGGTCCTAAATTCAATTCCCCAGTAACACACACACACACACACACACACACACACACACACACACACACACACACACACCCAAAACACCTGGGGGTTTAGATCAGTGGTAAAGCACTTTCCAAGCATGTGTGAGGCCCTGGGTTCAATCCCCAATACTGCAAAAAGAGATTTACCATTCTGTGAAAGGCACTGAAAAATAATACAGGAAACCCAGTGCTCCGCTCTCTCCCTGTCTTCCTCTCTCCCTCTTTCTCTTTTCACTGGGCTGTGCTCTGCCCTTCTGCAGGAAGCAGGATAAAGAGTCTAAGATCTCCAGGCACTTGGCTTCTAAATTCCACTTCCCTCAGAACTCCTTCTGCCCAGCAAGCTTGGTAACATCAAGTGCCCTAGAGGCAATGGTGAGCTCAGTTTTCCCTTAACGATCTCAAAACACTTTAAAGATGATTTTGCAGTAAGTTCCTCTTCTAACACTAAACCACAATAATTTTGAGCCAAAAATGGTCAGTGATGAAGAGCTGTAACACTACTCAGGGAGGAAAGGAAATTGTGGGAGAATTCCTCAGGGAGGTTCTAGTTCAACCTTCTCAGCATAGGGATGGGGATGTGAGGCTCAGGGAAGGAAAGGAAGACAGCCACCAGGGGCTGATCTTGGCCTAGGACCCTCCTCTTCTGGTTCCTCATCTAGGGCTCCATGCCATGCAATGGAGAATCAGGCCAGCTGCATCCTGGCAGGCCCATGAGGCCTAAAGAAAGCTACCACTATTGATGAGGACAGCAGGTGTGACAGCAGTGGCAGTTACTAATCAGACACCCTTCCTTGGGCTGCCCTCTTTCTTCCAAACCTGAAAGCCCTGGCCTCCAGAGGAGCTGGGGAAGAGTGGAGGAATGGCATGTGTGGCGGCACAAAGTGGTCTGAATGTTTGTGGAACATCACCATTTAATGGTCAGGGTGAGCCAAGAGGGCTTGACCAGAGGTCAGGCTCTGAGACGATGGAACATCTTAAGGGGACTCAAACGGAATGTTTGTGATATTAGATCAGAAACCCAGGATATTTTCAAATTCCAATGGGACCAAATGCTTTGCAGGGGACTGTGGCTCCAGGCCTTACCCCACCATGAGGTTCCCGCTTCATCACACATTCCACAGGGTCAAGGATGGGCCATGTTCCTCTCGGAGCCTCAGTGTCTGCAAAGTCACAGTTCTACTACCCTCACAGAGTTGAGAAGAGGGTTACATAATGTAAAAACACACTTGCAGTATGACAAGAAGCACAAAGAAGGGATGAGGGGGGCTTTTATGTGGGTGACATTGTCCTCAGCCTCTGATCGAGCTGAGGTTAGAACTTTGCACTGGGGTAAGGCAGACAGGGTGTAAAATCCAGGCTCTATGCAATCTTGGGCAAAATCTAACTTCCTTTTGAACCTCTCAGTTTCCTCAGATTAAACTTGGAATAATAAAACCCACCTATCTCATCAGAAAAACAACTGAAGAAGAGACCACGGTCAGTTTCTTCCTCTGTTATGGAAACACCAGCACGAGGGCCCTTCTGAGAGCTACCTCACAGCAGCAGAACCATTCTCCACGGCTCTTCTAAACGATGCAATGGCACAGTCAGTAAAACCAGCAGACAGGAGTTCCCCAGTGGTCAGAACATTAGGAATTTCACAGGAAAATATTCCAGAAGTTTCCTTTTGGGACTGTAATCTTGCCTCCATCTCAGTTCCAAATGCTGAGGAAGCCCAGGTTCTGAGAAAAGCCGTCTGGTGAGCTCACTGTGCAACGTACACCATACTCATATATACACAGAAGGTTCTCTGGTCTTTCTACATTTTCCCTTTCATTGCTTATACCCCAGGAGGCTGGTAGGCTGATGGTGTCTCCATTCCCCAGAAAAAGGACACAAAGCCATGAAAGGTCACATTCAGGTTACTTTCCTAAGTAAATTGCCATCCAGTGTATAAGCTCTGCTCACAATACTTTCCCCACTCCCCTTCAGCAAGTTTATGATCATCACTCTCACTGATGATCCAAAACCAACAGGAGTGTTTCATAATAATTATTATCAACTAATTAGTAATTATGCTTGTACCTCAACAGGAGTAAGTGATAATCTTTTACCTAGAGGAAACAGATATATATGGATTAAAATTTAAATAAGATACAAATGATACATAAATATACATCATTATACACAAATACACATATATAATATAAAGATATGCACACATCTGAAATTTAGGGAAGTTAAAGAAGGTACTTGTGTTAGTCAACTTCACAGTACTATAACAACATACCTGAGACAGATAATTATAAAAAGAGAAGATTTCTTTTGGCTCACAGTTTGGGAGGATCCTGTCAAGATTGGGCAGATCCATGACTTGGGGCCTCTGGTGGGTGTAAGGCAAGGGTGGGGAACACAAGCCAGAGCACAGCCTCACCTCATGGCCAGACAGCAACAGAGACAGAAGAGAGCAGGGTCTCACATTCCCTTCAGAAGCACACCCTCGATGGCCTAAGGCCCCTCCTCCTGCAAGTCCATTGGACCTCCAGAAAGTGCCACTTTGGGGACCAAGGTCTTTAGCAGGACCTCTGGGAACATTTAACACCCAAGAACTGAGGCATTTGATACAGTGTAACTGTCTGAGCCTGTATTCAGCTCAACTCACACTCTGTCTCTCTCTCTGTGTCTCTTCCTCCCGCCCTCTCCCCACCCCCTTTTGCCCTTGGATGGTTTTTTATTTACTATCACAGATATCTCTCTAGTGCTTTGTATTCTTTACTATGTAAAATACTGATTATTGGCAACCACAACACATCACAATCTTTTTTTGGTGACCTCATCAAAATATTCTCCTTACCTCCCTCACAGCTAGGGATGTGCGTGTCAGCAGTTCTGACCAATGAAATTTAAGCTGAACTCTGCAAGGGGGAGTGGTGGTTGGGGGGAAGCTGAACATTACCCTTTTCATCCTTCTTTCTGCCTTGACCTAAATATCACGGTTGGAGATGAGGCACCCTCCGGTGACCACAGGACCAAGGCCAAGTGATCAACAGAGGTGATGCTATTATTAAACTGCACAACCAACTTCCACACTGCCCACTCTAGGCTTCTTGTTATGACAGGAAAATAAACCCCTCTTAGGGATGTGGTTTACGCTACCATAAATTGGTTACTATTACATGAAACCGAATACCTTGATCAGACTATGGTTAGAAGGAGCAGCGATTATTTTTCCCTTCATGTTTTCTAAGTTGACCCTACATGTTGATGTTGGAATTTGGGAATCCTCAAGATTCTGGGTGGTTTCTCTGGTGTTAAAAAACTAAAAAGCTGAGTTTTCACGCAATGGCTAGGAATAAACCAAGGATCCTTACTTTCTCAATATTCACTTGAGGTGGAGGGCTTTATTAGAAATTGCACTGTTCTCATCAATTTCTACAGCATGAGTGACTATGAAATGGGAAAATATTACTCTGTCAACAGATAGAAACAACTGTTCCATCTAACAATGAACATATATATATGTATGTATATATATATATATACTCTTCTTCCCTGTTCTCCTTTCCTTTTTATTTTTGGAATGGAGAAAGAGGCTAAAGGAACAGGAAGAACAAAAAATAGAGGAGAGAAGAAAAGAAAAAAAACCAAGCTTTTGTCTTCTCTACCTGGGTTATATGCATCAGAGACAGTGGCCTGCTACTTGTCACTGCTCCTTGAAATTCAGTGAAGGTCCTTAGCTACTTAGAAAAAGGCTTGTGGTGCAGAAAGAACTGATCTGCCTACATGTTCAAATACGAGTAATTTTTTAAAGTTCATTTTCCCAGGAATTCACAAGACTTTTTTATGTCTGTCTTCTGTCTGTCTATCTGTCTATGGTATCTACCTGAAGAAAAAACTAAGATTTTATAAATATACTTAGAAGCAACAGGAAACTATCAATACTTTCCATATAAGCCTAATAATACGGTCTTCCAAAGTCATCAAATTATATCATCTTGGACTTTTTAAGAATGAATGGGCCTTTTATTTCACAGCATCTAACAGTTATGTCTAAAACCAAACTTTGTCATTGTTTAGAGGGCTTTTTCCCCTTTTCAAATACAAGGCTTCCTGGCCATTTTTAGTTTAGTGAGCACCCTTCTTCAGCATGTGCCCCCTCCTCCCTGTGACACCTTCACACACTCTTCTGGTTTTCAACAAGTTGAACCTGGGCAGTTTGGTCACATGTATAAATATCAAAACTTTATATATGCTTTGACATTTGGCCAAGTTTCACTTTCATTAATTTGTCCTTAAAAATCAATCAGGTGTGTAAATAGTATACACAGCGGTGGGCAGAGGAATGTTTACAGTAATGAAAAATGGAGACAGGTTGTGGCAGATCAGATTAGTGTTTAGAAATATTTACTGTCTATTGTGTCCCTGTAAGTGGGCCCAGTGTACTTCCTGCCCCCAAGTTTGGTCATGACTGATGGAGCATTCATGATCAAGATCCAAGCCAGGGCTTGAGCAGCAGTTAAGTAATTGGGTGTGCATGCTGGCACCTTTGTCATCACCATGACAAACACTAGCTGGCATCACTATGCAAAAGCCCAGGTGGGGTCAGGAGACTTAAGGTTACCCTAGTCATATTACAAACTCATGAGCAAAAGGGAAGATATTTCTATGCCACTGAGATTTTGTCAGTATTGAACATAAAACTATGTATCACAAGAGTTGACTGACATACAACCTAAATTTCAAAAATAGGGAATGTAAGAAATTGTGATATATATGTATTAAATATTATTATTATTATTATTATTCTAGTGACATATCTATATATAGAGAAAGAATATGGAGGATATCTGAAATATATTAAGGAAACAGGCAAACATATATACACAGTCCAAATTCATTTTTAGGTAAAATGTAACTGCATGTGTGTGTGTTTACACGCTTAGGGAAGATCCTAAAAGAAATATACTAAAAATGTTTGTCTCTGAGTGGGAGAATATAAATATTTTTACTTTCTTCTTTAAGAAAGTCTATTTTTTGCATGAAAGTAAACTTACAGCAATTTAAGTTGGAATGAAAGTAAGATTATTTCATTTAGGAAGACAAGGAAAACTAAATAATTGTGACCATAACTTGCCAGGTATCCTTGGCCTGAACAAGAACAAAAGTTTTTTTTTTCCAAACCTCCTAAAGAGTTAAAGGTATTTTTTTTTTTTTTAAAAATCTGGCAATGAAAGTCTGAAGTATGCTTCAAAAATTAAACCGCATCCCCTTCAACAAACAAGAAACATCCCAGCCTGTTTCTTCTCCAAATTTGTCTGCTTATTACATCAACTAATGAAAAATTCTTTGTTTCAAACTTTGAATATCTGCAAGTGCTTGTATGGTTTCCCAAAGGTAAAGTAAACCTTTCCTACTGATGATTTGTTCTTGATCTACTCATAAAACCCCAAATCCAGAAGCAATGATTAGGAAACTGCAGACTCTAATAAAAATAATTTCATTAGTGTCAGATAGAAAGGCTACCCAATTACAAGGACTAAAGCTTGGTATCAAAAACAGAAGCTCTGAGCACAATAAATAGTGTGGAGAAATGGACATAGTTGGTATAACTGAAGTCTAGCCAGCATTTGCACAAAATGCATCTACCTAGTACCTCTCTCAGGTACAGGGCAGTCACTGAAAAAAAAAAAAAAAAAAAAAACCACCAAAAAAAAAAAAAAAAAAGGAAAGCAAAGCTACCAGTGACCAGCGAGCATTTACAGTTCCAGACATGGCTTGCAAAAACGCTCTGCCTGATTTCCCTGCAGGTGTTTCTGCTACCCTCCACTGCCAGGGCATGAAGGGGGGCCCACAGTTCTCTGGTGTTGAGGATTATAGTTGTTTCAGTTACAGGACATGAAGCAGACCTGTGGTTGCAGGAAATATTAAAGACCCGTTTGCTTGCAGAAAAATGACAGAAACTTTCATCTCTGTGAACCAGCAAATAGTCCCTTTTTCTAATGGCCCATTAGGGAAGGCCAGGAGGAGCAGGTTCTCAGAACACTCTGCCACCCTGCTCAACGTCTGGAAGAGGCCCATCTGGCTCTTGTCCCTTGCCCGCCACTCACTTGGTTGCCCGCGACCTCCTGTTACCTGAAATGCCACTCTTAATATGTATTTTCTGTTATGTGTTACATAATTATACTGAGTGTAGGTGTGTTTTAAACCATCAAAAAGTAACTGGAATTCTGGGTGCGACCTACAAATGAAATTCTTTCTGCATGTCTGCAAGTGAAATTCTCTGCAGTTGCAATTGAGGATCTAAAGCTCTCTCGTCAACGCTGTGCTGGTTTTTTTGTTTTTTTGTGTGTCTTTTGACCCTCATAGGGTCTTGCTCTGCAGTTCAGGCTGGCCTTGAGCTCACTTTGTAGCCCAGGTTGGCCTCGAACTTGCAATGACCCTCCTGCCTCAGCCTCCCGAGTGCTGGGATTACAGGCGTGCACCACCATGCCTGGCCTGCTGTGCTGTTTTGTGACAGGTTACGAACCATACCCTTGAATTTTGTTCATCTTTTGGGTAGTGTCTACCAAACTGTGTTGTCTACAAAAAGCGGCACCTTTCTACTTTATCAATGTATCTCCACAAATACTTCACACATGTCCATTTATAAAAATCTGAGGCTAGAGGATATAATTCTGTTATGTTCCACTTTAAAGGAGGTGTAAGTATATGTCATAAAATGAGATAATGTAAATTATAGTGAATAGACTGGGACACAATAAAGCTAGGAAAGTAAGCATATAACAGATTACTATACCTGCTCATATATTTGCTAGAGGAAAGCTTGGAGCTTTCTGGCATGAGTAGCAGAGTGACATGCCATTCAAGTGACAGAACAGCCGCTTGCTTAGGACAAAGACAGCTAATCCAACTCAGCTGAGCCTGAGGGAAATCTCTCCCATGGGTCCTCATTAAGAGTCTGCCGAGGAATGTAATGAGCAACATCTTCAAGGAAAACTTGGCAAAAACAGCAAGCAGTGCAGGGGCTGTTTCGTATGGCAAGCCCCAAGCTGAGAGCCATCCCTGGGGACCACAGCCATCTGATTGGGGCACACAGCTCTGCTGTGCGGCTCCTAACCGGGGCCAGATTGGAGAGCTTGCAGGATGACTGCAGTGCTTTTTGAATTGCAGAATCCTGTCCTTGCATGAAGACTTCCTTGGGCGCAGGAAATATGGATAAAGGGGAAGCAGGTGGCTGCAGGGGAGGCGGGTGCACCAGCAGTTTTAGGGATGCTGCCGGCGGGACTGTCCCTTGGAGGCGCTGAGCAGAGGTGGGGAGGAGAGCTGGGGAACTGTCTATGTGAGGCACATGACCGGCTAAGGGGCGCACATTCAAGGGGCCGAGGACCCCAAAGCACAGGAAGCAGTAGCTTTCTTTCTTTTTCCGGCACGCACAGCCCAAGGCTCCCAATGTGGCTTCCATACCCCCCTCTTGCAGCTTTCAACTGTCTTTTGCTATCTGCCAGTCCTTTCATCCTCCAGGCACCAGAGCCGCCCTCAGGATGGAGAAAATGAGTTCAATACTGGGGTCTGTGCAGGCGGCGACACATCTACTTCCTCCACCTCTGGGTAACTTCTAAACATTCTCAGTGCCATTTTCCGCGCAGATGCGCACAGCCTTCCCAGCGTCTGTTTATTTTCTTACTCTACGCCACATTAAACAGAAGGAGGAGGCAACGTTCGATGGCGCCAGTTGTCACACCCGCCTGCAGCTGGCTCTGTGCATGGCTGAGGGAGGGTGTTGGCCTCCTCTGAAGGCGTCCGTGCTGTGGCTCTGGCTTTTGAAACGTTCTTTCGTAAACTGGGATCTGTATTACAAATTATCTGTATTACAAATGTATCTCCACACGTGTCCATTTATAAAAATCTGAGGCTAGAGGATGTAATTCTGTTATGTTCCACTTTAAAGGAGGCATAAGTATATGTCATGAAACGAGATAATGTAAATTATAGTGAGTAGACTGGGACACAATAAAGCCAGAAGAGTAAGCATATAACAGATTACTATACCTGCTTATATATTTTACCCTGGCGAACTACGCTATCTCAGAGACCTAATTTGCACACTTACCCCCTATGCTATGAGCAGCACACACAGGTGAGAGTGGGCGGTCGAGTCCCTGGAAACCTGCTACACAGCAGTGCTTCAGATAATGATGGCCTGCATGGGTGATGACCATCCCCTAAGAGGGCAGTGGAGCCGAACAGTTACTGCTGCCTACTGATATCTTAACTGTCATAAGGTCACAATGGAACAACTGTAACATACTACTACACTACCAGTCATATACCAGTGCAACATAAACAATCACGCCTAACACTTGATGAATATGCAAATGGCATGTTTATTATACTACAGTTTTAATCATTATTTTTAAAATGTGCTCCTTTTATTTATTAAAAAAAAAAAAGTTACGGCCGGGCATGGGAGCATTCACTTGTATCCCAGCTACTTAGCAGGCAGAAGCAGGAACATTGCTAGTTCAAAGCCAACCTAGGCAACTTCGTGCTTAGTGAGATTCTGTCTCAAATTAAAATAATAAAATGGGCTGGGGATGCAGCTCAGCACTCCTTGGGTTCAATCCCCAGGACTGAAAATACAAGGTTTCCTGTGAACAGTAAGCTGCATCTCACCAGCAGCAACCTCCTGTATCTCATGTGTATGTGTCTCTGGATGGCCTCCATCCACTGACCTGTGTTGTCTAGGTTTGCATAAACACACTATGTGATGTTCATACAACACGGACGCAACTAAGGACCTGTCCTGCACTTAGGTGACATGCAATGACGTCACTGGGGGAAGTGAAGAGTCCTATCCCCTACTTCAAGTGGGAAGATGCCGCTAGGAGCTCCCTCCTGTAATCCTACAGAGAAGAATTAGAGACCTAACTGTCCAGGACACTGATGGCAGGTGGGCTCCCAAAGATTCACTTTCCTAAAAGCTAATGTTTCAAAGTTTCTTGAACGAGGGAAGCAACTGCTTTGCTAGCTTCTGATGATGACTCTGTCTCCCGAGTTCCGTCCCAGAGGTGCAAAACAGAGTAGTGCTAGGTCTGCATGGTAGCATGGGACCTAGAGGTTACCTTGAGGATAAACGGGACACTCTGGAGCAGCTGCCCACCTGAAACACTGTGATTGCCTGGAAGGAACCATAGGTAGCTGAGCATCTGGAACAGAAAGGACTGGGACTGATAACCAACAGGAAAAGACTGAAGGTGGGGCAAATATGAACTTCAGCCATGCCTCACAGGATATCAAGAACGGGTCGAGTCCTTTGCTAGGTGCTTTATTTACACATTACCTTATTTGACCATCATAAAATGCTATGGTACGAGTCTCATTCTATAGATGAAGAGACCGAGGCACAAGAAGCTTAAGAAATGTGCCGAGAATGGGGGAAAGAGGATTTGAACCCCAAGCCCATCTCTCAGCCACTTCTTTGTGCTCACACCTTAACACCTGCTATTTACTGCATGGTCCACAGACTCCAAGCAGCTGTGGCACCTGGGAACTTGTTAAAACTGCAGAACCTCAGCCTCCACATGAGATCTCCTAAATCAGAGCCTGAAGTCTGATGAGATCCCCAAGCAATCTGTGTGCATTACTGTCCGAGACACACGACCCTAACACCCTAGCACTGTCTCGTTAACTAAGGTCACTGGAGAGGTAACACAGGTGGAATAACTGGAAGCCAGCTTGGACAATAGCAAATTGGAGAACAATTCAGAAATATCTATCCAAAGTTAAAATGCACATTCTTTTTAACACAGGGATGCTATTGTAGGACTTGGTGGTCTCTCAGTGATCCCTGGGAGAAAAAGGCAAGAGGACTTAGAAAATAAAGGCAAGGGACAATAGCTGGGGTCAGATATCTTACTTGATAGGCAAGAGAACTGAGCTACAATAGTAGGGGCATTTATTTATACCCTTGCAAAGTTAGTATCACGAGAGGTAATGCTGCCTGCTGGCTAATGACTGTAATAGTCCACGCTGGATGTTTTCCTCAAGACTGAGGTAGCTTGACTGCTTGAGGCACTCTGGCTCTGCCCTGCCCTCACACATAGGACCAATATCCAGCTCCAGCAGCTCCCAACATGCTACCTTGAGGAATTTATTCTACTTGTAAACTCACACATATGTGCAGACCTGTAAACAAAGATCCCCAATTGTTTGGAACCACTAACAACCACCCAACATGCACATCCACGGGTGCCTCAGGTGGGGTCCCAAGAGAGACAGGCTTTAAATTATAACCATCTGAGGTGGGCTGTGTTTGACTTTGTTAGCAAAGCTGCGGGGAGGGTCAAAGGGAAGGCAGAGAACAGGGGTTCTCAGTGTGAAATGTGCAGCAGAATCTCCTGGAGGGCTTGGTCAAAGACAGCTTGTTAGGCCCACTTCCAGCGTAGCTGAGTCACTCTGTGTGGGGTGGGCTAGAAATCTCCATCCCTGATGAATTCCCAGAGGATACTGATTTTGCTACTCCAGCAACGAGACTTTGAGAATCACTTGCTGTTATGATTTAGATCTTAAATGTCCTCCGAAGGCTCCTACGCTAAAAGCTTAGTTCGCAGCCCATGGTGTCCTTGGGAGATGGTGGAGCCTTCAGGATGTGGGACCTAATTGCAAGGAAGTTAGGTCACTGGGGTGTGTGTGCCCTTGAAGGAATCCTGGGGCCTCCAGCCCCTTCCTCTCTTTGCTTCCTTTTCACCATGAGGTGAGCACCACTGCTCCACCACATGCTCCCTGCCATGATGCTCTGCCTTGCCACAGTTCACAAAAAGATGGAATCAAAGGACCATGGACTGAATACTCTGAAATGGTGAGCCATTTTGAGTTTCTCCTTTTGAGTTGATTTCTTCAGCTATATTTTCACATCAATGGAAAGCTAAGGCACTTGCATAATGAAGTAAGCTAGGACTAGCAAGAGTGGAGGCTTAAGTGGCATGGTATGGAACCTGAAGGGTGATGATCATGAAGGGACAGCACCTAAGATGTCCTTGCAAGGAGCAAGCCCAGGGCACAAATACTCAACCTCACTGTCCTCCCTCCTCTCGTCTCATGTTAGGTCTCCCATGGGCTGAGCCCCATGGAAATCCAGGAGGAATGCAAGCCTGAGGATCCAATCTATGCAAAGAAGGTTCTACAGGCAGAGGGCAAGGGTGACTGATAGATTCAGAGGGGCAAGAGAAAAACACCTGATACAACAGTGGACTGGCTGCTTGAAACCATGGTGAGCTCTGCAGTCAAGAGCAAGAACAAGGTAGCAAGATGCCAAATTATTCTTTTCTGGGTGCAAATAATGTAGAATGTCCTCATGAAGCACGAACAGAGGCTGCCTCTGCTTCTGCAGAGCAAATAGAGACACCGGGATTTGTGTGTAGGAGGGGCCTGGAAAGCCCAACCACGGAGGAGGTCAAAGGGGCTGTGGACCCATCCACCTGACCACCAGAGCCACAGGATGCAGGAGAGTACCCAAAACTGCCCAGAAAGGGCTGGGGATTTAGCTCAGCGGCAAAAGCGCCTGCCTGGCAAGTGCAAGGTCGTGGGTTCGGTTCCCGGTACCGGAGAAAAACCAGAAAAAAAAAAAAAAAAAAAAAACTGCCCAGAAAGACCCACACAGGGAGACCCTGAGCTCTGAAAACCTGCACATAGGCCCTGCTCCTAATAAAAGTTCCAATTACCCAGCAAGGCTGGTAAATAAGAATGTCCTTGAGTGATTCTGCAGGTCACTGTGATGGTCACTGTCTGATGGGAGCCTGTATACACATCTGAGCATCATACAGCACAGATGGAGACTTTGCTGGCCATGAGCTTCATTGTCTATCACTTTGAACAGTGCCCCAAAGTGGAGGGCAGGGTCCGTGATTCCCTAGCCCCAGGCTTGCAGCACAGGCAATGGGAAGGGAGCACTTCCTGTTCCTCCTCTGTAAGCCCACTAGCCTGGTGTGGAGACCACCCTCCATATAGAGGGAGGAGTATGTTAGGCATTAGTGCTGACACTGTTATTTCTATCACAGTAAACCATAATTTACCAACAGCTTGCTGGGTGCATTTGAAATCTCAGAAACAATAATAACTAAGTCTTTCAGTCTCAGTTTGGTGAAAAAAGTTATGGCTTTTAAAAAAACAGTGAGAGAACTAAAAGCAGGTTACGAGCCACAGAGCTGAACAGAGTCAGTAAGAACTGTGGCAAGCTCAGGAACGTTAGGAAATTACAAAACAACAACAAAATCCTGAAAGTGCACAACTATTCAAAACTGATCCCTCTGCTCACAGCACGGGTGACCAGGTAGTCTCCACTGCAGTTACATGAAACAACTCCTCCCGCCTCCTCCACCATTTCAAAGGTTACATTTCCTCCTCAGGCAAGTTCTTCTAAATTTAGAAGGCAGAATTTCCCACTCACACAGTTTCAATTAAGATGACATGCGCTTTATGAGAATAACATGCATTCAACCACCTGCAAAATCAACTTCTCTGAAAATCCAAATCCCACTTCCACACAGGTCGGCGAGCAGGACTCCCAAAGATGTATCAAGAGATGGGCTGTTTCTGGAACACTCATCTCAGAATGAAGGAAAATTCCTCTGGGAGACCAGTCCTGGTTTGTCTGCTATGGAATTCTGCCCATTTGGGAAGCCAAGCCTCTATCACTAAGAAATGCATAGAAACTGTCCACTGGTGGAGTGCCGGCTGAGCAGTGTGTGAGGGCAGAAGTAAAGGCTTACAGGCCAGGCTGAGCCTTGCTGGAAAGGACCTCTACCCACAAGGACCTTTGACAGACACTGGCTATAATTATTGTATAATGGATTAACTCTTGGTGATGATGAAGATGATGATGATGATTAGTGATAACCAATAGGAGTTCATGTTGATTGAAGACCTAGTATGAGCAAGACAACATTCTAAGCACTTGAGTATATTAGGTATATAAGGAGAGCATTTGTTATGGTTTGTGTCTACATGTCCCCCAACACCTCATGTGGTCATAGGCGGAGCTTTTCAGAGGTGGCTGGATCTAGAGTGTGTGATACGGGGATCAAGGATGTGATACTGGGATTGATCCATGGTGTGATGCTAGGACTAAGAGTGCCCCACCCTGGGTATCAGGGGGTGGGTAGCTTGGACAGAATGTAAGGGAGAAAGAGGACCGCTGTGGTCACTGCTTGTGGGTTGTCATTTGCAGCTTGCTACTTCTTCACTATTTCACTGCCTTCTGCCGACTATGAACTGTTTCTCCTCTGCCATGCCACCCTGCCTTGCAGCCAGCCAACTACGAACTGACACATCTACAAACTGTGAGCTACAACAAAATTTTCCTCCTCTAACTTTGAGTGTTGGGTATTCTGTCTCAGCAACAACGAAAAAGTAGCTAAGACAATTTTTACACTAATGCTTTCATAGCTAGTGGGGATGGACCACCATGATGCTCCCATGGCAATCTGAATGACACACTGGAAGGAAGGCTTTGTTACCCTGTTTTACAGAGAAGGAAACAGGAGTTGCTCATGGTGACATGTCCAGCATGTGGCTGAGCCAGGACTGGAAGCACATCCTGGTAGAGCAATCTGTGCTCCTGATCAGTAGATCTTACTTCTCCTTTCATATCACCACAGGCAAAATCTGACTAAGGTAACAGAGAAGGGGTAAGATTCAGGCAAAAAGGGGAGCAAAGGGTGGTGGCTACAGGGTCCCAGAGGGGCAAATTGTCTTCTTATGACTCCACACAACACCCTGGGGCTGGCACACGTGAGTAAGAGAGGCTGGTGGAAGGAGGTAAGAGTACCAGGCTCCGCCTCGGAGATGAAACAGACTGAATTAAACACATTTACCACCTCAGTCTCCCCTGTAAGGATAGGGACATTCTGGATACTATCACTTGTTCCTACCTCCCTGGATGTGATTTCTGGACACCTCTACCTGCTTCCCTAGTGGTAACTTCTAAATCTTACCGTGCAGAGGTGGGGGCAGGGACAAGCCATACTAGGAGTAGCCAAGGACAGGGCAGGAGGAGGGCAGCAAAGTCCCTGGCCTACACACAGGAAGGTGCATGAATACATGGGCTGTCAAGGCCCAAGAAGTATCTGACAACCAGCAAGTTCTTTTGGGTTTTGTCATGGCTTAGTAGAAAAGCTCAAAAAGCAAAGCCAAATCAAACACAAAGAAACAGCATGGTAATTTTAAATATACTGTTAAACTTCTGAATTGTATGTACGAGTTTAGTTAAGTCCCAGTTTAGCCAGTTATAATTTTGTGACCTTGAGCAATCCCTCTGTCTGTAAGTTTCCTCATCTATGAAACAAAATAATACTAATACCTCCTCACGAGGTCCTTAAGAAAAATGAATAAATGCAGGTAAAATGCTTAGACTAGTACTACTTGCTACTATACCCTGGTTACCAGTTGTTTTTCTAGCTGTGATCACTGTGGTTGGCAAAAGGCTAAAATTCTCAGCATCTAACTTCCTCTGATGACACAGCTCTACCCAGCAACATACCGGGCACCATGAAGCTCTGTATTAATGTTAACTAGGGACAGCACAAGATAAAAATAAATACCCAAACCATTCTTTCCTCCAGTGAGTTAATGTCACAACTTTCCCTAAAAGATTAAAACATCTTTATCCGAGTCTTATGGGCCTACTGTGAGGTCTATGGAAGAGGCTTTGATGGCTTGGGACCTCAGTGCACAACTTTAATTTTTTTCTTTTTTGGTACCGGGAACTGAACTCACGACCTTTCACTTGCCAGGCAGGCGCTTATGTCGCTGAGCTATATCCCCGGCCCTACAACTTTAAGAACACTGAATGTGTTCCTGAAGAATCAGCAGAAAGCAGGCTTCCCTGGAAGAAACATCTCTGTGATGTTGAGATCTGTGGAGATGCTTTTCCATGTCTCAGCCTCTTTGGTTGGGGAAGAGGGCGGGTACAAAACCCCCATCCTCTCACCCTGATGGCATTAGCCCTCTTTGGAAACTTGCCTGCTCTCGCCCTTGATGGTGTACTCTGATCTGAATAAACTCTTGTCTTTCCCAGATACCTTGACTGTTGAAAAATTCTTTTTATCATTCACATCATGGGCCTTGACACACCCTCTGACATGGCAGCTACTCTCGGATTTTAGAAGACTTTTTTATAGTGCGATCACTGAAGTGACACACTGAGATCGCTCCAAGGTGCTGATGTCTAAGAAAGAAACAAACATTTTCAGTTTTGTTGGTTACCCTGGATGGGAGTGAGCTAAATTCCAAAGAACTACTGGATTTTCACTCTATAACCTTTGGGTATAAATTTATCCTTCTAAATCAAAGCTCTGACTTAGATAAATTAGTAATTACGAATCACTCCTAGAAATGTTTTTTTTAAATTTTAAAAGGAAACAAACTCTGACACTTACTGTCTGAACAAGTGGTTATTTCATGCCCTTATTCCTATGCACAAGTAGGTTCCTCTGTCTCTAATGCCTCTAGCTCAACCTCCATGCACCTGGTGAACCCCCATCTGTATGTGAGATTCCAGAGGGGCAGCTCTGAGCTCCTTTGGCACTGCGTGAACATTGATACTGTAAGCACAGATATAAATATATAACTGTCTATGAGTTCTTTCTCCGCCTGATTCTCAATCATCTCTGTACAGTTCAGCATACAGTCTCATTCAGCACATGGTGTTTGTGCAACTGTTTGTGGAACACATATTGACGGCAACCCTGCTGCATGCCAGGTGCCACCTGCATCAGGAAGGAAGGGTCTGACAGTGAGCAAGACCAGTGTCATGGAGATGAGGGGAGGGAGATAAGCAGACTCTGGATTTCCGCCCTCCTCCCCAACCAAAGGGCAGTCTTCCAAAGATATATTTGATGCAGATGCGTTGAGCAGAAATAGAGCCCATATCCAGTAAATATATTCATGTGGGTGCTATTGAGCAGATAAGTAACACCTGTGCCTTGCCTCACCAGAAGGCAGCTATTGGAAGACCGGAAGACATCAGCTGGCAGCTTCTTAGCCTTGAAATCAGTCCATGGGCCTGTAGGGGTGAGGGACATGGTCCCACTGCGGACGTTATCACATTGTTGTCTCCCTGTGCACCTTAAAATGTGGGTTTCGGAGCCCACACAGCATTGTGAGAACTGCTGCACCTGGACTGTGACCTCAGCATGGCATCTGTGATGCAGGTGTGGAGACCAGTCCTACCTGTGCGATCCAAGGATACCTACCAGGACAGACCCATGACAGCCCCCTGGGACATGGGTGATGCAGGTCATGGAGAAGTTAGCAAGGCCCAGGAGATGGAGAACATCTGCAGGCTCCTCTTTAGAAGTGGGCTGTAGGCATGTGAGGATTCTATTCCAACAAGTCCTTAGGTAACATGAGGCCAGGAGACAGCCTGGTCACATGTCAAATGAGGTAGGGCAAGAAAAGGCTGGCGTTTCACTGGCAGAGGAGTGAGTCTGCAGGCTGCTCCCCAATATTTATTCTCCCTTTTTTCCAAAGTAATAGGACCCCCAGGTTTTTGTGAGGTACATACTTTCCCTTAGTAAACACTATCTTTCCCAACCTACTTTATAACTCAATGTGGCCAGGTGACTAAATTTTGGTGAAAAGAAAAGCAGCAGAAATAATGTATGAAATGTTAGAGCTATCTTAAAGGGAAGGGGCATGCCTTTCATGCTGGTGAATGTTATCCAGAAACAGGAAAAAGGGAGGGGAATGATGCCTGAACCAGTGAAAGGACCTATTGCCAATCACTTGTTAAAGTCACCTCTGATGGTGTTCAGGACGCACTATCTCCAAAAAAGGCATCGTGTCACATCATGCATTTGAAGCTGCAGGAATCTGAGCAACAGCAGGAAGGTCTCTTTGATCCCATCACTTGTTCCTGAAGGCCACAACACCAAGCAAGGATTTTCCGACCTTCCCTTAAAGGAGTTTACCGTGTGGCAGACTGACAACTGGTGGACAACTTGTAAGACCCAGCTGAACTGAACCAGTGTGGTGCTTGCTGGGTGTAGAGGGCCCATTTGAAGATTGTCGCTAGTGGCATAAAAGGGAGAAATGGAGAAGAAGAGAAGCTGTTAGGGAGCTTTTGGTTCTCCTGGAGGATCTTGTCACGCTGGCTTTCCTGTTATGAATGTGGCTGTTCTCATTGTTGAAGAAGCTCAGGACCTTGTTGTTGCTGAGAATATCTACAGTTCACTTGGGGAAGCTCTGGTCCTTTGAGCACTGCTTCCTGCCTCTGGGGGAAGATGGTACACTGTTCAGTGTCCTGGAGAAGCTTGTCATGCTGGCTTTCCTGATATAGAGTTGGCTGTTCTCATTGTCGGAGGAGCTTGGGACCTCACTGTTGCTGAGGATGGCTATGGTACCTTTTATGGGAGCTCTGGTTCTTACTTTGAGCGTTGCTTCCTGACTCCAGTGCAGATCCCTCAGCCTGCTAGCACAGATCCTTTATCCCACTGGCAGACTTTCTAGCTTCCACCACTGACTTTTGGACCCTCCCAGTGCAAATCTGTGAAACAGGCCTGCATGAGACATTGCTGTAGGATCTTGGCCTCCAGCTGGACTCATGGACTCATTACGGGCTCTAAGTCTTCAGCTGGACTCATGCAGGACATTGCTGTGGGATCCAGGCCCTCAGCTGGATTCTTTGGTGTTTACTGTGTGGACAGATTTCCTGTACTCTCTTTGTATGCGACTCTTTGGGAGACTATTATAAAGTAATCCCATACATTGTGTGTTCTGCATCATTCCCCTTGCAAACCCTGACTACAACACAAGTCATGAGACCCCCACATGGAAGGTGCCCTCCCTGGACTTGGGCGAAAGGAGCATCCTTATCATTGAAGACGCACGGACATGGTCCAGAATCTGAACAAAAGGGCCCAGTGTCTCCCTAGTTAACCACCAGTTGATTAGACCCTTCCATGTTTTTCTGTACCTGTCCACTCTGCATCAGACCCAGCACTCACTTCCTTAGGATGTCTGTAGTGTCACATAAAACCGATGCTTTTCTCTTGTCCATTTGAGGTCTGTTACAGAGATCTCAGACATAACCCTGTGATGGCTGAGGAAAGCCTATTTCTTATACTCACCCTGAGCTTCAGTAATGCGAGTCAGTCAATGAAAAGCAACTCATGCTATGTGGATTCTTATGGGAAATGGGTTGCAGGCTCCATGGATGAGAACAGAAGCCAATGTAACACATGAGGGTATAGATGTACAGAGGCAGAAAAGCCAAGTCCAGGAAAGCCCTTGCAACCAGATGCTTCTAAGCCATTCTACCCGAGTTTACTAAGACTTCCTGCAAAGGGAAGTGGCCTTCTTTGGGTTCTGGGTTTCAAAGGTGAAGGCAGAGGGGACTCAAATAAAGGTCCTGGTAGGGCAGACTCCTGTGTAGATGCAACCTCTGAGCTGGGAACACAGGAGCTCTTGAGACCTTGGGCCTAGAGATAAGCAAGTTCATGTCTAGTCCAGTGTAGCTGGACGAAGGTTAGTCAAGGCACAAGCGAAGGACTGGGAAATAAGCAGAGGCCTTGGACTGGCTGAGGGGCAATGAGGAAAGAGTCTCCCCAGGTGTCTGAGATCAGCATTGCCTCTAAAACCACAGCCCTAGCTGTGGCACAGACAGCAGGACAGAAAGTGGCCAGCTTGAAGCAGAGAGAGCCATTAGCAAGCCACCAGGGTGACCTAAGCAAAAGCAGTGGTGGCTTCAACCAGGGGTGGGACAGATCCAAGAGGACAGATGCATGAGAGATGTAGAACAAGGGCCAGAGGATGGCACCCGAGGGTTGGCCTCGGCATGGGCAGATGAAGGATGTGGGCTCTTCATGTGTGTCGCCCTTCTACACGTCCTTGAGCTGGGAGTTGGGGTAGGGAGCATGTGAGCCATCACAGCATCTCGAGGTCCAACCCTTTTCTAGGAACAGCTTCTCTTCCTCTGGCCTCTGTCTCTCCATTTCTCCTTTCTAAGTGGAGGAAAGGAAGAAAGGAGAAGGACAAGGAGGAGGAGGAGGAGGAGGAAGAAATGGCCATCGTCATTCTGCAGGAGCGGCGAAGGACCCTCTTCCCTGCCCCACTTCACCTTGGCCCTGCCCCAGACCCCTTGGAGCCCTGCCCTGGGGATGGCCAAGGAGCACTGTAATTCTCTTCTTTGCCACTGCTTCAAAACTGATACAAAGTGAGCCAAGCCTTCCTTCCAGTCCCCTCCTCTGTCCAGCTGATACCGTGCACAATGCAAAGAAGAAAGCAACGTGGAAAGTTTTGGGCTCAACTGAGCACTGCCTGACCCACGAGGTGATACCGACAAAAGCGACTGGTAAAGCTTGACTTCAGTGTAGGTAACTTGGGTACCAGAGATTAAAAAGTCTGGCGAATACAAATCTGGAATTTAAATGCATGTCACACAGACTTTAAAACCCGAGTCCTCCTTCCTTTAGGCTCATTAAATAGGAGGCCAGGGAGGGAGGGCAGGGAGAAAATAAGATATAAATCTACCATTGAGCCTTTTAATGGGGGGAAGACCGGAAGCACCCCCAAAGGTAGCAGGAGCAGCTTTTTAGTCCTGCCTTTTCTCTGGCCCTGTCCAACCCCTCACAGTCACCCTAATTAACCATGGCGTAAGTGTCAAGCTGGGGAGTCATGGCCAACGTGCAGTAGAAGTCGGCACCACTGAGTTCAAAGGGGGCGCATTTGCTTACTCCTGTTATGTAATGACTGAGTCAGCCACACCGAATCCCCCGTGGGAGGCCTTGCTTCAATTAATAAAAACCTCATTTGCTTCAAAGCGACAAGCAAGGCGAGATTAATACTTGTGAAAACGAGTAGAAACAGGCGGGTTTGCTTAAGAAGTTCAGTGGCTAAATGCTAAGAGCTCCAAGTGAAAAGCTAGTGAGAATAGGGAGTCTGATTTCTATTTCAAGTCACTCATTCACAAAGAAGCAAATAACTCAGGTAAGGGCCTCACCCAAGTACAAATTTTACTACATCTGGAAAGTTCTGAATGCCTTCACTTATTATTAGGAATATAAATGATATAAAATGGACACATTTGTTTTTCTAAGTAGGGAATTGAGGCTTTGAGAGAAAAGGTAATGTTTTCATTTTGTGCCAACTGAAGGCCTTAGTTTTGGAAGACCCTGGATCAAATAGGAAATTTCTATCTGGTTATGTAATTATTCCACCTGGACTTATGAATAAGGATTCTATGAATTCTTGGGTGGAAGCAGTGTGTATTTCCCAAAACTGGGGCAATTATGGCAGAGGAATTTCTGATCTACAGAGGTAAAGCTTAAACTTTAGAGGAAAAATGTCCAGGTGGGATGATAAATCTATACTAGCAGACAATTTAGAAAAAAAGTACCAAAGCCCTAAAAATATTAGGGCAAAGTAATGGGTTTGCTCCTCATAACTTCAAACCAAGCCAGAGATGGCAGGTCACACAGTAACCTTGAAGTTTGACCCTGATGGTATCTTTCCATTGGTATCACCAAGACCGAGGGTTGACAGTCATTGTTACAAATCAGGGGTGGGGGAGGGCACACCTTCACTAAATTACCAGTAATAGCAGAACTGGATTTTCAGCAACTTGAACACTGGAAGCTAGTCTTTCACCCATTCACCCACCACTGCCTGCCCCATCTTTCTGACAGACAGTCTGGGGTAGAGAGCGTTAACTTGCATTCTGTCGACAGTGACTGAGCCAGTGGAAGTCACATCCTGATGGGAAACAAAGTCTGCACCAGGGCAGACTGTCCAAACAGAGATGGAAAGCACTATCAGGGCATGGAGCCAAGGCAAATGGCAAAATTAGAGGTCCTCTTGCATGTGGCTGGACAACTGGGATGGTGGGACAGGCCTGAGACTGGAGGTCTTTCAAGTAGAGCCAACCAGGATGGCTTGCTATAGATTCCTGTTTGGGGACTCTGGGACACTGCGCAGGGTACCTCAGAAAGCAATGGCATGGAGTGGATGTGTCTAACACAGGCATTTACATTTGGTGATTTGAATTGTGAAAATCCACAAGCTTGAGTATATATAGGAGCACGGTGGAGAAAGAGGTTAAAAGGCAAAAGTGAATGAAGCCAGGATAGCTCAAGGAAGCAGCTGATTAAGAGTTAAGGGACCTGGAGTCTAACCAGGAAGCAGTGAGGTGCTCCCCAGGTCTACCAGGTCAGGGAGAGTGCTGGCCAACAGGTCTGGCCCTGCCGTACACCAAGCCAGGACTGTGGTGATTAGGGACTTCGAGCAAAGGACAGAACAGTGCTCAGCCTGCTCCACTCCCTCTCCTCTGCAGCAAGAAGCAGGTCACTACGACTGACAACTGTGAATGTCAGAGACCCAGCATGTATTGATTAATCAAGGCATTTGGCAAAGTCTCTCAGGAAATTCTTGTGGACAAGATGGAGAAATGCAGACCAGATGACAGTATAATTTGGGTGACTTGGAGTTGGCTGGAAACCTGTTCTCTAAGAGTGCTGACGGGAGGGGGAAGGCAGGACCCAGGGGCCTGCCAGAGGGTGCTGTTGCTGATCCTCGCCAACTCCTCATCACCGCAAGTGACTTGGATTCAAAGATAGCAAGAATGCTGATCAAAACTATAGGCGATGCAAAACTGGGAGAAAGAACTCATAAGACGGAATCAAGATTTAATCATCGGCAGGTATCAAAATGACTTCAGTGGCCTGGAACAACGATCTGGACCAAGGAGAAGAAACTGGATGGAGATAAATGTGAACTCTTTTCATTTAGGTTCAAAAAAATCAACTACATGCATGTAGAATTGGGAAGCCTTGAACTGACAACAGTTCCTTTCAACAAAAACTGATAACTTTAGTTGCTCACAGCTGAAATAATCCAATAGCCTGACATGGCTGCAAAAAAGACAAATGTAATCTGCAGTTGTATCAATAGAAACGTAACATCCACAGCGATTCAAAGAAACAGGCTCACTGAACCCCATCCTTTCAGACATCTGCACTGGGATGGTGCCTGCCATTGAGCGAATACTTGTCACACAAATGAACCGACGCCACATTTTCAGATGGACGTTGAAAGGGAGATAGTAAAGGATCTGGTGATTGTTCTAAGAGGGGAAGGCTAAACAAACATGGAATATTTAGCCTGGAAAAGACTAAGGAGACCCGCACGAGAGCAGCTTGCAAAAATTTGAAGGAATTCCACATTTGGGCAGATGATACGCAGAGATGAAACATGGCCCCAGTAGATAATGAAAACTGTTGGACAACTAAAGATAGTGGTTATATCTCATGGGAGATGTTGAAGGGGAAGCGGTACCATCACTGACGGCATCTTTAGAGTTTCAGAATATCAACCTACAGATGTCAGAAGTGAGGCCTGCCGGGTCTCCCTAAGACAGACCGTTCTGTGATGCCGCTGGTCTCATTCCCTCAGCTCCCAATGAGCTTCAACTCACTGGAATTGGCTTTGGGCAGAGCTTCATGCCAGGCGATCTTGCCTGTGGATTTCAGAGCAGCAGCTAACCAAGAATGCAGCTTGCACTCCAGGATGGCAACCTGTGAATGGTAAACTTTGAAAAGGGAGGTTTGGTTTTGATCTGTCTGTTTAACTTTCCTCAGTGCAGACACTGGGGGAGAAAAGGAAATGGATAGCACGCGTATGGCTTCATCACAGTGGAAGAAAATCCCAGTTGGAAAGTATGATCCAATGAGGACCCTCACCTTGATTTTTCTGGATTGCAATCTTCTTTCTCAATAAACATCAAATTAGATTCTCAGAAAGGAATAGTTCTTCTAACAGAATGATATATAACACTGACAATGCTCAACAGCCATATTTAAGAATGGTGGAGCCTACGGATTGCAACAGGACCTTTGGTTCTTTATTTGAATTAACACTAGGAAAATTTTCTATTAAAGGAGATTGAAAATTCTGAAGGGCCAAGAGCAAATGGTAGCCGATCTTGAGACTGTGTCAAGTAATCTTTGCCTACTAGTATTCGTGCTTGTCATTGTTTGGATCCTAAATGTCCCCAAAAGTCTGTGTGTCACAGGCTTGGTCTCTAGCTTGGTGCCACTGAGTCCTTAAGTCACGGGAGTATAGGAACCCTATCCTCTTCTCTCTTTTGCATCCCAGTCATGAGATGAACAGCTTTGCTCCTTGCTGTCATGTGTATGACCACCAACCCACAAACAAGGGGTCCAACTAACCTTGGCCAAAACCTCTAAAACTGTGAAGCAAAATAAATCTTTTCTCTTTATAAGCTCATTATCTCATGTTGTATTTGTTACGGTAACAGAAACCTGACAGATCCAATACCCTTCTATGGTTCCCTCTCATACTCAACAAGGCTGATCTGTGTAACCAACAAGATATGGCAGAAATGACAGCTTCTTAGGCTAAGTCAGTTGTGGCAAGCCCATGGCACATATGCTGAAGTGGGCTGTTTGCTCTCATGGAAAGCTCTAAAAGGTTTGCCGTCCCATCCCTGGGTGAGGTTATAAAATACACTGGGGCTGCTGCCTTGTGCTTTCTTAAATCATCTGAGGAAGCCAGCTACCATACTGTGAAGACACCCGAATGGCTCATAGAAGTGCATATGGGAGGAACTGAAGCCTCCAACAGCAAGGGGTGCCGTCTTGGAAGACCTGCCAGCCTTGGTCAAGCCTTCAGGTGACTGCAGCTGAACTCCTGACCATGACTTCATGCGATTCCCTAGGTCAGAAGTCCTCAGTAAGGCTCCTTCTACAGTCTAGATCCATAGATACTTTGTGGGATAATAAGTGTTTATTACTGTTGTTAGGTTGCTTAGGCAGCAATATAGGGGTTAATGCAGAGCTATAATTAGTATAACTCAGGGCTGGGAGTACTGCTCAGTGGAAGACCATACTGTGTGCTTAGCATACACAAGGTTCAATCTCCAGCATCAGAAAAAGAAAAAGAAAACTCTGTAGTGCTTAAATAGTAGGGGCCAACATGGAGAAATTGGAGACACAGATGCTATACCCTTATACTACATGGGGTGCCATACCCAAGACACAACTTTCACTTGATCTTCCCAGGCCTGACCTTCTTGTGCTGTGACTGACAGGCAAATTGTGCTCTGGAACTTGCAGTCCTACCTAGCCAGATGGCAATAACAAGACAGCAGCAAGGTAAAGTGACCTTGGCGATTACACACGAAACATGGCCAAACTGCACTCAAACAGGTCATGCTCACCACTGCCACCTTTTCACTAAAGACACTGCCACCTTTGGACAGAGAATCAGCTACCGAAGTGTGCTGACTTCAAGTAGTCCCTAGTAAATCAGCCCCCATAGAGACAAGTGCGCTCCTGGCAGGCAGAGACATATAAATTCAATGTGAAATGTACACGGAGCCATTTATTTGGGGGAGAACAGGCCCGATACTTAAGTGCCTTTCAATATACCATTTAATCTACTCCTGGGGTTATCTGGGGCCAATGGTATACTTAAAAAAAATTATGGGCAACTCATATTTCTTCTGCTGCTTATGTGCCTCTGTTTTTGTGACATGGTAGGTGATTTATTTCTTCTGTTAGAATGAGCCAGTGCTTAGAGCAGTTGGCCTAGCTTCAACCTCTTAGTCATTCCCTTGGGGAATCCTTCAGGAATGAGCTGGAGAAACAACATAAGCATCAGGACCGTGGGCCACGGAGATCAAGGTGTAAAGAGGGGACAGCTCCAGAGAAACATGAAAAGGGGCTGTGGTGCTTCTTGGAAGAGGGAAATCAGGGTGGCTGGAAGTGAAAAGTCAGAGACATGCTCATAAGAAGAGAATCCTGGTCACTCCAAGTCACAAAAGAGACAGGTGAACATGACAGAGGACAAGACGTAGATCCAGGCTATGTGCCAGTGAATATATAATCTTTGAGGTATAATCCAAAATGCGAGATGTGTAACATTTATTTGCCTAATAATACCCCATTAGAATCTATTAATCCACCCTTTGCTGTGCAGTTCAGTTATTATCTATAACTCCTCAGTATATATATTGATTTGTGCATATTTTATATTCATATATATTTGTTTCCAAGTTTATAAGTATTTTGTTTACATATGAGAGTTAGAGGTGTTATTACTTTTGGGGTTTATGTGTTTCTTTTTTGGATTTTTCAACTTAAAAAATAATCTAAGAAAGAAAAAAAGCAACAAGCCTTGCTTCAAGTAGTCTATTTTATGCAAGAGATAGAACTTTTTTTTTTGGTACCCGGAATCGAACTCAGGACCTCGTGTTTTCTAGGCAAGCGCTTGTGCCACTGAGCTACATCCCTAGCTCAAGAGATAGAACTTTCTAAAGGAAACTTGCAGAAGAAATAGTTCAGTCTCCCTTGAACCAGGCAAGACTGGGCAGCAAAGACCCAGACCTGACCCAGGGCAGGCCCCTCTGCTGGGCACCAGATCAGTAGCATGCTGACCAGATAGAAAACATGGAAAAAATGAAGAATCCCAATGCTGCAGCCAATTTGAAGGGCACCAACAACGGTAAAGGTAGGAGTTCAGGAGACGGCTGTCTAAAATGTACCTTTCAGTCTCCTCAAATGTAATTCCCAAGTATCCAAGAAGAGCTTCAGTGATAAATCAAACAGGACATTGATATTGAAGAGTTAAGGATTCAAATACAAAAAAAGTCCAGTGAGTTAGAGATCTTGGCACTGGCTATCTAGACCGGGTACTGTGAAACACACAGTCAAGGTTTCTGAAGAACAAACAAGCTTTTCAAAATGAAAATTCTCAGGCTGGGTTTATACCTCAGTGGCACAGTGTTTGCCTGGCAAACGTGAGGTCTTGAGTTCAATTCCTGGTACCAACCCACCCACAAAAAATAAAATAAAATAAAAATTCTCTGTGAAAGATTAAAACATAAAGTCAAGGAACCATCATGGAATAAGAAGGACCCTTTTTCCATAGTGTAAGTGTCTTGGCATGTTTTTTTTTTCCAATAACATCTAAGGATTAACAGAATATTTTACCTTTGCTTCTCTTTTAGAAAGGTCCAGGGGGCCAGGGATATAGCTCAGTGGCGCAAGCATCTGCCTGGCAAGCTCGAGGTCATGAGTTCGATTCCCGGCACCAAAAAACAGAAAGGTCCAGAATGTCTAGGGTTTTCAGCTATGACAGCTCTACAGTCTGTTAAGGTTTACATTATGCTTTCTAGTTCATGGAGTTCTTCTGGCACCTTACTTTATTTGAGCTTAGTAACAACCCCCAGATATAGACACAGTGTTTTTACAGGTGGGAAAATAGGTGTTTAGAAAGCAGAGCACCCTGCGCTACAAGAAATCATCTGTATACATGATTATAGGCAGTCCTAAGGCAGTGGCCCCCCCTCTTTTAAAAAATTTATATCTTCATCTAGAAAGAACACTGAGGTTTAGAAAAGGAAGCATATGGTCTATAATAATATTGCTATAAATACACTAAAACACAAACTAAGACAAAATCAAATCCTAGGCTCTTCCCACTCCTAAACAATAGTTACGCAAGTTGTATTTCCATGTGTATTTATATCACAGAATCTTTGTTCAAAGCTTACATGATCTGGGAGAATTCACTGAACTTCTCTGAGCTGCAGTTTTACTATCAGTGAAAGGGATATATTGATAACAATCATAATAATTTAGTCATGGTCATTAAAGAATTAAACCAATGCATCTGCAGAAGAGATTTATTATAACAAGATTACATTTTGACAGGATTGCGTGGCTTTTAATACTTTACCTTAGGGCTGGAAAAGCCCAAGAATTCTCTGGGAAAGGGCTATAGAAACTGCCAGCTCCACAGATCCTCTGAATTCGTCTGTTCCTTCCACATGTGTGTGTAGAGCACCGTGCTAGAAATCCTATGGTGAGCAAGGTGGATGGAGACTTCACACTCACCGGGCACACATTCCACTGGGGAAAGGCAGACCACAAACACATCACCAAGGAAACGGTACAAGCCCAGGTAAGAAAACAGATGTGGGGAACATCAGCTGGTGTGAGGGACAGAGTGTGGTCGTGGCAGAAGACAGAGAAACTGGCCTTGGGGCCAGGCTGGTCAGAGGAGGAAGCATCAAGGACGTGAAGGGCAAAGAGCCCAGGGCACAGTGCTCATGGCAGTACCACAGCGAGTGAAATGACCCAGGGTGAGTGTGGACTTCGCAAGACCCAAGACAAGAAGGCTGAGGCGGCCACGCTGGGAGAGAACAGGGATGGGAGGCCAGGTCATGAGGTGCTACTTCTAACCCCAGGTGAGATGGACGATGATGCTGGAGACACCTGCATCACCATCACCCCAATGTCGGCTTGTGCACCCCATGGGGTCTTCCTCCTTGTCTAAGGGAGGCTCATGATACCACACCTTGCCTCTCAAGAAGGCAAGGTTCATGAGTCAGTGTGGCAACTACAGCTTCTGGGGGAAGACCACCGGAGACCCTGGATGTTTCCCGCAAGGGGCTCTTGGAATTCACCAGGACCTTCATTTCATCAGGCTGGCTAGCAAACAAAAGTGCCCCAGGTGGCACTTGGAAGGGAAAAGTTCATGGTTGCTTTCATGGGAAGAGGTTAAAAAACAGAACTCTGCACGCTATAGCCCAAAGCAGAAGTCAGGCTCCTTCCTCATCTACGAAGACTTCACCTCCCCACCCTGTCCACCTCTAGAGCAGCCTCAGGGTGGAGCTCCAGACTCAGAGGTCCCTCAGCTGAGGCCTCACTCCGGACCCAGCTGCACTGCTGCATGCCTCCGCCTTTTCCCATCTGTGAAATTTGGGTTATAATACGATCTACCTAATAAGGCTATTTAGATAAGATGAGCTTGTATAGGTAATGAGCTTGGAATAGTAGCCCAGTCACCACCACGGTGCATGAAACATCACTATTCCATTTTTCTGCAACAAGTACTATTATCTGAGCATCTTTACCGTCCTGTCCATACTTCCAAGGAGCTCCTTTTCCTGCTGGCAAGAATTCTCTCAGGAAGTAGAAGAAATTGCAAAGGGAAAAGACAGGCCTAAGACGGTCTTACCATTTGAGGTGAAGGGGGATACATGGGGTGGAAAAATAAATGAATAAACATGATGTGCTGCCTTAGCACTCTTTGGATGATTAACAGGGAATGTTTTAAATCTACTTATTGAAGTAATCCAAAAGTAAACCACAAGAGGAAAAGAGAGGAAGAGAAAAGTTCTTTCCTCATACCCAAACCAAACACCACAAAATAATGTTGCCATTCATACTACAGGATTCTAATCAAGGCAGTCAAACCCGGACTTTGTTTACAAAAGGTGGCCCAATCTAAGAGGTCAGTGGGTCAAACCGGGCTGAGCCGGACCCTGGACCCTCTGGCAGGCTCAGAAAGAAGGGAAACCAACCTTGGCGGGTCAGGGCAGGATCAGCAGCTCCTGTTGCTCAAGACAAAGGTAAGCCCTATGAGATTTGCGGGTAAAAGCACAGAGAATCGCTTCCCGCTTGCTTCCACTCAGGGCCACCCGAGGTGAAGAAAGCAAGTTTATCTTTGACACCTCCCACCGCCCTTTCAGCATCTACTTGCGTCCAATTTCTGCCCCTTCTTGCTCTTCTCGTTTCTTCCCCCACCTCTCCCTCAAACTGGGGTTCATCTGGAAAGGATTACATCCCCAAATTCGCTCTCACACCAGGCCAGGGAAGAGAAGCATTTGATAGGTCAGTTTCTGGGGCTAAAAGAATGAATCTCTCATGCTGGGAAAAGGGCTGAAGGCAGTGGGGACCCACCCCGAGAGACAAGCTCCGCTGGGGGGCTGAATGACGGCTGCTGATTGAGACAGGACTGTCCTTATCCCACAGGCCACGCCGCTCCACTGAACCCTCCAAACCAACACACTGTCTGAGCACAAACCAGAGGCTTCTAGCTCCCCCCCCCAGCCAGAGGAGGACCCTGAGACCCACCTTCCATGAACCCTGCTGCCCCATGCTCTCCCGATTTTATAAATGTGTTGCTACCTCTGCGTTCTTGCCTAGAGCTGCCCACGGCTTTGGTGTCAGGCAGAAGGCAGGGAACGGGGTCGCAAAGTTCCACTCACTCCAGCTATATTTCTCCCATTCTGCAGCTCTCTGGCAGGCACAGAAAAGACAGCTCGGCTCAGGAAACCAGCTGGGCACTTATTCCTGGTAGGAAATCAAGCCCCAGAAGACCCACAGGTGAGGCAGACTTTTGTGGTGGCAAAGGTGGGCATGGGCAGCGAAAGGGCACCTCTGGGTCAACCAGAGAAGACTGGCACAGAAAATCAAAGCTATCACGGGTCCGAAGGGTGTCTGGTTTGCAACGCGCTTTCTCCTCCAGTCTTGATACCTTCAACTGACCCTTGGGGCTTTTATGTATTCGTTCGGTTTAGCAAGTCCTAGGAACCAATCCTTGCGAAGTTTGCTGCTCTTTGGAATGACCCGGATGTCAGGAAGAGATGAGTGGACAGAGAAGGGACTGGAGGGGGGTGGGGCCTGGGCTGCCAGTGTCGCCCCAAGAAAGACTTCTTTTCAATTACCTTCCTAACCACTTAGATGAATTTTAACAGCCTCTGCTTTTCCTGGGACAGTTTTCCTTTGAACTCCCAGACTTCCCTTCACCGCAAGTTGCCATAATATGAACCAGATTTTTTTTCTCCCTCTTGTTTTCTTAAAAGGCGTTAACTATAAATTAGAGTATCTTAAGAGTGAGGTGTCACACGTGGGCCTCAGGCTCCTCAGCCCTGGAGCCCTGGGGCTGGGAGAGGGGCCAGGCCGCCTCTGTCTTTGGCAGCTGGGCTCTGAAAGCCAGGCCAGGGATGATCCCACCCTCCTTCTCAAAGCGATCTGGTTACATCAATGTACAGAAACTGCCTTGTTTGACTTGAACATTAAGTTTTATTCCTTTCAGAATTTTTTTTCTTTCCTAGAGGAGCAAGAGAGGGAAGAGCGGTTTTAAATGTACATTTCTCTTCTGAGTTATTTTCCATGCAGTTCTTCATTCTGCATGGAATGAAGCTTGTAAATGGTGAGCATTTACCCACCATGGCTGCCGAGTCTACATGCACTGCTCCATGCCTGCAAGAGACACCTGAAGGTGCCACCTCCCAGGGCCATCAGCAGGTAGTTGGCATAGTCTTGGTACAAGAAGGCAATGGCCACCCAGCTGCTTTTTATTTTTATTTTAGAGAGAAAAGAAAACAGAATAATAAGAGCCAAGGCGAAAAGAAAAAAAACACAGAAACAAAATGATACAGAATTTCAAAACAAGGTGACAGGAAGTTAATGATGATTGTTACAGTACATATTGTTGTCTTCAGCGAAGTTGCTCAGATTACCAGATGTAAGAATGGAAGATGGATCAAATAATTAAAGAGAATAAAAATAATAGAAACCATTAGAAATGATACAGAGTTTCACTAATCAAGATAGTAGGGACTCAGCAATGGTTGTTATACTGCACATTGCTGTCTTCAAATTAGTTGTTCAGATTACTGATATATATATATAT
>NW_004955450.1:5566745-5687506 GCF_000276665.1 Chinchilla lanigera
GTGCATGCTGATAGACATGGGTCTGATTTTAGTCTTCAGCATGTGGAAAGCCAGCTTTTCCAGCACCATTTATTAAAGAGGCTATCTTTCTTCCAGTGAACATGTTTGGCCCCTTTGTCAAAGATAAGAGTAGCTGAGTGTATTCGTAGTTGTGTCTGCATCTTCTAGTCTGTTCCATTGATCCTCTGGTCTGTTTTTTTTTTTTTTTGCCAGTACCATGCTGATTCTACCACAGTAGCTTTGTAGTATAATTTCAAGTCAGGGATTGTGATGCCTCCTGCCTTGCCTTTGTTGCCGAGGACTGCTTTTTTGCTATTCTAGGCCTCTTCTGGTTCCCGATGAAGTTTAGGAATGTTTTCTCTAGATCTGTGAAGTATACTAATGGTATTTTAATTGGGATTGCATTAAATCTGTGTAACAGTTTTGGGAGCATGGCCATTTTCACTATGTTGGTTCTTCCTATCCATGAGCAAGGAATATCTTTCCATTTTCTGAAATCCTTTTCGATCTCTTTTTTCAGAGTACTATAATTTTCACTATATAGATCTTTAATTTCCTTTGTTAGATTGATTCCTAAGTATTTCATTTTTTTGGATGCTATTGTGAAAGGTGTGGTTTCCCTAATTTCCCTCTCAGTCTTTGTTGTTTGTGTACAGGAATGATATTGATTTTTGAGTGTTGACTTTATGTCCAGCTATGCTACTGAGTTTGCTTATTAATTCTAAGAGTCTGTAGGTGGAGTTTTTGGGGTCCTCCATGTAGTGTATCATGTCATCTGCAAATAATGATAATTTCACTTCTTTCTTTCCAATCCTTATTCCTTTTATTTGTCTCTCTTGTCTAATTGCTTTGGCTAATGTTTCCAGAACTATAGTGAATAGGAGTGGTGACAGTGGACCTCCTTGTCTTGTTCCTGATTTTAGTTTTAGTTTTTGTTTTTTCCAGTACCAGGAATTGAACTCATAACCTTGCACTTGCCAGACAGGAGCTATGCCTCTGAGCTAAATCCCCAGCCCCTTGTTCCTGATTTTAAAGTGAAAGTTTTCAGTTTTTGTTCATTTAGTATGATGTTGGCTGTTGGTTTGTCATAGATGGCTTTTATCAGATTGGGGTAAAGACCATGTTCTTTGATTTTCTGTAGGTTTTTTTTTTTTTATCATGAATGAATGTTGGACTTTGTCGTAAGCTTTTTCTTCATCTATTGAGATGATCATGTGATTTCTGTCTGTGGCTCTGTTGATATGGTGTATTACATGTATTGATTTGCATATATTGAACCATTCCTGAATTCCTGGGGTGAATCCCACTTGGTCATGATGTATAATTTTCTCGATGATTTGCTGCATTCTATTTGCTAGTATTTTGTTGAGAATTTTTGCATCTATGTTCATTAGAGAGACTGGCCTGTAGTTCTCTTTTTTGGTTGGGTCTTTCTCTGGTTTTGGCATCAGGGTAATACTTGCCTCCAGGAATGAGTTGGGGAGAATTGCTTAGAATTGGCATTAAATCTTCTCTAAATTTCTTGTGGAATTCAATTGTGAATCCATCAGGATCGAAGCTTTTCTTTATTGGTAAGTTTTTAATTACATTTTCAATTTCATTGACTGATACTGGTTATATAAAAATTCAGAATTTTTATATCTTCTTGATAAAGCTTTGGTAATTCATATGTATCTAGGAATCTGTCCATTTCCTCTGTGTTTTCCACCCTGTCAGAGTAAAGATTTTTGGAAGTAGATATTGATGATCTTCTGAATTTCTACAGGATCTGTAGTGATTTCACCCGTTTCATTCCTTATTGTACAAATTTGAGTTTTTTCTTTCTTTTTAGGTAAGGTTGGCTAGGGGTTTATCAATTTTAGTTATTCTTTCAAAGAACCAACATTTTAATTCATTAATTCTTTGTATTAGTCTCTACTGCATTAATTTCTGCTCTGATCTTTATAATTTCCTGCCTTCTTTGGGCTTTGGGCTTGACTTGCTCTTCTTTTTCTAGAAGCTTGAGGTGCAGCATAAGGTTGTTTATTTGTGCTCATTCTGTTTTCCTGATGTGAGAATTTACTGCTATAAATTTCCCTCTTAGGACTGCTTTCACTGTGCCTCACAGATTCTGGTAAGTTGTATCTACATTTTCGTTTGATTGTAAATATTATTTAATTTCTTCTTTAACTTTATCTGTGACCCTTTGGTTGTTCACAAGGGTGTTATTTAATTTCCATGTGTTTATGGAGTTTTTGAGATTTCTTTTGTCAGTAATTTCCAATTTCATTGCTCTATGGTCAGCTAATATGCATGGGATAATTCCAATTCTTTCGCATTTACATAAGCATGTTTTATGTGCTAGTATATGGTCTGCTTTGGAGAACAACCCATGTGCAGCTGAGAAGAATGTGTATTTTGATGTCATTGGGGGGTACACTCTGTGAAGATCTACTAAGGGTTTAGTTCTGTTATTTCTTTGCTGGCTTTTTGCCTAGTTGATCTATCTCTTTGTGACAATGGGGTGTTAAAGTCCTCCATTACAATTGTGTTATTGCTTATTTGATTTTTCATGTTTGTTAATATTTGTCTTATATAGCTGGGTGCTCCTGTATTTGGTGCATATATATTTATGATTGCTATCTCTTCCTCTTGCAGTTTTCCCCTAAGAAGTATTTAGTAACCTTATTTATCTCTTTTGATTGTTCTTGGTTTGAAGTTCACATTGTCTGCAAACAGAATAGCTACCCCTGCTTTTTTCTGGGTTCCTGTTGCATGGAGTATTGTTTTTCATCCTTTCACTTTCAGTCTGTAAATTTCCTTTTGAGTTAAATGTGTTTCTTGTATACAGCATGTTGTTGGATTTTGTTTCTTGATCCACTCTGCTAGTCTGCTTCTTTTGATTGGTGAATTGAGGCCATTTACATTGATGGTTATAACTGATATGTATTGGCTTATCATTATCATGTTGTTTTCCTGCTGTTGATGCCCTACATTTCCCCCCTGTTTAATTGCTTGCTCTGTTTGGTGATTCCTTTCTATTGTTGTTCTTGAAGTTGTGGTCATTTTTATCTCTTTCTAGAACACCTTACAGTACTCTTTGTAAGGTTGGTTTGGTGGACATGAATTTCTTCAGCTGTTCTTTGTCGTGGAAGTATCTTATTTCTCCATTAATTTTGAAAGATAGTTTTGCAAGGTACATCAGTCTGGGTTGGAAGTTGTTTCCTTTCAGGACCTGAAATACTTCACTCCAAGCTCTTTTTGACTTGATGGTTTGTATTGAGAAATCTGCTATGATTCTGAGGGGCTTTCCTGTATGTATGTATGTATGTATTTATTTATTTATTTACTTATATTTGGGCTTTCCTTTATAGGTAATCTGTTTCTTTTCCCTAGCAGCTTTTAATATTCTGTTCTTTTGCTGAATTTCTGGGATCTTAATTATTATGTGTGTAGGTGTAGATTTACTTTGGTTGTGGCTAATTGGAGTTCTATATGCCTCACTTACTGTATTTCAGATTCTTCTCCCATGCTTGGGAAATTTTCCGCTACTACTTTTGAAAGTAGTCTTTTTATGTGATTCATGTTTACTCCTGCTGTTCTGTTTACACCTATCAGTCTTATATTGTTTTCCTTTGCCTCACCTTGCAGCTGTTGAATTGTTATTTCCTGGTTCCTTGTTATTTTAAGAGATCTTTCCTTTTGCAATCACTAGCTGCAATGCTGTCTTCAAGGTCTGAAAGGCTATCTTCAGTTTTGTTCAAGCAGTTTTGCCAGCTTTCAATGGAATTTTTAATTTATTGTATATCTGTTTGAATCTGTTTCATGCATTCTAATTCTTTTCCATATTGTTTGTTCAATGTTTCCATCATTTTTTAAATTTATGTCTTTAGATGTTCTGAGCAATTCTTTCATTATTGTTGTTATTTCTTTTATTACCTGAGAGATCATTGCTGATCTGATTTCTTCTATGGCCTGATGGAGTGTTTCTTTACTTCAGTTGCTATCATTTCAGAAATTTTGGGTTGTGACTTCCAAGTTCTTCTATGTCAATGTCTCCTTGTTCTGGGTAGGCTAGAGGTCTGAGATTGCATTTTGCTCCTTCCTTCTGACATTTTTGAAGCTCCCGAAGTTCACCAGGGCTCAGCGTCAGTCCTGCAACAGTGGAGGGGCAGGGTGTGGCTCACTGAGGCCCCATAGTTTCCTGGGGCTCAGCATCACTCCCACAGTGGTGTAGCGGGTAGGGCAGGGGCAGCTCGCCAAGGCTCCCAGAGTTCACTGGGGCTCGGGGTCACTCCTGCAATTGTGGGGGGATGTGGCTCCCCAAGGACCCTGAAGCTTCCTAGGGCTCAGCATCACTCCCATGACATTAGGGGTGGTCAAGGCATGGCTCACTGAGTTTTGTGAAGCTGTTCAGGGCTCAGTGTCACTCCCATGGTGGTAGGAGGGTGGGAGAGTGGCTCACCAAGACTCCCAAAGCTGTCTGGGGCTCAGCGTCACTCCTCTGCCACTGGGGGTTTGGGGTGTGGCTCATGGAGTTTTCCAAAGCTGTCTGGGGCTCAGTGCCATTCCCACACCAGTCCATGTGTCTCCTCCATTCGATGTTCACTAGAGACTTCACAACTGTACTTGCCCATCAACCTTAGAGTCTGCCTGTGACATCACACTATGGCAAAGCCCTCAACAGGCAGACAGCCGTCATTTTAGTGTAGTTCAGCTTTGCTTTTTATGACACCCAAGTTCACAGCTGTTACTCAATGCCAACAGTTAGGAAACAGTCACCAAAAACCAACTGTTAAGTGTAAAACAAATTGTTCAGTGGGTGTGAGTGAAGGCAGAGAACTAGGATGTGCTCTCTGGTGTCTTTTCTTATAAGGACACTAATCCCATCATGGGGCCCCATCCTTGTGACCTCATCTAAACCTAATTAACCTCCTAAAGGTCTGCTTCCTAAAACCACCCATGAGGGTTAGGGCTTCAGTACCTAAAGAGTAAATCCCTTTAAGTCCTGGGAGAGGAGAGGAGAGGAGAAGAGAAGAGAGGAGAGGAGAAGAAAGGAGGAGAAGAGAGGAGATAAGGGGAGAGGAGAGGAGAGGAGAAGAGAAGAGAGGAGAGGAGAAGAAAGGAGGAGAAGAGAGGAGATAAGGGGAGAGGAGAGGAGAGGAGCCTGGGAGGGAGGAATTAAAGTTTGGAAGGTGAGATTTTTTTTCCTTCAGCCCATGTGGCCCCCACACAGTCCAGGTAAAAGCTTTGGGGGTGGAATGCGACCTCCAGAGAGCTCTGGGAACCCAAAGCCAAAGTGAGTTGTGTCTTCCTTTCCACACAGGAAAGCAGGACCTGGAGATATCACACAGAGTGTCCCTGTAACACAGGACAGCTGCAGGAGAGGAGAAAGGGGTCTGGGTGGCAAAAGGAGCTGAGACAGTGGCTGAGGCTACTAAGGGACTACAGAAGGTGGGCAGCCCACAGCTTGGGCTCCAGGGAGGTGCAGGGGGCCTGGGGTGTGAGTTGCACTTCTGACATGGAGCTGACTGAGAAGGAGGTGCATAGGCAGGACTGGAGCCCTCAGTGGTGCTGGGAAACAGACCAGGAGCTCTGCCCACCACGTCTGGGCACATGTGGTGCACACAGAGGGCCATGTCGGAAGGGCAGGCCAAACTGCAAGACAGGGGAGCCATCCAAGAGCATGGGTTGTCCACAAGAGAGTCCAAACCAGGAACTCAAACTTTACTGCCCAGAAGACAAAATACCGCCTGCCCTAGCCTCATGACAGTAGGGGAAATGGGCTTAGGAGCAATTCAGGCTGAGTCCTGTCGAAGTGACAGCACATACAGATGAGAAAAGCAATGCTCAGAGGCAGAAGCAGCTCGCCTATGGGCATACAACTTCCTAGTGATCAAAGCTGTATGTGAACCTCCATCTTTGGAGCCCCAGCTCAATGCGCTTTCTGTCTCTTCCCTGTTCTCCTCTCTCTGACCCTCAGTGGGTAGGCAAAGCTCTCCTGGGTGAAAACGAGGCCCACAGGTGTCCTTAGCTGCCTGCCCACACCCGCTGGAGTAGCAATCACAGGGCACCCACAGGGTGAGTCTCCACTTCTGTCCCAAGCGAAGCCTTGTTCTAGGGCCCAATGCCACCCAGTTGGCAAGTAGAAGGTCATATGGATGTCCAGCCACCAGACTCACTAACTACACTAGCTAAAGCTCTGCCATCCCTTGAGTTTTCAAACACACACTGCTGGATTTATACATCTGCCCAGCACCAGGCCCTTCTCTTTGTTCTTTCCTTTAACTCTGTCTGGATTTGCAAATCCCATCTCGCTTAGGGCCACCCGGGTCCCTACTAGACGACGGTGACCTGGGGAATAGTTTCTTTTCTAACTTTTAACCCTAAGTGGTTTTTCCCCAAGTGTGTACAAATCCTATTATGAATCTGGGGAGAAAGCTTCCTCAAGAGCTAGACAAAGACTTAGGCCAGTAAATCTTATAGATACAAGCTGGTGTTAAAATGTCCTGCTTTTCATGGCTTAGTAGTTCTGTATTTTGGGTGCAGTCCAATTTCCTCTCAATTAAGTCTCATTTCTAAAATGCTATTTTAACCTGCCCCTCCGTTTTACTGTCAAGGTTTTAGTCTCATTCTATTCCCAGCACTTTTTACAACTCAAGTTACATGATTATAAAATGTCTGCATGGAGCGGGGTCAAGGGATTAACGTCACTGATGCCTGTGACTTTCATGTCAGATTAGACGGCAACACTAACGGCTGATACAGCGTAGCAGGTCCTGTGTTGGTTGCTTTGCATAGATCTCTCTCACTCAGACTTCCCAGGGGCTCTGTGAAGTATGTTCTATTATTTCCTCCATTTTCCTGAGACACAGAGAGGCCAATGAACCTGCCCAAGGCCAAACAGTAGTAGCAGACAGGTTCCAGACTGGAACCCAAGAGCTCTCTGACTCCAAGCTTCATTGGTTCCGTAGGCTCTTTCTTCTGTCACTGGAACTCATGTCTTCCTAAGGTCTCACTTGAAAGCTCTACTGTATTACCACATGTTGTTATGTTTATAAGAATAATTTAAAAGCTAATCCTCTAGTTACTAACTCAACACATTAAGCCTTCTCCATCAAAGTTCCAAAGTCCTGATACAATCGCTGAGTCTCCTCTGTGACAGTCATCTTGGGGTAAGTGACCAATGGGACAGGCGTCTCTGGATGCCCCAGGTAGTGCCGTACCTGCCGGCCGGGTAGGTAGACGGAGGTAGGACCAGTCTGCCTGCATTTGCCTTCTGCAGTGGCCGGGAGGAAGCATAAACAGAGGCAAGGGGATCCCCAGTTTTCACCACCTCTCCTTCGACCAATCCATCCACCAGCCACGCCTGAGAGCCGCCGATATTAACTTTTCACCACCTTGATTCCAGAATTTGTTGGTTTCCAACAGGCGGTGAACAGCAGGAGTACATGGTTTCCAGATTAATGTATGAGCGCCATCTAGACGTAAGTGGCAGTAAATGCAGGCCACCCTGGGCAGAATCCTTGTTCCCTCCATCTTTCCAGAATCCATGCCGAGAAAAGTGGGAAGCCCCGCACCGTGCTCCCCAGGGCGGTACTATCTCTAGCAAATGAGGCAATTGTTGTTTCTGGTTTTTGGGTTTCCTTATGTAAGTTAGAAAATGAAGGTAATAAATCTAATTTCTATTGCTGTCCAATCATATGCATTCAAATCACTGTTGCTTAATGCTATGAAGGTTAGACCTGAGATAAGCCTATCCTTTCCCACATGACCTGTGCCCCTGGGATGTCTGACTTTGTCTTCTCGACGCCCTCAGGGAGGGTGGGGCACAATATAAGCCATCCTTAGGAGGCCCACATATAGGACACCATACCACATGACAACTTTTAATGGCTGCTACTTTGTTTCAGGCGGGCAGACAGAACAACAAATGGAGTCAATTGTCTTGCGACCCTCTGAAGATGACAGCGGCCAATGCAGACATGTTACCCAGCCTCCCTTGTTCCTGACAGAGCCCTGACAATGTCCCTGTGGGCAGAGTCCCCACCGCACCAGACCCACGGCCTGTAATGGAACACAAGCAGACATCAGGTCAGCGCAGCTGTTAAGACAGCTGCTGTTTCTCTGCAGAGAGGAGCAGAGTCCACTAACGAGTGCCGTGCACCCTCAGTGCCGCCTCGTGCCTGGACATGAGCTCCTGTGAACGTGCGTCCCATGCCACAGACAAGAGCCAAGTCCCGCCTAGAACAGTGATGGTGAACCTTTCAGAGCCCAGGTGGTCCAGAGGGATCAGCTCCAAGACAGGCTTAACTAACTCTTCAGAGGAAGGAGGAGGTCAGAGAAGCCCTCTCAAGAGTCCCAGGGGAACTCTGAGCTCAGCATTCAGGAATTACCTAGTAAGGAAGGGCAAAGAAGGCCGCAGCCGCCCCCTCTGCTTGCCATTCCAGGGCACGGTTCCCCTTCCTCTGCAGGATGGGCACCACCTTCTTCTGCTAGCTCTCATGTCTCCCAAGCTCCCAGACCTGCAGTGGGACATCCTGAAAACTGCATGGAATTGAGTGGGGGCAGCTACCCTGTGATCAGCAGAGTAGAAAGATGAAGGGAAGCTTGACCTCAAGGATGCCACCAACTTTCTGCCCTAGTCAGCCCAAGAGCTGCCAGATGCCCGGGTTTCGGCGAGCTAACATCCTCCTGCTGTGCAGCCCTTTACATCAGATATTCTGCTATCTGCAGCTGGAAGTGTCCTGCTCTGAAGGCAGCCTCAGCTGCAGGAGGAGCAGACACTAACACACTGAGAGATGTGACAGAAGGTGACTTGTTAAGAAAAGCCATGAATAAAGCCAAGGAGTCCTGGAACAAAATGACCTGGCCAAATAAAACGAAGATTTGGAGGAATCATTGTAAGTTTTTCAACAGTGGACTGACACATTTAGATTCATATTTTAGAAGATGGCAGTGATGGTTTTGTAGCAAAAAAGGCAACATCAGAGACAGGAAGATGATGAAAGGATTTGCTTTGCTTATCTATACAAGTAATGATGAAGGCGTAGAGAAAGCAGGGGATGATGGGAAGAAAGGGCAAGGGCAAAACACAGACACCTGCTAAGGAGGCATTGTCCTTGGGCCTCAGCACCCTCGCTGTGGTGGGGAAGGAGGGAGGAAAAGGTGGATATTCACATTTCTAGCCTGGCTCACAAGCTGGATGTTGTTCATGAAGACGGAGAAGAAAACATCTATGCTAGTGAGGTTATTTTCTCTGGGGGACTTGGGGGCCATGGTGAGAATGGGTTTTACTATCTCGCAGCTTGGGGTTGCTGTTAGACCTTAGGTGGAGCCATCCTGCAGGCACTTGGTAAGGGGCTGAAGTACGGGATCATTTCCACGATTGAGTCAGCCAAACCTGCATTTGTCAGACGTAGACAGTATCACAAAAAGCCCCTGTCGTGGGTAATGTTTCACGCTTGAAGAGCAATTAGTTAAATTATCCCTTTGGTTCAATCACCACTTTTCAATTGGCCAAAACAATGATATTAACCAATGCTTCCAGCTTCAGGACTTAGACTACGCAGCTATTTGCTATCCCCACTTGAAATGTTCACCCTCTGTGAACACAGACAGCGTCCTGTGATCAGGTGGATGGGGTCAGAATTGGCCTCTAGGGGTGACGTATATCCTGCGTGGCCATGAGGTCAGGGGCATCCAGGAAGACCTGGTGCAGAAGGAATAGATCATACAATGCTCATCGCTCCAGATGGACAGTGTGGCACCGCAGGGTCACCCGTGGCTGGCTAACAGGTCCACTCAAACCATATCTGAGCAAGAGCTGTGTGCTGACTCCCTGTGCCAGGCAGTGGAGAACCAAAGATGAGAAAGACAAGGGTGGCCCCTAGGTCCAGGCATTTCTGGGCATCCAGGGTAGGCGAATGTGTAAATCAAAAAGGGCAATAAGGAACTGCAGGTGTCCTGATTGAGCTGTACTGGGGGCAGTGCAGGGAGAGGGAGCCACAAGTAACAGCGCTGTGGAAGAAATGACACCTACGCGGAGCCCGGCCAGGGGAGGAGCTGCGTACCATGTGTGTGGGGAGGAGAAGCCTTTCAGGGAGACGTCAGGACAGAGACGGGTCGATCAGAGAGAGACACAGGGCTTGGCGTGGCTGCACTGGGGGCTTCGGGAACCCAGAGGGAGACAGGGGCAGGGGCACAGAACACACTTGGGGCTGCGCTCTGGAGTCTGGACTTTCAGCCGGGACAGCAGGGAGAGAATCAAGGCACTGAAGCAGGGCAGCCATCGGCTGATTTGTAGTTCAGAATCCCTCCAGCGGCGATGGGAGAGCTCAACCGAAAAGGACAGCAGAGAGAAGCCTGCTGCTTTGGTGCAGAACGCAAGAGAAGTAAAGGCTTGCGCCCCAGCAAGGTAGAAAGGAGAGATAAGGAGCAGGAACTTGGCCCGGGGGCTGGAAGCCATCAGATGCACGCGTGCAGGGGGACCGACAGAGGCTGGCGCCGCAGAGGATGCACTGATTCTCTCGTACACCTCTCTCTTCTGACCGAGGATCGCACCGCCAAGTGACTGGATGAGATCAGCTATGTCGCCTATGACCACGGGAGAGGCACCAGCAATCTGGGATACTCTGGGTTCACTCAGCACTTTAGATTTTCCACTGAATTCATCATTTCAGTTGCGGTATTACAAATGGGAAGAGACCTAGCAATGACCATGTCCAACCAAACCTGCACTCAATGTAAACATCCATTCTCTGCACCTCTGGTCAGTGCTGCCTGCAGCTGTGAGCCTCTTTCTGCCTGCCTGCCCCGTCCGCTATTCACGACGCGTTTGCAGGGCGTCCACGGGGCTGTGAACAGCAAAGGCAGCAGCGTACGAGAGGCCATTCCATGTTGGGATGTCCTACTTAGGAGGAAAAATTTTTTGAGACTGGGTCTTATTATGTAGTCCCAGCTGACTCTGAACTCCCTATGAAGACCAGGCTGGCCTCAAACTCACAGCAGTCCTCCTGCCTCAGCCTCCAGAATGCTGGGACTACAGGTGTGTGCCACTATGCCTGGCAGGAGGAACTTTTTTTTTATGTTGGCAAAAAACATCTCCTGTCTCATAAGAGCCCCACCTCGGTTTTGGGTGATCCTAGCACAGGCAGTGTCTGGTCCTCAAAGGAGACCTTATGACACAAGGGATGTGTAGCAGTCTTCCAGGCTCTTCCTCGGGTCTTTTCTTCTCAAAAAGAAATGAAAGAAAACAGAAGCAATTGAAGAGCATTTGTTAGGCACCTTCGCTCTAGTTTTGAAATCACATTTGCTTGCGCCTGCCTGGCAAGCGCAAGGTCGTGAGTTCGGTTCCTGGTACCGGAGAAAAACCAAAAAAACAAACAAACAAACAAAAAAAAAAGAAATCACATTTGCTCATTGTACATGGATTCACCGTGGAGCCCAGCTGTTTAAGCAGAGAGAGCTGGAGAGGATACAGCTGTGAACAGACACCTTTTGTGCTTTTCAAAAAGCACAGCATACTGATTTTTTATTTTTTTAAAGTGATCTCAGATGATGCAGCTCCGCAAATGCCCAGCAGGGGGAGCGCGAAGTGACGGCACACTCCGAACTGACGACACACTCGGAACTGAGGTGGTTATCCAAGGACTGTTTCAATCCTTTCTGCAAAATTAGCACTGCTGCTTCTTGCCCCGAATTGAAAAATACACTGTCGCTTCTAAGTCAGACGAGAAGTGCTCTCACGAATGAGGAGAGCGATCTATTTTTCTCTGAGTTACGTGTAGAACCCAATAGATCAGACAGATCCCACGGGGGCAGAGGCCTCCCAGCCCCAGCAGCAGCAGCAGCAGCAGCAGCAGCAGGACCAGCGTCGCCTCGGTCCCAGAACTGGTGAGACCGGGTGAGGAAGGGGCGGGGCGCCGCTGACAGGTGTCAGAGCCACATCCGGTCTCCCTGGACAGAAACGCTTGGAATTCAATGGAATTCCAATGGAAACTCTTCTTTCTCCTCCCTCCAACTTTGCATTTTGAAAGATTCCAACGCCAAAAGAAAAGTCACAAGAATAGTTCAGCTAGACTCCACGTACGTCCTGTTCTGTCTCCTCCCTCGCCCTGCAGGGTCTTCTGTGCCCTCCTCAATTCTATCAACAGCGTCCTGAGCACCCAGGCTCGATGTTCTCCTCCGAGGGCTCCTTGGCACTGCGGGTGTGAACCACGCATAGAAGCGAGAGGGGCCCCTGAGTTTTGTGTGTCCTCTTTTTCATGTTCTGCTTTCGTCTTCCTTTGATAGTAACAAGGGTTATCTTATTGCTAAGCTGCACTGGACATCGTGTTCCTTAAGGATCGTTCATGCACCTTCTCCTTTCCTGCTCACTACGTGGTGGGTCAGGATTGTGACTGACCCATTTTACAGAAGTGGAAACTGAGGCAGCTCCTGAGGCTCAGAATGGGGTTCAGCCACAACACTTCTGTACCACCAGGTCAACATCTATCTTTGCTATGCTAGATGTCAAGATCCCGGCACATGAACTCAGACACAGCTGCACGTCATTACCAACCCCCTGCTGTCACCAGCACGGACACCTGCATGTCACAGGGAGCCGTGATCTTTGAGACAGCATCTCATTTAATTCCCCCAGAATTTTATGAAGGGGCCTCAGAATCTCTGATTGACAGATGGAGTCTCAGAGTAATTATGTGACCTGCTCAAGGTCACCTGGCTGGGCATTTACACTCAGGCCAGCTTTGGGAAGGGCCAAAGAGGGCTGACCTAAAATAACTAATTTGCAACTAAGTCTAGTTCTAGCTGGACAGCAGATTATACATCTGCCCCCCGGTGCTGATTATTCGTGGCATTGTTGTAAGGGAAAAAATCACACTCCTAGTCCATATTTGTCCCAGCTCTTGCCCTGATTACTCTGTTTCCATGCATCTTATTTTGGTCTATTTAGTCCACTGCCAGCAATAAATTACATTTCCTTTTGAGTGATTTATAAGAAGAACATGTAATTTCAGGAGTGAACACTAGATGTCACTATCAACCAGCTTTTTTGCTCATCCTTCCAGGGTCTCAGGAAAAAGACATCACGCAGAAGGATCGCAAGTCTCCCACTAATTTGCTATTGTGCTACAGAATCTAGAAGGACCGAAACGGTACAATCAGACAAAGACTCCCATCACTAAATGTTAGGTAACCCATAGCCTCACTCCAAGGGGCCAAACAAGTATATAAGAAAAGAAAGCGAAGAAAAAGAAAAACTTATTTTCCCCCAGGTGAGATATAATAGCAAGAGCATATTAAGCACCGTTGAAGCATAAGGCAGTGTGCTTTATTCAGAGCATGTATTTGAAACCTCACATTGTGTGCCCGAAGTATTTGGATTATCTATTGGAAACCCAATGGATAAAACCTATGAAAAGTTCATCACAGCTCTTACAAGGAAGACAAATATACATGAAGGTTTTGCCTAGTACAGTTTTGAGAAAATGAAGCAGTATTAGAAAGCAAATATTTGAATCCAAGATCTTTTTATATGTATGATCATATTTGATCCTTTTATTATTTGTTTTGAGACAGGGTCTCTCTGTGTAGTTTAGGCTGGTCTTGAATTCACTATGTAGCCCAGGCTGGCCTTGAATTCACCCAGGCTGGCTGTGAACTCATGGCGATCCTCCTGCCTCAGCCTGTGGAGTGCTGAGGTTACAGGTGTGTGTACTACATCGAGCTTGGTCCTTTTAAATGTGGCTGATCTCTCTCTCTTCCTCCACTGGGTGAGTGTGGAGACCGGGTAAGGAAATAAGCTTTTCTCTTTTCACCCTCTCAAGATTTTGTTAGGAGACCAGGACTAGAATATTCTTAGGCACTTCACTGATGTGCTAGCACTTTCTTGGGAATTGTGAGGCAAGTAAGTAGGAAAAACAGTAAATTTCAAGTCATCAGGGGATAAGCTGATAAACTTAAAAAAAACTGATATGATCCAGAAAAAGAGTAAGATAATACAAAATAAAACTTGTGGTTGATACTATCTACTGACTGAATGACAGAAAACTATCTCAGGACCTGTGCTGGCCACAGGAGCTATGAACCCCCACCACCGTGCGTAGCAAGTCTAGTTTGTTCTAAAAGCAAACTGCTGCTAGAATTTTTATTGTTTAAAAGCAAATCTTTTAATTAAAAAAAAAATACTTGCCCCCAACCGTCCCTGAGACTGTTGTGTGGCCTACCACAGTTCTGTCATCAGGCATACTTGTCTGAATTGTTGCTTCTGCCATTCAGACCTTGAAGGTCATGGAAGATTTTTGGTTCTTGAGCCATTTACCTAACATAAATATGAAATCTCACAAAGGCTCCTAAACACATGTGACTTCTCCAGTCGATAAACAGACAGGATTCCATGTGGAATCCCTGTGTGCATTAACCACAAGCAAAGCGCAAGCTTACCTTTTGTAACTCTAAATGCCTGAGTGTTTTCTTTCTCTTTCCAAATGTGTGTTCTGGGGGCTCTGGGGCTGGGGATTTAGCTCAGCGGCACAGCGCCTGCCTGGCAAGCGCAAGGTGGTGAGTTCGGTTCCCGGTACCGTAAAAAAATAAAAATAAAAAACCAAAAAAAAAAAAAGTGTGTTCTGTATGTTTAATAGACATCCAGACTAATGGAGTAGAACAAGAAGCCCAACACATAAACAAAGCCCACCAAAAAAAAAAGTATACACCAGGAAAAGAAAAACTTGTATAAATATTTTAATACTAAATTTCTTGAGATATCATGAGATATAAACAAGTTACCTTTGACCTGTACAATTGTAAGAGGTGCTCAAAGTGGTGGCCATGAACTTCTGGACACTGACTAGTATGGTGCGCTGCTGAAGTGTGCATACACCTTTTTTAAGCAGACTCTGTACATACACACAGCAGTGAAGAAGAAGCCTCAAAATAATTAGCAATCACTCAATTACGGTAAAAGAGGACCTGGACAGCCATCTGAAAAAAGTTAAGCCAAAGCATGTTACATGGCTGCACAAGTCTGCCAGAATGAAATCCATTAATCTGAAGAGCCCATAAAAAAAAAAAAAAAAAAAGAGTAGAGAAAAAGTTGAATCGACACCTCACAGGATATACTTGGATAAAGTCCAAGTGGATTATGAATGCAAAATATAAAAAAATGAACTCCATGGAGCCATAAAAGAAAAGCAAGAGAAGTTATATATAATTTCACAATCCAGAAGGCCTCTCCATGACACAAATCCAGCATTATAAAAGAGAAAACTGCTAACATCACCATTTGAGAAAATGTTAGAGAGTTTGGCGGACGGTGGGTTGCAGGCAGCTTGTACTTAGGAGTTGCTGTAGAGCGGCGGTGAGGAATCTATGCCATGTGGGCCGCAGCAGGCCGTACCAGTGAAAGCTGCAAAAGCTTCGCCATCACTGTCCTAGAGTATTTGTGCAAATCAACAGGTAGGCAGGTGTTATGGTTGATACACTGCATCAACTTGGGGAGTCTAGAGCTTTGGCAAAGTGACTCAGCAGTTCTGCATCTTGGGGTAAAAAGGACACGCCCTTACCCTGCTGGGATGTTGTTTATTGTGTTAATTTGAGAAGTTTAGAAGGTTAACTATGTGACTCAGCAGGGAGCCAGGGTGCTTACTTTGTATTCATCCTAAGCCTGTGCAAGAGGAGCACATGCAGAGGGTGTGGGTGTAGAGGATGACCCCCACCTCCCTAGAGTGGGTAGACTGCATAAAAAAAGAAACTGAGGAAGGACTGGCTGCTGGTTCTTCGGAGGAGCTCCAGTCTTCTCCTTCAGCTTGGTCGTCTCCTGGCTTCTGGTGCAGACTGTTGGGCTTCCGTCTGGGACTCTTCAGCCTTCTGGTGTTGGCTCTCCAGCCCTCATCGTAGATTCTTCAGCATTCTGTAGCAGATCCATCAGCCTTTTGATATGGATTTGCATGGACACTGCAGTGAGCTCCAGGCCCGGGTCTGGGCTCTTCAATCTCCAGCCTGCAGACACCCTCTGCACGCTTCCTCATCCAACTCTGTGGCTGACCACTGTAAGCCAAACTTGTAATTTCTTGTGCATTTGTTTATCTTGTATTATATCTGTTCCTCTAGTAAACTCTGACTGATACAGCAGGTCTGTGAGGAGACAAGGGTGCCATAGGATGCTGTGAGGCTGCATCTGGAAAGAGCTACTGGTACAGACACTCCTCCTTTAATGACCAAATTCTGTTCCTGCACAGCTGGTCGTCAAACGAATTGGTCACTAAGTGAGGAACTGTACACAGTATGTACATAACAAGATTCAGAACGAAGACATGCTCAAAGGAAACGTTAACCTGATGACTTTGCCTTTATTTGCATAACCCTTACACATAGTACTGTCATGTATAAGAGAACATAAAACTACAGTACTGTACTGTGCAGTACAATTAGCAAAAATTACAGCACTGTATAAACAGGTGTACTGACCCTGATGCTCCATCAACAGCATGTACACAACTGTCAAAAAAAACATAGGTTGTAAGTCCCAGCAGTGAGCTGTAAGTCTGAAAGAGAGCACTTTGGTGTTAAGTCTGAACAGTTATTAGTGAGTAGGTCATTCGAGGAGGAATATCTGTATTTAGAAAGATAAGTGAATCTTCAGAACCAGCAGACTCCAGCTCTGAGCTGAGCCTGGTGGGACAAGGCATCTTCCCCTCTTTACAGGGAGAAAAGGAAAATGGAGCACAGGGCTGTGAGCACTGACTGCTCCTGGACAGAGACAGCCTGAGCAGCAGGGGGCGCTACGGAGTGGTCATTCCCAACCTCTCCAGATCCAGCCAGGGGTGGCTCAGGAAGCCACTTTAGAAGTCCCCTTCCCCCAGTAGAACAAGCTCAAAACTGTGCTCTGGCAGAATTACAGTGGGAAAGCATCCTGCGTCTTTGCCTATACTTAGAAAATCCCCATATTTTCTGTAACTTAAAACAGTCATCTTGCTACAGGGAGGAAGTGCCTACCCACCCTAGGAGTTAGCATGGACCCAGGAAAAAAGCGACTATGACATGGTAGCACTAAGATCATGCGATCGGGACAAAGACCCTAGTTCTAGGTTGCAGGAGACCAAGCTCTCTCTGGTCTGGAAGGATCTGGGCAGAGTGGAAGGCACTGGGAAACAGCAGTGATTTGAACGTAGCAGTGGGTGATGAGTGTGGGGCTTTGCCGGGCGGGGGTGGTGTCTGAGTCTGGGGTCGACCCCGCAGCACCAGAAGAAGGGTGGGCACCGATGGCCCTAACACAAGGGCACTGCATGGCCTACACCCTTCTGTTGTGTCTCACCCTGTCACACCACGCTTCCCCACATCAGGGGTTGTATCACAGCATTTGTTAAATGTCTCTTTTAGTTCATTAATGGGATTTGATCTCACTGTATCTTTTCTCACTTTCCATTTATAGCTCTCCCCTCTCCTTTTTTTCCTTCTCTTCTCATATCGCCTCAAATCTCACACCCTGCCCTGTTCTTTTCTTGTACATAAATATCATTGAAACCTACTTCCCCCTTTCTTTTAGCGAGTGCATGTACTGGGAGAGGTATGCATGTGTGTAACTGTGCAAGTATTGGTTCTCGCTTTTGCTTCTACAGAACCCTACCTTGGTTTGTCATGTTCTTCCCCACCAAGGGTTGCTTCTTGGGTCTTCTAACTTTTATGTTTTTGCTGGTTTGTTAATAAGTCAGTCTCCCCATATCTCATTTTTCACTTATATTCCCTTTTTTCGTTTTCATTCCTTCTTCCCCCTCACATAACCATTCAACCTCCCTGCCCCCCTTTCTTCCCTATTTCTTCTTTCTTTCTCTCTGCTCCTAGTCTCTTTAACACAATTATTATTCCTTTACCTTCCTTGGTTAGTGAAAGAGTACAGAACTTTTTAAACAAGTTTAAATTATATGTCTACAGAGTATTTCATCCAACAACAGCAGAATACACATTTCTTCTCAAGATTCCACAAGATTCCACTTTCTTCAAAATACATCACATTTTAGGCCATAAAGTAAGTCTCAATAAACACAAGAAAATTGAAATAACTTCATGAATCCTATCAGATCACAATGGAATACTTGGGGAAAAAAAAGGAAAAGAAACTATACAGACACATGAAGACTGAATAATTTACTCTTGAAAAATCAATGGGTCACTCCAAAAATCAGGAGAAATTTTAAAATGCTTAGAACTAAATGATAATAAAAAGACAACATATCAGATTCTGTGAGACACCATGAAAGCAGTTTTAGAAGGAAAGTTTATAGCTACATAGAAGAACAGAGTGATACCAAATAAATACCTTAATGATGTAATTCAAGGAAAAGTAAGAACAAACCAATTCCAAAACCAGTACAAATAAATAAATACAAAGATCAGAATGGAAATTAATGAAACTAAAGCAATAAAAAAATACAGAGGATCAATGAATCAAAGATTTGGTTCTTTGAAAAGATAAACAAGATTGATGAACTGTTAACCAAACTTACCAACAGAAAAAGAAGGCCCAAATTAACAAAGTTAGAGATGAAAGAAGGTGAACTAACAATACATACCACTGAAATCCATGTTAGATATTATTTTGAAAACTTATATTGCTATAAATAGAATCACAAGAAGAAATGATAAATTCCTAGACACATACGATCTATCAAAATAAACCAAGAAGACCTAAACAAGCTAATAAGCAAAGAAATTGATGCAGGAATAAAAGCACTAGCAACCAAGAAAAGCCCAGCACCCAAAGATTTACCACTGAATTTTATCAGACTTTTAGAAAATAACTAATACCAATGCTCCTCAAATTTTTCCATGAAATAGAAAAGGAAGGAAAGCTTCCAAATTAATTCTATGAAGCCTGCATTAGCCTGATAGCAAAACAGATAAAGATATAATAGCAAATAAAACTACAAGCCAATATTCTTGATAAATATTGATGTAAAAGTCCTTAACAGAATTCTTCCAAAAGGGTTCAACAACTCATTAAAAAGATCACATACAATGACCAAATAGGTTTCATTCCAGAGATGTAAGGATAGTTCAATATGTGTATATCCAGAAATGTAATACTGTAATACACCACACAAACAGAATCATGGATAAAATTCATAAGATCATCTCAACAAATGTGGAAAAGGCCTTTGACAAAATCTAACATCTCTTCATGATAAAAGAAAACCCTGATGAAAATAGGCATAGAAGACTGTTACTTTAATAAAAACCCACAGCCAATGTCATACTGAATGGGGGAAAAACTGAAATCATTTCCTCTAAAATCAGGAATGAGAGAACAATGTCTATTTTCATCACTCCCGTTCAGTATAGCATTTGAAATTTTAGCCAGAGCAGTCAGGCAAGAGAAAAATAGAAGAAGAATAGGAAAAGAAGAAGTCAAATTATCCTTATTGAAAGAGGGTATAATGCTTTACATAAAAGACCCCCAAAAACTCCACCAGAAGACTTTTAGATCTAAAAAAATTCATCCAGGTAGAAGTATACAAAATTAATACACAAAAATGAGTAGCATTCAAAGGTGACCACTGGAGATTGGTTTGCCCTCTGAAGCTGAGGCCCCAGAGCTCAGACCCATCCTACCTGTTAATCCAACAGGAATGAGAGGGCCCGGGGCATACTCTGCCTTCTCCCTCTGGCCAGACTGTCATCTCCATGGAGGAGCCCTGGGTAATCATGATTATGGAGGAACAAGAAAACAGCCTGTTGCTAGACACAGGTGCAAGTCTCTCGGTCCTTCTTTTCAATCTTGGCCTTCCATCCAGCCGTCACATCTCAGTGACAGGAGTCACTAGTGAGGAGGTAATATGCTATTTTTGACAAACCTTAGGCTGTAACTACTTGTTAGATCCTTCTTGCTATCTTCCTGAGAAACCACTTTGAAGATACCACCATGTATTACAGCAGCCATTGATATTTTCCTACTAATCTATCCATAACTCTGTAATGTTTGTATTGTTCCTATCCTATTTCGTAAATGGATGCATGTCTATTATTATGTGTTTCCTACAACAACCATTGAGAAAAGTTAATGATTATTCAATAGGTCACTCATGTGTAGCTCTAGTTTCTTTAGAAGCCACTTTGAAGATACCAAAGTATAGTACAACAACTATTGATAATCTCCTACCTCTTTTGTCTCTAACTCACTACTATTTGTCTATTTGTTTTCCTGAGAAACTATCTTGTAGATAACAATATGTAAAACAATAACCATTGATAATTTCCTACCACTTTATCTGTAATTTGGTAAGCTCCCCTTATTATTATGTTATCCTTCTTTTACTCTTTAAAATAAAAAAAAAAATGAGTAGCATTCTTATACACCAACAATGAACCTACTAAGAAAGAAATCAGTGGAACAATTTCATTCCTAATGGTTTAAAAAACTAAAAACCTAGGAAACAATCTAATCAAGGAGGTGAAAGACCTCTATAATAAGAGCTACAGAACTCTGAGAAAGAAATTGAAGAGGACATTAGAAAATGAAAAGACATCTCTTATTTTGGATCAGAAGAACTAATATGAAAATGGCCATATCACCAAAAGCAATCTACAGATTTAATGCAATCCCTATTAAAATGTCAAAGCATTCTTCACAAAACTAAAAAAAAATTCTAAAATTCATATTGAGTCAGAAAAGACACAGGATAGCCAAGGCAGTTCTAAGCAAAAACAGCGAAGCTACAGGCATCAAATGCTGGATCTTAAGTTACACTACATATCTATAGTAATAAAAGCAATATGATATGGATACTAAAACAGACATGTAGAACAGCACAATGGGACAGAAGATAGAACCAACCACAGGCAACTATACCCATCCAATTTTTTGCTAAGGAGCCAAAAAATATACATTGGAGTAAAGACAGCTTCTTTACTAAATGGGGCTGGAAAAACTGGATATCACTTGCACAAGATTGGAAGTAGATCCCTATCTTTGAACATATAATCAGATCAAATCAAAATGGATCAAAGACCTAGATATAAAAACAAACTTTGAAATTGCTGGAAAATAACACAAGGGAAACAGTTGAAGCCCCAGGCATAGTCAAAAACTTTCTGAACAGCATCCTAATGGCATAGGAAGAACATCAACAATCACCACATGGAATTATATCAAATTAAAAAGATCCTGTACAATGAAAGAAACCATCAACAAAGTTAAGACACTATGTGCTGAATGGTAGAAGGTTTTTGCTAGTTTCTCCTCTGATGGAGGACTAATATTTATACTACATAAAGAACATACAAAAAGCCCCTCCCAAAACAACTGACCCCATCAAAAAAATCACCTGGATAGACACTTATCAAAAGAAGTGCAGATGACCAATAAGTATAGAAAAAAGCTTCAATGTATTTAGACTTTAATGAAATGCAAGTCAAAAGTACTTTGAGATTATCTCTTACTCCAGTCAGAATGGCTATCATGAAGAATACAGAAGACAATAAATTCTGGCAAGGATATAGGGAAAAGAAACATTCCTACATTTTTGTTGGGAATGTAAAGTACTGCAGCTACTATGGAAATCAGTATAGAGATGTCTTTAAAAATCTAAAAATAAAAATACTATTTGACCAGCTATACATTTCCTGAGCATATTTCCAAAAGAATTAAAGATATACTTTTAGTGCTAATTCATACCCATGTTTACAATAACTAGGTTCTGGAAGTGGCCTAGATGCCCATCAACAGATAAATGGATAAAGATCACGTGGTATATGCACACAATGGAATATTATTCAGTCATAGAAAAGAATGAAATCCTGTCATTTGCAGTAAAACGGATGGAACTTGACACCATCATGCTAGGAGAAATAAGCCAGACTCAGAAGGTTAAATATTGCATGCTTTCTCTTAAGTACAAGGTAGACTCTTGGGGATGGGAAAGGGACTGAAAATGATCAAGATGAATCATATACATGCACCAACTCCCCAAAAGGAACATCACTATGCTGCATTACAAACAGGCACTAATAAAAAAAGGGAGGGGGAGGAAAAATTTAATTTTCAGCATGCCAGGAAATAAACAAACCCCCTGGAGCAAAGACATAAGTTAAAAAGCTACTTGCCTGAAACAAAACAACAGAACTCCAACAACCACAATCCCTGCAATTTATATCGTAATTTTTTAATGTATGAAAAATTCCCACTAGTGAAGGAAAAGGCTAACAGCTCCATAGAACAAAGTGGAAAGATTTTAAGAAGACAGATCACACAAAAGGAACGTAAATGGCTCTGGGTCAGGAGGGCTCCGTGCAGGCTGGCACTAGCGCAGGGCAGCCGAGGAGCCTAGAGCAAACAGTAAAGAAGACCATGGTAATCCAGCAAATGCCTCCCTCACTTTTGTACCCAACACACCTTACCCTATCCTGGTCCAGGGCCTGAATGGCTCTTCTACAGATGAAGAAATGCTAAAACTCACTCAAAATAAGATGCTCATGAGTGAAAACTACACAAGACTGGCAAAAGTGCCAATACTGGCTAACAACCACCCTATTCATTGCTGGTGGGAATGTGAACTGTCGCAGTCACTCTGGAGAGCAATTTGCCGTCCACTAGCTATTAAAATCATAAATCCATATGTACTTAGGCTCCCTCGTTAGACTTTACCCAACAGATACCTGTAAAGTACCTACGTGCAGGCCTGGTTATCTACTGCAGCACTGCTGGCAATGGGAATAGACTGGATACAACGGACAGGTGTGTCGGAGTTAAATGAGTGATGGGTAATTCATACAGTGCAATGCCATGCAAGTGTAAGGTGAGAGAGGGTGCACTGTAGATACTGAAATGGAAAGCTCTCCCAGGTATGTTAAGGAAGTAGAGCAAGGTACAAAGTAATATGTGTAATATGCTGCCATAACGCATCAGAAAGAAGGAAAAAATAAGTATAGCATGAATTGGTTTGCAGATACACAAGGTCTTATTAATTGGTTATTTCCTGTTGTGACATGGGGAACTGGGAGGATGGAGAGGGCAGGGGTCATGCTTTTGATGTTTGAATCATGTAAAATCTCCTACCAATTAAAAGTACAGAATTTAAAAATTCATCCGGTGCATTTGTCCTTGAATACCCACATCTGCCTGGATGTGCAGCACCTCAGCCTACCTTTCCGATGCTCCCCCTTCTTTATTTTTATTATTACGTGTCTGCAGTACATAATGATTCCATCCATTGTGGGAAATTAGAACACGTACATAACACAGCTTAATTCTTTTTATATCCTCCTCCCTCTCCGCTCCCTCCCTCTTGGTCCTTTACCCATTTGCAAAAGTTCTATCTCCCTGTTTCCTACTATCTACCTTTTATTTGATGCTTTAATTTCTTTATACTATTTATGTATATTTAAGCTTGTGTGTCTGATTCATTTCACTTAACGTTACGGTCTCACGGTGCATCCATTTGCGTTAGTAATCCTATTCTCTACTTGGCTGGACTTGACTTTTGGCTGGAATGTATGTAAGATGCCCAAACTTGGTATGAGAATAATGGGTGCTCCTTCCCCATCTTCGCTCAGTCATCCAGACTCGACTGAAGTCATCACGGGGCTGAGCAGAACGTGTCAGCAACAATGTAATGAAGCCTGATTGTCCATCAGTGTTTCTAGTAAATAACACGAGCTGATTCAGCACGAGAGGGCAGGAACCATCCAACAGCTGAATACAGACTGCGTGGGCTGTCCACACAGCACAGCCTTCTCTACCCCAAAAAACGTTATTTCATGCTTTGGGAATGGTACCTGGAGAACTGCCTTATTACACAAGGGGTGCTGCACAGTTCTGTACATCATACTCAGAACCAGTCAGTGCTGGTGTAGGGGCAGGGGCTGGCCGGGGAGGGTAGGTGGACTATTTGTCTGACCTACAGGGTTGAAGCTTCCCCTCTTTTCTGGGTTATAAGTGTCAGCCACCACCCCTGCCAATTCAGATAGAGCACTTTAAGTTTCCTTTGGGAGACTGCTACCTATTGCTGCAGAAAGCTAGAGGACAGGGGCCCTAAGCCCCCCACCCCTCTCTGTCACTCTGTTACACGAGGGGTCACCAGGAAGACCAGGGTGGAATCTCTCCCTTATCCTGTCCTGCCACACCTGAGCAGCCTCTCTCTTGTCTGTTCTAATTTTGGAGGTCCTGACCAGCCCCAAGGCCTCCGCTCTTCTCACGCAGTGTGCAGGGGAGTCTTTGGCCTAGAGAATGAAGCAACAGGCTTCCGGCCACCAAAGCCGGCCTGTGTTCAGGAACACAGTAGGCCTTGTGGAGGAGGAGCCCACCAATGGCTCCATCAGGAGACCAGACTGACCCATGGCAGTGAGCAGGGAAAGAATGGTCACCTCGACATCCGTTGAGTCCTGAGTGCCTGGTGTGTGCTGGGCCCTGGGCTGGAGGCCTGGCACGCAGTTATCCACTTCACGGGACCAACAGGTCAACAGCGCTTCTTCCACTTGTCATCGGGACCCGGTCCTGCTCTGAGGCCTCCCTCTGAAGCTCATTTCCTGTGTGCCTTCCCCTACTGTTCTCTGTTTCAGCATGGCTAACTGCACAGCGCTCATCAAAATCTGTAGTTCCTGCCAGGTGTGGAGGTGCCGTCCACTAATCCCAGCTCCTGGGGATGTTAAGGCAAGAGGATTGCAAGTTCGAGCCAAGCCTGGGCAACTTGGCAACATCCCGTCTCAAAATAAAAATAAATGCTATTTTGAAAGGTGTGGTTTCACTAATTTCTCTCTCAGTCTGCTTGTTGTTTGTGTACAGGAATGCTATGGATTTTTGAGTGTTGACTTTGTATCCAGCTATGCTACTGAATTTAGTTATTAAATCTATAAGCCTTTTGGTGGAGTTTTTGGGTTCTTCTATGTAGAGTATTATGTCATCTGCGAATAATGATAATTTCACTTCTTCTTTTCCTATCCTTATTCTTCTTATTTCTCTCTCTTGTCTAACTGCTCTGGCTAATATTTCCAGAACTATTGAATAGGAGTGGTGACAGTGGACATCCTTGTCTTGTTCTATAAACATATTGTCTCCCTAGTGTAAGAACATGAACGAGTAAATAAAACCCAAAATGTACAATAGATAATAAGAAAGGGAAAGAAACTGCTCAAAGGAAGGAACAACTGGGATGAAAGAAAGAAGAAAAAGAAAGTACTAAGGCATTTTATATATATATATATGAATTGGTGGCATAACTATACTGTTGGTGTCTGATGGTTTGTTGAGGAGAACAATGATTAAAAGTTTTTTTAATATTTTGACCAATTTTGCATGCTTGTATCTGGTAATCTGAGCAATTTATGTGACGACAACAATTTGCAGCATAATATCCATTGGTGAATTCCTATAACCCTGCCTAGCGACACTATGTATTGTCTCTAATATTCTTTTAAATTATTATTTTCTTATTCCCTTTAATGATCTGATCAATCTTCTATTCTTACATCTGGTAATCTGAGCAACTTCGTTGAAGATAACAATATGTGAAGTAACAGCCACTGTTAATCCCTACCATTTGGTTTGAAACCCTGTATCATTTTTAATGTCCTTGCTTTGTGTTGTTTGTATTTTGTTATTGTTCTTTTTTTTGTACTATTTTCTTTAAAATAATAAATAAATAAATAAATAAATAAAAAGGACCGGGGATATAGCTCGACACTCCCTGGGTTTAGGGACCGTGTTCACCCTTTCCATTTCTGCAGTGCTGACGCCCAGCCCAGCGTATGGCAGCGAGCTATTTGGTGGAGTAATAATCATGTCTATAACTTTTAAATGTCACAGTGGAAGGTACTCTGAGGACACAGCTTTCACGAGGTGGAAATAAGAGAGTCCACAGAGGGTCACATAAGCGTGAACTAAAAGCTCTCCACCCTGCTTCAAGGCTGAGTCAGTGTGACTCTCTGGCAAAGAGAACAAGTTACCCAAGGCCGTTATTCTCTTCGGTTTTCTTTAAGTAACCAAGTAATTCTGAGCAAAGCCCACAAAATAAAGTCAGTAAGCAAAAAGAAAAAATAAAAGGGCAGTTGAGAGGAAATGGGTAGAGAAACGAGCTAGGACCACTTGTCTGGTTCGGGAAAGCACTGGTGTTTATAAAGGGGGAAGATGAAAACTCGGCACCTGAACACGCTACACACATGCACACACATGCATGCACTCACGTGCACACACATGCATGCACTTGCACACCCATCACGTCAACTCTCCCAAGGGTGGGCAGCACAGTGGTTCAGAGCTCATCTCTGAACATTTAGAAACAGTTACCTTGCCTTAATTTATTGAAATTTAAAATGCGGAACTGCTGATGCATCCCAAAGGAAGCCACGTGGTGTGCCAGCTCACAGAGGAGATGTCCTGGTTCCCCCTGACTGTGGGTGGCTGGTGGGGGCCTCAGGAAGCGCCTGGCTTGTGGTGGCCGGGTGACGACAGGCCAGGGCAGGTGGGCCCTGGGAGACTGTTGGGGAGACTGCTGGGCAGAGGGGCTTCCTTCCCTCTGGCAGGAGGACGGTGAGAACATACAGCCTCACACCTTCCTAGATTCTTCTGATACTAATGCTGAATGGACACAGGGTATTCACAGCAAGCAACAGAAAACACAGGGAAGACGAGGGAGAGAGGAACATGGAGAGGGGTCAAGCGTTGTCCTCCAAGGCCTTGGGCTCTGGGCTTGTGGCCGAAGGGAGTTTTCTCTCCTTGCTTTATCTGCACCCAACCGCCTATCGCAAGCCCCAAATGAGAAAACTGCATTGGTTAACTTTTTTTTTTTTTGGTTTTTTTGGTTTTTCTCCGGTACCAGGAACCGAACTCACGACCTTGCGCTTGCCAGGCAGGCGCTTTTGCCGCTGAGCTAAATCCCCAGCCCCGAGAAAACTGCATTGGATTTGAGACTAATTTCACTTGCTGAGCTCTAGCATCTTACATCACAAAGTACCTTATTTCATTTCCACTGTAAGCACCTACTCGGATGGCAGGCCTTTCGCTAAAGCAGAGACAGGACAGAGAACGGCACTCCAGGATGACAGGCAAGTGTGTTCTCATGGAGGCCCAAAGTGGAGGCTGCTGGGTCTCTGGCCCACCCAGCACCAGGGCCAGGAAGCCTGGACTTTATTCTATACGTGGTGTGGAGCCATGGGTGGAATTGAAGTAAAAGACGGGCATGTCCTGATCTGTGCTTTGAAAAGACAATCATTTTGGAAAGAGGACCTAAGGAAAATGAACTTAGAAAAGGAGAGAACACATTTTTTCTTCATTACATACACACTATTTTTTTTATTGGTGGTACTGGGCTCGAACCCAGGAACTCATGCCTGTGAGACAAGGGCCCTATTGTTGAGCGACTATGCCACTTTTTTCTGTTCTGGTTAAGTTCAACCTCAAAAGCCAATGTTAACAGTGAACTCCTCTGCGGTCTTTAGTTTATGTCTCACTAATCTTCACAACAGTTTTCTGGACATGGGGATTAATAATTCCTATCCGATCAGGTCACTATGAAGAAATCCCTTGTACGTAAAGCCCATAGTACAGTGCTTGGTACACAAACCTCAGAAGTGGCTCCTCCTGGCCTGCAGCTGCTCCAGCTTGTGCTCTCTCTGATGTGAAGTAGCTTCTTCTTTGCAAAGCACCCACTCAAGGACTGTTCCCCCATGACCAAAGATTGCCTCATCTCCCACAGCGGAGAAAAGGGTAGGGCTTGGAGTGATCCTGGCTCTTTCCAGATCCTTTAAGTCTGGAAGCCCGAGGTTTCTGAAAGCCTGGTGTCCAGGCAGCTAAGGGTTTTTTTTTTGCCCCTTAAGTCCTTTACCTGATATGACCTTGTTCTTTCAAATGCCTGCTATACCTTCAAATCAGCGTTTCACCTGTTTTTGTTAAGCTGCAGACAAAAGTAATTAAATGTACACATGAAATGGAAACTTCAGTATTTTTTTAAAAACAAAGTTTAAGTTGAGATCAAGTAAAATATAAATCACAGCACAGTTAATGCACTGCTTAGGAACAGAAATTGTGATTGTGCTTGCTGCTAATTACCCTGAATGCTATTCCATTCCCATAAATGGCAATCAGGACCTGGATTGGCTCTGAGACCTCTCTGAAGATGGGCCAGATGTCCCCATTGATGTTGAGAGGAATCTCGGTGGCCTCCCATACATCCTCTCACTTAGGAAAGGCAGGGTGGGATCTCTGTGGTCCTTTCTCTTCAAAGACTAGATATACCCAGTCACTGGCCTAGGACCAAGATTTGGGATGCTTCGGTCCTTATTAAGAAAGTTGCGCTGGATATCAGAGATCAACTCCCCATTCTGTCCAGTGCCCCAGTCCAATGAAGTCAGTCCTAGGATGCTGGCTTCCTTTCTGTTCCTTTCCAACTCCTGGGTCAAACTAACATGCAGGGAACCCCAGCTACGGGGCCAATTCAGGCTGTACCTAGAGCTGGAGCTGGAGCTGGAGCCGTGCACTAAGTTTGCAACGGCTGGTTTGGGCCCTTCATTTGCCTCGATGTGGAGCCATACGCTACTCTCCTAGCTACTGTGAGAGCTCATTGCATAGTCTTACTACCACTGTCACCTCTCGTTCACTGTATTTGCAGGCCTGACCCTGCCTTCAGCTTCACGTGGCTGGGGAGGCTCTGGGGGACCACAGCAGAGGCGGCCACATCTCTTAGGGAGCTCCGTCTGTGAGTGACAGCTTTCTCAGCCACAACTCAGTGAGGCAGAGGCATCCATTTGATTCTGGGCGTACAATCAAATATTCAGAGAAAGACGTTTTACCCTTTGAAAACCACTAAGTAAATAGGACTTCTGCCTGGCAGGCCAAAGTACTTCTGATTATTTAAACTGAAGTTATAGAGAGGACGGGGTAGTCGGTGGTTCCAGCAACTTCAGTGAGGGAATTCCAGGCACAAGCACAGAGAACAAATAAATAAGAAGTGTCTCAAAATGGCCCTTGTAACACCAGAATCCTATTAAGATAGAAAATGCTCATCTCAGCCTTTAGCAATTGTTATCTGCAAACTGTGCTGCCCTATAGCTTGAACGGTCCTCCTCAATTAGTAGGAATACACACCCGAGTCCTTATCGCTGTTTGTTTTTCTTTTCTATCATTCACTTCAGAGACCCTGACTACCACACTAAAAGGACACGCTGCTGTCTCCCTGGAAAACAACCACATTTCATCTTCCCTCCCAGCCACCTCACCACCCCGAGTTTACGTGTCTGGTTCTTTGCTAACTGTACTTTAATCCAAGCGTTCCTCTCTTATAACCTTGCTTCTCAAAGTATGGTGCAGTGACCAGCAGCATCAGCACCATGCAGAGCTTTTGAGAGAAGTGGACACTCCAGCCCTTCTCTAGACCAGCTGAGTCAGAATCCGCATCTCCCTGTATCCTGCCTGAGATTCAAATAACAGTGTGAAAGCACTGTCTCAAAAGACAACGTGAATCTACCGTCTGCCACAAACACACCCCCCAAAAAGTGGGGGAAGGGCTGCAAAACTTTTGCATAGAACTAAAGTACCATGGCATATATGTGGGCATATACAGCAATAATATTAATAAATACCAGTGTGCTTTCTGCGTGCCTGACCCCGCAGAAGGGTTATGATTCTTCGCCACGACACAGAAGTGATCATCCTCCTTCTGCTCCTCCTCATCACCATGTGGAGAATGTGCAGAGGCACAGAGCAAGCTAACTCTGGCATATCACACTGTAAGTCAGTACAGAAGACAGGACTGGACCCCAGGTAGTTGGACTGCAGAGTGTACGTTTCTAATCATTATACTCCCCTCCTCCCGGACCCTGCATTCAGGGAATGAGCACAGTTGCTTTGGGACCTGAAAGAAAACACCAATTGCTCTAAGGTCCATCACTTTAGACTCAGTGACATTTTAGAAGCAGAGACCACTGGAGTGGAGCTGACAGCGCTTGAACAGAACTCTGGTCTGTATCCGAGGGCTCCGAGGCCCAGAGAGAGTATATGAATGACAGCTAGGTTTTCCCAAAGGATGAAAAACCGGAGGCCAAGATGTGAACTTCCCACCATGCTTCCTGCCTTCTGGGCCGCATCCTAATTCTTTCGGGGTTTGGCTCTCCCAAGGACATTGCGTATACCTCGGGTGTCAAGTGACTGACGTCTCTCTCTTTCATAACTGTCACTCTAAATTGGAGAAAATCAATTCTACCGTGGCGAGTTATTGTGTATCCTATTTGAAACCATCATTTAAAAACGGGAGAAGGGTGGAGAGGTTGTGCTTATAAATCACACTTCAAGAGCCCTAATATTAACCGCACAGTAATTTACAAAGTACAGCAGGAACTTTCAGATGTTATGGCCAAAGCTCTTCCTTTGATGTAAGTCGGTCTTGCCAGCTTTTGAGTATTAATTAAGATAGACACTTAATCTAGGTTCCAGTGTCCTTTACCTGCTGGCTCCTAGCTCCACTAATGCATTTATAGATGAAAGGAGGGTAGGGGGTCAGACGCAAGTGACTGTGGCTATGGAATTGGTGCCGTTCGACCTAGGATGCCCATTTTTACCCAAACGGAGCTTGCGTTCCACAGGAGCATCCCCCAAGGACTTTCTCAGGGCCAGAATGTTTGCAGAATGCAGGGCGGGAGTTCCTGGAACAGACTTCAGAGCCAAGGAGGTGGAAAACTCTTCCTGTTTAAAGTACAACTTCTGCTATAAAAGGCACTGAACAACTTTCCTTTGGAAGCCTGCCTCCTCTGGGGAGGAGGCAAAATAAAATATGCCATTCCCTTAAAATGCCACCCTCACGATGCTAGCCACTTCTGGATATAACCAGCAATGCCCTCTCTATAACCTCTGCCTCGCAGGCAGGAAAGGAGCTGTGGACTCCACCAGGAAAGAAGCACATGGTGTAAACATAAATCACTTAATGACTGAAATGCCTTGGAGAGGGATGCAGCCACTCCCAGAAGTCAAAAGCACAGAGCTGACAAGCTATCCAGTCCCAACCCACCTCTCCCAGAGCTCCATGGTTCTGGGGAGCCCGGTGGGCTTAGGGTCAGGAGCAGCCTGCCCCCTACAAAACAACACATCAGCAGCCAGAAATCCAACACTCCAAGACTTCGCCTAGGATACCCCAGTCCGGGGGCACTTACCTTGCACTGTCCTGACACGCAGATGGCTGTGCCGTTTTGGTCACAGGGGGTGCCGTCAATAACCTTCTCAGCTTGCCGCACATAGAAGCGGTAGCCCATTGCCTGGCAGTTCAGCTCACACTTGTGATTGCCCTTTACTACCAAAAACAAGAAAGAGAAAAGATGTCACTGCTGCGGACTCTATCGGCATTCTTTTCTCCTCTATAGTTTTTATTATGATAATATTCACATAAGATAAAATTTGCCATTTTAACCAAAGTAGACACTGCAGTGGATTTTAGGATACGGTACTCACAAGTTTGTACAACCAATATGACTGCCTAATTCCACATTATTTCTATCACCTTAAAAAGATACTCTGCCTGTTGGCCACCAGTGAATTCTTCCCTTCCTCCCTCCAGATCCTGCCAAACACCAGTCTACTTCCTGTCTCTATGGATTTGCTTATTCTGGATACTTCCTAATCATACGCTTCTTAATAGTATAAGAAAATGACTGGTTCTCTCATACCTCCCGTATCTAGGGAAGGGGCTGTATCTTGGTCTCTTGGCATAGAACAGGGATTCAATACTGAGTAAATACTGCAAGGGAATTCTGAAAGAATCTTACGACAGAAGTAACAGACTCTACCTTTAGACATTCCCCCCTGCTCCGCCACAGTCCTAATTATACTTTATGTAATAATGCTGGGGAGCATGAACTGTTTATGTTCTGCTTTTTTGTAGGACTTAAAAGCTATGCTGTTCTATCATCTGTATGCTCCTTTGAGTGGCTACAGTTTCCTGTAATAAGTCTTCCATTATGAGATGCTAAAGAGGTTTCCATCAAATTAAGTTGAGGACCAATGTCCTAAGTATGGGGTAAAACATCTTCAAGAGCTGAACTTCAACTACTTTTATGGTCTCATTTCCTGCCATTGTTCCCTCAATCCACATTCCATACCCTGTGGAGCACCTCCTCCTCTGCTCAGCCCCTGGGCCACTGTTTCATCTGCTTTTGCTTATTTGGCTAGCGCCCAATTCTACTTTGCTTTATTCCCCAGATCACCTCTGGAAACCCTCTTGGGACCCTCACCCCACCTATCCATCCACTCCATCACACGGTGACGTGGCCGCGTCTGTTTCAGGATTAACATGCTTCAGTGTAGCATGGCCTCGCTAGAGACAAATGCATCTGTCTTAGGGGTACTTTTGTACCCCCATCCCCAGCACAGACCTTGGCACATAGCAGATGCTCTGTAATTTCCTGCAAAATGAAAGAAAGGGACTGAGAAATGACTACTGCCCTCCCCACTTGGGTCTTTCTCACCCCTCCCCTTGGCTAGATATATTCCCTGACCTCAGAGACTTTCTCTGTTTTTTGTCACTTCACACAAAGCCCTGCACATAGTAGGTATGCAATAAATGCTAACTTAATTATTGCAGTAAGGAACAATTCAGTGGTTTCCAAAATAAGAAAGAAAAAAAAAACAATCTGGGCAAAATATATTTCCATATCCAAAAGAAACAGACAAGCCAAATGCACACTGATTTTCTGAAAACTGTTTTTGGAGACAACACTAATGTTATGGTTAGCCATAGACAGCACGTTCCAGGGTCATGCCTTTGTCTAAAAATCAGATTACTGGACTGGGTCACATTGATTTTTTTTCCTATACAACACAATACATCATATTTTCCCTAGTGTGGCTGCCTGACTGTCACAGCAATGAACTTCCTTCTATTCCACAGCCATTGAAAACCACTAACAGGAAATCATATGGAGCCCCTGAGACCACACGGTTCAGGGAAGACTGAATCGTCTGCGTCCTCTGAGCTTTATTTTAGAAGTCACAAGACTGCTTGTCTACCCTGTCCTCCCTTCCTTCCCATACAAGAGGTCATCTTGGAGGGAAAAAACCCCCACAGAACTCTAGGATGGAAACATCTTTGGGAATTACCTCCAACCAAAGCATTTTATAGATTTTTAAAGACCTGGGGTGTAGCTCAATGGTAGAGCACTTTCCTAGCATATGTGAGGCCTTGGGTTCAATCCCTAGTATGGTTGAAAGGAAGGAAGGAGGGAGGGAGGGAGGAAGGAGAGAAGGAAGGAAAAAGAAAGAAAAAGAGAGGGAGAGAAAGAAAAGGAAGGAAAGAAGGAAGGAAGGGAGGAGACAGAGAAATGATAAGCAGGTAAAACATCTGCAACTTGCTGTCTCATTTCACCTCTGAAGGCCTTGTTTCCTCCCCTTCCGGTGTGGCCAAGACTACCCAGGTGCACAGCACCGTAACTAATAAAAGGTCTGTGAGAGGCAGCCTCCCCTGGGGCAAGAGTTTGGGGTTCTCACTTCTCTTGGCTTCTTCCCAACAGCTCCTGTCCTTTGGGACACTACCTTTTGTGGTCACAATTGTATCTCTCAATATTTGTAACCACAAGACAAAAGAACATTCTGAGGAGAACAAAAAAAAGGCTAAACCCAAAACAGTTCTGGCAGACTTCCAAATGGCTAAATGAAAATAACCCAAAGGAATGGCCTTAGGCTTGGGCTTCTCCTACCTGTATCTCCAACTATCGGTGAGCCCTCTGTGTTTAAGCCATGGCTCCCAGGGACACCCCCTCTGCCTCCACGGTTTAGACAATGTTCAGGGTTTCCTTCTCAAACTTTCAACCAGGGACAACTGAAACCTGAGCTCATGTGATGCCCTGGCAAAACTTCCTAGGATCCTGTTGCCTCAGAAAATACTCTTAATGATTCTCGTAAAATTAAATCAGGCTGGCTGCAGTAGGTAGTACACGCCTGTAATTGCAGCACTCTGGGAGGCTGAGGCAAGAGGATCCCAAGTTTTAGCCCAGCCTGGGCAATTCAGTAATTTGGTGAGGTCCTGTCTCCAAACATTATGTCAAGCCTTCTACAGACCCCACAGGTACTCCCTAATGCCTTTACAAATGCACATAAAAACATACTTGAAGGGCTTCCGATGAAAGTTTTGATGGATAATCATTCTTTTTTTTTTTTTTTCTTCCTGAATAAATTACAGTTTTGGGGCTGGAGTGGAGCTCAGTGGTTGAGTGGGAGTTCAGCACATATGAGGAGGCCCTCAGTTTGATCCCCAGCACGTTAAGGAAAAAAATGACAGTTCCGATGCCAGAGACTGTTCTCTGAGCAGATGTTGGCTTGGTTTTATCAGGACGGAGAAACGGGAAACAGATCAGCCAGGAGCTGGGAGCCACGGCTTAAACACAGAGGGTTCACACTGCTGTCCTCTATTCCTCCCTCCTATCCCTTCCCTCCTGTTCTCGTCTGCTTCCAAATGTCCTGCTAACCCCCACAGGAGCCCCTGAGCTTCCACATAGTGAACAGTCGTTCTCAGTGTGGTCCTCTGATGGGCAGAACTGCACCCTGGGCACGTGTTATAAAAGCAAAACTTTGGCCTTGCCGCAGACTTCCTGTCTCACACTCCAGGGATGGCCAAGTTGGGGAGCCATCGCTCTAAGGAAAATACGCAGGAAATACACCTGGAAGCTGCTGACTACTCTTAGTTGAATTAAAGGTGTTCAAATTCCACACCTAAATCTGAAAGGTGACCTAGCCCCAAAAGAAGCACGCTAATTAAATTTAAGGTCTTACCAGGAACTGGATTCCTAATTTTTTTTTTTTTTTTGGTTTTTCTCCGGTACCGGGAACAGAACTCACGACCTTGCGCTTGCCAGGCAGGCGCTTTGCCGCTGAGCTAAATCCCCAGCCCCGGGATTCCTAATATTAAAAATCTCTCTGATGATGGAAGAGATGCTGGAAAATACACAATAAGATTTAGGTTAATGAGAATAAAGTAGCTAAGAGCTAAAGGTTTTACCTATAAATACAAGGCAGGATTGAAATTACTTATTGAGCTCTCCTCTCTGGGGTAAAAAAATTGATTGATGTAATGGTAAAGACTTCTTTTAAAAAACATAATAAACCCAAGAGAACAAAAAAGATAGAAAAGGACTTACTTGTTGCACAATTTTGAAAGCTGGAAAGCAGAAGGACGTATGGTAGTGATTTAAAGACCTGTGAAAGCTGGTCCAAAGCAGGAATTGAAGCAGTGAAGCCAGCATCATAGAATCTCCAAAGGGTAACTTTGGAAAGAGGGAGAAAGCAGGTCTAAAATTTAAAAATCTGTAGGGATGTTTCCTAAGTAGCAGTTCCACTTCCATGAATGGTCATCTAATGCCTCTAAAAGTCAACATGTCCATAAACACAGTGAAAATGCTAGCAGGAGACACCGGGTGTGGCTATCCTGACATCAGACAAAACAGACCTGGCAACTATTGTTAGAGGCAAGCGAAAACATTTTATAACGATGATGGGTCAGCCCATCAGGAAAGCAAAGCAACAGAGCTCTGAAATACATGACAGAATTGAAAGGGACAATTCGACAGTAGTAGATTCTGACTTTGATACCCCACTTTCAGTAATTTATCAAAATGAGACAGAAAATCATTAAGGAAAGAGACTATTTGAGCACCATTAAAAATCAACCAGGCTTAACAGATATCCACAGAATATACACTCAACAATAGCACAATATACATTCTTCTCAATATTCCCTAAGAGGGAACAAACACTGACCTTGATACCATAAAGCAAGCGTCAATAAATTTAAAAGTATTGAAATAAGAAAAAATATGTTCTCTGACCACAATGGATTGAAATTAGGAATCAATAGCAGAAAGAAATTTGGGGAATTTCATATATATGTGGAAGTTAAACAATGTACTTCTTAATAACCAGTCAAGAAAAAAACACATGTACCCAAGAAAAATTAGAAAATAATTTGAAATTAGTAAACAGAAAACCACAACACACTAATACCAATGGGACACAGTTATAGCTGTGCTTGGAAATTTTATAGCCATATAAACACATATGCTAATAAGATGATCTCAAATCAATAACCTAATCTACTTTACCAAAGGTAAAAAGTGGAAGTTAAATCCAAACCCAACAGAAAGAAGGAAACTAGGATGTAAATAACACAGAAAATGAGAGATAATAGTGGAGAATCCACGAAATGAAATATTGATTGATTATTTGAAAAGATTAACAAATCTGAAAAACCCTTAGGCTGACAAAGAATAAAGGAGACAAGGCTCAAAAATCAGAATTGGAGAGAGAATATTACTAACGAGTTTTCACAAATAAAAAGGACCACTGGCTAGGGCAATTAGGCATGTGAAAGAAAGAAATCCAGATGAAAAAGGAAGAAAACTGAATTTGTAGGTGAATAGCCGAAAACTGACTTGAATGAGTAAAGCAAGGATGCAGAATATAAGTTCAATATGCAAAAGTTAATTGCATTTGTATATACTACCAAAGAACAATTTGAAAACCTATTAAGAAAATTCCATTCAGGGGGCCAGGGATATAGCTCAACAGCACAAGCACCTGTCTGGCAAGCATAAGGTCCTAAGTTCGATTCCCAGTACCAAAAAAAAAAAAAAAATTTCACAAGAAAATTCCATTCACAGTAGCATCAAAAAGAATGAACTATTTCAGAACAAATCTAATGAAAGTGTAAGATTTAATATTATTAAGATGACAATACTCCCTAATATTGATCTACACGTTTAACACAATCCAAATCAAAATGCTAGCTGTCACTTTTTATTGGGGGTGCAGAAATTAACAAGTTGACCCTAAAATTCACATAGAAATGCAAGAGGGCACGAAAAGTGAAAGCAACCTTGAAAAAGAAAAACAAAGTTGGAGGACTCAGATTTACTGATTTTAAGGCTTACCTACTATAAAAAATTATGTATCAATGGGATAGAACTGAAAGTCCAGAAACATACCCTTATATTTATGGTCAACTGATTTTTAATAAAATAAGACAAACCATTGTGGAAAGAATAATCTTTGCAACAAATAGTATTAGGAAAACTTTGCTTTATTATATCCCAAAGAATGAAGTAAAATGCCTAACTCATTCTGTACACAAAAATAATTCTAGGTTTCCTCTACGATTTCTTTGAAGAAAATCAAATATTTGTGATCTTGCATTTAGCAGTATTCTCTTTGGTGATGGTAACTCAAAAGAACAAATGACAAAGAAAAACAGATAAACTGGACCTTATCATAGAGTTTTATTAGGAAAATGACACACCATCCCATGGAATGGAACAAAATTTTTGCAAGTTGTACAAGGTCTAATAAAAAATACAATGTGTGCATAAATTTAAAAAAATATTCCAGTAAAAGACACATTGCTATTAATCTCCCTCAAATTACTTCCCTTCGCTTTAAACACATTTATCTCAGCATTTTTGTCACTTTCTGAAGCAGTTTTGGAAGTCCTCTTTCATAAGGACTTTAGTTGTGCTACCATGGTTGCCTTAGTGTCTTTCTTGAGTTGATTAAAAATGTTTACCATTCATGGTAATTTTGACTTTGAGGAAGGGCCAGAAGTTGCACGTGATGAATAAGAAGTTACACCTGATGAGTAAGGTGGATGAAGACACACTGGAATGTTTTCGTGAGCCTGCCTTTCTGTTAGATGGTACTGGGCAGCAGCACTCACTATATTTTCTATCACTCCTCATAAAGACACTCACAAAAGAGAACTCCCGGAGCGCTTCAGAAAGTGGTAAGGATGAAGGGATAAGTGTGTTCGAAGTCAGGGGGCACCAACATTCAGACTACAGAGCATGAGCATTAGTCCTAATAGCTAAAAGTGGAAACAACTCAAATGTCCCTTAATTGATGAATGACTAAACAAAATATATCACATCCATACAACGGAATGTTATTTAGCAACAGAAAGATGTGAAGTGCTCATAGCCACTATGGCGCAGATAAATCTTTTCAAAACACTGTGCTAAGTGAAAGGAGCCTTCCATGAGAAGGCCACCCACTGTATAATTCTGCTCGTATGAAATGTTTAGCACAGGCAAATCCTTTGGGGAAAAAGCAGATTAGTAATTGCCAGGGGCTGAGGAACCAAGAGTATGGAGTGACTGCTGATGGGTATGGACTTTTCTCTTAGGGTTCTGAAAATATTCTGCAATGACAGTGATAGTAATTAATGCAACTCTCTAAACTGTTTAATTTAGTGATACTGCAAATGATTTTTTTAAAAAGGAAAAGCAGAAGCAGTTAGTTTCCAAAATCTGTAGGAAATCATCAAATCAGGAAAACTTCTATTTCTAGACTGAAGGAAATGGTGTCAGAAGTGGGATTTGCTTTATCCTCCTTACAATCAATGAGTGACCCTAGTACTGTTTCATGGGTACAGATGAAAGATGGAAGACTCTGGGGTCAAAGAGAAAGACATGCATCACTGCGGGAGAGCAAGGAGCATCAGCATTCACATGTATGCATCTGTCCCCTTTGTCCCTCAGTCCTACATCAGCAATGTGTAGAAGCCTGAGTGGACACTACACATGCTCAGTGTTTGCATGACAGCTGAGGAGCACACTGCTTTTCCCTGGGAGCAAAGAGCAAAATTCTTGTGCAATTTACTCTTGTGTACCCTTATGACAGGATATATTCTACAACTATAAAGAACCACTAGCCAGGTGAGCCGGTATGAACCTGTAATCAGCGCTGGGGAGGCTGAGGCAGAAGGGCTGTGTTATATACTGAGTTCAAGGCTCTCATGGACTACATAGCAAGAACATTAGTGGAAGAGGAAGGAGGAGGAGAAGGAGAGGGAGAGGGAAGAGAAGGAGAAGAATGAGAAGCAGAGGAAGGAGAAGGGGAAGAAGGAGGAGGAGAAGGAGAAAGGAAAAAGAGATGAAAAAAGAAGGAGGAGAAGGCGAAGGGAAGGGAAAGGGGAAGAAGGAATAGAGAAGTGGAGGAGGAGGACAAGAAGCAGCAGGAGCAAAGCCAACTAAGGAGACAGAAGACACAGGATTGAGGGGATAGGAAATCTACCTCAGGAGAGAAGCAGGGCAGATGCTGAGGACTAGGGTAAAAGAAGATACTGCTAAGGCAAGTGCGTACTGGGGAGCCCTGGCCACGCTCAGAAGGTTCTAGGGAGAGTTCCTAATGTTAAGATTCTCAGCTTCTAAGATATGAAGTTACTGAAAAGAAGATTTACATGATGCAGAAGAGCTTGGGTTGAATTAGTGTTGACAGGGAAAAAAAAAGCCTTTATTTCCAACAGGGAAAGAAAGGATCTGAGGAAAGGAAAAATAACCACAGTAAATGTAGTGGATGCCACATTGTGATATGCGGATAATCTTCCCCAGGGCCCTCATCTGAGTCAGTGAGTCTCCAGCAGCTGGAACTTCACTCACAGCTGTCCCAAGAGGGCTGCCTCTCCAAGCAAGCTTCCTCCCCAGGGACAGCTCCACCTAATGACTGGGCCATGTGGCACAAAGACCACCCTGTCTCAGTGCCAGGCCTCTCCCAGTTGGGGGCTTCCCCTGGGACTAGCTGAGCCCTTTGTATGACTGAGTCCCAGCCCAACTTCTCCCTCTGCCCAGGCATGCCTCCTGACCCTTTCAAGGTGTTTTCCCCCAGTAAACATATGGGCAGGATCAGTGTCCTGGAAACTGGACCTTAGCGGGGCCCCACAGTGGAAGCCATGGTTATTTATCCAACCAAATTGATGACACCACGGTACCCAGAGGGTGTGGGTGGGAAATGTTCATGTAGGATGAGGAGGGGAAGATGGAACAGGATAAAGTCCCCATCTTCAGCAGAAAATGTTTAGGATGGGAGAATCTAGAAGTAATAGCACGAACATTGTTTAGAGACAAGCATTAAATATCTAGCAAACAGCTAAATTAGTTGGGGAGTAAGAAATATGGGAGAAGGGGAAAACTTCGTAAGGGAATCCTGCTGCGTGGTTACTGTCAATAGCAAGTCCCTCCTGTCTCTATTCAAAATGAACACAGAACGATAAAACTCCTTGCTCTCTTCTTGGGAATTCTGCATACATGAAAGGGCAAAATGTTGCTTTCGAGGAAAGCAAAATGTGGCTGGCGTGTTTAGGTTCTAGACTTCAGGGAGCTCTGTGAGTAAGCAAGAGGGCGCCTCTTAGAAGGATGCGCGGAGAGGTGGCAGGAAGCAAGGTTTGAGCTTTTCTTGCAATAGCACCCGCCTCCTCCCTCACGCAAGGGCAGAGAAAATGTCAGGTAAGCCAAGAGGAGAGATTCGGCACCTAAATATGTGAGTTTGTTCTTGGAGAATGGGTAACATCTGGGCTGAGTTTCAGATCCATTCAAATTTCACAAGTTCACTCCAAGTTTAGCACCAAAGCCCTCACTTCCCCGGGCTCAAGTTCCATTTCTGGGGTGGAATATATGATATCCCTGTTCAAGCAAAGCAGCCTGTAAACACAGCCCATAAAACCTGGACGTGCAAGGGTGCTTACCCAACCCGTGCTGATGAGTGAAGTGTAAATGAATGAGAAACATGTGGATGCAGGTCAGGAGTGAGTGCTCAGGGCTTAAATAAAATAAAAAGGTGTCTGCTCAAAGCACAGCCACGGACGCAGGTTTGCAACATTCGTCCTGGTGAATAATCCAGAAGCAGCTGGAGTCAGGGCAGCAACTGCATTATCTGTGTGGTATTTGCCTGTTTATGGCAAAGGATCTGCCTGTGCTTGGATTCCAAACTCTGGACTAGATTCCGATGATTACTCTTTAAACTGCTTTCCCCCAGACTGCATTTTCCAGGACACGGTTATGGAAAATAAGAGGAGGAGAATGCTTCTAAGGGCCCAGAGTCTGCTCTGGAATTTAAGAAAAAAAAAGTGTTCTGTAAAAGTCAGAAGAGAAAAGGGGCGAGACGGTCTAATTCTTAGTTTTTGCTGTTCTGAAAAGGAAACTCTTTGGGGAGCATTCTATTATGAAAGCTTAAATGCAAAAACATGCAGCTTATCAATTGCCTAATACCCCACACCTTCCAGCCCACACTTGCAAGTATGCAATTTACGCTTTAGAAGTTCACGTGCAGTGTCCTGCTCAATCATATTCAACTGACGGTCTTAATAGGCTTAGGTATCAGGATTAGAAAGAGTGAACAAAAACATCTTTTTTAAACCCCGAAAAATCACTGGCTCAATGTTCCATTTATGCTAAATCCCTCCTAGCATTGCTCCAGCTCGGTGTGCTTCTCTTGGCCAGCCTCTGACGGAATGGTTCTCAAACTCTAGCACCCATCAGAATCACCTGGCAGTCTTAGGAAACTACAGATGAACTTGGGATTCACTGGGTCTGACCTGCAGTCTGAGGCTTTGCCTTTCTAACCAGTTTTGAGTTGACACCAATTCTGCTAATCCTGGAGCCACACTGGAGAAACATTGCTCTAACGGATGGGCATGAACCCAGACAGAGGACAGGAAGTAGACTCATCTCCTAGCCACTAGCTGACACCCCAGGAAAGCGCTGCAAAAGCTGTAACAGAACGACCGTCAGCTATGGAAGTAAAAGGTAACAGCTGTGTACTCACAGACCCACCAAGGCTGCAGGCAGCAGGAAGCCTTGCAAAGAGGAACTGGAGTTGTCAAGTTTCCTCCATAGCTTGCAGAAATCAGCAGGGAAAGGAACTCCTCTTTCCCTAGTGTTTGATTTGAATTTTGCTGCCTAATCTACATCTTTTATAGTTTTCTATGTCTACTGTTTATTGGGCCCCTACCACATGTCAGATTATTTATATACATTCACTCAGCTCATTCTTACTTGTGGAGGATGAGGACATTGAGGTTTGGACCAGCTGAAGGATTTGCTCCTGACCACAGGGCTAGTAAGTGGTAGAGCTCAGCTTTGAGCAGGTCTCTGTGATGCCAACCTCCTTGTTAATGCTGCATCCCCCTCTAGCTACCCCAGAGCTGCTCTAAGCAGCTTTCCACGGCTGTGCTGTGCTGTGCTGTGTTGTGTCCTGCCGTGTCACCAATACACTGGGATGTGGCTCCCTCACCTGAAGTCACCTATTAGCGACCAGGTTACCTACCCAGGCCTACTCAGGCCCACTTTAACCAGCTCTCTGGTACACTACAGGACTTCCTATTTCCCCCAGGGAAGCTGGCTCAAGGAAGCCTGTTTCCTGCCTCGTCCCATGGCTCAGGTGACCCTGTGTTAACAACCTGTCCTGGCTCTTTGGTTTTCCTTTCCCATCATGTATAAAAAGCCACCTCCCCCCACCACCCCATTTCCAATGCCTTGTGCTCCTTTCCCAGCCCTGTGGCTTCGCACAGCTCTCCCTGCTGGCTGGCATTGTCACACTCTGTTCTCTGCCTCAACAGATTCTACCTGGCCCTCCAGATGTGGCTCAGCCACCTGCCCCTGAAAACCTCCTCTACCACAATCACTCTTGCTTTTGCCGTCTCTGCACTGCATTGACCATCATACCTGGAAAGAACCCAGCTCTCACCTAATCCTCTTCTTTTACATAGTACAAAACAGAACTCAGAAAGACAAGAAGTCTTGCCCGGAGTCACGTCCTTGGTCAATGATCTCACCACATTTAAATACACAGAGATTTGCTAAATTAATCCTGACAACGACTAACGTGACTAGAGTGCTTGCACCGCACCATATGTCAGGTGAAGCATCGCATGTATATTTATTTCCGGTTATTCTTATAGCCAATCCCATTTTACAGATGAGAACCCGGGGCTCACAGAGTAAGTAACTTGCTGAAAAGCATCCCAAAAGAAAGTGGTATAGCTAGCAGGATTCAAACCCATGTTTGACTCAGATACAAAAGTCTTACTCTTAGTGCCCCACAGAACTGTAAATTCTTTTATCTGAATACATATTATCTCTCTAAGTAGAAGCTCAGTTCACCAAAGTCAAGGATAGTGCTGGGCATGGTGTCACATATGAAGCCATGTTTGTTCATTTACCCAACAAACACTGATTGGACACCTAGTGTATGCCAGCCCTATATCAGGATTGTGAGGTAAGCAAATTTCTAAAAAACAGTATCTGCTCTATGGGACAAGTAACAGCTATTGATTTGTGAGTGTGTTTACTCAGCAAATATTTGAGAGTCTACCTTACTCCAGATACTATAGGAAGCACTGAGGAAATGATAAAAAAAAAAAAAAGGGCTGGCCCAAAATCTCATGTAACTCTTTGCACAAATGAATGCCAATTTGAATGTGAAGGATAAGGGGATATTAACAGTGTGAAAGGGATGGGAGGAGAGAAGACATGCTAGGCAGAATACAACTGTCAGCTTTGCGTTACTGCAATGAGTTACCTGAGGCCAGGAATTTATGCAGAGAGAAGAGTTACTGAGCTCTTAGTTTTAGAGGTCTAAAGATGGGGTTCTTGCCTGCCCTGGCTCAGTTTTGGGGAGGGCAGTTGGTGGCAATGGTTGAGTATGTGGAGCAAAAGGTTACATCTCAAGCCAGGAAGCAGACAGCATAAGAGAGAGACTGGAGTCCCACATTCCACATATCCACCAAGCCTAAGGGCCCCCATTTGGCCTCAGGTGCCAAAGGTTCCACCATCTTCCAACAGCTCCACGGGAGGTCTGAGCCCTTAACATACATACCTTTGAAGGATTTTTTTTTTTTTTTTCCAGTACCAGGAATTGAACTCACGACCTTGTGCTTGCCAGGCAGGCGCTGTGCTGCTGAGCTAAATCCCCAGCCCCCCTTTGAAGGATTTTCAAGTTACTCCCAAAACATAGCACATACATAAATCCAAAGGTCAGAAGCATGGCCCATTCTAGGATTGAGAGACATTCTCCACAGCTCAAGAGAAGAGCAAGAAAATATTGGCTGGTAGCAGATGAGGCTGCAGAGGTAGACCAGCAGTCCAGGTGACGACACACTGCTCTTGCAGGAAGAGTAGATGAACTTCTCTTGAGTTCTGTGAGTACTATGGTTTGCCTTCTGCACCCTTTACAGAGAGACCAGGAAACAGCAGTAGCTTCCTGTTTGTAGAAAGTTCCTAGATGTAATTTCATACAGTGTCACGGGAATTGGTTAAGCCAACTTTGTCCAAAGTTACCCAACCCTCTTGTGAAATGTTTCCTTTTGCTCTCATGTTATAGTAAATTGAAATCAGGAAAAAGTGACTGAAAACAAATGTCATGGAAAAAACGCCATGCTGCTCAAGCTGTGTGACATGCAGTGTTGCGTCTTAAAATGCTGTACTTAATAAAACATAAGAATCTGAAAGAGGTTCTGTCAGTAGAAAGCCAGTTTGGCTAACTGTCAGGAAAGCAGCTTGACAGCTTCAATAGGAACAGGAGGTCATAACAAGTTTCTTATGGCTTGGGAAATCATATACCTATCCAGGCGGATATATGCATATTAAAATATGGATTACATACATATCCTCCAGAAAAATTAGGCTTCAGGGGGTCTTCTTGTCAAGACTGGCTGTTGAGAGCTGTAAGAAAGAAATCAGGGAAGCAGATTCTGGTACAAATTACCCTATAAAGATCTCAGAGCTGGAGAAACCAAGGCAGAGGAAATAACACTTTTGAAGAAGCAATACCTAAGGCAGATGGCTTGACTTAATTCCCTATTGCTATCATCTTAGTAAAAAATATATATATATATAACATATGGTTGTATGCATATATATGTATGTTATATGAGTGTAATGTATTAAGTATTTTATATATAGGCATATATAAAGTATATGTGTGGATTTATGAATTATGTGTGCATATATGGATATGAGTATTTTGTTTTTACATGTGAATATATACATGTGTGTACATGCACATGTACACATATGCATAAACATGTATCCTTCAGAGTCTGTTGGTACTAGACCAAAACAGTCAATAGCAATAAGAACACAATATGAATGTTATGGATTGGATCTTAAATGTCCCCTAAAGAGCAGGACTATGGTACATGCTTGTAATCTTAGCACTCTGTGAGGCTGAGGCAGAAGGACTGCAAGTTCAAATCCAACCTGGGAAATTTAGTGAGACTTTATCTCAAAATAAAAAGTGTAGTGCACTAGCACAGTGGTAAACACCTCTGGGTTTGATCCCCAGTAATGCCAGAACCAAAAAGTCCTCCAAATGCCCATGTGTTGAAGCTTGGCCCCCAGCCCATAGTGCTACTGAAAGGTGGTGGAACTTGTAGAAGGTGAGGCCCCATGGAAGGATGGTAGGTCACTTGGAGTGTGTCCTTGAAGGTGCTATTGGGATGCTGGCCTCTTCCTCTCTCTCTGCTTCCCAGGCCCCATGAGGTGAGAAGTCTTTTCCATGGTGGGCTTCCACCATGATGTTCTGCCTCACCACAGGCCCAAAAGCAGCACAGCCAAGTGACCATGGACTGAAACCTTTGAAACCATGAGCCAAAATACATTTTTCCTCCTCCTGAGTTGATTTCCTCAGGTATTTTGTCACAATGCTGGGAAACTGATCCACACAAAGGGTGTCTCATCAGGTAGGAAACATGGAAGCATGAACATAGAGGCAGATGTAGCAAGTCCACATACCTGGAAACCAAGAAGTGGGGTCAACAGAGGTGCTCACTGTCCTGGGGAACAGATGGTGGAGACCGTGGAAAAAGGAGTTTTGGAAGGAAGAAAGTTTGGATGGCTTCGTGAGAAGAATGTGTTCACATGGTATCTTCTCAGAACCCAGGGTAAAACTTCAGGGAAGCCCACACACGGCCTCAGCTTCTGAGTGAGGAAGATTGTGCAGGGACTGCCTCTCCTCTCTGAGTCTCTGAACTGCCCGGGCTTGCACAAGCTTTGTGCCTGTGAGGCAGCGGGAGCTCTTGGGGGCTTCCTAACAGATGCTCTCTGCCACCCTGACCACGTGGTCCTCAGCAGTCCCCTGCAGACTCTCCTCACAATCGTACCAGCTCTTCGCTATCCCAAGATGTCTATCCCAAGATGTCTATGTCCAGCCTCTCGTTCAGTTTCCAGGACGCTGCTCTCCACAATTGCATCCTAGACCAACCACTCAACTGCCCTCCTTGCTGCTCTTGAAACACGCCACAGGCGTTCTCACCTCAGCAGCTCTTCCATTTGTGCTCTCCTATCCAAGTGACTCCTTCACAATCCTTACCTTCAGTGCTAAGCTCCATCCCTGGGTAGACTTTCACCCTGTCATGTACTCAAAGAATGTCTGTCCAGCACTGAGTAGTAGAAGGGAGTGGAGATGTCAGAGTGGCTGGAATGAATGTTCTTAAATCCACCAAAATACAAGTAACTGTGTGAAGCACAGGTTGTGGCAAGTGCTGGGAAGGCTGAGCGTGTCCTGGAAATCTGTAACAGGAAGTGGTTAGTCTAGGACACTGGGAAGGGCCATACTGGGGAAGACTACAATGAGAGAGTGAGCAGGAGTAGCTTGGGGGAGGGTGATGGAGCAAAGAGCCCAACCACTAGTCTTCACCTGTGCAGTGAAGCAGGCATGGTGTTATGGTTTGTGTCTGCATGTCACCCCAAATCCTCATGCAGTCATGGGGTGGGCTTCTATTCTAGATTTTTGATTGATTCATAGTCCATGCTGGGCTTATGGGTGTGAGTGCTACAGCCACCCTGGGGCAGGTAGTTTGCAATGTAAGGGAGAGAAAGAGGCTGCTTGCTGCCACTCCTCCCTCTTTTGCTATAGTTGCTTTTGCTATCTTACACCACCATAAACGGTTGCCCTCTGCCCTGTGCCATTCTGCCTTGGAGCCAGCCAAGTATGGACTGAAGCCTCCACAAACTGTAAGCTAAATAAACCTTTCCTTCATTAATTTTGGGCGCCAAATATTTTGTCTCAGCAACTACAGAAAAGTAATTAAGACACATGGAAAGAAGGCCAGCAAAGACAGGCAGCCTAGAATGGAGGCCCTCCATTACTTGCCCAGTCTGCACCGTCTCTCTGGATCAGGGTTGCTGGATAACCTGCAGGGTGCTCAGGGAAATAGCTCAGGTATACAGCATATGGTACATGGGACATATGCATACTAAATGCTCAAAATCAACCAGAAATTCATTGTTTATCTGAAAGTGGACTGGGCAACCGTACTCTGGATACAACTCAACATATTTCTCTTTATAACTCAATTGCATTCTTCATCACAATGGGTCTTATCTTTCATTTGGCTTACATCTTTCCATCTCACTGATCACTTCTTTCCAAGACCCTGGAAGAAATTAGGAGACTCAGAAAGGTGCCTGGAGCTGTTCAAGGTCACAGAGACCAGCTGGGGCTGCTTTCATGCCTCCCCGCTGTGCCGAAGGCAGCACTGAGCACATTAAAAAACAGCTTAATCAATTGCTCAGTTGAATTAACAAGCTCATTTACATGCCTCTGTACAGGGGCTCATGAATGGACACAATACCAGACACCCAGGAGCTTTCACAACAAAATCAACAGCGGGCCAGACAGAGTGAGAGCCATTCGCACACGCACAAACACAGGCGCAGACACAAAGGGCACCAGAAAGTGGCCGCTTCCACCAACCACACTCCAGCCTTTCCCCTGGGGTTGCACGAGAGCCTGGGAACCAAGGTCCGTCTCTTTGGTGGCTTGGTGAGTTTACTCCCGAGGCCCATTGGATTTACTTGGCAAGTGTGGAAAATGCTCCTTTTCACCCTAAGATGGAGATGGTGGCCCCGAAAGGACTCCCTAGCGAGCCTCCTTCAACCCCTTCAGGCCCCAGTTATTTGCGGAGACTTTTTCAGTCCCTTTCTGCAGGCAGAACACGTTCTATCCAAATATACACAACCACGAGGAGAAAAAGGCAGGGGCAGTCCCTCTATCACTATTTACCAAACGAATAAATGAATGCAGCCCTCCACATTGAGCTGCCTCAGTGCAGGGTGAATAATCTTCCCCACTCCCCAGTAAGCTCGCCTTTCACTCCCGCACAGACTTTAAAAGACGTCAATCTATCCCAATCACAATCAAATGGAAGCATTTCACTTCCCCAGGGACAAACAAGGGTTTGGACAAATGGGAAATGGAGGTTTCCTTGCGGCAGCGTGAAAAGGGGATTCAGCAGCCCCGGCCCCGTCTCAAAGGAAGCACCAGGAAGGATGTTCTTGTTGGGGCCACACAAAGCGTGCCATGAGCTCTCCGTGCCAGAACCTAATTGAAACCTCAGGCGGCAACAGTATTTCGTGGTATTTGGGGGAAAGGATGGGCAAAGACAAAAAGAAAAAACAAAAGTTGTGTACAGAAGAGGCATGAAAAGCAGCCCACTTCTTGACTGTGGGACAATTTGGACAGCAGCCACTGAGTTAAATGAGGTGTAGCCTGGCTCTCAAGCTCACTGAGACCCAAGGCTGTTTTGTAAAACTGGCTGCTGCCAGCATTCTGGCTCCCCAGTAAGGGCTTTTTGGTCCAACAGAACCTTAAAAATGCAACTGTGTTCAAAGAAATACAACAGAGGGCTGGGGATTTAGCTCAGGGCTGGGGATTTAGCTCAGCGGCAAAAGCGCCTGCCTGGCATGCGCAAGGTCGTGAGTTCGGTTCCCAGTACCGGAGAAAAACCAAAAAAAAAAAAAAAAAAAAAAAAAAAAAAAAAAAAAAAAAAAAAAAAGAAATACAACAGCAGGGCATGGTGGTGCACACCTGTAATGCCAGCATGTGTGAAGCTGAGGCAGGAGGATTGCAGTGGCCAGCCTGGGCTACATAGTGAATTCAAGGCCAGCCTGCACTACACAGTGAGATCCTGTTAAAAAAGAAAAGAAAAGAAAAGCAACAAGATGCTGATCAGGCCTTCAGACAAACTCCCAAACACTTGAGAACCTATTGAAAGGCACAAATATAAGAGACAGCACAATTTTGCACGGTCCTTACCTGGACTGGAATCTGAGTTTTGCCTCTAACTAAGCTTGTGTTACTGGAAAAATTATGTCTGTGAGCCTTGCTTTTCTTCTCTGGCCAAAATGAGTTTTACAATGCTTATCTCAAAAATTTGACCAAGCGTCAGTGAAGCCAATTCTTGTAAAAGCACCACCACTCAATAAAAGCTAGCTTCCTTCTCCGTCCTGAAACTGGACACTGAGGGAAGCTATGGAATGCTTGCTTTTGGAAGCTTTATAAGAATCGCAGGCATGGAAATATCTACCTTTATTACAAGGTGGCAGAGAAAGCTGAGCTAGGTGGTAGTCCCCAGTAGTCTCCAGCTTTATTAAAAGTCTCCCTCACCCTTTGGTGAGGCTGTCACACACACATACAGAGTGTATATATGAACCTTATATGATTTTTTTCTAGATTCAGCTCCTACCTTGACCTATAGCCTGGTACTCTGTTTTTCTTTTGGATAGACTTAGCCAACCTAATTACCTAAATAATTGTGCGGGGGGCAGAATTCTGTCTGAATGCCCAGTATATTTGCTATGGAAAAACGTGATAGTTCTGACTGAGTAACCCCAGTTATTTCTTACTGCCCTTCCCGTTGCACTATGAAGATCAAAATACAAGCAAAATTACTGGGTAACTCAATATTATAAATTAATCTGCAGGTAGGGCTTTGACAAACAGGCGAGCATTTAGGTCAAGGATATTCAAGGCCCTTTTTGTGGGTTCAGAATGCTGGAGGTCAGAGGAGCATTATACGATAAAGGAGACACGGTGAGATAGAAGACCTAAACTGAATTTAACCTCTACAGACTTAGAAAAAATCAAAATTCCACAGCCTGTCTATGCAATCTAGAAATCTCTCAGCAGTGTCCCTCTTTATGTTCTAATTGCTTTTTGGTTTCCCTGTCCATCTGAAGAGTTAAGTCCATATGAAGAGTTCATCAAAAGCAGACAGTCCCATGGCAGTCAAATTACATAACATAAAGTGAGATACATACAAGTTCTCGTAAGTCTTTGTTCTAGACTATACTGGGTCCATCCTGTTTGGGTCTTGATACTTTTGGGGTTTTGATAAAGGGTACTTAAAGGCAAATGTTTCTTAACCTGCATGGGGAGGTTAAGAAACTGAGACTGCTATTTCTTCTTTTTTACCCTTAAAAACAGAGCTAACACCTTACACTCTCAGGATGGCTATTATCAAAAATAAAACAGGACATAACAAATGTGGGCAAGGAGACAGAGGAACCCTTGTATGCTGCTGGTGGGAATGGAAAAATGGGACAGCTAGTATGGAAAACAGTAAGGCAGTTCCTCAAAAAATTAAAAATGGGAATAATATGGTCCAGCTATTCCACTTTTAATGACATACTCCAAAGAACTGAAGCAGCTATGTGTCTATCCAGGAATGAATGGGTAAACAAAACGTGATATAAACACACAAGGGAATATATTTCAGCCTTTAAAAAGAGAAATATTCTAATACATGGCACGACATGGATACAACTTGACATTATGCTGAGTGAAATAAATCAGTCACAAATGACAGATACCATATGATTCTACTTCAATGAGATATGCAGTGTGGTCAAATTCACAGAGACAGAGAATAAAATAAATAACGGTTGGCAGGGGTGGGAGAGAGTGGGAAATGGGGAGTTACTATACGATGGGTATGGAATTTCAGTTTTGCAAGATGAAAAGAGTCCTGCACAACAACATGAATGTACGTACCCCTACTGAACTGTACATTTAAAAACGGTTAAAGCAGTAAATTTTATGTTATGTGTATTTTACAATTTGAAAAAAAGGAACCAATATGCCAGAGTGCCACAAGTATCTAAAATTCTGTGTACACACACAAACACATTATATTCCAAGAAAGCTAATGAACAAATTGCTCTTAATGGATGCTTTTATCTTTTTTTTTTTTTTGTATTGGGAATTGAACTCAGGACCTTGCCCTTGCCAGGCAGATGCTTGTGCTGCCGAGCTGTATCCCCGGCCCCAAATTGCTCTTAATAAAACAAGTAATTAAAACTGAAGGCCAAACTCCAGGAGCTGAGCTGACCTAGAAACCACTCTGCCATACAAAGATTCGCTTTTCTGGTTTCTCTTCTTACCTCTTCATCTGCAGAAGGACAACCTGGAAAAGCTGAACAACGGAAAGCCTTCCAAAAAGAAACACTCGGGCAGATGGAAAACTCAGCCATCCTCTGGAAATGAAGATGCTGTTACAAACCCAAAGCCAATGAGGCGAGTGTGAAGGTTGCCAGGCTTCCCACTACAGGGGCTGTCTTTATCTCCCACCTCGCTCTCCTGCTACAAAGTGCCTGACATACAGTAGGTCCCGTAGAGCGCCCAAGAGCGAAGCGGGGGAATGGACCAAGCTGCTCCCCAGTGGAAATCCAGGAAGCCCTCAAGAGTGTGAAAAACCCAAATTGATAGCCTCTTTCCGGACAAACGCTATGGATGATTTATATGAAACAAGGTAAAGTCAGTTCTTGTGGAAGGCTCGGGTTTTACCGAGAAAGTGTGAAATCCTGAGTGCAGGGTTGATTTGTTCTCTGTGTATGTGTGGAAACCACAAAAGCTGTTAGCTGTTGATAGTCAAATAACAAATGTTTCTGCTTGTCCAGGAGAGATTAAGTAGCTTTGGGTGGAGAAAAAAAATAGAAGATCAAAAAAACAGTTCAGCTATGCCTGCCCAGCAGGCGACAAGAGGTCCCCAGCCCCAGCCCCGGGAGGAAAACCTCTGCTTGAAACAGGAGGTGTATGAAGCGATGTTCTGGGCTAACAAGAAGATCTGTACAGTGCTTCTTCTAAACCTTGACAGTCAGCATTCCGTGCGACATGCCTGAAATTCCCCAGCCAGAACATAAATATTTATTTCTAAGCCTTTGCTGTATATACTTATACTCATAATTAACAAGATTTTTTTTCCTTTTGGCCTTTTAAAATGATAAAGAGGTTCAGCATGAAATTGGTGTCTTCCTACGACTGACACAAGGCTTTGGGGAACATCAGGCAGAGCCAGCTGACATAATTCACACCCTTTGACCCACCCCTCCCCCTCCTGGAGTTTACTCCAACACTAAATTCTGAAAAAGCCTATCTACACCTTCCTGAAAATGTGGGTCTGAATGTATTTGGAGTTCTTTTGATTACAGTCACCAGGAAAATGATTCTGGGGGAAGGAAACAAGTTCTAAAAAATGATCCCCTTTAAGCCTGGGCCATGCTGTCTAGCTATAGCTACTCCCTGTGTAAGCCTGGCTCTTGGTACCATTTATTTTGGGGTGAAAGACTCACTACAACTTCCTCAGCAGATCGGAAAGTGTTTCCCTAAAACCTAGATCACCCAGACAACACTGTCTGTCAAAAGGATCCCTTTCTACAACCCCTCAGGCAGGGCGTTTAATGTTAATGAGTTACACCCGCCCCAACCCCCACCACACAGAGCACAGCTATTCAGTTCTAATGTGTGATAAAAGCCTCCTGCTCAAGTCCTCAGAAGCCCAAAACAGAATGCAAGCAAGCTGGGACAACAACTTGACCCTATGCCCAGGACCACAAGGGAACCTCTAGAGACCAAGGGAGAAAAAAATGAAAAGAAAACTAAACAAAACCCTGGAACCCTAACTCTTAATGCAGCAAGTACTGTAATGCAAATGCATATTGCTTAGAAGGCAAACAGAATGCTTTTCTGTCTACAGTTTCCAAACACAGCCTTTGAAAACAACTGATGAAGGCCAAATGCTCCCCAAACAAGGAAACATCTGGCTAACGCTTTCGTTACTTAGAAAGCTAACCCTCAGAATTAGAAATCTGAATCTCACTCAGTTTTTTTTTAAAAGTGTTAATGATTTAAAGCTGGGGAGTCTATACGTTTGAGGGTCCCTCTCCGCCTCTCACTCCTAAGAACACATCACGCTGTTCTAGGCAAAGTGGGGGATTCGGGGGCGCTGGCTCCACCCGTCACATTTCTCTTTCACGTGGTAACGTCTCTGTTAAATTTCTGGAGCAGAAAAGAACCAAAGAAAAGAAAGATGGCCTTTACTGCAGACATGGAGAGGAGAGGGCCGCATGCCATACCGGACTTCTCTGGGGCTAAACAAGGGAGCTGGGGTTTATAAAGACTTCGGCTAGGGGCGGAGCTTAAGGGGCGGGCTTAGTGACTTTCACGAGCTGATTGGCGGTTTCTTCGTGTGCACGGGAAAAGCAAGAAGTTGTACACCTGGCTGAGGGGAGAAGCAAAGAGGGGAGGGTGGTCATTGGGAAGATAAACTGTTGTTTTGGCCTTCAGCCATGTTAGACCACCACCACTATAATAATTCAGCAATTCATACCTGGGCAGGAACCTGTCAATCTCCATCTGCTGGAAATTCAAGTGTCTGTAGATAATGATAGTTTTATTTTCCTGTAAATTGAAGTCGAATTTGCGTTTTCATTTACTCTTTTATATGTGGCACCATTTTATTCAAAGCTTAGCCCTCTTTTCCTTTCCTCTGAGGTCCCCAAAGGTTTATTATTGCAGAACCTCCCACGCCGCCTCTGGGCTCCCCCGGGGTTGGACCTGAGCTGACCCCATGTGCTGACCCTGGAAATGGTTCACCTTGATGCCGAAGCTTCTGGCCCTCCTTGGACTGGCATCCTTTGAATTCTGATCTTAGCTCTTCACAGTAGGGGCTTCTTGATTCGGCTGGGTAAAGTGTTCAGTAACTGCCTGTTTTGTCTTTGATTTTTGAAGCAAATAAACCCTCAAACCTCTGGGCTGCAAGGACAAGGCTGTGTCCGGTACTCTGTGATTTTTGGAGCTTCCAGAGTTCTTGCTTTCTGATAGGCAGGCGTTTATCCAATAGGACTGTGCACCACTCAACGAACAGCCTGCTACACTTTGGGTCTTAAGGTGCTGAGAGAACCTTTAGAAAGCAGGCCAAGCGGAAGGCCTTCAGGTCTTTGGAGGTGTGCCCTTGGAGAGGACGATGGGACCCCAGGCCCCTAGTCCCTTTCTTTTGCTTCCTGGCTATGAGGTGAGTGGGTTTGCGTCATCACCCCCTAATGTCCTGTGCCACCTCAGACCAAGGCAATGCAGCCAAGTGATCATGGACTGGCACCTCCAAAACTGTGAATCAAAATAAACCTTTTTTCTTTATAAGTTGTTTATCTCAGGCGTTTTGTTACAGTGACAGAAAACAGAGTGCCAGGAAACCCTAGTGCATACTGTATCAGGGTCCCTCCTTTCCACAAAGAACACACAATTACTCTCTGTCATGTCGGTTTCTTCATTTGCTCTATAGCCATCCCTTTCCTCTCCTTCCTCTGCAGCTTGGTTTCCACTCAGCCATTCCTCTTCTTAACGTAAACTCGTAAATCTATGGGCAAAATTGTACTTTCCCATGTTACACTCACAGCTTTCTGGGTCTCTCTCTCTTTCTCTGTAGAGGAAGGAGGTTGGAATGACTCTAGTCTGTTCTACATATGAAGGGCAGAGGAAAAGCGCATAGATGGGGGAAGAAACCATGTGCTTCAGGTTGGCAAGAAAAGCGCACTGCTCTTAGGAATGGAGGGCTGGGGAAGGGTCAGCTGAGTGTGACAGTAAGAAAAGAGGAGGCGTGACAGCTCCGAGAGCTGGGCTCCTCCACCCTCTCCCAGAAGTGCTGCAGAGGTGACTGCTTGTCTTCCACCCCCATCCGTTGCACTGGACCCAAAGCCTGAGAAAATGAGAATGTCAGAGGAGCAGTACCCCCGTCTCACACTACAGCTGCTTAATCCTGCAGCAGAAGCCTGACAAAGCCTTTGACCCAACAACTGATGTAAAACAAGCTGTCTTCTTAGACCTAGGAGAAAGAATTCGGGTGACTAAGCAGTGACTCACAACAAGAAGAGATCCTCTAAAACCTATGCTTTCATTATGGCTAATATCTAGGCTTACTGCGTTAGAAAGCAAAAGCGTAATGGAGCAGAGCCTTGGGTTTGGCAGGACTGTGTCCAGCACTCAGCACTTCATGCACACAGTTGCTGCAGTATGTTGGTCTCCTGCCCATCACGTGCTGAGATTCTAAGCTCCCTGAGAATGGTGGGGCCTCCCTCATCTCTCTGAACCTTCTAGGCAGGACAGCTTTGCTTCACAGACAGCTATCCTATGAATGTTGGCTGAACTGGGATGGACCAGCCAGAGTCCTTCTCAATGGCCCAAAGTGGAGGAAAGCTGGCTCACAATCTCATTGCCAAAGTCCTGGCCCCTCACTCACCTGGGGGGTGGGGGGTAAGGGGTGGGGGGCTCCCCAGGCCCCCTCCATGGAGCCTTTACAAGAAGTAGAAAAGGCTTCTTCCCTTTTTCCCCATACACTCGACTTCCTCCTGAGAGAAAACTGTCATAACACATTGATACTGCTAGAATCAGCTGCTTCACTACCATCTGCCGGAAGGTGTCAGAGCTAAAGATGCAAATCCTTCCTGTTTAGAGTCAACACAGTCACAATAAAAATACCCTGAAGTCAAAGTAATAAAGATGCCTACAATGTAAGTGCTACTGCCTTGATGAAGAATCAGGGCAGCGCACAATTGGAACGACTCAGCCACTATGTAAGAGGCAAAGGGCAGAACAGTTTATGTAATACGACCTTCATGCTGGCTTCCAGAAGTCAGTGATGGCAAGGTGTGGAGGGGTGTGTGTGTGTGTGTGTGTGTGTGTATGTGTGTGTGTGTGTGAGAGAGAGAGAGAGAGAGAGAGAGGCAAGAATGTGATCACAAGTAGGAGAGAACAGGATTTTAAAGAATGACTTCTGTCACCAAGTTCCCAGGCCCAGAATGACCTGAGAACTTGTCAGCAAAAGCGTCTCCACGGAGATACTGCTGTCAGGTACCCGACAGGCACACCTCCATGGTCTGTCTCCTCCTTTCCTCTCTTCAGCATCTTACTGCAGAGCAGCCCACCAGTCCCCAGCACCCCCTGCACGCTCTGCGTTCTGCCACTGTTGCCTTCTGGTGCCCCACACTCGGGCTGCTCCTGCCTGGTTGGCATCTGCCCCCAGCCCATGCAGCCATTCCCAGAAGCCAGGCCTCAGCTCTACAGTGGCTCCTTCGCTCCCTCTCTCTCCTCTTTCCTGCGGTCGGTCCCCTGGGGCGGGGAGCCCCTGTTCTAGATTAGACACTGCCCGCGGTGCCTACCCAAGACCCTGTCCCTGCCCTCAAACCCACCAACCGCCAAGCCTGAGTTCTGAGCTTCCTCCTGCTCTGCTCTTCCATCTTTCCACAGGGCTGTGCTTCCCGCAGTGTCCTTCACTCTCTACCCTCCTTACCACTGCATGGAATCAGCCATCATCCGACGTATCCTCTAGGGAGCCTCCAGCATCCTTTTATATCTCAGGCGGCCATGTTGGGCGGCCTCTGCTTGGTCCCCCCTGTGTCACCACCTCCCACCAGGGCCTTCGTTGGTCTCTCCTGCAGCATGGAGGCCAAGCTTCACAGCGAGGAGACTGGGACCGTGCACAACCTGATCTCACCAAGTGTGGGCCAGTGTGCTAGTCTGAGACGATCTTCACACATCCGATCCCTATGGCCACAGTGCTGCTTTCTCCGTGGGTGCCATGACTAGGACCCCTCTCTTGGATAACGGCATCTGGGCACGGTCAGGACTAGCATGTGAACACTGGTGGACCCGACTGGGATAAAGAGTTTGCAAATGGCAGCAAGCAGAACAGACTGGTTTTTCTCAGCACAGACCAGCATTATGTGTGCCCAAGGGGAGAGCTGAAGAATCGGACCTGCTCACAGTGGATGGCATAGGGATGGCCAGAAAAAGGTCACTCTCAGAACAGGGGTTGGGGGCCTTGGTCAAACACTGACAGGGCAGGACATCAACCAAGATGGGAGGCGGGGCGGTGGTGGTGGTGAGTATGGACAGGTCCTGCGCAGATGCAAAAGACCCGGGTACAGTAAGACTAGTGTCAAGGGACAGGGCACCCAAACGGGGGCACAGTGAGGGGCCTGAGCTGGAAGCCCAGAGCATGATGCTCAGAACAGAACCCCTGGGCAGACTCAGGCCTGAGCACTGCCTTGTCGCATCCTGCATAAATTCAGGCCTGGCTCCAGATCGCAGCAGGCAGGTGCAAGGGCCTGAGGACGCCTTCCTCCTGCACCTGTGGCTGGCATCACTAAGCTTAGTCGTGGTACTTTTTGCCCTGGACATAGTCACAGCATCAGAATCCTTCGTTAAAGAACCCTAAGCAGCCACTACCAGCCCACCGAAAGAAGCATGTGAGATTAGTTCCGTTTGCCATGCCTGGCCCCAGAGTCACTGGCATGGCCAAGTCAGCCTGTGAGAGTTCAGTGGCCACTGGGATGGTTTATTAAACCCTGATTTCCAGCATCCCCCTCTAGAGTCCCTGATTTGGTAAGTGTGGGGCGAGGCTGGAATTTGCCAGCTGGTGCTGATGCTCTGGCCCAGGGACCGTGCTTTGAGAACCACTGCTCTCGGTAGCCGTGTCATTTCTGCTCTTATTCTTAACTGGGCCCTCAGAGCCAGCTGGAGTCCTTTTTCCTGGACTTGAAATAACCTCCATCTCCACTCACAGAGGACATCAACAGTGCTATTTACAGAATCTGTCAACAGACAAGCATTGTGCCAGCAGTGACAGAGGCAGGCAGAGTCCTGGTTCCCACAGATGTCACAGTATGGGACTGGAGGACAGGGAGAAGACACAAACATTTGAACAGGTTGTTACAACTCAGTTGTGAAAAGCTGCAAAGGGGGAAGTAGGGGCAACTGTGGCAACCACAGCCTGAGCTCAGTGCCAGTCCTGAAGGTCAGAGAAGGCTGCTCAGAGCAAGGCACACAGATCGGGGCCCTCAGGGCGAGAAGAAGGTAGTCAGGAAGAGGAGGAGCAAACATTACCCCCGCCTTGGGTTGCTCACCTTTGCACGCCCTGTGACCCTCTCCCCACACTCTGCCTTCTCTCCCCATCTAAACAGGAGCCCGCCTGCATGAGGACCGCATCTTTAATCTCCGGGGCACTGCTGGGGGCTCCTGATCAGAAAGTTTTATTCCATGACTGGGTGCACCCATTGGCAAGAGTCTGGAGCTGTTCTGTTTAAGCAGGAGCAGGAAAGCAGGAAGGAAAATGCGAGAAGAAAATTCTCTCCGTGGGCAGTGGCTCTGAGGATGCTCTAGTGACCTCAGGATAGGTGACTGGACATTAAGCCCCTCAGCTCACCCTGCTCAGCCCGCTGTGCCCATGTACACCCAGCAGCCTATGCCCACGTGGTGATTCACGGTCTGCGGTCCCAGCCCTGGCCACCATCTGTGAGTAGTGTCTTGCCTGAGTAATTGTTTGTCTAGAGGATCGTTTTGCACATTTATAAACAGAGATAAGGCGTTTTCCTTCACTGCCTTCACTTCAAGTGATTAGGCTGACCTCATTCCCGCAAGCAACCTCCTTCCTAGAATTAAGTGTGTGAAGGTCAGGGCCATTAGTCACCCTCAACTTCGTTCCACAATGCAGCTCTTGGGAGCTGTGGGGAGGTCCAGAGCCCTCCTGAGGTCCAGGCAGCCTCTCTGATAGTGGGATCCGTAGAACACAACTCCTTCCCCCGGGACCACCATATCTTGCTTGGCAACGTACATGGACTTTCTCTTGTCACATCCTCTTGGTATTACACCTATCAATCCCTAAGAAAAATCCAGTTAACTCACAAATATCCACCATCCCTTCTCACCTTGTATCCATCCTTGTCTCCTCTGAAGATGATACTGCCTGACATATACTGAATGCTCAACAGAAAGAAAACGAATGTGATACTCAAGGTACCGACTCAAAGGTGCATTTTCCATGAAGAAGATGAGTGAGTGTTTTGCAAGAAAAGCGACACTTCCCTCTGTGTCCCCCACTTGAGAGCTCAACCATGCCACAGCCAAGGGCATCAGCAGGACGGCAGCACCGAGCACCAGAAATGTGTCTGCGTCCCCTTGGGGAAAGATACAGCACCCAGCCCATGTGTAGGTAGCTGCTCCAGACAGAAAACACAAGCCAGCATCCTGCAGGTCATTCCAATCTATCTTCTGACCTGGTTTGTCACTGAGCTTGGTCCAGGGTTCCTATCACATCCTGAGCAAAGAGTTACCCCAGGGACTTTACAACTGCTTGCAGACCAGCAGTTCTAGCAGAGTGATTTTTAATTCCCAAGGACCAGCATGCAGAATCTGTGTATGTATCATGCTTTCTCCAAGAAACCCTTGCTCTCAGGAGAAACCTCATCCTTCATGAACTGCCCGTGACCCTCAGGATGAAAAGTCACAGACCCACCACACAGAGTCACAGACTTTGAAAAGAAATCGGATCTTGAGAACATCTGCCTGGAGCCCTGGATTTAGGGAGAGACAACAAGTTAGTGACAAAGCTGGACCAAAAACTTAAGGGTTCCAACTCACCAGCTCTTTCAAAAGCAGAAGGAAGTGCTCACCACCAGGTCCTAGGGGGCTAGAAAGGACCTCCTGCTGGCCTGGGGAGGCGATGATAAACATGCACCCTGGCTTCAGGGTGCCAGCGTGTCTCAGTCACCATTTGCTATTTGGGTCGTAAGTGTTTCTAAAATGCCCATTTCTTTATTTTGAGATAAGGTCTCTCTAAGTTGCCCAGGCTGGCCTCACACCGGCGATCCTCCCTGCCTCAGCTTCCTGAATAGCAGGGATTACAGGCATGTACCACTGTGCCCAGCTTCACTACATGATTCTCAAACCCTTATTCAGTTTGAGGATAGAAGTTTCAACAAAGTGGAGCTTCCAAGAGCATTTTATTGGAGAGAGCCATGCTAGCACTGCTCCTGGCAGGGCAGAGAAATGGATCCTTGTCTAAGGTGAGAAAGAGGCGCTTCCCGGAGACTGTTGGGGGCTTTGAGCTGGTTTCCCTGCAATGTCTGGGACCCAGAGCCCTGGGTCTAATTGCAGCATGGAAAATCTAAAAGACCGATCGCTGTTATGGAAGAGGGAAGAGGTTCTTGCCAGGTGCTGTCCTCCTGGATGCAGTCAGGCCAAAGGATCTGCGAGTGTTTCCTGTGGACCAGACAGAAGGTGTGCTGGGGACAGTCAGTCTAGATGGATCTGAAACTCGATGCATAGGGATTCCATGGAAAAGGGCAAAACCCCGGAGTGGAGGGTCCCACTGGAGTGGGCCACTGGGAACAACGGAGCTGGGGAAAGGACGGCCAAGGAGAGGAAACACTCAGTGGCTGAGGGAGAGGTGGTCCAGCATGTCCAGTCTGGACTGCAGAAGAGCCAGCTGCAGCCCATGACAGGAGTTCATGCTGCAGACCTTCAGGCCCACCTGGCGCAGGCCTTTAACAGCGCTCAGCAAGCAAGGGCTTTTCCGCCACCTGGTCAAGGTAGGGAGGATGTGTGACCGGACAGGAACAGGGAACCGACCTCTCCTCCCTCACCTGCAGCAGGCTCTCGCTCAGATGGGGGGCAGACTTAACCTTAAAGCAAGTCAGAAGTTTTGCTTATGACACACACTGGGCACTTTTAGTAAGTGAACGGAGGCTGTGTTGGCAACTTCCATGGTCCTGGGGGTTTTTATTACTTGACAGTGATCAGAAAAGTCATGGGACTGAGTTTTTAACTAAGGGCAGTGAAACTTTTACTGAATTACTTTGGAAGGGTGGGAGGAGAGAGAGACAGAGACAGAGAGGGAGAAAGAGACACAGCGAGAGAGGAGAGAGATTGTAATTATACCCCATGAGCTGCTTGTCGAGTTTGCTGACTGCATATACAAACTTTACCTCCATCCCCACCAGAGCTCACTTGAAGGCTGTGTGATTCCCAGGGTCCAAAGGAAGCAGAGAACGGAACAGAATAGAGCGCCTTTCACTGTATAAAATCTCTTCCCTGCCCTGCACTTTCCCCACCCCTGTATTTCCATCAGCAGAGTTTAGGCTCTAAGTGCTGAGAGAGAGGAGAACATGCTCGATAACCTAGAGGAACTCCAGGAGACACAGACAGGGAGAGGCTTTAGGCTCGCCTGGGAAAAAGGCAGACTTGACAGAGGGATTCCAGCAGACATGGAAAGGATGGAAGGAGGCTGTGCTACAGGAGGGGACAGAGGACAACTATACACCTGCGGCTACAGGTAACAGGACCGGAACTCTAAGCATCAGGAGGTCGATGGAGTGGAGGGGGTACCGTGGGCTGCGGCTCCTACCCCGATCATGCCTGGACCGCTGCCTCTCAGCGCTCCTACTGCTACATCAGCAACAGCGACAGGTGGGGCAGATGACTGCCGCAGAATGCGGACACAGCGAGGGCTGTTTGCTTCCCTGGAAACCCTAGTGCCAAGTCCTCTGTTACTCCACAGCCTGACAAGCTAAGCAGGTCATGGTGAGGAAAGGACATATAAAGATAGAAAGGAGATGAGGAAATTGTAATGTTAAAATTGTACTTTTCAGAAAACTGTAGCTTTAAGACACAAAGTCACCAGGGTTATAATTTCTTTATTTGTCCCAGGCCTGTTTTTCTCCCAAGGTCATAGCTCCTAAATCCCTAAGAGCTTTAAAGACGCTGTAAACCGGGGTCTGTGCTTCTGGTAGTATAAGCTCACAGATTCCACAGACTTCCACCGTCTAGGATAAAGCACTATTAATTGGACACCATATCTCTAAACTTCAAACACATGCAAATAGTTTGCATTTAACATAGCCTACTATCGATAACCTGATGGACACCATAAACATACACCCTAAATCCTCTGTCTTCAGGACAACCCCAAGCCCAGCCCCAGAGCAAAAGGTGCCTCACCCTGGATACCCACACTCCTTTCTGAGTATGTGATTCTTTGATGGGCTTCATAAATCTGCCTGTGCCTCTCACTGACTAGTCCTGAGATGCTTCTCCAGGATGACGAACCAACTCCTCTTGGAGGGGGGGCAGGTTGAGGTCCTCTTTGCGGGGACCTCTTTAGACCTCATCTGGTAATAATGAGATCTGCGTGTGTGTGTGCACGTGTGTGTGTGTGTGTGTGTGTGTGCATGACAGAGGTGAAGGACTCCATTTGCATGAACTGCAAGTGTAGCAAAACGCATCATTTCCAATGATCCGATAAATGATTTTTATACTGTTTCCAAGGGAGAGAAAAAAATCTGGGAGATGTGGTTCAGGTGCCAAAACAGATGAGTTTCTAGGATATTTCATCCTTTAGGTGGAAGCAACAGCTCAAAATATTTGTGATTAGGGATATGGCAAAAAACTGCAATTTATTAGAGCTCTCAAGAACCATTAATTCACATGCATGTTCCACAGTCAGCCACTCCCAAAGAGCTTCAAACAGGGTCACACGGCTTCTGGCTCAGTCTGCCCACTGTGCATGCCCTGAATCCTGACACGTACGTGAGGAAGAGAATGAACATACAATGGGATGATACACTTGCTAGTACCTGGAAATCTTACGAGGCTTGGAAATGCTGATGTGGAAAACACCCACTCTGTGTTTATCATAACTTGACTTAGAAATCACGTCCTTTAGGAAGCTTTCTTGAGCTCCCAAAGGAGAACTGGGCTTTACTGCAACCACGACCTGTGGTTCTGTATGTAGACATCCTTTTCTACAGCTAAAGACATCAAAGTCCAGAAAGGTGAAGCAGCTTGCCCCAGGGCACATACAAATACAGAGTGAAATGGAAGATAGATAAATAGCAAGCAGGGAGAAGTGCATTGGTACTTAGCAAGTGCCCCAGGTGCAAAGTGGGAAGCCAATATTTATTACAAATGGGTATGACCAGGCAAAGGGCTAAGAATCAAGTCATGTGCCATTTAATACAGTGGTCTGCGAGACAGTTAGTATCTCTCAACTGACCCGATCACCTTGTGTGTGTGCCGCCAAAGACTCCACAACCTGTGACAGCTGCCTATGGCTCACCAAACCCAACCCAGTGTGCAACGCCTAGATTTCACCATCTCCTACAATCTAGTGTAACACGACTATATTGAGAACAACTTTGAAAAGAGCAAGAAAAAATTGCTGAGCGTATTTTCTGGGGAATAACAAGGCACTGTTTCAGGAAGCATTTCTGGATCATCAGATTTTATAGGTCTGCACCTCTCCTGGTTTTCAACTGAGCTACTTTTACAACTCCATAAATTGTAGAAAGCCGATAGTAATGCAAATAAACCTCATCAGTGGAGATGCAAATGTAAGCCTTGCCTGGTTCCCCGGGGGCCAGTTTTTACTGAGATAGCAGATTCCTGTCTGCACCCTGCATGTGTACGTGTACGTGCATATGCCTACTCTCTTGGGAACCAATTGGAACATCACACTGGTCCCCTCTGTCATTAGTGAGTTAAGTAAAATCTTTTTTTTTTTCTTTTTTGAGACAGAGTCTTGCTATGCAATCCAGGCTGGCCTTGAACTCACTACTACGTAGCCCAGGTTGCCCTCAAATTGGCAGTGATCCTCCTGCTTCAGCCTTCCAAGTGCTGGGATTAAGTAAAATCTTTGACACATGTTCCTTTTATATTTGAAAGGGAGCTACAACTTCAACTAAAAACATTATTCCTTAACGTTTTCCACTGTTGCTTGGATTATTCTGTTGTGCTGTGTTGTGTTTTGGTTTGGTTTTCTACTCCATTCTACTCCATTCTATTTCATTCTATTCTTTTCTAAATAATAGGCTATTCATTCCTCCTTCGCTTTCCAGGTCCCCCTTCCTAAGAGCCCACCTCCCGACACCACACACAGATTCACAAGTGTATACAGCAGGAACGGCAGCCTTCTTTCAGGGAGAGGCATGGGAAAGCGAATATAGGATAAATGAGATGAAGTCCAGCACATTTTGGCCCTAAGGAGAGGAATCATGAAATGTTATCTTATCTCAGATCAGAAGCTCTGAGCGTTAATGATTTATTGGTTACAATTTCTTGCTATTTTTGTCTCATTTTATTTTTTTTTAAAATAAGGGTCATGAGGCTCAAAATTCAAAAGTATTAAAAAGTAAACAGTGAAATATCTCTTTTTTGTACCGAGGCCACTCATTACTAGAAACACTATTAGAACTTTCTTGTGCTTCCTTCCAGCGATAGTTAATATATATTTGAGCAAATGTATATGTGTACATTTCTGCTTGGTACACTTATTTCTTGTTCCATCAGTTTTATTTTGGAAACCCAGCCAGATAAGCACATCTAGAAATTTTGTTCTTTTTCTTTAAGATTTTATAGCATTCTTCCGTATGGATGAAATATAATTGATCAGCCGTTCTTTTCCCTATGGAATTTAGATCGTCTCTCATCTCTTGCAATTACACCCAAGACAACAATGAACTATCATGCGCCATTTGCTGCTTCCTCCAAGTATAAGAGGAGAAGTGGAGCTGTTAGGTCAATGAACCCGTGCATTCCTAATTCTGATAGACGATGACACATTGCTTTCCCCAGAGAAGGTCCCCAAGTGACAGCTCCATCGGCAGTGTAGGAGGCCCATGTCAAAAATGAGCCTTTTTATTTACTCTTTGGGACTCTGAGTGGCGGCAAATACTCAGTGTACTTTTAAATCTCACTTTTCTCATAACAAATGAGACTGTTTTTCATACACTCGAAATTTTGTTTTTGTATCTCTAAGAAATATATATTTTAAGAATCCTTTTGTTCACTTTCTTTTAGGTGATTGGTCTTATGAGGGTGGCATTTAAAAATTCATTTCAAGTGGCATGGCCATGTGGAATCACTTTTAAACTCTTTGCTAGATGAGCCTGTTAAAGGACCGTGTGTGTTCTTCTCCTTCAGCGGCTCCCAACTAACTACAGAGTCAAGTCTAGGCCCCTTAATACCATACCCAAGGGCCTCCGGGGTCTGGAAAAACCAGAGCATGGGCCCCGCCCCGTTTCCATCTTCCCCTTTGTCTCTCCGGCCGTTCCTCTACCCGAGTATCCTTCCTTTGCCCAGGTAACTCTTGCTATAGACTAGAAGATCTAATTGAGGTAGCACAGTCTCCAAGAAATTCTCCCGGAACCCCTAACTGTTCTATACCTCTTCTCTGTACTCCTTGACCTTCTGCACATTTCTATTAAAATGATCTTCAAAGGATCCACCTCCCCGCCCCCCATGAAATATAGGCTCTTCAGGGTCAGGCAGGCGCTGGGTCATCCTTGTATTTTTAGGTCTGAGGAAGCAGTTTATTAAGTGTGGAGTGGCCTGAAACTATCTAAAATTAACACTATGATTTGGAATATGCCCTCTCAGGTTCCTGGTTGCTGCCTCTGAGAAAGGGGAGCATGTCTCTGGATAATCTCTGAAGTCCCTCCCAGATCTATGAATAAATGGACTGATGGCTACAAGAGGCATCTATGAGGATATGTACGCTAGCAAAATACAGTGGCTTAGGAGCTGGGGAGAGACCCAGTGTCCATTTAGAAGATGGTTGTAATAACCAAAAATGAAGTCCAATGATTGGACCCTACTAAAGTAGTAGCGGTAGACCAGAATGGCTGAGAAAGACTTTCTAAAGGAGAAACAAGCCGGGCATGGCGGTGCACACCTGTAATCCCAGCACTCCGGAGGCTGAGGCAGGAGGATCCTTGTGACTTGAAGACCAGCCTGGGTTACAAAGTGAGCTCAAGGCCAGCCTGAACTGCACAGGGACACCCTATCTCAAAAAAAACAATAAACAAATACATACATACATACATAAAAAAGGAGAAACATTGCTGGGTGTGGTGGTGCATGCCTGTAATCCCAGCACTTGGGAGGCTGAGGCATGAGGATCACCTTGAGTTCGAGGCCAGCCGGGGCTACACAGTGAGTTCAAGGGTAGCACAAACTGCATAGCAAGATTTTGTCTCAAAACAAAAACAAAAATGAAAACAAAAACAAAAAAAAAGAAGAGGAGAAATATTAGTGGGTCTTGGTGACTGATGGAATAAAGATGGCCATAATGAATTCATGTCCTTATTCTATATACCTGCTGCCTCTTTTTTTAAAAATATATACTAGTTTGTTGGGATTACAGGCATGTGCCACCATGCCTAGCAGCTGCTGCTTCTTATAGCAAGAGATAGAGCCTAATAATCCATTCCACTGGGATTCCACGCTAGACTGGCCTCAGTAGTTTGCTTGACCCATAAACTGTAGTAAACATCAAGGTTTGTGACTTTCAAAGCTAGGTCATAAGAACCTTACAACTTCCTACCAGATGTTTTAGAATGCTTGCTCTGGGTGCTGCTGTGTGGGACATCCAGCTATTCTAAGACCACCATACTGTGAGGAAGCTCAGTCAGCCATGTGGAGAAGTCGCAGGGACTGAGAGAGAGGTCCTGTCAGGCCCCAGCTCTTCCCAGCCCAGATGCCAGCTATGTGACAGAAGGGGCCTTAGATGACACCTGCCTCAGCCATCCCTGAGTGCACCTGCAGGAGAGACCAGCAAGACTCGCCCAGTAGAGCCAGTCAGAACCGTGACTGAGAATAATAATAATAAATAGTAAACTACTGTTTTAAGGTGTTTCATTTTGGGGTGGTTTGGTGCCCAGCAACAGATAGCCCAAATATGAAGGAACTAGCAGAGGAAAGATAAAGTGGGAAGTACAGATGCTTCTCAGGTACCCAGATTTCAGTTCCAGCTCCGTCTAACACTGAGTGAGCAAACTAAGCCTCAGTTTATAAATCTGTAAAAATGGGATGATTACATTACTGCCTCCCAGGGTTATTATGAGAATGGATGAGATGACATAGGTGAAATTGCTTAAGTATAGCAACTGTGCGGAAGGTATCATAACAATAGAACCAAAAATAACTCAAGGTTGTTAGAAGAATGGAGATATAAAGGATGCAATGGGACTGGGAAGGAATTTTAGGCATAGTCTGACATCCAAGGAGAATGTCCTACAGGTCCTCTGTGACACTAGGGCTCCTAGCACTACGCTGGAGATGGATACGGTCCTACCTACTAATGGCCTCATTCATAGCAGAAGACAGGATGCAAAGAGGAGAAATGGCAGGTGAAAAGAGGTGTGGACTATTTTTAGACTGAAAATTGTATTAACTTGAATGAAATTTAAATTATAAGCAAGCACTACAGTATGACGGCTCTTCCCATCCCAGTAGCTGGCAGGATTGGCTCCACCGAGGCAGGCTGTGTTGTGGGTGGGACACAGCAACTCCTCTGCATCATTTCAGGAGGTGTCAGGCCCCGAACAAGTGTCATCACAAACCCCCTCTCCCTATCTCCTTGTCAATACTATTAGTGTCGCACCCATTTAACACAAAAGGAAGCCATGGCCCAGAGAAACAAAGTCACTTACATGAGGCCACACGGGTAGTAAGTAAAGACAACAAGGACAATGGCTACAGTGATGCTAACGAGAGTCACGTGTCACGTAGCAATGGCAGTATGTTCTGAGACATGGACTGTTAGCCAGCCCACCGTGCTATGGACACCATACAGAGCTCCACACAAACCCAGAGAATCAGACTCTCAGAAGGCGTGTTATTCTCTAACAGGGCTTCATTTGCTGGCCCAGGAATTCAGAAGGGCAACTTGGAACGAGAGCTGGGTCACATTTGACTTCTCATGGCCCCTAGAATGCACCAGCTGTGTGTGCTCATGGACATGCTTGAAGACCTCGGGTCCTCACTCTGCCACATCTCAAAGGGTTTCGGTTTGCTGCCTGTAGCATTGCCCCCAGCAAGACTGTTATGCACTTCTTAAAATCCCTGGCACTGACTCAGCCCCTTTATGGAAGTCCTTTCAGATGCCCACTTCCAGAATACGGAGCTTCCATGCACATGTAAGATTTGCCCTGCCAAGTACTTTTCTTCCGGCACCAGCTTGTCTGGAGCTTCCGTAAGTTCTGGAGCTGCCTTTCATGAGCCCTCACAGACCCACGGCTCTCTCTCCCGTGCTGTAATAAACAAGGGTCCTCGAATCCTTTACACCACCCACAGCTAACGGAATTCAGTGTCTTAGTGGGGTCCACATTGCAAACAACCTTTTCTGCTTTGGCAGTGACGACAGGGATGCGATTCTGTCTTCAGTCTGGGTCCTTAGACATTTACTGAGTCTGACAGAATTCTTTCCCGTGTCCTTGTTAGTCTCCTTATTTTCACTGATGCAGATCCCTCGACAGCCTCCACTGCTGATTTTCCAGCTTTTTCTCCTTCATCATTTTAAATTTTGATTCCAGCTCCATCACTCTACACGGCCTCTTCTTGACACCATGAGCAGTGGATTCTGTACGCTCAGGTGTCAGGGTGAACAAGGCCACATGAAAGTAAATCAAGCATGGGAGAAAATGGTGCAATGGACAGAGGCAGTGAGGAGGAGATGTAAGACTGTAGCCGGCGCAACGCAGTGCCCTGGTTTATAGCAAGCTTTTTATGTAAGTAGGAAAGCACTGTAAAATAACAGTGGAATGTTTCCTAAGTACATAAATAAATCAGTGTTATGGTTTGGATCAAGCAGGTCCCCCCCCAAGTCTCCCGTGTGTGAAAGGTGACAGGATCTCGGGGTGCTGTAGTTCTAGGAGGTGAGGCCTGGTTGCAAGGGATTCCAGGAAGAGGAACTGGAAGAGTGGACACTTGTCCTCAGCTCTTCCCTGCCCTCTCTGCTTCCTGGCCCCCTGCCTTGGCCAGCTCTCCTCTACCAGCCCTTTCCATGATGGTTTCTGCCTTGGAGCAGCAGTCAACCATGGTCTTGAAAGCGTGAGCCCAAATAAACCTCCCCTCCTTTCAAGGTTGTGGGCGTTGGGCATTTTGTCCCACGGGCGAGAAAGTACACGGTATTTATTATCATTAAGGGTCATGTACTGTACCCGAGTGCCCGGGCCATGCTTTTACAGGCCGACACCACGATAAGTTTATACTAGCATTACCACCACACACGTGAACAGCGTCTTACACTACATCGATACAAAGGCCAAATCCTCACCAGATTTTAGGAATTGTTCCGGTTCATCAGAGTCTTAAGGGACGTGGTGCATAGCGTATGTGGCCCATCCTTGACTGAAACGCTGTTCTGAGGTACGAGGCAGTACTGTTACTTGAGTGGCAGCAGGCATTGTTCTAAACACTTGATGCACATTATATAATTTGCTCCTCACCACAATCAGAGGGAAATATTGTTTTTGTATCCACTCTATGCTAGGGAAACCATGGCCTAGTGAAATCAATCCTCACCCAAGACGATATTTGTTCATAAGTGGTTTAGCCAGGAGATGGATTTATGAAATCTGGCTCCATGGCGGAAGCTCTTGAAAGGCCCATGTTTGTTCTTGCATGTGACCCAGTGAGGACAGGACAGACTCATCTACTGAAGCTAAACAAAGACCCAGCACATGGGATTTCCATAGGACAGAGTCTCGAGCCTCGTCTTATTACACTCCACAGTTATGTACAGTTACTAATAGCTACTAAATAGTCCCTGCAGGGCTAATACAGAGGTCTCACTGTAAAGTCAGCCTTGCCCTGGGAACTCCCTGTTAAACCTCTAGAAAGAAAGCCCCGGGGCAGAGTTCAAGAAAGAGCTCGGGACGGGGAGGGAGGCTCCCGCACTGCTCGTGAGGCAAGACAGACACCCTTGAGGGTCCCAGCCAAGTGCAGCTCAGTCTGCCAAAGCCCAGAGAGGGGACGGCAGGGCGGGAGGTGGGATGGTACCTGTGTGGGAGAGGGAGCAGCCAGGCAGAAGCTGAGAAGGGAACCAGCTCACCCTTCCCAAGGACACTTCACCTCCCCGTCTCCCTGACAGCAAAGCCACTTCTTGGGGCCTCGCCCAAGTTTGAGGTATTTGGTAAGAATCACAGCAGAGTCCAAATGAGTGCTTTTTTTCCTGCCTCCCTCTTCAACCCAACAGGAAAAACCTCAAAACAGATTATTTTACAAAATAACATAACTCAATTATTTTCAGACGGCAGGGAGGGAAAATCCATTTCTCGCCACATTTAATTTTCTCACTCTCTTTCCTTTATCCTCCCCAAATCTCCATCCCTGCATCTGGAATGCGATCCCGTTGTGCGCTTTCCTCCCGCTGCCAGAAAACACTCCGCTTGCTGGATTCCGCCAAGACTTTAATCCAGCCCCTGCCCTTATTCAAACTGCAGGCGCGGGGCCAGCGAGCAGGGGAGAAGAGCAAGGGCTAGGGCTTGCTGGCCTCCCCAGTGCCTCCCTGGGGCCTCCGTACTCTGTCCGACCTGGCAGCTGCCCCGCTGCTCGTGGCCGTGCAGCCTACGCCCTTTGCAGAAGCCGCCTGCAGGGAGTCCCCGCGCTGACATGGTGACACGCATACTGAAGAGCCCCCTCACCTCCCATTTGGCCAGGAGGTAGCCAAGGAAACGCACGCTCAGCGCGGGCCATCCCAGTGACATGAGTGACTGAGGACACACAGAGGCTGGGACTCTCAACACCTTCATCAGCGTGCCTCATTAGAGTCCCTGCTGCACAGATGTCCCCTTGCTGCCCACCCACATGGTGGCCACCAAATCCACAGAGGTCAGGAGCAGGGGGAGAGGCACAGGGACATTCATTGGCGTGCTCTCCACTGCTGGTTCACCGTGAGCTGTCACTGGTGTGGCAGGAAGTGACTGGGTGTGAGCAGAGTGGCTACCATGTCCGGTGCATCTACTAAGCCTGGAGCTCTGACACCAGTAAGTTCTACTGCAAATCGACAAGAAAAATGCCTCTCGCACTTCTGGAGGGTTTGGGCCCTCTCTGCTGCCCCCCTGGGCTGGAGCACACTGTCACCTGTGCACTGCTCCTTGGCAGGCAATGCTGCTAACACTCTGGGAAGAAAACCCCCCGAAGAAGGAGCTGTGGGTGTGGAGAAGGCTGGGGTGGGGGGCTCTGGGGACTAGATGAGCCACCCCAAGAGACAAGAGTACACTTCACGGGCTGTGAGGAGCCAGCTTGCTTACAAAGGCAGTGCGTTCTGCCAAGGTTCTCTCATTCCACCTTTCTATCCTCCTTCCCTTTCTTCTTTCACTTTCTTTCCTTCTTCTTTCCTCTTTTCTGTTCATCTGTCCAACACATTTTCTGTGAGCACCTACTATGGACCACATATTATTTTTCTAGTCTCTGGAGACACAGCCAAGAGTGACACCCAAAGGTCTCGGCAGAGGGCAGCGGAGACGGAATAGTAAGGAAAAAAGTGCCTCCTCCATATTTCCTGCAATAAATGTGGGGAACTGGAGGAGGGCGTGATGGCAGTGGGCATCTCAGGAGGGGCTCGCAGAAGGTCTTTGAACCTCTAGAAACTACCCCATGCAGAGAAGGGTCATCAGCCTCATTGGTAAAAGAAACAAATTACAATTGGTTAGAAGAACCTAAATTAGAACCCTTAAGCCTCTATTCTGACACATGAAAAAAACACAGCTCTATGCCTAACCCTAGGTCCTGTAGGTCCAAACTCGGTCAAGCACCAGCATCCTTCTTGGGCCCTTGCTATCCACCAACTTGGCTCTCTGAGGTGCTGACCTGACTGCCCCAGAGCACATTCCCAGCTGAGCAGAGGCTGGGCCAGCAGCTTCCCTCTCCCTGCAAGCATCTGGTAGTCCAAGACAACACATTTCATAAGGTGTGATCAAAGAAATACGGTACGCGTTTACATTTTTAAATATTTCATTACAGTAAACAACACAATGATTGTCATTCGTGCCCCTCTGAATCCTCCCCCTCACCTCAAACACATTTATCTTACCATTCTTGCCACTCTCTGAGACAATCATGGAAGTCTTTTATTTACACTGTCGTGGCTGCCCTGATGTCCTGAATTGATTCCAAATGATTACTTCTCATGGTCATTTTAACTTTGGGAATGCGCCAGAAGCTCCCACGTGCCCAGTATGGTGAATAAAGTGGATGAGGACGCATCGTAATGTTTTTATGAGCCTGCCTTTCTGTTGGTCGGCACTCAGCAAGAGCATTTAGCATGTGTTTTAATCACATCTCAGAAAGACACTCATGAAAGAGGACTTCTAGAACTGCTTCAGAAAGTGGCAAGAACGATGGGACAAGTGTGTTCAAAATGACGGTAAGCATTCTGAGCGGGATTAACAGGGATGTTTCTCTTACTGTGATAGAGCTCTAAAATTCACCGTATTTTTGATCACCCCTTGTACTTCCTTAACGTTCCTATGGGCACCCATGAACAACATGCAATCCAGGAATCCATGGGCTACAGGTTTACACTTTCTGCACAAACAAAAAAACAAATCAGTGTGTAGATAGGGAACTCCCATGACAGGTGGAACAACCCGAGAGACGATTCGTTAGTACTTTCTTTGAGCAAATGTGTGCACATGCATACACACACGCCCACATTCACATATGAAAAACTCAGATTCCAAACGAGCCAGAAGAAAGCCTTGCTCAGAAAGTCATCAGGATTGGAAGCCAACTTCGAATAAAGAAGAGCTCCTTGGTGAGATGGGTGTAAGAAGGCTGGGATTAACACCCACCTTCTGCAGGGAGCTGGTTATATCAGCCTTTTACGGCGCATGGTTTTGCACCAAGCAAAGCTTTACTTAAAATGTGATTTAATCAGCAAGGCACTGAAATTTCCATGAAAAGGACTCTTATCCCAAACAAGGTCATGGGTATGAAAGAATCTAGCATGGGGCCTGGCTCGTGGCTGGCATCCAGCAAATGCACTTCCTTCTTTTTAGAATACTGGTCATGTTTCCATGTTGAAACAGTAGGATTCCCTGGGAGAAGGGATGATAATCCTCAGGTGCTGCAGATGGAGGCACTTCCCAAACACAAGTACAGCTACCATCTAAGCCCAAGAAATGCAAGGCTGAACAAGAGGACCATGTAGTTTCCCGGGGGAACACCATACAAAAGCAAGTGTATCAAATATAAGCAGAGTGTACATGAAATCTGGAGAACTTACCCTAGGCCAGGGACACTTAGAGATAATTCTTTAAGTCTGGACAAATCATAAGACCTGCCCAAGGCTGCAGAGCAGGCCCACATTGTCTGACTGGCTCATTCTATGCTCATTAGCAACTATGGAGGTAGAAGGTTAGAACCCAAAGCAGCTGAAGAGCAGACCTCATGAACCACACTCCATGACATCAATTTACAAGCATCCAGTCTACTGAATTAATAAGGGAAGGCTTCTAGGCATGGTGGTGCATGACTGTAATCCCAGCTACTCGGAGACCCTGTCTCCAAATAACAAGTGAAAAGGACTGGTGATATATCTCAGCGGTAGAGCACTCCTGAGTTCAGTTCCGGGCACTGCAACAAACAAATAAGTACCGCTTTGAAAGTCTTTAGTTTGTCAAATACTTCCTGAGCCACTGTTTGGACAAGTGTGACCTGAAGTTGAAATGAAAACTCCTGGTGGTTTCTCCACCCTTACCTAACTCGATCACTCTACAGCCATTCTGATCCCTGACACTGTCCCTTCTCTTGGTTTCTGGATACCTCTCACTTCAGCGTCACTTGTGCTTCCCGGCTTCTCCTCCTAAGTATCCTTTATCAACTCCCTTTCCAGCAATTCTTGGGGTCCCAGCCTCAGCTTCTCCCCTCCTCAATGGTCAGGCAATCTCATCTGTTCCCTTAACTTACATCTGTTAGCTCTCAGCAGCCGTTCCCATATTACCTCCCACATTTACAAGGGAGGGGACTAACGCTTAGGGGGTCACACAAGCAGTGCATGCCAGAGACAGCACTTTAATCCAGGTCTATCTGACTATGGAGTCCAAGTCTGCCATGCAAAGACACTGGAACTCTATCATCCAGGCACTGAAGAGGTACCAGTGACATAGTCTGTGAATAACCAATAAAGCAGTGGCTCTTACTACTTTGGGGACTAACAGACCCTTTTGAGAATTACAGGAAGGCATAGACCTTCTCCACAAAAGCTGTGCATTTGGATGTATTAACACAGAAAACATTTTGTATACAATTTAAAGGGTGTCCCAAATGCTCTGGAAGCTCATCACTGACTGCCTGGGAGTCAAGGGCCTTAGATTTAAGAACTGGGCCTGTAAAGACTTGGAAAATACTTCTGTGGTTTTAAAGAAAACCACAGTTTGGGTGTTCTTTCTCATCTGCTCTGACTTGCTCTAGGGAGTAAACTGAAAACTGAAGCAGTTTATGGATTGTTTTGCAATCCGATTAAGCATTGGCTAATTAAAATCGGGTTCTTGATTTTTATTGATGTGGCTTATTTATTATCAAGATCAACTTGGGTCAAGGTCAGTGGTACATGCCTCCTAGAGAGGCTGAGGCACAAGGATCGAAAGTTCAAGGTCGGCTGGGCATGGTGGCACACACCTGTAATCCCAGCACTCCGGAGGCTGAGGCAGGAGGACTGTTGTGAGTTCAAGGCCAGCCTGTGCTATGTAAGTGAGCTCAAGGCCAGCCTGAACTGCATAGTGAGACCCTGTCTAAAAAAGGAAAAAAAAAAAAAAAAAAAAAAAAAGTTCAAGGTCAGCCTAGGCAACTTAGTGAGATCTTGTCTCAGAATAAAAAATAAAAATGCTTGCCTAGCACTCTTGAGGATTGAGGTTCAATCCCCAGCACAACAAAACAAAACAAAATCTGGTCAAACCAACCAGAGATGCCATGACACAAAGGTTTTATTTTTTTTATCCTCCACTGATCTTTCTGGAGCAACATCCTGGATGAAAATGGAGAAGCCTTCAAGCGCAGAACACTGCTTCTGCTTCTGCTTCCACGCATCTGTTGATGTCTGGGGAGTCTGACTCGGATATAGAGTGGTCACTAAATAAAGCGCCATATATGGAGTGCTCAGCAAAGTGGCTGGTAGGCGAGATGACGCTGAATGAATGAATGACTTCCTGCAAGGGCTCTGGTAAGTTGCCCATGGCCTCCTTCTATAACCTTACTCCTGATCCTCCCTCCTACCCAACCTCTACGCAGCCACATGGAAGAAGCACCATGTCTGAGTCTGGGGGCCTGTTTTTATTTCTTCAGTACTAGGTATTTACCCAGAGCCTCACACATATATGGAAGGCAATCCCTATGCCAGAGAGCTTCTTAGCCAACCCTTTTTACTTTGTATTTTGAGACAGGGTCTCAGTAAATTGCCCAGACTGGTCTCAAATGTGCTCTCTTCCTGCCTCAGCCTCACGAGTAGATGGGATTACAGTGTGAGCCACCATATCCAGCTCTGCTTTGGCTTTCTGAGATATAACTCATGCTGTTCTCTTCCAGAATGTCATTCTACCAGTGTATCCACAGGGAAAATTCCATTAAGACTCAGTGCTAAGCTTTCCTTTGCCTCTGTCAACACTGCAGTTGGAATTCATTTTTCTTTCATCAGCACTCATAATAGCTCTATGGATAAGCCTCAGACATGGCACGCAGGACACTGTGTTACAATGATCTGTTTCTCTCCCCTCGGTATTGCTGAGCTTTTGAGGGTAAGGCCATCCATGTCCCTGGTACGCCTAACTGACCACAGTTAAATATTCTTTGCAATGAACTCAAGTATATCAGCAAATCCTTTCTGAATCCCAGCGTGCCTAGAAGCCTTACTAAAGTTGCACTGTGTCCCAATTTACCTGGCTTGTAAAGATCCATACTTTTCAATCCTATTTGTAAGGGACCTGGCATACACAGTACTGACTGCTTCTTGTCCAATTATGGGGTCACAACTGTGGGAAACGTTCCTTAATTTATTTTATTTTATTTTATTTTATTTTTTGGTTTTTCTCCAGTACCGGGAACCGAACTCACGACCTTGCGCTTGCCAGGCAGGCACTTTGCCGCTGAGCTAAATCCCCAGCCCCTGTTCCTTAATTTATTTCCATACAAACTCGTTGCTAAGGATAAGAAACAGGTCTCATAAAGAATGGCTGGCAACCAGCAGTGCTTGGGATAAACTCAGGCCATGCGCCTTCTGCCAGAACATTATCTTGTGGACCAATCATGGAATCTCAGCCTGGATGAGAATTTCATGTAGCCGAAATAGCGATACCAAGAGTGGCAGGGCTGGGAGCTTCAGTCTTTCCAAAGGAGCATTCACCGTGTTCCTGGATGGGAAAGGATGAGAAACAAGAAGAAAGAGGATAGGGAAGCAACTCCGTTTGAAAGACAGAGCTGACCAACACGATGCACACTATGAACTTTTCTTTGGTGTCATTACAAGGCTCACTTTGGATGCTGAAGAGGAAAGATGTGAGACGTACTGCGCAGGTGTGACTCTTCAAAAGAACGTTCGTCGAGAAGCTGCATACATGTGTTCACAAGTGGTGTTAGAAGCCAGGGCTGGCAGACTACGGGTGGAAAAGTCAAGGGACAGAAAGAAATGGGTTTCTTCAATTCAGACCAGAAAAAACAAGTTGCCATTATTTGGTGACCAACTCCTGAATCTTCCCACCCTGGGAAGGGGTAGAAAGATAAACCCAAAGGTGTGGGTGAGGCTGGGAGACGTGTTGCACAAAGGGGATTAGTTTCCACCTTGTTTCCAGTCCAAGTTGGTCACAAAAAAAAAACTCACCACCCAGAAGGGCCAAGCAAATGTCACATCCACTCCCTGGGTAGGAGCCCCTAAGACACAGAGAGTATCTATGGCCCAGAGCCTGCAGCCCAACACTGGGAATGATAGCAAAGGGCACATATGAACAGGACTCCAATATTATTTTAAGGTTGCAAAAAGCTTGCTTAGATTGTGTATGAGAAGAAACTGAACAGCAGGGAGCTAGGAGAAGCAGCAAAGTTGGTAAGATCCTGCAAGCTGAGAGCAAAATCAGTATTGAGAGGGCAAATGAATCAATGAAGCAATATAGCTTCGAGCCTCTACTCCATAAAAGTCAGGATGGGCCAGGTGATCCCTGGAATCTTGCATTGTGGATCACTTTACCACATAATACTGAATTCTGATGTAAGGGTGTGCTATGGTTTGTGTCTGGATGTCCTCCTAAAGCCTCATGGAGTCATGGGATAGGCTTTTCTGAGGCAGCTGAATCTAGTTTGTGATTGGTTCACTGTTTAGTGCTGGGATTGGGGGTGTAAGTGCTACACCTGCCCTAGGGCAGGTAGCCTGCGTTCAATATGAGGGAGGAAAAGAGGCTTGCTCTCCCCTCTCTCCTTTTAGGCTGTTGTTGCTTTTGAGTCTTCTGCCACCATGAACTCCTGCCCCTCTGCCAGTGCCACCCTACTTTGGGGCCAGCTGATTATGGACTGAAATCTCCACAAACTGTGAGCTAAATAAACTTTTCCTCCCTTAATTTGGGGCATCGGGTATTTTGTCTCAGCAACGAGAAAAGTAACTAAGACAGGCTGTTTTCTGACACACTGCAGATGGACTTCTGCCCCGTCCCAGGGTGACGCTCCAACCTTCACCTGATCCCCAGGACCAGAGGTGGATCTAGAAAGCATTTTCCAAACAGAGGTCATCGGTATTCCGGCAGGTGTGGTGCTCAAAGCAAAGCTGCCCAATAGCAGGGTGGTGACAGACACGAGTGAGTGATTGTACTCCTTGTGTAATCAAGCCCAAGTGGCCTCACCTATCAGACTGGCCCACAGGCAATAAAACCACTCCTCCTCCCAGCAGTGTTTCTTAGAATTACCAACAGGCTTAATGCAATGAAAAGTGGAGTGTGGCCACCTGCTTTGCCTGTAGCAATTGCATTTATACGAGAGGCTCCCCACAACTGGGAGTGGCACCCCTTGTCATCAGCTCCGTTGTATTTCCACCCCCCATCCTAGCCTCAGTTTACTTCCTCTGCTCACCTAAATATCCAGCCAGCTCAAGCTCGTTGGTCCTTCTGCCTAGCTGAGTTCCTTTGAAATGAGAGAAATTCAACTCAACGTTCTATAAAGGGCTGTGGTGGGAGAATTTTAATGGAAGGGGTGAAGGGAGAGAAAGAATTCATGTCACAGAATGTTCAGTCTAGAAGGATCAATGCTATGGCTCCTTATGTGCTAGAGACCCGGGGGAAATCACTCAGTGGGTCCCCAACAGCCCTGATGGCAGAACTCAGGGCTCTTGATTTTCGGGAATGGGTCAACTCATTCCAGAACCACGTCTCTGCTCAGCAGGGAATGACTGTCTGAATTCTAGGATGCTGGATTGCCCACACACACTTGGAAGCAAAGGTGCCAAAAGGAAACCCTAAACAGACACCAATATCCCCTTGTATCATATACTAGAGAGTATAACTTTGGGATACCTTTAGTGGGTGGATGTAGTACAACTTATAGAAAAGGCAAGGGTGCTGGGCATGATGGTGCAGGCCTGTAATCCCAGGACTTGGGAGGCTGTGGCAGGAGGATTGCCTTGAGTTCGAGGCTAGCACAGGCTAGCACAGGCTACATACTGAGTTAAAGACCAGCCTGCACTACAAAGTAAGACCCTGTCTCAATGAACGAATGAATGAATGAATGAAAAGAAAGAAAGAAAGAAGAAAAGAAAGAAAGAAAAAGAAAAAGACAGGCAGGCAGGCAAGGGCAAAACTAAGTTCAGTTTAAAGCAAGGAGGCTTAAATTAATGTATTTCCTTGTTTTTGGCATCACAATTCACTATTTCTTTTTTTTTTTTTTTTTGGTACTTTGCAGTTTATATAATTATAAGGCTGGAAATCTATCATACCAGCTGGGCAAGAATGCAGTATAAATGTGCTAGGATAAAATATAGACAGATTTAATTATCAAGCTAGTCATGCTTTTTAAATAACAGTGTGTCAGCGTGTCCATAAATCGATTTGCATTACGTTAAAATTAATGGCTTGGAAACCTGTGCTCCTGGAGAAATGGACCATACCCTCTGTCCTTTTTGCTTTCCCTTTCCTTCCTGAGACAAGCTGTGAATTGGCCAATGCTGAATCTCCACTGAGTTACAAAGCCCCGGTGGCTTCTAAGAGTAGGGAGCCTTATCGGATCCTATCCCAGTCCAAGCCCACCTGCTAAGTCAGCCAGGACCTGCTGGTAGAGTCCTCTGAGCAGTAACAACAGTACGCATGGCGGCTCCTTAAAACAGGACAACCCTCAGGCTACACGTGGTGGTGCACACCTGTAATCCCAGCACTCAGGAGGCAGAGGCAGGAGGACTGCCCTGAGTTGGAAGCCAGCCTAGGCTACAGAGTGAGTTCAAGGCCAGTCAACTACAGAGCGAGATCCTGTCTAAAAAAAAAGCAACCTAAAATAGGACAACCTGGCCCTACTGATAAGAGCCTGCATTTTAACAACATTTTTATGTGATTCTTCTTTGTATTAAAGCTTGAAAAGGAAGGAGGATGTCCTATGCCAACTGTTGGGTGGTGGGGAACCGAACAGACAACCTAGAACTGAGGTTCCCAAGGAGGATCTTAAAAAATAAGCATTTCAAAAACTCAGACAAGTAGGAGTGATTGCCTTCATTTCATAATTACTACAATTATAAATCTAACATTTTCCAAGACTGTCTCAGCTGTAAGTACTGTGCTCTGTTTACAGACTGTGTGTTTAGGACGGTATGGGGCAACGGGGACAGAGCCACCGGGGAGACTCGTGCAGCTGATCCTGTGTGGTCCTGCAGACAGGCGGGGGGCCTGAAGGCGGAGAAATGTTAGCCCAGCTGATCATGCGAACGACAGCAAAACACTGAGCTGAAGTCAGGATGAGGGGCAAGTGGGGAAGGATCAACGTTAAAGCAGGAGGAAAACAGAACAGGCTTGGGCCACATCTGAAGTGTGACTGACAAATACATTGAATGCTTAAGTGTTTCAAATTTATTACAGCACTGCTATGGATCCCCCTCAAAATACTACACACACACACACACACACACACACACACACACTTTGAACTTCAGAAAGTGGCGAGAGCAACGGGACAAGTGTGTTTGAAGTGAGGAGGAGTATTTTGAGGGGAATTAACAGCGATGTGTCTTTCACTACACTAAAAATTCTAAATATAAACGTTAAGTATATATTTTAATCATACCACACATATGGGAGCTGTGCCACTGAACCTGCGGCAGTAACGGAAATGTTTTACGTCTATGCTGTCCAGTGTGGTCCTCACTTGCTACATGTGGCTCCTGAGGACTTGCAGTGCAGCGAGAGCAACTGAGAAACTAAATTTTAATTTCAGTTTACAGAAGTGACAACTGGCCACCAAATGGCGAAGGCAATTTAGTATGTAAAAACTTGCCCAGGAGGAAGAGCAGGATGTCATCAAGGTATAGGCACCTAAGATGGGAGTGTAGCAAGGCAGCAAGTCTTCAATGAGTAAATTTACAGATGTAAATTTACAGCAAATGGAGATCGTAATAAAGCCAAACTCCGTGACTTTGAAGTATACATCCAGGGGGCTAAATGACAGAGATTTCCATCTGATGCTGGCCCAGAACAAGGTGCCAGGGCCCTACTGAAAGGAAAATGGCATGCAGGTAGAGGCTGACCTGGTGCTGGGGGAAGGGGGCCTCATCGGGCAGGCAGTGATGGACACTAAGTAAATTCAGAGTGATTGAGTGCAAATAAATAGACTAGAAAGGGAGCTGAATTCCTCATTATCAGAGAAGAGAGCTGCAAATTACAGAGAGAAAACTATAATGAAATATATGCTGTTACACTGGAATTTGAGATATGAGCGTGAACTCAAATTCCAATATATATACATAGATGAATACAGAATTAATAGAGATGCAAACATGCGTGGGTATACACAGGCATATTGCCTACCTGTCATAGGGAGACGGGAAGAAGCAACACCCCATCACAAGAGGCACACCTGTTGCTCATATCTTGGCTTCTATCATTCTCCAGGAACCAGGGCTCCCTGGAAAAATGCCTGACTCCAAGGCTGGGACTGGCAAAGCCTGATGAAAGCTTGGAGAACCCTGTCATGCCAGAAAGGGAGGAGATGCTCAGAGAATGAAAAAGGCATCTCAGGAGATACTCAAGCAGGCTGCAGTGGCTCCTGCTGGCCAATTAGAGGACATCCGGAGGCCCAATGTAATAATGACAGTAACAGATCATAATCCACTGAGCAAAGAGAAACCTGTGTCCCTCTGATGTAAACCAAAGGGAACAAAGGGACGCCCTGCATCACTGACGGGGTACAGTAGGAACCCACCCTCACCTCTGTGATTTTCTTGCCAAAAATTCATAGCCTGAACCTAATCCTGAGGAAACAGCCAACAAGCCCAAGCTGAGGGCCAATCTGTAAGTAATAGTCAACACTCTTCAACAATGCCAAGGTCATGAAAGTCAAGGAAAGACTGAGAAATGGCTCCAAATTAAAGGAGACCAAAGAGATGCGACAACCAAATACTATGTGTGACTCTGAACAAAAGACATACTATAAGAATACCTGGTGTATTATTGAGACAATTGGTAACACCTGAACAATATTTGAGGTAAGGAGGTAATAGTATACCAATACTGATTTCCTCATTTTGGTAGTGGTCTTATGGTTGGTTATATATGAGAATGTCTCTATTTATAGGAAACACAGTATGGGGGGTGATGGTGTATCACATTAGCAATCGACTCTCAATTCAAGAAATTCCAAATTTAAGGGGAAAAGAAAGCATTGGTACAGGGCTTCAACTTTTCTATAACTGAGATTGTTTCAGAGCAAAAATAGAACATACAAGCAAAAAACTATATTCACCTATTTCTAGCCAGTGCACTGTCAGCGTAAGTCTATAGGACCATGTCAGAAAAATGCTCTTCCTTTTCATCCTACATAGACATTTGCCTTAGTCAGAGCTGTGGCAACCCCCTTGCAAATGAGGAAACACCACTGAACACTCTCAGAAGCCACCCAGGGGCCCAATATTATTGACATACCAAATTAACAAGCCATTGGCTACTTCCAGGCTTTTTGTTATATGTGATTTATTATCAAATCCAGATTTTTTTTTTTTGTCTTTTTGAGACAGGTTCTCGCTATGCAGTTCAGGCTGGCTTTGAGCTCACTTTGTAGCCCAGGATGGTCTCAAACTCGCAATGATTCTCCTGCCTCAGCCTCCTGAGTGCTGGGATTATAGGTGTGCACCACTACACCCAGCCCAAAATGTTTTAAGTTAAATTTTTTTTTAAAAATCTGTATTCAAGCAGACCTTGTTCTCCTGCTTGAAGAAAGGAGTCAAAGTCTGAGCTCAGCATGCTGTCCTATCACAGGCTGCTCAAGAGCCTTTGATCTCTGGATTTCAACTTCCTTTCTACACCTCCTCTGTGCCAGGATGGGAGCTGCTGCCACTTGCAATGGTCTTCCTGTTAGTGCACCACTCCTTACAGCCAATCCCTACACCCGTGTCCTCCCCCGCACCTGCGCACACCCAACACGGGACAAAAGTATACCGAGAAACGACTTTTGTAACAATAAGCAATGTCATAGACCATGGCCAGATGAAGAAAGGACAAGGCCAGATGAAGAAAGGATGAAGACAAAGAAAACTGGAAACAAGTTCTTTTGGATTTTGTCTTCTGACTTCCTCCTTCAACATTCCAACCCCTGCAACCTGTACACTTTTTACCACACTTGTCCCTCATCACCATACTCATACTTAGAATTCTTGGCTTGTGTTCCCACCAAAAGGCCACCTCCGACCTGGACAGATTGCATGAACTGGGCAATGAGAAATAGATTTTGACATCACATCATTTTCAAAATCCTTCCCACAGCTCTGTAGATTCTGGTGGGTAAATGAGTAGGTTTTACAAGGCTGTTTAGTAGGTCTTACAAGGCTCAGCAATGCAACATCCATGTGGGTGGGCACAAGGAATCATCCCGAATGCCCATGATACAACTTGGTACTTGAATATTTTTTTCTGAGTATGAAATAATGACTTTACCTGAACCCTGAGAAACTTTCACATAATTTACTGTCTTTCCTAAATTAGCCTGTCTGCCCAGAAATAACTGAAGACAGCCTGAAAGCACGGTGGTGGGCATGGTGGAACACACAGGATAAGGATCTGAGGCTTGTGGAGCAGGATCCAGCTGGCACTCTGCTATGTGCCTGGTGAGTTTGTGCAAACATTTTTAGAGAGGTTGCCAAGGCAATGAGTCTTCATCAAGACACGCCCAAGCCCAGACCCTGGGACCTGTAAAGGTAGCTTCATGGAGAGTCTTCGCAGATGTCATCAAGCTAGGAATCCTGACATGAGATCACCTTGGATTTAAGATGGCCCTGAATCCAATGACAGGTGTCCTTACACAAAAGGCAAAAGGGAACTTAGTCACAGAGACATGCAGAGAAGGCAACCAAGTGAGGCAGAGATTAGGGTAACACATTTTAAGTTAAGGAAAGCCCAGGATTGCTGAGAGCCCTCCAAAACTGGAAGAGGCAAGAAAAGGACCCTTTCTCAGAACTTCCAGAAGAAAGTAACTCATGCCAACACCTTGATTTTGATTTTTTGAGACAGGGTCTCGCTATGTAGTTCAGGCTGGCGTTGAACTCACTATATATCCCAAGCTGGCCTTGAACTTGTGATCCTCATGTCATAGCCTCATGAGTGCTGAGATTACACCATGTCTGGCTGGATTTTGGACTTCTGCCCTCTGGAACTGGGAGAAAAGTTTCTGTTGTTTTACGTGGTGGAGGACCTCCACGTCACTCTCAATGTGATTGTTCTTACTTGTGAGCAGTGCAGGCTGTATAGAGGTGATTTCCCTAAATTGGTTTTTGGTTTGAATAGTGAGTCTGGCTAAGGTTGCATGCATGTCTTCACAGAATCAAGCAGACGGCATGTTGGGCTAGCATTGCTCCTCACCAACGGCCACAGCTGAGCTCAGAGAAGCAGACCTGGAGACTGTGGGGCTGAGATATGAGATAATGTCTCTGCTAAGGCCCATGTGACTCCAGAGAAAATTCCTTCCCAGTTTTGACTATAAAACAGGTTACTCATTAACCCAATCTGAATCTGGGTGTTCTGTTCCTTTTGCAAGAATGCTTTGTTTCCTCTTTTACAAACCTTACCTGCCTAAGCACTTATCTAGCACAACCAGCTATAATCCCCTCATCATTTTCCTCAGTGTAAATGGATCAATAAATACTGAGCTTCTGGCTGCATCATGGTCCTCGTGAACAACTGGCCATCCCAGATCCCTGCTGCACTGCTATTGTCTCTTGCTCTTTCTTTTCACCTTATGCCATAACACCTTGCAGGAAATTAGGAACTCACTGCAGGAGTCCCTGATAACAAACCACTAAGTCAATGGTAATCTGTTATGGAAACCAATAGAGGGAACAAGGTAGGTCATTTAGGAGTGGGCTTTTCTAGAGAAGAAACAGATTTCTCTCTTAATTATGAGACTATGATCAGCAGGCACAAAGGCCCTAGTGCAAGGAACCACATGGGACCTGTCAAGGGTAGCAAGATCACTTCTCTCAAGACTCTTATTGTATATAGAACTGGACAGAGGGGAAGAACAGATCAGAAAGCTTCTGAAACAATCTTGGGGACCTCAAATACCTTCTGCAACTCAATACTTGCTACCTCTGTGCAGGTCCAGTGGCCTGCACACAGACCAAAAGAGAACTGACTGCAAGGGATGGGAGCATCTAGCTGGGTGAGGAGGGCCATCTCAGGCACTGTTCATGGCCAAAGCTGGGTCCCTGCAATCTAGCCACTGCTACAGCTGTGCTGGAGAACAGGGATGAATGTGTGAGCCATGGAGTACTCCCAGGGCTTCTTCTAGTCCCTCCAGCCTCTACACCCAGCAAAGCATCCCAGGGTAGGGTGGGAGGGAGAATACAGGGCAGCAAGGGGAGAAACCTAGACAAAGGCTGAGGTTAAACTATGCAGAGACAGTTTGATGCTCATCAGAGGACGAGGGGCCACACACTCGGCCAGCACTTCGTTGCTTCTCTTTTCTCTAGTGTCCTCAGCTCAGGGTTCTCCTGTGTCTCAGGGAGGACCATAGCCCAAACTCAAACACGCCCTGGCTTCTTTACTCTGCTCATCACATGCACTGCAAGTGTCTCATCCTTCCCACGCAGTCTCTATAACACAAACCACCTCCCTTCCAGCTGCCCGAAGCATAGTTTGAGACCTACTTCATCAGCTATGTTATTTTTAAACTCCAGAAGGAAAGTGGGGATTTAGTAGATGTCATTAAATAACATCTACTGCCCCTTTTTTATATATATACAGAAAAGCACTTCTGCCCACCAATCAAGCAATGCATCGGTTTCTTCATCTGTAGATGGGTCTTTTCTCTCATCTACTGGAGATGTCTGCAGCGATAGCCACCTATGGTCATGAGCTCCTCATCAGTGCTGGGTTTGGAGTCATTTTTTACTTTCTTCTTGGCTCTCAACTGGATTGTTTGAATTCTTTATACTAGACACATGCTACTTTTAGAAAAAGACATTAGGGCAATTAAGGTCATTATTCTAAAAGAAATATAGTGAAAATATAGCAAGTGGAAGTTAACAGGAAGGAGACAAGGGAGGAAGAAGTTAAGAAAAGGGGCAGGAACAGCAGAAGATGGAAAAGAAAGCAAAGTAAGAGAAGAGTGAGAGGAAGGGAGCACTTCACACCAGGCAGGAATAGGCCATGCTTTGCATACCCACTGCGGGAGCTCTAGGGACCCATGTAGACGCTCCCACCCCATTTTACAAGTGAACCGCTGGGGAAAAGTGGGGAAAAGTCTCTGGAAGCTCATTAAGACCCCAACGCTGGCCTGCAATAGCCTACCAGGGAAGAGGGAGGCCACCACCCAGAGGAGCGACAGCACCACATTTTTTGCACAGCACCCTGGTCGTGCCCTGGCTCCCTGGCCCAGCTCTCCAGATCTGGTTTGAGAGGTAAGACCTTTGCAGCTCCAAGTGGGTCATGCTCCAAGCTCCGGTTTAAGGTCCCACTGAACTGCAGGACTTCTACCACACTTTGGTCTTGAAACGACCTTCAGCAAGTCCCTGGACCTCCCACAGCCTTGGGGTCTGAATCCGTGAGGTGGGGATAAGAGGCCCATCCCACACACAGCTCGCAGAACATGCTTTCTTCATCAGCAGGCGCAGGGTCCGAGACACTCAGGGTCCTGAGCAAACCGGCAAATGCTTAGGGATTGAGCGCGGAGCTCGGAATGCTGGGATGGGACCTGGGAATTCAGATGAACCTCAACAAATTAAGATGTGATGTGCTCTATACATGGTCACCATTCACTTGTCATAACATTCCTATGAGGTGGATACTTTTATTGTTCTCATTTCACAAATTAAGAAACTGAGGCTGCTGTAGTTTAGATGTCAACTGTCCCTCCAGGGTCCGAGTGCTCAAGGACCGTGTGTGTAGGGTCATGTTGCAGAGAGCTGGGGAACCTGAAGAGGTGGGGCCTTGGACAGTTTCTTAGGTGAATGGGGTGATCCTCCCCCGGGACTGTGGGACCCCACCCCTTTGGGCTTGACATGAGCGTCCGCTCTGCAGGCCATGTGTTCCCTGTCACTGTCATCCATCTGGCTGTTTCTCTCTGACAGTCCCAGAGCTCTGACCCGGTCTCCCGACAACGGTCAAGCCCTGGCCTCAGTGCTGCCCACACCAGACTGGAGATTCAGGCTTTCCCAGGCTGCTGGGGGTGTGGGTTGGAAGACCCTTTCCATCTTGCCTCCTTTCTCCTCTCTTACCTCCCTCCAGCGTTGGAATGAGGCCAGCTAGGGGGAGCCGTTCCTTCTAATCGCCTCAGGTTTTGGTCACAGATCCACTAAACCCCAACAACAAAACAAGCTCAACAACAACCAAACTACAGCTCTGACAGGCGGAGTATGTGTGTTTGCAACTTCTGTCAACTGCCTCCAAGCCTCTCTGCCTTTCTCTCAAGACACCATAAAAGGAGAAATCTGAACAGAAAGAACCTTACCGCACAGCAGAGCAGCACATGAATTTATAACGGTCTACATACTCTTGGCATTACCTCATGGCCTGATTCTAGGTTCCACACATGTGTATAAACCGGGACAGTGTGAGACTCCCAAAATCTAAGGTGGTCTACACCCAGGACCGAAGAGAACTTATCACACAGCACACAAAGAGACTCTTGGGTTTTGAATTCTCCCACAAAAGGTCAGATCAGAGCAGGGGATGCCTGAGTCATCACCCGAGAAGTCTTCCCATTTGATGGAGGGCCAAGGTTGCAGGACAGGTGCAAGGTCACATAGATAATTAGGGAAACTATAGGATTCAAAGCTTAAGTTAGGGGCTGGGGATTTAGCTCAGTGGCACAGCGCCTGCCTGGCAAGCGCGAGGTCGTGAGTTCGATTCCTGGTACCGGAAAACAAACAAACAAACAAACAAACAAAAAAAGAGTCAAAGCTTAAGTTTCAGATTCCTCAGTGTTTAAAACTGGGGCATCCTGTTGCTCAGGGCAGCAACCATAGTTAACAATAATGCATCATCCATTTCAAAATAGCTGGAAGACCGGACATTGAATGTTCTCATCACAAAGAAATACAGTAATAAATGTTTTCAATGATGCCTCCACTAAGTGCCCGATTGGGTCATTGTACCATGAGCACATGTTTTGAAACAGCACACTGTACCCCATAAATAAATGTGGTATAATCAAAACACAGAGTGAATATTTAAATTTTTAAAAAATGATTACAGAAAGAGACACACTGCCATTAATCCCCTTCAAAATATAAATACTTCTGCTTGCTTTTCATAACTATCCCGTTGTCCTTGCCACTTTGTGAAGCAGTTTGGGAAACCCTCTTTCATGAGTGTCTTCAGTTGCACTGTCATGGCTGCCTCGAGGTCCCGAACTGATTCAAAACTTTTACCTTCCATGGTCATTTTGACTTTGGGGAAGAGCCAGAAGTTCCACGGTGCCAGATCTGGTAAATAAGATGGATGAGGACTCACTGCAATGCTTTTATTTGACAAATACTGCTGTGCCAGAAGCAATGTGTGCGACACAGCATTGTCATGATGGAAGATGAAATTACTTGCCTGTGTGAAAGAGGACTTTGAGGACTGCTTCAGAAAGTGGTGAGAATAAATGTATGTGAAGTGAGAGGGAGTATTTTGAGAAAGATAAATGGCAGTGTGTCTTTTACTATACTTTTTTTAAATTTAAACTCTTACTGTGTTTTTTGTTTTTTTTCCGGTACCGGAATTCGAACTCATGACCTTGTGCTTGCCAGGCAAGTGCTGTGCTGCTGAGCTACATCCCCAGCCCCCTCACTGTGTTTTTTGATTCTTCTTTGTATAGACAATCAAGTGTCACCAAAAACAAAATAAAAACTGTAAAATGTACTTCCAATCCAGTTCTTAGAGAAATAAAGAAATAAGAATTCTTTTCTCTTTTGAGGGAGAGTAGTTTTACAGTGGCACCAGCTCCTGGCTCCATAAGGGCCAGGAAGGGAAATAGGATTGAGTACAACCCTTTAGTAGGTACTACTGGGGGGGTGTTACACAGATTTTTCTATTTAGCCCTTGTAATGCTCAATGATATTAGCAGTGTCACCAAGGGGAGGAGCAAGGCTGAGAAAGGCCCGGATATTTGCCCACAGTCACTAGGAGATGGAAATCAGAGTAGAGGCCAGTTTGACCTTCACATCGCCGTTCTGCCTAGGCCACATCACCACCAGAAATCATTTCTTAGCCCTCAAGACTGGATGTATTATGGTCCTCTTGTTACAGCTAATAATATTTATCCCTCCTTCAGAAAAAGACTTCCGGGAGTGTCCCAGATGTCTCCACCCTCCACCAGGCCATGTAGGGTCCACAAAGGCCCTCCCCGTACGTGCTGGCAGAGCGCCATCTTCTAGCCTGCCAGGGCCTCTTCCTGGGGGCCCAAGCTCTGGGGACCCCAGAGCTCACTTGGGACTTGCGAGGGGTCAGCTTAACCAGGCAGCATGGCTCTCCAGGGCTGTGTCCAAGGGCACTCTGCCCTATCCTTGGTGGAGAAACCTCTTATTAGCTCTTGATCAGGCCAGACCAGTTTATCCAGTTTCGGTTTCAGACAACTGTGTACATGTTAACCAGTTGATCCTTGCGAGCTGCTTAGCTCACAACGCAGGTATTTGTGGGTTTTCTCATGGGGCGGCGCACTGAATAAAGAGGGTTTGTGAACAGGTGTCCTCTCAGCTACTCCAGCTCCTGGCTCCCCAAGGGCCAGGGCACGGGCTGTGCTCTGGGTCCACCTGGACACCGGCACAGCCACCTGTCTCTGGGCCTCTGTGCGGGACCCCGCAGGTTCCACTTCCGGCCTGGCTGCTGCAGCCACTTCTGGCCCCTGCGCTCCTCTAGCTGGGTTGGCAAATGACTGCTTCAACTTTCTTTGTGAATTTTACACCTGGAACTAGGGAAGTGACTTAGCATTGTACCCACCTGAGCCATATCCATGTCCTTTGTGTGATAGCCAAGGACCATGATGGTTTTCTTCCTCCCCTCTGATTCTTGTCACCAAATCTGAGCACCTCTGTGCGCGCGCATGCGTGTGCACACACATACACACACACACACACACACACACACACACATATACACACAGAAACTGTCCTAATGCCTCAAAGGGCTTGGCAAACATGACAAGGCCCCTATGTAAATAATGCCTTTGTGGCACCCATGTGCCCTTGACCTTCCTAGGGCACACGCTGAAGAGTGATCCAAGCATGGATATTGGAAGTATCTACTTCTGAACTTGAAACTGAATTTCAGACTTAACAAAATACTGCAAACTTGCAACGAAGGGTAAATGTATTTGTTATCAACCACTGCTTTCTATGTATTATTAGACCTTTATCACTTAGGCCAAGGCCGAAAAATTTATTTTTATCCTAAAAGTTGAAAGCCCATTGTTCTGAACCACTTAACTGATTAACTAGATTCCAGAAGTTTGAACCTTGAGCATGTATCCACTTTCGGTAGGCCTAATAACAGTACTTTCCCCAGATTTTCAGGTGGGAGTTGAGCCAGAGCTGACTTTGACAGGTCTGTATGTCATTCTTTAATCTCTCTTACTTCTACAGAAAAATTAGATCAGGGCCAAGTCTATTCATTGCTTGAGAAGCTGTAGTTGAGTTATCAAATAAAGGGAAGTAAATTACAAATTTAAGAAATATTCTGACGGACAGAAATGATCCAATATTAGATTTGGGTCTTGAAAAACATCTTGCAGAAATGCATTGATTTTATGTCCTTTTAAAAAGTCTAACTCATTGAGAGCTACTTTCTTTGAACACATGGTGCTGTGAAACAAACTGAGATGTGGTTAAACATGAAATACAATTAATGACTAGCACTAACACGCACTGTTCCACCCACTGGCCTCCAACTTTAAGGAAAACAACTGTGCTCAAATTACTACTTTATTTTTTCTTTAAAGGTTTAAATGAAGTATACGATTCCTTGCTATAATTATTGCCAGTTAGAAATTTTAATTTTTCAATAACTTCAATTTTAGTTTCTTTTATTTTTAAATAGCAATTGAATTTCAGATTTAACAAAATCCTATAAACTTGCAATGAAGGGTAAATGTATTTGTTATCAACCACGGCCTTCTATGTATCATTAGACCTTCACCACTTAGGCCAAGGCCATAAAATTTATTTTTATTCTAAAAGCTGAAAGCCCATTGTTCTGAACCACTTAACTGATTACCTACATTCTAGAAGTTTGAACCTTGAAGCATGTGTTGGTGGAGTGGCACGGAGCAGACATGCTTTATTTCCTCCTCCTAATGGATTCTGATACAGAAGATCGTCCAGACCTCTTCAGTTTGAGGAACTGTTCTGCTGGCTGTGCTTTGTTGTGGTCTAGCCCCTCAAGCGTGACCTTCCACATCATGCCTCTCTCAGCCACCCCCATTCCCTTCTGCAAGAAGGTGACCTTGAGTAGGAAACAATCCCCAGCATCTGGTTGGGACTTTGATTTTGTGGGTTTATTTTACACATCCTAATTCTTCAGGAAACTCCCTGCAGATGTGGAGAAGCCCTCAATCACTGACTTCTTGTTAAAAGACAAACAGTCAGAAACCAGAAACATGACCAGGAAGATAAACAGCTGCTCAGACCTCAGCTGCCTGCCAGAAAGGCCACATCTTCAGAAATGAGCCTTCTACCCATCTTCACTGGGAAGGCTAGGCCTAGAAATTCCTTTGTAAAGGTAAAGAAGGTACAAGATGGTACAGCACACGCACCACCCACCCTCTTCCATAGCCATGATAGACATCACTAATCAATCACCACATCCTTGTCCTCTGAGCCTAAAATCAACCCCAAAACTCCTCTTCAAAAAGGGGCCTGGCCAGACCCTGTGACACCACATTTAATCTACTCGCTATCCTGGGAGTCCTGAGAGCACATCTTGCAGAAATGTAATATTTTATGCCTTTGAAAAGTCTAATTCGGGGCTGGGGAGTTAGCTCAGTGGCAAAGTGCATGCCTGGCAAGTGCAAGGCTGTGACTTTGATTCCTGGCTCCAGAAGAAAAACAAACAAACAAAAGATAAATAAAAGTGCTACTTTTAAAGTTACTAAAAAAAAGAAAAGTCTAATTCATTGAGGGATTCTAAGGGATAAGAACTTTTTGAGGAGGTAGGTACCTGGTTGAAGTCCTAAACAGAGTGGGAAGTTCTTTTTCTTTGAGATACCATCTGTAAGCCCACAGTCCTGATGTAAGCAAAGACTCATGACTGAGAGGGAAGATGCTATCAGTGTGGACGACTGTGTGCATTTTCTGAGAGTGAGCTATATGCCAGGCATGGCCCTAAGCATCTCGTGGCCATTGTCTTACAAAATTAATAAAAGATGATTCTGATGCTAACATGACGCAGGATCCAAGACTCATTTCTCAGATCCAACATGTTTCACAGATGAGTGCAGCCCAAGTCACACAAGACAGCTGCATGCCAAGCATGTGCTCACCCGCCCAGGACCTGAGCGCCACGAATTCTGCTCGAGAAGGAGGGTCTTTCTCCAATCTGGCACAGCCCTGACCCATCTGTTCCACTCTGTCACTTAGTCACATTCTATTTCTCAATGTGCAGCTTCAAAAAGCAGCAGACTTTGAAACATACTCCCCCTCTGTCCCAGATAGACAGCACAGCTTCCACGAAGGAGATGCATTTTCCTTCTCCAATCTACCATATCTGCTGACAGTTCTGAGAGTTGTGAGGCCCGCAAGTATATCCAGCAGCAAATCAGACTCTGCCAAGGGTTTAATTCAGAGAACTGGAGGAAGGGAGTAGTTTTGCTTCCTCTCCTGGGCAGGGGTCAGACCCTGGCATGTGGAGACATTTGCCCTGATGGGCCAGCATTTGGCCATAGCATTGGCCAATGCCAACTCCAGCGCCATTTGGCCCTGGGGGATTCTCCACGGATTCTGGGTGACAGCCTTGCACCAGCTGCCCCAAGAACTAGAGGATGAGAAAACAAGACTGATGATGACACTAATAATAAAAATGTGAGCTACCAACTTCACTGCATGTTTAGTAAGCACACAGGAAATGTGCCAAATCTTTCACACACACTTCATTCCCAAACTCTCCTATGACCTTTAATTTAGAAAGGCTGCCAATGTTTACCTCTTAGCGAAAGTGTTATAATCAGGCACTGGTTTCACTCCCAATTTGTGAAAAAGTGAGAATTCCCCTTGTTTTTTGGGTTACACGTCATGAAGAAAAACGATCCCTAAGCATATGCTTTGGACAATCTTGTGGAAAAGAGCTAAATAAAGTCTCAGTTTATGGACGTTACAGTTGTTGATATACTGCTTGGCTTCCTGTTCGCTGGATGTATCTCATCATACACAATGTGAGTTCTCCATAATGTGAATTCTAAACGTTCAAAACAGTCTCTTTAAACGTTTTCATCAACTCAGCTCCTAACAAACAGCAGGCCTGGAGGCAGTGCATATCTTGAGGGCAGAGGTTGTATCTTACTCATCTCTAAGTTCCACATATTTGGCATAAAAGAAATAGCTGATAAATGTTACTTGAGGATAAAGGACCAAAGGGAAGGACAGAGGGAAAGAAGAAGCCACAACTTTTTTTTTTTTGTCTTTTGGAGATAGGGTCTCACTATGCAGTTCAGGCTGGCCTTGAGCTCACTTTGCAGCCCAGGCTGGTCTTGAACTCTCAATGATCTTCCTGCCTCAGCCTCCCGAGTGCTGGGATTACAGGCATGTGCCACCACGTCTGGCCACAACTTTCTTTAGCGCTGTCTTGTCAACTAAATTGAACACTTTTCCAATAAGCATCTGCTAAGTCTCATGAGAACATTTGTTGTCAGCTTGATGCAACCTTCAAAATTAGGTGTCTGATGTAAATGCTGCCTTTACTGAGCAAGAAATAGCACTCAGTAAAGTATGACCCAAAGACTATTCCCCAATGACAGCCATAGGCACTTGTCTCCTTTGTCCCAAAGACTATTCCTCAATGACAGCCAGAGGCACTTGTCCCCTTTGTCCGGCTGATTCTTGGGAAAACCGAAATGCCCAGGCTGATGCCATGGGAATGCCCTCTGCGGTCTCTGCCCTTCTGCAATGTACCAGTTGCCAGCCACTCAAATCCACATTTTTCCTGTCCAGAGTTGTAGATGCCAGAATGACAAGGCTCCTGGCCAACGGAAGACAAAGGCTCAGCCTAATTAGAACATGTTGAGGGCGAGAGAGTTAAAGTCAGAGAGACCACGCATCAGAGAAGGGAAGCTACAAGAGGCAGCTGTTTGGAACCTTGACGAGCAATTCTCCACTTCCCCGACACGTAACGATGGCAAGGACAGTAAGGAGGGGCCTCAGGCTGGCTGGGACCCACCCCACAGAATATATGGCTGGCCTGAAAGCCAAGTCTCAAGAATGTTCCTCTCAAGAGCCTTTCAGCCCAGGAACTCAGAGAAAGGCAGCTCAGACTCTGGGGCTGAAGTGCTAATTCTTTTGCTACATCTGCTTCTTCAGCCAGAAAGCACAATGTCCAAAGGGCGCTTTCTGACATAACCCTGCGGGCACCAAAGAGGGAGGATATCCTTTTCACCCAACCATCCCAGTCTCTATCCAAAGAGCAGTGCTGTCACGGAGACTTTACGGGGAGATACTCAGATAGAATCTGGGTGGCCCAAGCTCAGAGGGCTCAGCGTGCAGTCAGTCTATGGATTCCTCATCCCAGTACTGAATGAGCACCTTCTGTATACAGGCACCACCGTAGGTGCTGCAGGTAGGCGGCAAAACACACAGACACGCCTACCTTCTGGGTTAATGATCTCTCCCATCAATATGGCAATTGAGCCATAAAACGTTCACGTCACAAGACTTTAACTAGGGTTTGTATCCCAGGCATGCTGCATGCTAACTTGCTGACCCATGCACCTGACTTCCCTGTGTTCTTGGCAGATTAACTTAAGGAAGTAATTTGAAAGACCCTACACAGAGTCCTTTCCTCCCCACGGTTTCCTGATTGCATGGCTGGTATTCTCCCTTCTACATTCCACGCCAAGAGTGTGACACATGCACGTATCCACCTACCCACACAGACCGCGTGTCATCCTTAGAGCTTAAGGCACCTACTTCCCTACATCTCCCATCTGTTGTCCCCACAGAACCCTGCAGGACCCCGCGGTGGGTATTTGCACCACCCAGGAACACGAACGCTCTTTGCAAGCCTCCGGTCATAGCCAGTGGGGCTGACCAAGAACTCCAGCGGCTCGCTCTGAAATCTATCCCGCAGCAGCTCTGGCCCCAGGCTAGGCTTCCCACACTCTGCTGCCGGAGTTCAGAGCTGATCCCAGAGGAGCACGGAGGCAGGTCTACTCCTAGGAGACCCAAGGCTCCTCTGGCTATGACTGCAAGACTCCCTGTTGTCACTGCGGACCCTCGTTGGTAATGCAGGATTCGTCCCACCAACCTCCCTTCCCTCGCCCCTTCAAACGCAGTCAGGCTCACTTCATTCCCCAGTCTGTTTCCCCTAATAAAGCTTTGGCACACTGAATCGTACCTTGGTGCCTGCTTCTCGCAAGACACTGACAAACAGAATGACATCGTGTATTAGTACAGATGTGGAAGCTGAAGTTGAGGGAACAAGTAGCTAATTCGGTGTTACACAGCAGGTGAGCTAGCTGTGATGGCACACACTTGTAATCCCAGAATAATGGGAGGCTGAGGCAGGAGGATCAAAAATTCCAACCCAACCTGGACAATTTAGTGACTCAGTGAGACCCGGCTTCAAAATAAAGAACAGATAAGTAAGTAAGTAAATAAAAGCTCTGTATAAAGACCCTCTATGTAAAAGCTCTGGGTTCAATACCTAGTACCAAAAAGAAGCTGTGAAGCATTATCAGCCCTATGTGACTCTAACCTTCCCTCCCTTGGAAAAGACGGCCTGGAGATGGGTCCTGAGGAGTTTGAGGAGTTTCCTGGGAAGCAGTATGCCTTTCCTCCTGACCCCAGCTTCCACAACTGACTACGTCTGGGCAGAGAGCAAAGTCCAGGCCTGCAGCACCTAAACCTCCACTGGCTCCCAGGCTGGACTGCAGCATTCTAGCTAGAGGATTTCCGAGGCTCACCTCGCCCGCCCACTGGTCCCTTTGCAGTCACAGCAGGTTTCTGCATTTACTGAGTGTGCTCAGAGACAATCATTTCATAAAAGTTAATCCTCTCTGACTTGGAGCCAGGGAGACCGATAACTCCAGGTCTCCCCAAATGCGAAGTTCAATGCAAAACCGTATTTATTTCTTCCCAGTGATCTTGGCCTCCTGCAACATGGCTCTCATCAAAAGAAACCAAGTGTTTCTGTGTCCACATCCAAATTTCCTTGGCTGGTCCCACTTCAGAGCTGCTTCCCCAGTGCCAGGAAGAGCCCAAGGCAGGGCAGCCACCCCTCCATCACCGCCACAGGCCAAACATGCTCCCTTTTATACCTAGGCTGCTGGGGAGACGCCCAAACACCACCTCAGGAAAACCAATCACGGCCGTCTCAATGGCTGTAGCAGAAAACTGGAAGGGAAGACAAACACCTCTGCCAGCCAAAGGCCACTGAGAGAAGAGCAGAGGAAAATAGCTCCGTTCCCTGTGTATGTCCCCAGTGTGACACAGGTGGGACAGCAGATTAGCACAGCCTTGCTCCACGCTTGCCAAGGTCCCATGGCCAGCGATGCCACGTGCTCCCATCTGTGTCATCCAAACCTCTGATCTGCAGATTGATGTCTGTTTTATTTTAAGTTACCAACCCAGTCTCTCTTTTACTCTTGGCAACTCACAGAGCAATGGGGTGGAGACAGCGGCAGCAGAGACACAGAGCAGAAGTGAGAAAAATTGAGTGGGGAGGCAGGAGGATCATGAGTTCGAGCTCAGCCTGGGCGACTTAGACCTTGTCTCAAAAGAAAAAAATGTTTAAAAGGGAAGAGTCACACCAGTCACCTGAAAAGAGCTGGATACTAACTCAGGTCCGCCATCTTGTTTGCCAACATGGCGTCCCATGCTTTTAACACTCACCAGTGCCAAAACACACACACACATGCACATGTAGATGCACGCACATGTACACACACACACACACACAGATAGGTGAAGTGGGTTTATAAACTAATACTTTAGGGGCACACAGGACTGCTTTCTTCAAGTGAATCTCAAAAGAATTGAGAGGACAAGAAGAAAGGGCAGACATTTACTGTAGGCTGCCCCAAGAGTCAGGCACTGTGTGCCCATGATTTACATGCAGTGTGCCATCTAACCCTCATAGGAACCGTAGAAAGCAGACACTACTACGACTGCTGCTATTGACAGTGGTACCTCAGTTCACGAACTAAATTCTTCCCATGATTCTAGGCAAAGAATTCATCAGGTGCAGTACCACTGCATTGTTTTTATTATTATTTCCACTGTACAGAAAACAAACTGAGCTCAGAATGGTAAAGCAACTTTCCCAGGGTCTTCCAGCTAATTATATGAATCTGGATGTTAACTGTGTCAGTGTGACTGTAGAGCTTATCCTACCAACCGTGGCAATGCCTGATTCCCTGTGTTTACTGAAACCTACTGTGTACTGCCAACTTGAATGATCGGTGGTACAAGCATGACTGTCCCACTCAGCAGCATGGGTGGTCGAAGCTACCCAATGGGACAGTCACGCATGTATGAATCTGTTGTAAATGTGCTAATTGTACCACGTCATGGAGTTCTTATCATAACTTTACAAAGCATTTGTCTGACCCATTTCTTTTTTTTTTTTTTTTTTTTTTTTTTTTTTTTTTTTTTGTTTTTTTTTCTCCGGTACCGGGAACCGAACTCACGACCTTGCACTTGCCAGGCAGGCGCTTTTTGCCGCTGAGCTAAATCCCCAGCCCCCTGTCTGACCCATTTCTGAGGGGTGGGAAAAAGACTCAGGAAGATGAATTTAATAAAGGTTTTACAGTTATAGTAGGTAGAGGAATTCTAACTGGAGCCACATCTTAGTGGCTCCATATACCATGAGCCCTTCTCAGGACCACACCCGGGAGGGCCATCCCTCATTTGGCCCCGGAAGTCGTAACTATACTAGAGCAATGATACTAAATACTGACTGAACATCTGCAGTGTGTTACCACAGATCTTTCAAGTGAGTGGCTTTACATCAGTTTTACAGTGGGCAACTGGAGGCTCAGAAAGGCAAGGTCACACCAGTCATCTGAGCACAGCTGATCTCTAACTCTGGTCCGCCATATTGCCTGCCAGCATGGTATCCCATGGAAGACCATATCAACCCAATCTTCACCTTTCCGCTCCCTTTAAACATGCCTTTTCGCTGAAGAAACTCTAAGGTATGTTGTTAAAGAAGCAGCAAAGGAAGTTTCAGGATTTGAATTTCCTAAAAGAACCTTCTAGAAGTTATGGCCAGTGTGGGTCACTCAGAGGTCTGGCCACCTTTCCCTCCAAGTGAACTTCCTCAGGCCAAGTCCTCCCACAGTCTGCCTCAGGCTTCCTGGGAAACATCTCCATCTTTTCAAGGCAGTGAGATTTCAGCCATGGCCTGACCTCAGCCTCAGCCCGGCCCACTCCCTGTCGCCAGGCAGCCAGTCCTTGTTTTTCCTCCCATGGTGATGGATACAACCTGTCAGGAAAGCTGGGAATATTTTTAGCTCTTAACTGATTTTTATCTAAATTTAACTTTGGGCCACAGCACAGCACCCGCAGATGTACGGTACATGCGGAGGGCAGCCAATGTTTTCGTGGCCAGACATCAGAACAGAGGCTTGGTATTCCTCACATGCCCTGGCTCTGCCTTAGGCAAAAATGAAGCCAACAGCTATTTAGGAAAAGGACCTGACCTTATCGTACCAGAGCTGCTGGACTGGAGTTAGAGGGAATCTCAGAGATGATCTGACTCTCTCATTTGGCAAATGGGGAAACTGAGGCCCAGCAAGCTTCAGTGACTTGAACCTCGCTTTTTTTATGACACCACATTGCCCTACATTGAACATGGTGTATAAAACAGACGGGACATCTGAGGATGGCCATAACTTTTTATTCTATGAATCATAAAAATGAAGGGTGCTGTGTCAGATGAACCCTGATCTCTAGTGAGTGGCGACAATTGTCTGGTTCAGCGTATTTCATAAGCCATGGAAAGTGGACTTTTTCCAAGGCTTAGAGTCTAAAAAAAGTTCCAACTAAACAATGTGGTGAGTCATTCACCCCGGCTGGCACGTAGGCTCTTGGACAGCAGCGAATTATCAGTTTGATTCACCTTGACAAATATTTATTAAATGGCAGACTGACCGAATGAACGAATCAAAGAATAAATATGAGGATTTGTGGGTATTGATTTTGCATCCGGCTAACTTTGTTGAATTTGTTTATTAGGTCTAGGAGTCTTTCAGTGGAGTTTTTTGTTGGGGGTCTTCTATGTAATAAAGGATCACGTCATCTGTGAGTAAGGATAGTTTGATGAACTCGTAATCATGACAAACAAGTGGTGATAGTGAATAATGTGTCTTATTCCTGATGTGGGGGAAATGCTTCTAGTTCTTCCCCCTGTGTTATGATGTTGGCAGTGCATTTGTCACAAAGCGCTTTTATCAGTTTGAGATAAGGTCCTTCCATGCTTGTTTTCACTAGGGCTTTCTCCAGGCCTTCCCCAACTGCTCAGAAGCAGAGCAAAGCAAAGCCACAAAGTAAAGTGAGATTAGCTTTTTCCCTTGCATCCACCCAGGTGTGTGGCAATGCTGTCTTCTAGGATAATTAAGTAAAAGGTTTTTACACAGTCAAGCAGTGAAAGGCAACTTGCGATCCCCAGATACCAACCATCATCTATCTACTCAGAGGGCTTGACTGCATGACTGAAGACCGACTTCAAAAGAAAAGAGAACAGAGACATAAAGACAAGAAGCAGCATAAAAGCACAGCGCAACAGCTGATTCCCACAGCTGAAGGGTAACAGGGGTCCCCGCAGCACCAGGCAGGGACAGAGGCTGCTCCTCTGAGCCAGGGTTTGGGAAAGCAGGACACACGGCCAGTCAGCAAGGCAGGACAGACTGAGGTTTCGCTTTTGTTGCATTCCTCACATTAGGAACTTGGTGATCAAAGAGGTGGCAGTCGCTGGATTATTTAACTTGAGGAGTCACCATTCCCACACTGACTTGACTGAATTAATGAGTACATTCTGAGGCTCTGATGGTGTCAGGTGTCGCCAGCCCCACACTGTAACACATTTATTTTCACAAGAAGGTCGCTAAATATATAAACAGAAAGGCTTGTTATCTGTGTATATTTGAAGGCACATGATATGGGGAGTGAGGTGAAGAAAAGGGAGAGGGGGAAAAAAAAAGCAGGATGGCTAGAAAAGAAGTCCAAATACAGTTTTATTTATTGACTGCCCATTACAGGTTCAGCACTGCAAAGAATCTTGCGGGGAGGGACTCGAAAAATCATGGGTCAAAGGAGATGAAATTTAAGAAAAAATCAATAGAATTTTTGATTTCGGAGAACCTTAGTGTGTTAGGGAGATAAGATAAACACAATGGAACACTCATATGTAAAATAAATATTATACTTCTTGAAACATACTAAAGCATTAGTGAGTTGGCCTTACAAATTACATAGTTCAGAGAATCCCAAGAAAGTTAATTGTGGGGCAGGGGGCAGGTCAGTCAAGAAGGGCTTCCTGAGAGGGGACCCTTAGGGAGGATGGCTTAGGCTGGCAGGAGCTGCTGGAAACAATGACAGTGACAGTGACAGTGTGCTCCCCTCCCTGGCTATGGGCATTTATATATTTCATGGGGGGAGGGGGCATCGGGAAATGGAACGAGGAGAATGTCCAACTGTTTATGAATCCCTAGTTCATGAGCAAAACCCTGGCTGGTCCTGCCCCTCACCTGATGTTTTCACACACACTGCCTCCAGCAATCATCACTCTTAATCTGAGAGGACGGTCCTGCTCCGGGGTCACAGGGGAACAATCGAGGCTTACGGAGATTCAACATCACCATGAGAATCAGAGAGAAAGTGCTGGTCCATGACCAGCTTTGCACAGGTGGTCTACTTCTTCTACTCAATCTCTCTGATGGATGAGTTTCATGCGGTCCATGAATAAACTCCTATTCTCTTTCCCTGCCACTGCATCTCCGTTACACCTAGAACACAGCCAGAAAGTTATTCCTCATTCACAATATAGCTTTCCTCTTTTCCAAGACCACCACTGCCATTGCCATCACCATTACCACCACCACCTTCATCACCACTCCATCATCATTATTACCATCACTGTCCTCATAATCAGTACCACCTTCACCATCCGCCACCATCACTGCCATCACAGCCATCATCACTACCACAGTTATCATCATCACCATCAGCATAGTGGTCACCATTATCACCACAACCATCATGACCATCATTACCACCACTACTACCATCATGATCATCACCACCGCCATCACTAGAATTATCACTTCCAGCAGCAGCATCACCATCATTACAATGATCACCGTATCATCCTCCACCACCACCACTGTATCATCACCTATCATTTATTGAGCCTCTGGGCCAGGTGCTGACACTAGCTCTAGACATGTACTCACTCACTGAATCCTTACAACTGCTCTGTAGGCTACAGTCCATTTATTATTTTCACTTTACAGATGAGGAGACTGAAGCTTGGAGAAGTTTAATCACATCAGTGGCTGAGTCTGGGTTCAATCCACATCTTTCTCCCATGCCATCCCCTCAAGGCTATACCTAACTGACTAAATTCTAGTTTTACAGAGAAGTTATATGGGATTATTAGGCAGATGTTCTTGTACAGAGGCAGAAACTGTCAGAGGATTTGTCATAATGTATTTCATTCACATATCATTAGAATGTAAGTGAATCGGAATATCATTAGAATATTAGAATATTATAGAATATTAACATATCATTAGAATCTCTCTAATGGGTGAGAGATTCTAATCTCAAGGGTGAGAAGGAAAAAAATTCCCAGTAAAAATCTTTATTTCTTTCTGGCTTTGATATCATCATAAACCTACAGTGTCACCTGGACACTGGACTCTGCCTAGTTTCTAGATATTCTCTTGTTTAATTAATGTGCTACCCAGAGGTCAAATGAGTTCTAATGTAGCATTTTCTCTTACTTCTATCTGGTCTGGCCTTGGCATTTAATCAACTGAGCCCCAATCACAGCAAGTTTGAAAAATCCCTGTGCAGTTCCTATTTCTAGCCCATCATGTAGGTGCAGAAACTGAGGTGTGCAGCAATTAATCATGATCCATGTGATCTTGTGCCCTGGAGTTCCAAGGGGGACCAGGGCTTGCAACCTATCACACTTGAATGCCTTAGAGCTTTCTGGGTGAATCTGACTGGGCATCATGCTCCCCGCATACTTCTCTTCCCTACACTTGGCTCCTTCCTTCCTCTGGGCTGTGAATTCTGTGAAGACAAAATTGGTTTCTCAACCGCTCTATCACCAGTGCCAGCCTGCAACTGGCTGGTACCAAGCAGGTCCTCAAGAATGATAGAAATCATTAAGGAAGAGAAAACTGAGGGTCTTGAAATCACAGGGAAAGGAAGAGATTATACTAGAGGTTGAAGATAAAAGTCTCACTCTTCTGGATGAAAGAAACAAGTCTTGCAGATGTATGAAAGGTCTGCTTAACACTATAGACAACAAATAAAACCTGGAAATAATCCTTATTTTCAGTACAGTAACTTGTATGGGTTTGTACATACAAGTTACCATACACTCTTTTTTTTTTTTTCTTATAATGAGATACCATAAAGCTATATACAAGGGGTATAAGCATTGGCAAAGGGGGCAAACACTTCTCTTGAGAAGTCACACAAAGAAATCTTAGCTATGACGATTATTTGCAGCCCACCAAAGGACCACAACATATAAACAGATACACGGTGTATCTGCGGCATTAAAATCTCATGGTGGTTTTAAAAAGGCTCCTTAGGGGAGAATAATGACAAGAAAGTTGAGAAATGCTGCTATTGTAGGATTATTTCACGACGTGGGTAGATGTAAAAGATGAATGCTGGGTGCTCCAGGGGTTTGACACCACTTTTGTAAAATACACACATGAACACAATCTACACACACACAGGCAGTGATACATTCAAATCCTAGAAAAAATAGAAACCACAATTTTAGTAGCATTCTTTGAGTAGGAGTTACAGATTATTTCTATTTTTTCTTACTTATTTGCATTTTTAAAGTTCCTGCAACAAATGTATTCCTTATGAGAAAAGGGCTTTGTGTTTCTGAGTCAGACCACTGGGTAATCCAGTGCGCCTCCAAAAGAACACACAGGCTGCTTTGATTTGGGCTGCTTCCTCTTCTTCCTATGAACTGGCTTTTCACTTTTCTCTTGCCTCTCTGCCACACACGTTTAATTTTATGGTAGGCTCTGCTGTGACAATCAGTCCCGCAGTCTGATTCTAGGGGAGCAGAGCGGGCACGACATCTTGCTAATGCATCTCTGCACTGAGCTCCAATTCAGTCCCTCACTGGCCAGCAGGACAAGCCCATCTGGTTTCTACCTGGCCTCATAGGGACCTGGCTGGCCCCTCCTCCTTTCTTAAGGTACCACCAGTTGTCTATTTCTTGGGCTTCCTTCTACTGTAAGGCGGCCACAGGCAAGCGTGTGTTCCTCTCCAGTGCCATAGTCCTCAGTTCTTTATGGTCGTGGCCAGTGGGCAAATGGGTTCCAGGAAGCCTTGTTCTCACCCAAATCCTTGGATGCTCAAGAGTCTTATGTAAAAGGGTACAGTATTTGCATATAACTTATGCAATTCTCCTGTATCCTTTAAATTATCTCTGTAAGGCCTACTACAATGCAAATACTATTTTGCATAGAAAAGCAGTAGTTGTACTCTACTGTTTCAGAGAATAATGACAAGGAAAAACCCCTGTACATGCTCAATGTAGGAGCAATATTTTTCCCGGATGTTTTGATCCAAGCCATTTGAATCCACAGATGTGGAACCCACAACTAAAGAGGTACCCAGTCCAGCTACTGTGCGCACACCTCCCTGCAGTCTCCTCACATGCTGGGTCAGGACTAGGCTGTGCCACTGAGAGAGAATGATGAAGGTGCCCTTGGGAAGGAGTCAAGGCCCCCGGCCACTGCCAGCATTGCTGAGCAGGCCACTCCGTCAGTGCACCCTCTGGCATCAGCCAGCCCCTGCCTACTACCTCCACGGCCCAAACCGGAACCACCCAGCCAGGCCACTTCTTAATTCCTGAAACTGTAGGATAAGTAAATAATCATTGTTATTTTAAGCCACTAATTTGGGATAATCTGCAACAATGAACAACTAATGCATCTGTTTTTAGAATTCTATTCACCAATTCCAAGGGAAACAATTTTAAACAGGAGGAAGTCACCAAGATTCAACAAGCCTAATCAGTTATTCTAGTCTGTTCGCTGTACTCAAGTTTCTTACGTTTTCCTGCCCTTTTCTTTTCTTTGCTTTTGTTTCTTAATTTGTATGTTTCTTGAGACAGGTATGTAATTTAGACTGAAATGAACTCACTATGTAGCACTGGCCAGCCTAGAACTCACAGCTGAGGCTCCTGCCTCAGTCTCCCAAGTGCTGGGATTGCAGGGACGTACCACTATGCCTGGGGTTCTGGATGGTTCTGATAACCAAACCAAATACTCTCCACCAAGGGCTGAGTTTGTCTAGCCGCCCTTCCCTAGTCTCACCTCCTACCCTTGCTTCCTCGTGGAAACCCTCTGTCCTGGCAAGTAAGTCAGTAAGTACAGACCAGGAGATGAATGGAACATTTCCTCAGTATTCCTAAAAAGTCACCAATCCCTTCCAGGCTGGATTCCACAGCACTGTGTAACCTGCAATGGGTTGGACAATAACCATGCTTAGGTCTATTTTAATGTACTCCAAGATTGTTTTCAACTTAATTTGACCCATATTAAGAGAAAAAAAAAAACCTGTTATCATTTCACTGTATTTTAAATTGGCCCTTTAGTTTTTAATGATCTTTGATTGTTATTCATATTTGCCATTATTGACTCTGGCTTTTATTTGTTTTAGCTGCTCTTCAGGGTTTTAAAAAAGTAAAAAAAAATTACCCACATTAAATTGACTGTAATAATTTAAGATTCTTTTAAATTTTGCTCACATTAGCCCATTTGTTTTTTTAACAAGTCTTAAGTTGTTTCAGCTGCTTCTCCGTTAAATCATTTAACTTAAAAAAATTTCTCAACCGACGTTAGAACATTTCAACGATGCAAGGGCGATTATTTCAGCATTGTTATAATCACAACTGCTTTTAATTTTTTAGTAACTTCTTTAGTTCTAATCTGTTCTTGGACTATGATTTCAAAATGCTTCAAGGAAGGAACACAATTCAAAGAGACTATATTAGCCATATGCTTTCCTAGAAAGGCTGAAAAGGAAGTTTAAAGAAAATACAGGAAAGTTTGGAAGATCTTGGCCCTTTTTCTGATTACTTCAGTCACAGTGACAATGATAGGCTTAAGGTCCCTGCACTGAGCCTAAATCAGCCCACCTCTCCAAGCTGTAGTTTATGTACATGTAAAATGAACACGGTATTCACATACTTGGGGCCCGCTTCAGAAGGTAACAGGGCAGCGTTAGGGCAGTGGTTCTAGTCTCCATAATGGGCTTCCACTTGGTTTCATGTTGTAAAGTTTCTTTTCAAAAGAGGTTTTACCTTATCGTGGTACACAGAAAACTGATACCACTTTCCACCAATCACAAGTCATAGTGAAATAAATACAAAAGAAAGCAGAGCAGCGCAATTATCCTGCCTACGCACATTGAAGGCAAGCTCAGTTTAAGAATAAAGACAAAGGGCTGGGTATATAGCTCAGTGGTACAGCACTTGCCTAGCATGTGCGAAGCTCTGGCCTCCATCCCTAGCACCACCCCTCAAAAAAGAATTAACATGGAACTACCACAACATTTTCCTTGATGTTAAAAAAAAACAAAAAAGATGCAGTTTGGGATTGAAGGAGAACCGAAAGAAATAGCTCTCTCCCTTTTGGCTGCACTGGTTGGCATGCAGTCCACCTTTAACCAAGGGGAAGGCAGAGCAAGTCCCACACTTTCTAGGAGGCGGTGTAAGATATGGTAGTGATGACGCAGAGAAGCTCAGTCACACTCCAGGACCGCTGTCCTTAGGCCACTCAGATCTCTTTTAAGTGCTGTGTGACTCATTAACAGCCCGAAGGGGACCACACTCCCTTACAAGGCCAAAATGTGAGCTGACCTACTTTAAATCTTAGTGACACAGGGTCCTCCAGGAGGAGGAAATGATTTGTGACACAGAAGGGTGTCCACCTTGCTGGGTGATGCTCTCGCCTTGGGAAGGAAGAAAGGGTCTGGCTTGGGGGAGGGAAGTTGCTGCAATACAGCAATGCTCAGAAGATGACAAAAAAATTTTTCCTCAATCTGGGTTAACCGGTAATTTTCAGTACATTGCAAATGTACAAAAAATGTCTCATGAGGTCAAACCTTATGCAAGATGTGGAATTATTCCATTAGCCCAGTGGTGAGAAACCTATCGGCATGCGTGCTACAGCGGGCACCCAAAGCCCTCTCTGTCAGCCCACGAGCCAAGTCACCCTAACAGCTGAGCATCGGATAACAGCTCTTTTTCCTAAACTAAAACCTCAGTGTTCAGGTTTAATTGCAGTGCTGGCACTTTGAGATAAATAAGTGGGTTCTGGATTGCAGCTTGGGCGCTCAAGCTCTAAAAGGTTTGCCATCATTGCATTAGACTGTGATATGATTATAATGAGTGACATCAGAATGACCCTTAACACAGTTAACCCTGACATCGGAAGATGACTCATTCAAAGGCCACCTTGGGGAACCAAGAGTTCACCCTGGATAGACTCTGTACTCAGCAAATGTGACCCCGCCCCCACCCCCAGTCAGCATTTCCCAGAGCACGTTCTCAGCAACGCTAGGGCTAAGAGATCTCGGTTTACACAACAACAACCCAAACTTTAAAATGGCTCCATTTTCTTGAATGCTTTGGAGAAGACAGGGTACATTCTGGAATTTAAAAAGCGTTTGTTGGAGATCTTAAGAGGGACTTTGGGATGTTTTCATGAGAATCTGGAATTGCTGTCCTGTTAACATTTTAGCGTTCCTTCTTTCCTTGACGAGACACAGCGGATGAGTCCTAAGGTGATCCGTTAGGGTCAGGGTGTGTGGGAAAAAAACCCTGGACCAGATATCATCAAAAAAGCATTCTCCAAGCACAAACGTCCGGCACAAATGCTAACTGTTACACCCAGGAGCTCCGATTCTGACTCAGATTCTGCCAGTGTGACCAACAGTATGACCTAGTCCTGGGGCAGAGTGAGCTCCATTGTACAGGTGACAAAATTAAGACTCTGAGACATCAAGCTGCTTATCCAAGACCTCACGCAGAGCTAGGATAATCACAGTGGCCCCAGGGGCCAGGTTGGGGCTCCGTTTTTTTCTACTCCTTGTGCACTGGCTCCCCTGCCTCCTGCTTCTTGGGTTCATACTGGACAGCACATGACTCTTCTCCTGCTAATCTGGGTCTGTGTCCTTTCTAAATCTGGGATTCACTGCCTCAGCTTCCCATAGAATCATGCCTCTCTGGAACCCATGGGATTGCAGATGCGCTGAACTCCAGCCTCAGCCACAGGCCCTGGGCTCTGTGTTTGCATCAGTCCATATGACCTCAACAACGCTTCCTCACCAATGATGCTGTGGTCAGATGCTGAGAATCACCCCAAAGCCTTTGGTCTTTCCCATCAGGATGCACACAGAAACCTTGACCCAGGACTAGGAACATTGTAACCAAAGGATAGACAGGTTAAGATTAAAATGGAGTTAGGCATGCCTGTAATCCAAGCATGTAGGGAGGCTGAGGCAGGAGGATCACAAATTTGAGTCCCATGTGGGCAACTTAGCAAGATCCTATCTCAAAATAAAAAAAAACAACAAAACAGAAAAGGGTTAGGCACATAGCTTAGTGGTACAGCAACCCTGGGTTCAATCCTCTGTAGTGCAAATGGCCCAGGTGCAAAAAACCTAGGAGCAGGGGACACTGAACTAATCCTGCTTCAATCTACTCTCCTCCACCACCCATCACTGGTTTCCTTAGCCTTCATTCCAGGGCCCTCCAACTGCTCTGTCCGAATCCACATTCATTCTGTCCTGGTCCATGTTGACTTTGGAGGCCTGGTTGTCTGGAGTTTTTATCGTCCCAGATTCACTCCTGGGAAGAAACCTCAACTTCTCTTCATGAACCTTCCCCCTGGGTGGCCCAGGTAGACAGGAACATACAACTCCAGGCTTCCTGAATCTTTCTTCCCTCTATACTACCCAAAAGCCATTGGTTAGTGGGTGTTGAGCTGGAAGTACCCTTTTCCTGAGCTCTACTACTTACTTATTTTTTTTAACAGTAGTAGTATTGGGAATCAAACTCAGGGCCTCTCACATGATTGGCAAACTCTCTATCATTAAGCTAGACTTCTAGCCCCAACTACTTCTTCTTTTCCTAGTAACAGCAGGGAGGATTAGAAAAGCCACTAATATATAATAAGCAGTGGGCAAATACCAGACCTTTGCTAACCAAGCACGTTAGGTAGTTTATCTCATTTAACACCAACAGAACTCTGCAAAGGTAGATTTCATGCTATTTCCCCCACCTCTCCAGATGTGGAAATGAAAGCTTGAAGAGATTGAGTAATTTGTGAAATGTCAATACTAAGTGATTAGGATTTGAAGTGACTTCTTAGTCACTTTCCTTGGTGCTAGGACAAAATAGCTGACACTTGCAATTTAAGGGAGGAGAGGTCTATTTTGTTTCACATTGAAGTCCACAGCCAGTTGGCTCCAAGGCAGGATGGCATGGGCAGTGCAGCACAGTGAGAAGAGCTGCTCATCTAGGAGATGAGCAGCCAGGAAGCAGAATCAAGGGAGGAGCCGGAAGGGAGATAAACCCTTCCGGGTCACTCACAGTGACCCTCCTCTTCTGACCAGACCCCACCTCCCAACAGGGAGTCAGCTACGCACTCCCATAATCCAGTCATCCTCCAATCACAAATGGCTTTGGGGGCTGTTTTAGACATAAACCATAACACAGTCCACCTCTAGTCCTCAACTATCCCAACTGTCTCCCAAATAGTCAACCACTTCCTTGGAATCCCGAGGAAAAACAAATTTCCCAGTGGGTCCACTTTACCATCTTCAAAAATATTCCATCTCGTGTACACAGAGAGACACAGCCCTTTTCCTCTGATGAGACCTTCGCTTCCAGTTCTCTCAATCACAAATCTGCTTCACACACAGAAGGAGCAGAGGCGCAGTCGCTTTCATTTCAACCGTTTTAGAAACCATTATCCAGCTCCGAAAACTATCCCTGAGCAGCTATTCAGACCATTCTTACAAGGGCGAACACTCTGGCAATCCAGTCTGTCTAAACATTTATGTCCCACCCAATCATTTTTAGGGCCCTGAGTTCAGCCAACACTTTCTGAGGGATCTTGAAAGGCAGTTCCCATGGCTCATTTTGCATTGCATGAAAATATAAATGTCAGGACTGGTGATGGTTTATTAGGTCCCAGTGATAACTACAAAGCATAATACTTTGGTCTGCTGCCAGCATGGGCTCTTCCAGAACAGGCAGAATGAAGGTCTTCTCCGAGAGTTCCTAGATTCTGCCCTAGCATCCATTGCATTTCTTCTCTTAAACTCCACTGAGTTTGTGGACCCAACTTTGCCTGCTAGATCCTGTTGCTCACTGCAGGCCCAGTATTTTCTAGGCTCAGGGAACCCCACTCTGCTCCACCGCTTGGACCATGAGGAACCGCGCACAGGGTCCCCTTCCCTACAAGCAATGGGTGCATGCTGGTGAGTCCAGGATATTGAGAGGTGCAATAACAGCCAGGCCCATGTCAAATCACAGTTCTGTAAAGCTCATCCTGGATAAAGGCAGACCTGTGCCTTGCCTACCAATTCCACAAAAGTGTGGGACAATCGCCTGAGTAATGTCTTGGGTTTTTATTCATTCATTCCCTTCTCCACTCTTCTCTTTTTATCTGTCTTTCCTTCACCCCTTCCTACTTCCATTTATCTCCTCTCCTTTTTCCTCCCCTATCCTCTCCACCTCTCCATTTTTTTTTTTGGCTTTTTTCTGGTACTGGGAATTGAACTCATGACCTTGCGCTTGCCAGGCAGGTGCTGTGCCACTGAGCTAAATCTCCAGCCTCTTCTCTGTTCCCCTCTTTCAAGTCAGCAACATCTAACTTCTGATTCTAACAGAACACTGGACTCTAACGTAGGGTTTGGACAAAACCCCCATTTGGGGGATGCTGCTGGCATAGCTACCCTGGCTCCTTCTCCTCTCACTCTCCTATTGTGACATCACTATCATTTCTCTGTTCAACTTCAAAATATACACAGTTAGGACAAATGAAAGAAAAAACATAAAGCAGGACTCATACAGAGGAAGTTGGTCTCAGAAGGAATATGGCTGACAACGATAGGACACGATTACTTAGCCCACAAAGCACATGAGGCCACGCTGAACACTTCTAGGTCACTTCCACAGACCTGCAGGAACCTGACCCAGCAAGCCGAAGAGGACCTGGCACAAACTGCTACAAGTGTTAAAATACCTTACAATGCATTAGCACCCTGGGCCTGAGGACAGCTCGCGTTAACTACAGCCATGTACCTACATCATCAAAACAGTATTTAAAAAACTGAAAAGTCTCTCCTAAAACCTCATGGTAAGAGTGTGTGGTGTTACTGAATACTGTATAATGCTAAATACACACTTTTGTGCTGATTTCATGTTATTCTCTATCAGCAAACTCAAGGGCCATTTCCAAGCAAGACATGGGTCTGGGAAAAGGGGGGTGGGATTTTATAGGAGAAACATAACAGTTTCCATACTAGGTGGGAGGCATCCATAAGAAATGTAGGCATCACTGGTCATGTTTACCAGTACATTTCTAAAATTTGTACGTCTAAAATTCAGCCTGCATTGGACTCTGCTCTCAAGACAGGCTCTGGGCTATGATGGAAATCGTAAGTCACCCGATTCTGCCAGAGCCTGCAATTATCTCTGTTGCTGTTTGTACCTCTCTTCTGATCTCCACTCTCATATCTAGAACCTCTGCTAAATAGCTCTGCCTTAATAGTTCAATATTGCTTCCAATGAACTCCATCTAAAGCTAAATTCATCTTCTCAAGACAAATTCACGAACAGTAAATTAGCTCTTCCTGCTCTTGACCTAAAGAAAGATGGTCCAGTGATACAGCTGGGACCTCCATCAGTACTGTCTACCTTAAAGCTCTGAAGTTATCAGACTTACTCTGCTCACACTCCGTGGATACAAAAGTCTTCTTAGGTTTTCTTCATAATTTCTCTCTTACCCCATTTCACCTTGATTGCTAGTTTCCAAGTTATTCCACTTATTCCTCAAAGTTTGCTTTTGAGAATGTTATTATTCTTAGTAGATTCTACTACTAAGACTGGAGTGGCACAGGATTTTGTGGTGATGGTGGTAAAATATAAAAATAATATTTCTGAAATGTAGCATGGTACATTTTCATGTGCTGATACATTTTCTTTCCTTTGTGGCCTGCCCTCTGTGTGTGTCCCTTGTCTGAATATCCACATCTCTTGTAAGGACGTCAGCCATACTAGATTAAAGCCCACAATGAGAGCTTTATTTTATCTCTTTAGAGGTCCTACTTCAAACAAACAGACACAAAGTCACATTCTGAAGTACTGGGGCATTGGGCTTAACTGTATAAATTGGAAGGAGGCACACAGAGATCATGGAAGCAAAGAGAATTCCGGATTTGTTCCAAAACACAATAGGAAGGCAATGGAGGGCATGAGGCAGGGCTGTGTCACAGATGGACACCGTGGAACGATGGATGTGGGGAATGACAGTAGCAGGCAGCTAGGAGGGTATTTGTAGCAATCCAGATAGAGACAATGGTGGTGCACGTGAGAACAGTCACACAAAAGGGGACACAGATGACAGATACAGGACATATGCAGAAGGAAAAGAAGACGGGACTTGCTGATGGGTAGAACAGAAGTGATGAAAAAATAAGGATGACTCCTGAGTATTTGGTTTGAGCACCTAGGTGGATACTGGGCCATTTACTGAGGTGGAAAGAGAGTTTATCATAGCATACAAATGTATCAAAAAGGGACAGCATCAACATTCAATGCTAGGTGCGTCGTATACAAGTCAAGGAAAAGGCTATGAGGAGGTAGAAAGCAAGGCTAAATGCACAGTTGGAAAAAAAAACAGCAAGCACACTATGAAAATCTCAGGACCAGACTAAGAAAGGCAGAGAGCACAGCAATCTTCTAATTAGTTCAAAAAATTTCTTAAAAGTGGTCAGATTCTAGAAACATTTAAATGTGTAGCCATGAGAAGGGAAGGGTGGATGTCTTCCAAAACTCAGTATCTTTTATAATAACAGAATTTTTAGTTGCGCTAATGGATACCCTCTTCTAAAATGACACGTCTGGGCCTGCCTTAAAGCTAGGTGTGGCCACATGCTGCATTTGTGGCCAAGAGAATGTAAGTGCAAGTGTTTTAGGTCAACTTCTAGAAATTTCCATTTAAAGAGAACAGCTCTGTGCCCTTTTCTCACTACTCTCCCTTCTTCTCCACCCTGCCTCCTGAAATGGAAATATTATGGCTGGAACTCTGACTGCCCCTTGGAATCTAAGAATCAGGACCAAAGCCTAGACATGGAAGGGTTATGACTTGGAAGTTTTGGCAGGTGTAGAGCAGAGCCATCATTCTACCATTGGATGATCTTCCTCTATATTTTTAAGTAAGGGATAAATCCATTTCTGTCTTTAAAAGCCACTTTATTTTTGGGTCTCTACTACTTTAACACTGAACTAACTCTGAGCTGATGCAATAGGCAAGGGATAATCAGCACATTGTGCTGGAGACAATTACACAATGTTTTAGGCATTTTTTAAACTTAGTGATAACTGGTTTTTAACAGATCTCTCCCAATCCCATGGTACAAGAGAGTCAGAAAGTCTGTGTTGGTTTCTTGAAATTAAATTACGCTAAATAGATAGAGAGATGGGTACAATTGTAACAGCAGAAGCACTTAGGTTAAAGGAGGTAGGGCTTCAAGGACCATTGTTTGAAAGTCTCTGCACTACAAGATAGTAACACTAGCGTTATCTGACTGGAAGCTCTCTATGGTCCACCAGCTGAAGTGGTTCTTCCTTAGAACTTGAGGGATTATATGAATAGTACATATTTGCAGGGTGAAGACAAATTTCATGGATGGAAGCCATTAACGCTTGGGCACTCACATGAAAGTACACATGGTAGAGGAGAGACCCAAGTCAGTTTAAGGTTATTTTAGATCACCCAGGTTCCTAGCACAGCAGGGCTGCAAACCACACTTCTATCTTTTACATAGAGCTTTTCTTTCCTTTTTCTTTTTCTTTTTCTTTTTTTTTTTTTTACATATATGGTCAGCAATGGTGTCAAGGGCATTCCATAAGGGAAAAGAAAAGTCTTCAAAAATTGGTGTTGGGACAGCTGTACAGCCAACATGCAAAAGGGTGAAGCTGGACCCCTACCTCATACCATTTATAAATATTAACTCAAAGTGGATTCAAATGTAAAAGTTATACCTATAAAACTCTTAGCAGGAAACATAAATATTCATGATTTTGGATTAGGCAATGGTTTCTTAAATATGACACCCAACACATATGTAACAAAACAATAGAATAGATAAACTGAATTTTGTCAAAATTTAAAACTTTTATCCTTCAAGGGGCACCATAAGTAGGTGAGCAGATAACCTACAGAGTAGAGAAAGTTTACACTGCACATATCTGTAAGTATCCAGAATATGTAAAGTACCCTCAACTTAATAAAAGGACAAACAACTCAATTTAAAAATGGGCAAAGGATTTGTTTGAGTGGACATTTTCCCAAAGAAGACATACTAATATTTAGTAGGCACGTGAAAAGATGGTTAATATTGTTAGTCTTTAAGGCAACACTAGATAAAACTACAATGAAATACAACTTTATTTGCCACGGACACAACTGAACTTAAGCAAATGGATAATAACAAATATTGACAAAGATGTGGAGATAACAAATATTGACAAAGATGTGGAGAAATCAGAACCCTTTTACATTTTCCAGGGAAATATAAAATGGTGTAGCCATTATTACAAAGTTGGGGACCCGGGTGTGGTGGCACACAAACCTGTAATTGTAGCACTCTTGGAGGCGAGGGCAAGAGGATTGCAAATTTGAGTTTCAAATTGCCTCAGAATAAAAACTAAAAATAGGAAAGGGTCTGAGAGTGCAGCTCAGTGTGAAGGCCCTGGCTTCAATCCTTAGATAAATACATACATACATACAAATAAATAGAAACAACCCAAATATCTTTAAGAAGATGAATAGGTAGATAAAACATGGTATAGCTATACACTGGTATATTATTTGACAATTAAAATAAATGGAGAACTGCCACATTTACAACGTGGAAGACCCTTGAAAATAAGTTAAATGAAAGAAGCCATATGTTGTATGACCCTATTTATATGAAATGTCCAGAGCAGGAAAATTCAGAGAAAGAAAAGTAGACTAGTGGTCGGAGAGGATAAGAGAAGGAGGTGTCCGGGAAATATGAGGTTTCTTTTGGCCATGATGGTAATGTTTTGGAATTAGGTTGTGGCAATGGCAGCCCGATATTGCCGATATAGTATACTAAAAACCATCAAACTGCATACTGTAAATGGCAAAAATGGTGAGTTTTAGTAAAATAAATAAATAAATAAATAAATAAATAAATAAAATGAAATATCAAAGAAAAAGATTTCAGAGCAAAGCTAACAACTGCCTCAATCTTATTTCAATAAGCACTCGGAGAAGTTAAAAAAAAAATAGTGTCAAACACCTGTTATTTGATTTGAATGCAGTTACAGTACTCTGAGAAAGTAGCAACTTACACGAATAATTTAAACCTTTACAAACAGGAGGAGGTTAAAGAAAGATAACAGCCTGCTATGCTCACATCCTGCTTATTCTGAAGAAAGCCCTGTTTTAAGGATTGGGCCCGGAGCTCCTGGGAAGGATTCATCCTCATACTCAGGACCAGTGTTCAGAGGGAATGCCTGTTGTGTATGTCTGAGGCCTTGGACACCTGCACCAACATGACCAGGTAAGTGTGTCCTAGCAGTGTGAGTTATGGTGAATCATTTGCTTTGTATTTGCTTTGTAGGAAAGAGGAGCTGCAGGGACTAGTGTCTGAGTCCCTGAGATCAATCACGCCGGTGCTCATCTTATGTGACTGACCTCCAGTAGAAACCCTGGTCATCAAGGCTCAGGTGTGCTCCCCTGGCCCACAACACCTTACACGTGTTGTCACCCATCACTGCTGCTGCATTAGGTGCATCCAGGTGCAGCTCCACTGGAAGGGGATCCCTGGAATTTCCTGCCTGTGCTCTCCTGGCCTTCTTTCCATTCACTTTGTCCCTTTACTAGTTTCAATCTGTGTCCTTTCACTGTAGCAAATCCTAACTGTTGAGTGGAAAATGGTTTTAAATCCTGTGATTCTTTATAGCAAATCATCAAGTCTGAGGGTGATCCTGACACACTTCATCCTTCAGTATTTTGGCATACCCAGTGTACTTAACAAACAAGTCAATCACTAGCATAGTACTAAGTCACCCATGAGAAAGGTGGAACCTGAGGCCACATGGCCACTGCTGCAACTGCAGCAAGATGGCAGCCTCACCTCCTGGTAGCTCTGCCAGCCTCACAGGAAGCTACTGAGGTGTCTAGCAGCCTACTAGGTAGAGACACAAAGTTTTCCCCAGACGTGGAGGAAGATGACTGACCAACACGAAGAGGAGATAAGGAAAAAAATTCTGGAGTAGTGCAAAATATCTATAATGCCCACTGAGAAGTCTAAGACATTCATCCTTACATTTCAGACTGATATTTCCAGAGAACGCTCTGTGAAGGAGAACTATAACAGAATATTTATGTCTTGTACATATCATACGGAAATCTTTTGTTTGGGAAACACTGGGTTAAGTAATTATGAAGTGTTCTCTGTGTTTTTAAGTGCAGGACTTCTCAGAGCTTTGGTATGCTAATCTTCAGAGTCAAATGTCAAATAGGAATATTACAGCCAGCACTCCCACTTTATTTGGCCACCAAATTCCTTTTCAAGCAGGATTTTCGAGATGTACAGTTTTATTGGATACTGGGTTAAGGAAATTGCTCATGTAGTGGAACAGAATACCATATTCTGCAAATCCCAAATGTGTTCTCTCTGGAACCTTCTTTGCATTTGTACTACTTTGTTTATCTTAATTTCCTGAGAAGCAAGAAAATGTATGGAAACAAGCATCAACTTTGAAGATAGATAGACCTGGATGTGACTTCAGCTTCCTTGGACATAGTGATTATAATTCTTAGGGTTGCCAGGAGAATAAAAATGAGATAAAATACTTGCACAGCTTAATAAGGGACTGGCCAGAAGAGATGGTGTTAGTATATATGGAAGCCCCTTCCTCTGATATCTGAATGCCTTCAAGGCCTTGTCCATCTCAGTGCATGGAGAGCAAGTGTCCTCACACTTCCTCGGGCAGGAACAGGAGGATGTGCAATGGTGGTGGCATTGGCCAAGTCCAGGACCTAGAGGACCCAGAACACTGGGACAGGAGTGAGTGGGAGCTTGAGAAGGTTAGATGGTAAAGGGGCTATGAGGGAGGTCTGTGCCAGCAGGGCAGGCCCTGCAGGTGGTGGCACAGTTGAGCACCCCTCTGCTACTGAAGTGAACAGCTTTCCCTCTCCTCATCCACTTCTGGACAAACTCACTCCCCACTGGAGGGAAGTCTTACTAAGAAGGCTAATGATTACTGCATCTTAGGGACTGGCAGTTTAGTATCACAACCTCATCCATTCTCCCAGCAACTCAGATTAATAAACTGAACTCAGATGGGTAAAATGCCCTTGCAGGCCACAGCTAGTAAGCGGCAGAGTCAAGATTGGAGCCTCTGTGCGTCTGGTTCCAAACCCACATTAACCACTGCCCTCAACTCACTGTGAACTCCCTCCTGCCTCCCAGTGGGCCCCCTCAGCTTCCCAGCCCTGCAGCCCAACCTGGGGTGGTCTTGGAAGACAGCTCACCCACATCAAGAATATGGAGTTTGCTGTAATTGGATATGTCTCCATCTTCCCATCATACATCCTCACACAGCGGGCTGCAGGGGTCCTCCAAGACTCCAAGATGGACTCTGGGGACTGGTAATCACTGGGGTGTTTTTGTATTTTGATGTGTTGGGAGGAGATGAATAGCGCGAAACATTTGTTCCAGGTGGGTACACAGCTAATGATGCGATTTCCATCTTCCTGTTGCCCGTCAGCTCTGGGTCGTGGGGAAACAACTCCTGCCTCTTTAGGGTTTCCCCGGAATCCTTATCAGAAAACACTTACCACCTTTCACCAGCAGTAGAGCAGTTGGGATAAGAGGGTAAAATGTGCAGGACCACTGGCAGTATATGGGAAAGAGGTGTTACAAACAAGCCTTGTGTGTTTATTGCTTTGGCCAAGGATAGAACACGGTCTTTATTGGAAAAATATATTTGATAGCATCTGGATCCATTTAGTCAGCATATTTATTTCATAACAACATGAACTCACAATGCCAGAAGATTCATCAGCTTTTATATTCTGCCACTCTTTTTGCGTAAATCTGTGAGTCTATTGGGGAGATTCGTTATCTGAGATGGGGCAGACACCCATTTTGCTTACTTCTTCTTCCTTACACGGAATACAATGTACCACAGGCAGGGCTGGAGAACACCGGGAACCCCTGGAGGCATCGTCACAATCAGCAGCACCTGTGTGCTCTGAAAAGCATTGCAAGGCTCTTCTTAGGTAATGTGTTGTGCTTTCCACAGAGGAAATGCTGACAGAATCCTCAGGTTTGGCACGAAACAAGAAGGGAGGAAAAAAAATTGGGGCCGAAATTTTAGCGATAAGACTGAAAATTTTACTGCCAAACATATTCCTAAATCAGCAGGATCATATTGTATGGTTTAACAACCCTGGAACAGAAAAGCTGTCTGTTGATGGCAAACTGCAGAACCAATGATGTCTTTCTTGAACTCCAACCAGGAGGCACGAGGGTCTAAAGCAGACATAGCCATGGCGCATCCAACCCAAGAAAGGAGTTCAGCCGCATCTGGAGAAGAGCAGCATAGCCATGGTGCATCCAACCAAAGAAAGGAGTTCTCCTGCATCTGGAGAAGAGCAGCAAGGCATTTTCAACTAAAGGCACAGCTGGTCACAGTCAGATGGGACAGAACTTGGGCCACATTTCTGGGAGAAGGGAGAAGCCCTGACCTTGGTGTCATCAGTCCTTCTGGTCTACCTCTCTCCTGGTTTAGATCTAAAGTCTTCTGTGTGTGGAAGGCAGGGGATGGATCAGGGGGTGGTAGGCTCATCAATGGATTCACCACGGCTGATGGTGCTGTTAGGAGGCGGGGCCTGGTTGGAGGTAGGTCACTGGGGGTGTGGTCTGGAAGGGTGTATTCCTGTCTCTCTTTGTCCCTTCACTCTCTACTTCCTGGCTGACGTGGGATGAGCAGCTGCCCTCTGGCAGGCCCATCTACCGTGCACTTCTGCCTTGAAGCCAGCTGGCTGTGGACTGAACCCACTGGAAACTGTAAGCCAAATAAACCTCCCCTCCTTCAAATTGTGGGTGTAGGCCAGTACGTCCCAGTGATGGGAAAGCGATGAATAATACAGCCTCCCAGAACAAGCTCACTCACTGGGTGGCTGCTGGGCCAGGATGGCCACCTTGGAAGGCATCCTACCCATAAGAGGCCGGGAATGGGCAGCTTGAGCGGCTCTGCCTTTTGGCATGCAGACCCTGGAGACAAGTCTTTCTTGACTCCTTTTCTTCTGATCTTGAAGGACACCACTAGTGTGGAACAGGGAAAAGCAACCAGACTTCAGGTTTTTTTTGCCTAGGGTCCTGGAAAACAGAGTCTTGTGACCCCTCCACCCCATACAGTCACCCAAAGTTCCAGTGTGAGAAACTCCACAAAGAGGTTTGGAGACACAAGACCCAGCAGCGTGAAAGCACCTGTGTGGCCTGGGAGAGTTCCTCGGTGTCACCGCGTCAGTTCCTGTGTCAGGCTGGGACTAACACAGAACACCAGTAAAGTATCCTCCCCATGACCAACCCCTCGCTCGGGGCCCAGTTATGAGTCAATATCACCTAGGTGGACGGAAGGAAATGGAAGACTTCTGTGAGGGATGTCAGTAGCAAGATGGAAAAGCCTGAAGGAAGATTCTGAAAAAGGCAACACATTTAAGACCCAGTCACTAACTTCTATCAGGCCCACAGCCCTCCAGAAAATCAAAGCAGGCAAGCAGGAACCTCCTCTGTCCATTACACTGGCCCATCTGAGTCCCACGTTACACGCTAGCACATAACAAGTTACTCTTTGCAAATGTAGAGGCTACTTATCATTTGCTCACTCCTCTCTTTACCCAAAGCAGATCACACTGTCTGCCAGAGCTCTGTAAGACCTTAGCTTGCGCGGGCTGCTTGCTTCCTACCCCTGAACCCTCAAACAGGAGCCTGTGAGAGCCCCGCCTGAAGGTACAGCCACTGTCCTGGGTGAGACAGGGAAAGCGCCTGGTGTCCAGAGCTGGTGACAGCTGGGTACGTGTGGGCTCGTTTTGTGCTGATTGCCAAACACATGGGGAGCTTTTTATAAAGTTTCGAGTGTTACCCCCAAGTCTCCTCCTGGGTGAGGGAATTTAGAGATCAGAATGGCAAAGAGACACAAGAGTCTCGACAGGAGTCCCTAGCAGTTCATGTCCTTGTGTAGTGGGATTCCGTCCTCCCAGGATGGACAGAGATGTTCTCAGTCCTGCGTGGAGAGAGCTCCAGAAGTGGCAGAGGGTGGGGTGGGCAGAGCAGAGCAGACACCCACATGGAAAAGCCAAGGGCCGATGAGCTCAAGAAGGAAGTGCAGAGGCTCCACAGAGCCAGTAAGGTCAGAAATAGGTACTGGAGCAGAACCTGCAACTGGACAGGCCAGAATCTGGGACAACCAGATATGTGGGTCTGTCCACTGGGGTTGTTACTCAGAGAAGGGCCAGTCCTGGCTTGGTACATGAGATGGGGCCACACCACCTACAGAAGGCCCTCTTCCCAGCCAAGGTCCAAGAAGGATGGATGGAGGCTGCTGGGGAACTGGGCTGGGGCAGCAGGCAGTGTAGACTTGGGTTACTGTCTACAGTATGTAAACAGTACATACTGTAGGAGTGTCCAAACACACTCCTACCCACACTTACATCCCTACTTTGAGCCAGCATCAAGTTGGCTTGGTTGGGAGGAAGTGGGATGTAATGATCTGTGAGTTACTTCCTTTTAGCTGATTGAGGTCTTTGGCTGGAGAACCAACTATCCCCCACCTCGCCCCTTCTTCTAACACCAGGGCCCCCCAAGATGCTGGGTCTGCTGCCTATACCCTGCTTCCCCTTCTCATTCCACATAAGGGTCAGCAGGGCCTTTGAATTCTGCTTGGTCCCTAGAAGTAGCATCCCACACATGGAGACAGCTGCATGCAGCTCCAGTCCTGCCCACCCCGGGGTAAGGTCTGTGTTTGTGAACTGTGCACCGGACTGATCCTCCAGTTCCCATCTGACTGTGACATCGGAACATCCTGAAGTTGCTGTGGTGAACCTACGGGCATCAGGCGTGGATTTCAGGCCCCTTGGGCCCCCAAACAAGAGAGAGCAGGCATCATCCCACCTTTCTGATGTCATGTACTACAAAGAAGGAGCAGCACTTCCTCTCTTCTCACAAGTTCCACCACTTAGAAGAAGGGATATTCACCCTGCGGTGTCCAGGCGGGGTACAAGTTCAACTAAATCAAAGTGCACCTCAATTCAGTAATGCTACGTGTGATAACTTTAATTTCAAATTATTGGAGGATGTCTCCAGGTAGCCCAGAGAAAGGTATTAAATTATTTCTAAAAAAACCAACCCAGAATCACCTTCTTGTTTCTGTTCATTTGAGAAAGAACAGCCCAGGATAACAGAGGAGAATCTTGGGAAAAGGCAACCAGACCTTCCAGAAATGAACACATACAGCAAAGGGTTTATGGTGAAATCTTATTAACAAACTAGGATAGTTTTATAATACATGTTATAATACAGACTACTGTCAGAGTCACCCTGAGAAATGCTTTACAACACTTCATGCTCACTCAATAACTGACACTGTTCTAAATCATTTTTATGTATTTACTTGTTTAATCACCCGTCATAAGTAAATAATAGTACCCATGAAGTGACCACTGTTATGTCACCCCCAATACACAGATGAAGAAACTGAGGTCTAGAAAAGTTACACAACTTGCTCAAGGTCATGAATGTATAGATTTATTTATTTATTTATTTATTTACTTACTTTGAGACGGGGTCTCTCTGTGCAGTTCAGGCTAGCCTTGAGTTCACTATGTAGCCCAAGGAGGATCTCCGGCCCCTAATGTGCAGATTTAGTAAACCAATCCCAGACTGTCTAAAACGAGAGGTAAAGATTGCAGTCACGATGCTGGGTTGCCTCCT
>NW_004955450.1:5687606-5760973 GCF_000276665.1 Chinchilla lanigera
ATTTATTTATTTATTTATTTATTTATTTATTTATTTATTTATTGGTACCAGGAATCAAACTCATGACCTCACGCTTGCCAGACAAGCACTTATGCCGCTGAGCTAGATCTCCGGCCCCTAATGTGCAGATTTAGTAAACCAATCCCAGACTGTCTAAAACGAGAGGTAAAGATTGCAGTCACGATGCTGGGTTGCCTCCTACCAAAATCATTGTTCCCTGGTAAGATACATTTTAAACATATTATTGATACAATCAGTATGTGTAGTCCTAAAATGACGACTGCTAAAGAAAAAAAAATCAATAAAATTGCTTATGATGTAACGTGAAATTTTAAAAAGGCAGAATAAAACATAGACAGAAATTCTTCAGTGAGATAGTGAAAAATATATCTACAGGACAAACTAGATGAAAATACATATCTATAGAAGTATGTGGAACTATCATTGTGGACTAGAGCAGTGATCCCACCCATACCAACCACACCACTCTCTAGGGCTGGAGGTCAGGCTCTAGCCATGCTCCAGGACCCCCCAAAAATCAATTGCACTGTACCTTTTCCTATTAAAAAAAAAAACTGGGAAAATTCAGAGCCAGGAAAGAAGTCTGAAGAGAATGAAGCACCCTACAAATGAGGGTAAATAAAAGGTTTATAAAAATATAAACAGTTTTAATTAGCAAAACCAAAAAAAAAAAAAACCCCAACAACAACATCAAACAATGCATAAAAAGAGAAAACATAAATGACCAGAAAACACGCAAAGGTGCTCAAAGAAGAAATTAAGACATGTAATTTTTTACCATTAGAATAGCTATGATGGAAAAGCGTAATTATTTCCAACGGAAGTATATGTTCAAAGACAGTCACTAAAACAGTGTTTAAAACAGCTAACAGCCTACGAAAAATCTAGATAGGCATCAGTAGGTGACTAAAAAATATAGTGTAACTAATCTATTAAATGAGGTACTTTAAGCCACTAAAATTCATGATTTAGATCTGTCTTTGTTGGGGTAAAGGCTATTTACAATATATTTATTGCTCAATGCAGAAAGGCAGGATAAGCAACTATGTAATACAAAATGTTAGTGGCAATTATTTATGAATGATAGAATCAGAGCTGATTTTTTCTCTTAACTTTCTTTGGTCCCTATTCCTGCTTTTAAAAAAAAAGTAACCAAATTCCTCCCCCCACACACTTAATAATTGGAGGGAAATATCTCAGGGCAGAAAAACTGTCCCTTTGCGCTGTAGCAAAGGCCCAGGTTATTTAAAACAAAATGCTCTCTGGCCAAACTGTACCTTCTACTTTAGCAAATCCTTGTGGCCTAAAAGGGAACTAAATAGGCATTCTTTTAGATTACGGTAGAATTTCAGAACAGAAAGAAGCTTCTGGCTGCAATTTCAGGAGCTGAGAGGCAGTTCCTTGGGAAGATGTTTATCCAGGGCACGGTGATGCTCTCTCAGAACCTGCCAGTACAATCCATTTATTTTACTATCTTGCTTGTAATTTCTTAATTTGGAACTTAATCGGGTTCTTGTATACTGTTCTCCAGCCAGATGTTAAACAGAGAGTGTAAACCAGACAAAGCAATCAAAAAGAACATGTTATACCCTCTAGATTTTTACTGGCAATTTTTACTCTCAGTATTTTCATGGAGAATTTCTTGATACGTGTTAGTGGGTTTTAAAAGCTGAACTCTTTGTCTGCTTATGAGCTGAAGGACTTAGTGGGAAAAGCAACAAGAGACTTTTACAAATACAACACCCAATCTAGAATATCAGCCAAACCAATGCCTAACAGTCAGCATGGATCCAACCCTCCTGAGTGCTCTGCCATCCCTGGGCAGCTCTGAAAGCCTCTAGAAGTAAGGAAAACCTAACTAGAGATAGAAGATGCTATTTTCTGGAACTTTCAAGGAGGGCTTTGCAAATAGTTGGAAGTTCCCCTAAGAGACTTATGGTAGCCATGGTAACAAGAAAGATGCTTGAGTGACTGAAGGTGGTCACCAAAATGCTTTCCAAGGTGGGTTCTGGTAAGCATTTTGCTTTTATTTTGCTGAGTCCCAAGCAGAGGTGAAACACCCAGACCAACAGAGGGATCCTTGCGCCTAGAGGTCTTCCTCCCTCCCCTGTGCCCGCACAATTTCTCCTCTAAAGAGTGAGGAGCAAATATTAGAAGAACACAGAGCATCTGCAGGCCTCAGCTTGCCCCCATCAAGCAACCAGGCATTTTCAAAATAAACAGCACAAGGGGACCTAAGTTCTAAAACCTCAAAATATGGTAAAGCATGTAGAACTCTTCCATAAACAGTCATCCTCCTCATCGCTCCTCTTTTAGTTATTCTCCTCTGTGTTTCTGGATCCTGCTAACCAGCTCAGCAGGATGAAGCACGACTCAGAACAGAGACTGAAGGCAGGGCAGAGGGCAGGACAGTGGAGATGTTGGTCCCCCGGATGAAGGCTAAGAGAGGGTCAAGGAGCAGGGCCCTGGGAAATCCATGCAGGGGGAGCAAAGGAAACAGGTGCTTGCCCACCCAACTTATTTTTTGAAGACACAACCTATCAGCCTGGAGCTGTTTCTGTTTGCTGTAAAATTCTAATTTGCTTATGAAAAGGAGAGGGACTGGGGAGGGGGTGCGGAGAGGGAGAGAAAGGATCCAGGCAGCTTCGTGAGATGGCACAACTAGCAAACAAACCCAGGTTTCTGACCCCCATCATGAAAGCAGAATGAGCGGCAGCTATTCTACTTACCCTCAGGTTTTCTGGGACCAGATGACAGCCCACGGTCAGGGCTAGAACATCTGAGAAGGAACACGGCAATGAGTGGGGATCTGGAAATTCCACACCACGGGGGAGGCTTAAGGACAGTCAGCACCTCTCTCAGGCAGTGGGCTAGTGGCTTTCATAGTTCATTTCATCCGATTTGAGTAGTAATTTTACAAAGTAAGCAAAACTATCCCAATTTCACCAAGGAAAAACCTGAGGCTCACAGCATTTAAGAACTGTGTTCAGCCAGATGTGGTGGTGCATGCCTATAATCCTAGCACTCTGGGAGGCTAAAGCAGGTGAACTGCATATCTGAGCCTGGTCTGGACAACTTGGTGACTTAACAAGACCTTGTCTCACAATTTAAAAAAAGTTAAAAAGGGTTGGAAATGTGGCTCAGTGTGAGGGGTCTGGGTTTAGTCTCCAGTGTGTACGTGTGTAGGGGCGGGAGAATGGAGGAAAAAAAAAAGATAGGAAACAAGGTTTCCTATCAAGGTTACAGCGTTTGTAAGGGCCTGAGCTGGAGTCAAATCTGCATTTGTCTCAATTCTTTATTTTTATTTTTATTTTATTTTGGTTTTTTTGAGACCAGGTTTCACTATGCAGTTCAGGCTGGCTTGAACTCACTTTGGAGGCCAGGCTGGTCTAGAACTCACAGTGATCCTCCTGCCTCAGCCCTGAGTGTTGGGATTACAGCTGTGCACCACCACATCTGGTCTTATTTGCATTTGTCTCAATTCAACAGCCATGCTTTTTCAGAGGTAGACAACCACAGCCTTGGAGGAAGAAAGCCACGGGCCTTAACATCAGAAGAGGGTTCTGGGTTGAGTCTCACTCAACTCTTCCTCACTGGACCAAGTTACCTAATCTCCCATGGGAATGCTGATGAAGCGATCAACATGCATGCGGAAGACATGGGAGTGTGCTAGGGCAAAGACTGCCAAAATGTCAATCTCATTATAATAAACCTGAGGGCTCACAGAGAATGGGTCAGGGCAGTAAGGAAGGTGAAAGAGGCAGAGCTGGGTGCCCTTGATTGGGCCCATGGGCTGAAGGCCCTGACCAGGATGGGTGGCCTCAAGGGAACAATGGGGCCTGAAGTCAGGGTCATAGCAGGGACCCAGCAATAAAGGGTTTGCTTCTCCAGCCATCCAGGGAAGTGAAACAAAAAATTATCACTGCCCCAGAGTGTGGAAGAGAAATTAGCCATAAAACACTAGACCGGGGGAGAAATGGAGTCAGTTACATTGAAGAAGGAGATAGCTAGGAGGGCTTAGAAGAGAAGAAATGAAGCCTCATCAAATTAAAGAAAAAAGTGCTTAGAACAGACAGACATGCACAGCTTATTTTATAGGGCACACAGCTGATGCCCTGGTTTAGCAGGAAAATAACTGGATAATAATGGAAGAGCGTTTTGGAAAAGAAGAACAAAGTTCCTGCCAATTTAAAACTTACTGCAAAGCAACAGTAATAAAGACAACATAGTATTAACTAAAGCCTAGAGATACAGCTCAATGGAAAAGAACTGAGAGTCCAGAAAAAAATCCTTGTATGTATAGTCAAGTGATTTTGAATAAAGAATATTCTCTTCAACAACTGGTAGCAGGACACCTGAACAGCCACATGAAGAATGAAGCTAATCTCTACCTCACACCTATACAAAACTAACTCAAAATGGATCAAAGATCTGAACTAAAGCACTAATATTATAAAACTCTTAGAAGAAAACTCAAGGGTGAATCTTTATGTCTTAGGATTTGGCAATGGATCCTGAGATATGATACCAAAAGTATAAGCAACAAAAGAAAAAATAGGGAGTTAGGCTTCCTCATAATTCAAATTTTTATAAATCAAAAGATATTATCAAAGAAGTAAAAAGACAACAGAATGGAAGGAGAAAATCTTTGCAAATTGTATATCTAATAAGAGTCTAGTATCCAGAATATATTGTCATGGATACATAAAGAAGCTTTGGTCAATGAAAAGACTGCATACATGATGGGAGCCCCATAAGATTATATCCTCTAGTAATGTCATAGCCATCTTAGTTTGTGTAAGTTCACTCTGTGATATTTGTGCAGTGATTAAATCACCCAATAACAGAATGTGTCCATGCTGCTAATCAACACAAAACTGTATAAAGAACTCTTACAATCAAACAAGGAAAAGATAGACAACCCAATGTAAAAGCAGGCAAAGGACTTGAAGAGATACATCTACAAATAAGGTATAACAATGGCCGATATGCACATGAAAAGAAGTCGATCATCAGTCCTTTAAGAAACGCAAATCAAAATCAAAATGATGTACCACAAGCATACAGCCTGGAATAGCTATAATTTAAAACAAGGGAGTGTAGGAAATTGGTTAATTTTACATTATGTGAATTTCACCTCATTAAAAAATGGAAACTACACCAATGGTGAGCAAACACAAGCAGAAGGCACAGGGGAAGAAACAGCAAAGTGGAAAGGAAGAGCACTAAGCTCCATTCTGGTTACACTTCAGAGGTCATCTCTAGCAGTCGGCACAACAGACGCCATTTTGCAGATAAGGAAATGGAGTCTCGAGACCATTAAGAATCAACTCACTGCTAATAACCAGCGGGGTTGGGATGGGGGCTTCTCAACAAATTACCAAAATAACAGCAACCAAGATTATGACTTGAAGGAATAGCACATTTTCAGATGCACTGGAAACTGGACCCTTGGTTTTATGGTACTTTTACAGCGTGATAACACATAAAAACCTGTGATAAAACTTTATGTCTGTGAAGCCAGGGACACAAAGCATTGGCCTGTACTGAGAATAATGCAGGACAGGTGCTGCACAGACTTTTAATGCTGGGCCAACTCTGCGTTACTCTTTCTCTGACCCAAAGTCAGACACCAAAGACACTTGGCAGCCCTGTGTGTCCTGACCTAGGGCACAAACTAATGTGGACAACTGGCCTCAGGAAGGATTCAGAGGTTATTTGACCTGAGTAGGTTCAAACACACCTCCACTAGCCAGATGACTCACCTAGGGAGCTTGTTAAATGCAGATTCCTGGGCCCCCCTCCAGACCTCTGGGGGTAGAGCCTAGAAACGAGAATTTTTTTAAGAATGCCCCAAGGGAAACCCTTTATATAATGTTTGTGGGAATGTAAAATGGAACAGCCATTTGGGGGAACAGTTTGTTTCCTAAAAAATGAAACAGAGTTATTAGCATATGACCTAGTAATTCCACTCCTAGGTATATACCCAAGGGAAATGAAAACACATGTCCTCACAAAAATTTGTACATGAATATTCCTAGCAGCATTATCCATGACTTTCTAATTCCATCAAGGGGGCCAAACATCCATCGGCTGATGAACAGGCAGATAAAATGTGGGGTATCTGCACCACGGCATACTATGGAGCAATAAGACAAATGAATTGCTGATGCGTACTCCAACATTAACGAACCACAAACACATTATATTAAATAAAAAAAGCCAGATGCAGTAGACCGACTACATATTGCATAATTTCATTTATATAAAATTTCCAGAAGAGGTAAATCTGTGGAAACATATGTAGATTACTTGTGGCCTGGGACAGGGGTGGGAATGCGAAATAACAAGACATGGGGGACATTCCTGGCACAATGAAAATGTTCTAAAACTCATCTGTGGTGACAGCTGTACTAGACTTTTCTGAAAATCATTGACTCGGACACTTGAAATAGGTCGATTTTATGATAGGTAAAATATGCCTTTGTAGAGATGCTGCTTCTGAAGTCTGCGGATGATTCTGAGGTACCGGAAGATTTGGGAATCACTGAACTCCAATGTACTTATTTCCTAATGAGAAAACTGAAGCCCAGAGAGGGAAATGGTTCAGCTGGGGTCACAAAGTGAGTTGACACACAGCCAGGACACCTCTGGTGTGCGTCTCTGCAAAAGACAGAGAAGTGCTGCAAGATGACCTGCTGAAATGCACCAACTGGAGTCGCCAATCTCGGTGAGTCAGTGCCCATTAATCCCTTTTTTCCCTTAAACAGCAGGAAGCGGGCTTGTTTTGCTTCAGTGATCCAGGAAGGAGGCTCAGGAAGCAGCTGTAGGGCAGCGAAAGGCCCGTGGGCTTGCTGGAGTCAGGAGGGCTGAGTTCAAACATGGCCCTGAGAGTTCATTGTGACCCTGAGCTGGCTACTTCACCTCCCACAGCCTCATCTCGTCCATTCATCTGTAAACAGAGTGGAGGACATCACGCTCCCAAGATCACGGGGCAACCAGTAAGGGATACACTGAGTAATCCAGATGAGTTCCATCCTGCCTGACCTGAAACCACAGACAGCCAGCTCCATCTGTTTATCTACAGGCCACAACTACAGTATCCCTTCCCACCGGTGGGACACACAGCCCCTGCCCCAGGCACTGCTCGACCACCTCAGTCCGGCCCCAATCCCAGTTGGACCCACATTCCCAAGTGTCATAAAACTCTGGAAAGGTGGAAGCTGCAGTATATTTTTTTCACAGATATGAAAGCTCTGGACCAAGAACAATATGTATTTACAAAAACAACAACCTTCCAAGTGGCCACCAATGTATCAAATGCTGGCTTGGGTGTGGTGTTATTATAAGACCAAGAGAATGTAAAACATCCTGTAATATATCACAGTAGAACATCTTTGCCAAGGGAAAGAAATCTGCCTTCTATCTAAGAGGAATGTTTGGTAATTGTTTGGGCCTTGGATAAACTCAGGACATACATTGCAGGCCAGGCGTTTACATTACAGACTAATTACTGAGCCCCTGATATGAATACAGACATTGTGGGGCACAAGAAGAATGCATTCTGGGGACGGTCACAGCAGCTTCTACCCTCACACAGAGCATGTGGCCTCTGTCAGGATGAGGAAGGTTTAGACCAAGATGTTCTCATAGAAGGAAAAGTGTAAACACCATATTGACCCCACCTCAGTGAGTTCTGAGCTCTGAGCAGGTGATGTTGCATATTAAGGTCAATGTGGCAGGAGAGAAGGTGAAAGGGAAATAACTCTCTGTGCTTTAGCAGATGAAACAGAAACCACTGTGTTTGCTTTATTACATGAAACAGAAATCATTCTGTTTGCTTTATTAGATGAAACAGAAACCCGACTTCTCCAAGGAACCTGTTTGTGTGCTTCGAAGTTAGCTCCTGGAAACTGTGCTCCAAGCGGGCTAACAGGTGTCCCCTGGGAAAGGTCATGTGGGGACCAACAAGACAGAAGCAACAGAAGCTCTCCACCCAAGACGAAAGAGCACACTTGGGCTGGGAGAAGGAGAACTGAACTAGAGTGTTCACTTCTGAGAGGTGCACAAGGCTAATGAGATACAGAAATTTAAGCAGCAACAGGAGACAAGTGAGAACACAGGAGACAGAAGAAAGACTGAGATCAAAAAAATACAAAGAACATCAGAACAAGAGTAGAGAAGACACATCTAAAACAAGAACATAAATACATAGTCCAACTATAGCAAATGCCTCCTGCTCCTGGATTTATGGTGGCCTCAGTTACCCCCACCACCTATTCCAGGAGGCACCAGGAAGGACTGTGTTCCATGTACACTGCCCAGGACTTCAGATAAAAAAGTAGATCTTTCTGGTTAAACAGAGACAACAGACTATCTGCTTTTACTTCTCCTTCTCCAACCTCTACAACTGAATAGTTAAGGAATTAAGTATTTTTAACAGACAGGGAAAAAAAGGGGGAAAAAGGGAGAAAAAAGGTTATACATGGAAATAAAAAGATTTTGGCAAGCCTGGGGAAATGGGTGCAAGAGACAGAAAAGAGCAGATGCTGCAAACTTAGTACCCACCCTGTAGGGTCCTGTTGAAACCAACACGGGGAGCTCTGTCCTGGTGGAACAGCTGCCATGAACGATGGAGCTTAAGTTCATAATGGAAAACAGTGATGGCACCCACAGTGTACAGCTAGACCACCGTGTATCCCCTCTCCAGCAGGTACAAAGTCTATTCTCTGGAGATACTGAGGAGGGGCTGCAGCTGCAGGAAGCAGGCACAAGGAGAGCAGAGAAGGGTGAAGGGCACTCAGCATACCAGCCACACGTAGACCTCCCCAGGCAGGGGACTAAAAGATTCTCCCGAGAAAGTGAACAGCCTCAGGATAAAGACAACCACACACTGCCATTTGCATGGGGGATTGCCACTAAAGGGGCTGCTCAAAATCTGTCCTCCGTATAACAACAAAGAAGAAACAACTGCCACACGTGAGCATGTGAGAGAGCAGAACTTTCAGTCTGGATTTTAGTGCCTGCATGAAAAAGTATTAATGTTCACTAGAGTTTGGAAGACCTTTGGGTAAGGCCTCTGATAGAGGCAAAACAAGAGTCAAAACAAGCTCCAAAATATCCTGGAAGTGGAGAGAGAAGAAGGGAAAATAAAAAGAATTTTAAAATGGTATTCTTAGTAAGGAGGTTAAGGTAGTGCATTCATGAAACAAGAACAGGATGCGATGACAAGAAATGATGGGAAACAAGAAAGAATTTTTGGAAATCATATAATCATAAAAATTAAGAGTTCAACAGAGAACAGAGAAAATGGTTGAGCAATTTCCACAGACAGTAGAATCAAAAAGAAAATTAGTAAATAGGAAAGACAGTAAAATTTGAGGTGGTATCCAAAAAGGAATTTCAGAAATAAAGATCAGAAAAAACACAAAAGAGGAAGTTATTAAAGAGATATTAAAAGAAACCATCCAAGATGAAGTTCTAGTTTGAAAGGTATGCACAGGTCCCATTGGATACAAGAAGGTTCACCCTAAAGCACCTCATTGTGGAGTATGAAGATGCTAGAGATAGAGAGGACCCTATAAGCATCAAGAGGAAAAATTCATGTCACACTCAAAGCAATTACAATTTTATTTATTTATTTATTTAGTCTCCTTGAGACAGGGTCTCACTAAGCAGTTCAGACTGGCCTTGAGCTCACTTTGTAGCCCAGGCTGGTCTCTAACTCTCAATGATCCTCCTGCCTCAGCCTCCTGAGTGCTGGGATTACAGGCGTGCACCACCACACCTGGTAGCAATTAGAATTAAAATGACCTTGGTCTTATGCCATTATTCAAGCAGAAGACTGGAACAGAGTGACAAAATTCAGAATTCTAAGACACAAATGATTTCCAACATTGATTTCTAAAATAAGTTTGATTGGCGCTGGGGATTTAGCTCAGCGGCAAAAAGCGCCTGCCTGGCATGCGCAAGGTCGTGAGTTCGGTTCCCGGTACCGGAGAAAAACCAAAAAAAAAATAAATAAATAAAATAAAATAAGTTTGATTATAATCAAGTGAGAGATGCAGTACATGCCATTGTTAGATATGCTAATGCTAACAACACTTCCCTTCCGTATTTCTCCAGGAAGTCACTGGAAGATCTGCTTCAGTCAAACAAGAGAATGAATCAAGAAAGCAGATGAACCAAGATGTGGCAATGAGGGGTTATCACAAAGCTGCCTCAGCCTGCAAAACACCCAGAAGAGCAGTGGGATGGAGGACTCACAAGAGAAGGTCTCCAAGATGCAAAATGTAAGTCGGAAGTATTTGATGTGTCTGAGCACCTGATCACTGCCAAAGAGATACTGTAGTGGTTAATTTTGTGTCTACTCGACTGGGTCACAGGGTGCCCAGTTATTTGGTCAAATATTATTCTGCATTATCTTTAAAGGTGTTTCTCATGAGATCACCATCTGAATTGCTAAACTGAGCAAAACTGATTGTCTTCCCCAGTGGATGGGCCTTGTCCAATCAGCTGAAGGTCCACAGAGCAAAACAGCTGAACTTCCCTTGAGTTAGACAGAAGTCCACGTATCTGATGGTTTAAGTTGCGATACTGATCTTTTCCTGCCTCCAGACTTGACATGACATCAGCTTCTCCAGAGTCTCTGGACTGAAACTTACACCTTGAGTGCTCCTGGATCTCAGTCCTTTGGACTTGGCCTGAAACTATACCATTAGCTCTCCTGGGTCTCCTGCTTGGGACTTCTTGGCCTCCACAAACATGTGAGCCAACTTCTAATAAATCTTCTTCTCCATATGTACATATTCTTGATTCTGTTTCTCTGGAGGACCTTGACTAATACAGATAGACTGAATTACTTAGAAAGAAATGTGATAACGTATGAAAGAACTGTAGTGAACAGTACTTTCATAGTTATAATAATGTAAACAACGACTATTTAAAAGTTCAGTTATAGCTACATAAGGATGGCTGGGGAAGGGAAGAGAGGCTGGAGAACTGGTTCATGTAAGAGTATTAAATACAGTTATTTTACAAACAGCCAAGAAAGAATATCGAAAATGGATAATTCACGTTGTCTAGAAATATGGAGGGAAATGCCAGAAGAAACAGCTCAAGGAGTAGAAGACAGTTGCCTCTGGGGAGGGGGATGGAATGTGGGGGGAATCCTGGTTTTCATTATAAGCCTTTTAGGACTATTGGATTTTTAAATTATATGCATGTGTTCATAAATAAAAGTTAATTTAAGAAAGGAAAAAGAAAGGAAACTAGATTTTTCAGACAGATCAATTATGGTATGAGTATACATGTGAAGAAGAATTAAAATGGAGCTGACAGGAGAGACAAACCTACTCACCACCTTTAACATGTGATGACAAGGTTATGTATTTGGAACCAGCAGGTTTGTAGTAAGTTAAGTGCTGCATGGGTTATAAGGAAAACAAAAAGATAGCTAATTGGTATGGTATGACCAAAATAGACATTATATAACCGAAGTATTTTTTAAATTAAGCACTGGTGAATGATGTATCTCTGCCCTTCTTAATAATCAAAGCCTGAAATAAATCTAATTACAGTGTATTTAGCTGCTTCTTGGCAACACAGGGTTTTTGCGAGTGTTGAACGTTACTGTAAACAGGATTTTTCTTTTTTAAAAAAGCAATCCAATCCACTGGTAGCTACAGAGATCCCAAAGAGACACTAATAGGACAAACGGGAAGGAAATTGAAATGACAGACAACTGAGAACATTTCCAGCAGCAGCATCACCCAAGGATTTTAAAGCTGCTCTGCTGCGAGCACAGAGCTTGCTCTAGCTGGTTTAAGAGGAAAATATAGTTGAGGGGAAAGAAAATGGGACAGGATGCATCCCCAAGCTGCCCTCTGCTTGGTGTCGAGAGGATCATCCCTCAGCTCATCCTGAGGGCCATCCAGAGAAGGGAAGGGAAAGGAGTTAAATTCCCCTCTCTGTGAGTGACAAGTGCTGCCTCATTTACTTAACCTCAGATAATCAGAATTCACATTTGCCAAATCCACAGGTATGAATTCTAAGCTGGTATTTCCCCATTGCTCTCAAGCTGCTTCCTTTTGGGGACGGGGATATACAGCTCAGTGGCATAAGTGCTTGCCTGGCAAGCCTGAGGTCATGAGTTTGATTCTTGGTATGTGCGGGGGGGATATATGCTTCCTTTCAAAAGGAGATCGAAACAACAGGATAGGCAAAGTTTCTGACTTGTCTTTCTCTCTTTTTACACTGTTTACTACTGATGGATTTCCTTTTAACATCTAAATCTGTGGAGCACGCTACACATATATTACATAACTTTACCCAACTATGGAAGAATCAATTTCTTCTTAAAAGCTGTTCCCAAGTTGATTTGAGGAAGTGTATTAGTCCTCAGGCATAGGAATCTTCTGTTTTTAAGTATAGAAGAATTAAAAATTCCTTCCTGGACTTAACATCTAACACAATCAATCCAAGAAGAGCACCATCAGTTCCACTAGCTCAGGTCATCAAAGCAAAATACGAAGCATCAGAAGTGTGTGAACCTGTCCTCCCCCACGGAGCGGTCCTTGACTCTTCTATGGCAGAGACTCATTCTAGTTTCCAAAATGCGTGGGAAGAGTTCCAATGAGTTATGTTGGCCCCACAAAAGGTTACTTTTAAAGTTGATCTGATTTTAAACTCTTTAGCCAAGGGCTACGAACATACTAGTATTTCTGTTTACCATGTGAAGCTTGATTGTTTTTTCGGGTAGAGTCTGGAACTGCTTTGGATATAAAATATCTAAATTTTGAAATATCCTCATGCATATCAAAGAAGAATGTAAGAACCTTAATATTACCCCATAATGCTTATTACAGATATAGGAATGGATAAAAGTCTAGATCTGTCGGTTTTTATAAAAACATTGTGGGATAATAAGCAGATTATATTCAGTTTTTCTTGGATGCTAGTACAATTTTCTAAATATTAAATATTAACACAGTATTCCATAAAATGAGGAACTTTCTTCCATCTCCTTCTGTAAATACAAGCATCCGACACTGCCGTACTCAACCACGCAAAGGTTCCTTCAGTATTTCATTTTCTTTGGTGTATTCCTCGGGCAGTCAGTTTTTAGTATCAATCAGTTTTTTATTTGTGGCTATGACTCTAATTTAAATATCATACTTTTCAAACAGGAATATGTCTACTCACAGGCATGTTGATTATCTGTTAAAGACTTTAAGTCTAAAATATCAATGATCAGAAATGTGAAACAGGCAAAATTCAAAACAGTCCCCAAACAGTAAAAGTCCATGAAATTCCCCGCTATAACACTGAGAACAAACAACTACAGTTTGATCCCATACAAGATATATGTCAAATAGTTTGCCATTGTGAAGACATACAAGGGCTAAATCTCACTTCTGGAAATAGATATTGTTGGAAAGACAGCTGAAGATTAGCCACATGAAAAATTTCATGTACATCACTAGAATTTTTTTTAATTTAAAAGAAAAGTTGGTTCTTGGAACAATTCATTGGAAAATAGTGAAGTCATAAATTGTTTGTAGCTTTCTTCAGGGTCAGTTTTATGAAGATGTTTGGAAGTTAAAGCTCAGTCAAGACAACATTTGGTGAAGCCCTGTGGTATAGAAGTGAATTATTCTGGTTTGGATTGAAAGAGATAGTCAAGCAAAAAGTCAACCATGCCATGAACTAATACAGTTGAAGCTATTTAACAGACACGTGAAGGATGGTTGAGGGACCTTCCGGGCAGCTGGGAGGTTTTTACATTAATGGCAAGTCCACATAATGGTCTTCGGTTATTGTTTATGATGTGGTTTGTGAAAGCTCATCACATGCAAAATACGCAGTTACAAATATCTGATGAGGCCATTGTCAACAGGTACAGTATCACTGTTCCATGCTATCATTCACACCAAGAGTGGTGTTTACGTCTCAAAATACAGCAACGGCGGCCGACATTGACAGTGGCAACCTGGATAGAGGCTGCAGACTGTTCGGCTGTTGCACTGTTTCAAGGGAGACCAACACACTCTTTTGAAAAAGAAAGGAGTAAACACAGCCAGTGGTTGAATATTCTACTTTTCAATAACACTGACCAAAAGTGCCTCCGGAAGTCTGCTTCATTCTCTGGTTAAATACTAGCTGTGGGGATGAGGAACTAGCTATGAGCTAGGTCATAGCTCATGCTCTTAAATTTACTGTTGAAAAGTTGTTTTCCTTCATGGAGGAACAAGCATTCTTAAGAGAAAAGATTAAAGACTTGCACACGTATGGCGAATTATAGTGGCACCTCAGTTCACCAACTTAATTCTTTCCACAATTCTGGTCTCGAACCGAATTGGTGGCAAAGTGAATCAAATTTCCCCATAACGTTCCATGTCACCCAATGCAGGGTTCACAAACAGCAGCAAAATTTTGCTAACTGCTTCTGTTTGTGAACCAAACTGTTCATAAATAGAAGCATTTGTGAACTGATGTGCTACTCTATTTTATTATTCACAGGTAAACATACTGAGGAAACATTTTTTTCCTACTGCGGAACTCCACCACTGTAAGGTAGAACTGATTACAATGAAAACATCTGAGAGCTACATAAGGAGCTTGGATCCAGAGGACAACGAGTTTTTGAGACAGTTTGTTAACCTGTGATGATGTGGTAATCATTTACAGGGTACTATTAGTGCTCAGAATAAACACTTTGGGTCCTCCACATTATAGAAGTAAGTTGGTCTCTCAGCAAAGAGAAATACTCACTGAAAAGTCTAACACTGGGGTCCTGAAAATGTAGTGTGAACCATTCCTTTGGCAACATCCCGGGCGTCTTCCCATATACAATACCCCGACAGTTACTTGCATGGGTTTATGTTCTGAAACACAGTACCAAGAAAGGGATGAACCTGCCTGGACTTAGAGCCAATTACTATGCAGTGTTAATGCTCTTTTTTATAAAAATAATTTTAAAAACATCCAAATAGAAGTGTTCCACTTTTTCCTTCAATAGTAACGCATATACAAGTATTTTTCTAGTAAGACAAATACATCTTCTGTGTACAGTGAAAACTCCACATGCATTTACAAAAAAACAGACATGACTAGCCTTTTTTGTCCTGTTTGGGGCTCCATCCCCAGGGTTCCAGTTCATCTAAGTCTGTGGTTAAGGTCACATAAGAGGAAAGGGTTGGAAGCGCTGTCCATATATTTGATAGGAATATTATGGTACTGACAAAGTACAACCCAGCTAAATGTGAAACAGAGAGCCCAAAGATCCAAGCAGGACAGAGGAAAAGTCCTTTTCACCCACATTCTCCATTTACCACCCCTGCACACTGTGCTTTCCAAAGAGCAGATCCATCCAGCCCAACCCTATCCCAGCAACACAGCCACTATGAATGCTACCTTCCACTTTTAAGCTACATGGAAGTCTGAATTAAAAGACTGAAACAAAACACACACATAAGCAACCACGATTACTACGATAAGTTAAACATGTTCACTAGTTATGTTTTGTTATTACTTTATTAGTATATGTTTCTAGTACCTAGTGTTTACATTCCTTGGGGAAGTTGGTAAATGTACATAATACATTTTATTTCCTTTTTGCATTCTCCTTCCATTTCCTCCCTCGTCCTCCATCTGTTTCTTTTTTTTCCCATCCATTGCTTGATCCTCTTCCTTTTTTGTTACATGTTTATGATACATAATGTTTCCATTCCTTGTGGGAAGTTGGTATGTGTACATAATGTGTTAACAAACTTGAGTCATTTGTAGGAAAATGGACGCACCTTCAGACCATAATAGTAAGTGAAATAAATAAGACACACAAGCTTCAGTATCACATTGTTTCTCTCATTGGAGAAACCCAAAGTGTAAGTTAAGAGCAAAATAAAAGACAGCGAATAAGAAGCAGGAGACAGATCTTTCTCAAAGCAGAAGGGAATCAAGAAATGCTTATAAGTGGTTTGATCCATGTGATCTTATCAAAGCTGAAAAACCTCTTGAACCTAAACTGAATCTAAACCTAATAAAGGCACCTACCTTACAGAAGAAGGCTGAGGCTTATGTGACACTCTTCCTGCGTGTCAATAAACATGACTATTATTAACCAAGTCTTCAGTGGGTTGGGTACAGGGCCAAATGCTATTGATGGGCTCAGAAGTAAAAGACATCTTTGCAGACATCAAGGATGTTACTAATGTCCTTGTTACTGACATCTTAGCTAAAGCGGTGATAGTAACATGCAAAAAACAGCAGGAGTATGAAGCCATATGATGCAAATAGGGTTGGTGGGCTTGGTGAGTTCAAGGTCTTGGTCTCGTTGGACTTACAGCTTGACCTGTAACCATTTACCACAGGGTTAGAACATCTGACTGCTGACTTTGCAGGGCTTTTAGGAGAGTCAAAGAATTAGTGTAAGTGAAACTGTTCTGGGTGGTACAGAATTCTCAAGCGTGTCTTTAATTATTACTATGATTGCCACTAACTATAATCAGGTGTTCTGCTATGGTGACCAAGCTGGAGGACACACAAGTTGAATAAAGAAGCAAGTGAGCAAGAAAGAAGTTGCAGAATCTTTCATGGATTTGGCCAGCTTTGGGTTGGGGCCTGAAGACTAAGACGAGATTTGCGTGAGTGAATATGACTAAAGTGATCCCAGGCGGAGTCACAGATAAGCAAGTTCGGGATGCTGTGCCTGGTAAGAGGGAAAGGTGAGGAAGAGAAGGAGCGGGAAGACGAGCGTGATTTCACTGTGGGTGTGACACTAGGTGGACTTTCCAGGCCAGGAACACAGCCTAGATGTGATATGCTGGGACCACGGAACTGCTGGACAAGTGGATTTCTCTAAAATGGGTCTTTGACATAACTAGGATTAACCTAGCATTTCCATAAACATACTGCCTCTTTCTCTCAACTTTTTCTCTTTTTCTTCTTCCCTTTATGTGTGTGGAAAGGAGAAACACTGGAGATTGAACCCAGGGCCTTCCCACTGAGATATCTCTCCAGTCCTTTTCTTATTTTTTTATTCTGAGATAGGATTTCACTGAGTTGCTCAGGCTGGGCTCAAACTTGGAATCCTCCTGCCTCAGCTTCCCAGAGTGCTGGGATTCTAGGCCTGCACCATCACACCTAGTTTTCCCTTTTCTTTTTTACTTTTTTCTTAGAATTGCACCAGATCACAGTACAGCTGAACAGAGATATAAAGCAGTGAACCTTTAAGCACTTTTAATCCAAGCAGTAGATAAGCCAGGGTCTCCTGATACTGCTGGACACCAGTTGCTGAAGTGAAATGCCAAACATTTCCTCATTTTGGAAAATGTTCAACAGTCTACATAGGGAACAAAATCAAAACGTGAAAAACTGAATAAAAAACACTCCTTTGGAAATAAAATACTGCTCAGCTTAAGTAAACTGATCTCATTCTGGGGACTAGAAAAGTATTATCAGCAATGATATAATAGCTAATACATATTGAGCAGGTGCCAAGTACAGGAATGTTCCACTCCTCTTCCAAAACAGAGAGGAACACTACAGTTATCCCCATTTTATGGACAGAGAAGCTAAGGCCTGTGGTCGTGGGGTAGTGAATTCCAGGGTGAGGGCTTTACTGGCTGTTCCACCTAAGCCAAAAGATGGAACCCATGGTGATGACCGAGTGTAACAAATAAGAACCTTTGTTATCAATCAGCTTTGAAAACTATACTAAGCCAGGCGTGGTGGTGCATGCCTGCAATCCCAGCACTCAGGAGGCTGAGGCAGGAGGATCGCTGCAAGTTCGAGACCATCCTGGGCTACAAAATGAGCTCAAGGCCAGCCTGAACTGCATAGCGAGACCCGTCTCAAAAAGACAAAAAAAAAAAAAAAAAAAAAAAAAGAAAACTATACTAAATATCCAATGGTAAAAAGACAAATCATAAATAACTACTCAACAAATCCCTTTCATATATGCAAAGTGATTTTTTCTTTTGGGTACCGGGAATCGAGCTTATGACCTCACACTTGCCAGGCAGGCGTTTGCGCCACTGGGCCATATCCTCAGCCCTGCAAAGTGATTTTTCAAGTGGAGAAAAGATTATCCTAAATTCTTCTAGCCCTATGGAAAGGAGATTCCGCCTAACAAATTCATTGTATCTAGAAACTACTCTCTGTGCTGCATTCCTATCAGTCAAATGCTAACTGTATTTACTAAAGGGCTCTGCAAGGGTAAACGTGCAGTAAATATTTAATAAAATAAAAATCATTTTTGCAATCCGAGCAGTCATTCAATAATTTATCTGTTTTGTAAATTTGGATTTATAGCAGACTCTTGACATTCCTGAGGCATACATCCGGAACCTTCTCAAATTCCCAGATTCCCAAATACAAAAATGTTTATAGAGGCTCCCAGCTTTCTCTTGAATCACATTTCCATGGAGGGTTATATGCATTTCCTGCTCACAGCCTTACGCCGCGCACCATAAGCTCACGGTACTTCCAAATCCCACTGAACGTTTATCTCTCACTTGACGGCCATTCTTCCGACACAAGGCAATTTTAATTAGTTAACAAACGCCGTCACATATGCACAAATGAGCAGAGAACCACTAAGCTAAATGACCCTCTTCCCAGCATGTTATCTTGCAAAACAGATTCTTCAAGTCCACCTCGACGCCAAAGTATGTGCTACAGACCCACAGGGGAACTCTTGCTACTCACACACCTGCGAGCTGAACCCATGGACACCTAGAGTCCAAGAACACTGATTAGGTGTGCTTGGGCAGGCACCTGGGGCACATCTGTCGCAGCCACAGAAACTCCACTGGTCTCGCTGTGCCAAGAGGCACAGAAGTCACTCGAGTCTTTCGGTGACAAGTCCAGAAAGTGTGATTATAAAAACTATCATTACAAGAATACACCTACTCATTCCAAATACCTGGACTTGTGCGGCTGGGGTTGATAAAAATCAAAGTTGGATGACTTCACTGTCTGCAGTAATGGAGCCCAGTTTCGACTGTCAGACGGGCCCAGAATCACAGCAGCTGGGCCTGCTTGCAACACCGTCCTAAAACTCAACCCTCATGCTGGGTTTGGAGCCTCTCATCTCACCCCTCTGAAACAGGACTAGCCCTGAAAGATACACAGGGGAGAGGCCAAGAGTGTGTGAAAAAGGAAGACAAAAAGAAGCAGAAGGAAAGGAAAGGAGGTAGAGAAAGAATGAAGGGAGAAATGCAGAAAAGAAAATTAAAAAGGGACGAGAGCAGGGATGAAAAAGGATTTTAGCTGCTGGTGAAAACAAAATATGTTATGATTTCAAAACCTACAGCGTACACATCTCAGGATGGACTTAAAATCACTACTACCGAAGGTGCCCATTATTTATTTATTTATGCCCCTTTTATTCCAAAGAGGTTTCGCAGCGTTTTTCTGCCAGATTGTTTTTCCCGACGCGCTGGCTGCTGTGATCATGTTACACGCTGCCCCCCCTTTCCTTGCTGCCTATAAAGTGAAGTCTAATTTCCTCAGTCTCCTCTTTGAGGCCCTCTGTGACCTGGCCCCAAACTTCCAGGGTAGCCTTATCCGACACTTTTCTTTATAAACTGCTGCCCCAGCCAGAGTGCCCATCCTGAAGCTCTTAACACATGCTGTGCTTTCTACTCATGCGCCTTCGCTTACGCCCTTCCTTCTGCCCAAAGGCCCTTGCCCCATCTGCACGTGCTACGTCCTATGGGTCTCAGAGGCAAGGATGCCATGCATATGCATGCAGCTGGCACGCCTTCACTCTTCCCAGAGCTTACACCATTGGAGCATGTGGGTGCACACTGCCGCCTGGCAGCTCACCGCAGGAGGAAGTAACCTCTTCATTTCCTCCAAAAGAATTTGTGGTCCAAGGAGCCTGAGGCTTGTGGCCAGGGCCTGTGTCCTCTCCCCACGGCCATTTGAATGGAACAAAAGGTGGCCTCAGGAATCAGTGGCAGCCTGTCCTAGCACTCTTTGTTCTTCAAGCAGGAAAGGTGCCCCTTTCAGTTCTCCGTAAACTTGAATTCCCTTGTCCGGTCCCTGAGTCACAGTTTCACTTGGCAATCCCTGCGCAAACTGTGCCAGGTTCCATGAGGCAGGACACTGGCTAATTCAGAAAGGCAGAGGCCCAGGGATCCACTGTGGGTGCAGACACCCTGTGCTCTGGCTGCTGATGCAGAGAACGTACCCAGAAGGAGACTGATAACCTCTGTAAACACCAGCGGCTCAAGTTCCTACTCCTTCACATCCTCCGAACATGCGAGGGGGTTTTAATAGGTGCCATTCATCACCAGGGTGGGAGAGCAGATTGCTAACGCTATTTATACAACCTCCAAAGCCAGCTTAAGCAAACATGGCAAGTGGGTGTAGGACAAGGCGTTGTGGCTGATTGATGGGGGTCTATTAAGCATGCAAAGCTGCCAATATCTACACGCTCACTGGACAAGGGCCAGAGCTATTACATGATGAGCTGCCATATAACCTTAGGCACAGATGGAATTTGGGCTGTACGCATCTGATGTGCTTTCCCGTCTTAAGTTTTTGCCATCAAGTGGTACATGAATTGACTGGAATGTACGCGGGTGCTCCTCTGCTGTCCCCTTTTCCAATGACAGGCACTTCTTATGATCCCAGCAGAGAGCACACTCATAAGAGTTCCCAATACACTAAACGTTTTCCCCAAACCCAGGGCTCCACTGCCCTGTTTAAATCCGACCTTTTTTTTTTTTTTTTTTTTTTGGTTTTTTTCTCTGGTACCAGGAACCGAACTCACGACCTTGCGCTTGCCAGGCAGGCACTTTGCCGCTGAGCTAAATCCCCAGCCCCAATCCGACCTATTTTTAATGGGCTGTTCAATTTCACAGCACCACAGTTTGCTAGAGCATGACTCTAGGTGAAAGCTGTTTCCTGGGACGAATCCAAACTTCCAATCAATCCCTTGGACAAAACTCAATTCAGCTCAATAAATTACGGCTGTACGATAAAAATTTAAAGCAAAAATATACGAATCTGATAACCAGGGGAGATCTCTGGTTGCCCTGCCAGTTCCCTGCCTCTATACTGCTGACTTCTGACCTCACTAAACTCACAGCGAGGCCGGTCTGCCTGGCATTTCTGACCGCTGACAGTCGCTGGTCTCTCTGCCCCTCTGTCCTGCCGCTCCTGCCCTTCCCAATAGAGATGCCTTGTAGCTGTCAGAGCCTACCTGCTGTCATCCCGCCTCACAAAGAAATGGCACTCACAGTGGAGCGCCCAGGAAAAAGATGAACTGATTCCAGTGTAGAACTGTGCTTCCCTAAACTTGTCTTAATAATTACTAAGTAGGAACCCTGAACTGTAGACTCTGTTCACCAGTCCCTGAGCTGCTCGTCATTCATCATTCATGTTTTTTAAAAAATCTCTGCTTCCAACAATCTTTAGTTCAAAACTAGAATTCATATGAGGCCTTTCTATGTGTTACTTCCGAGCCATTTAAATATAACCCAGCACTCGGCGGTAGTGGTGGTGGTGGTGGTGTGTGTGTGTATGCGTGTGATCCCAAAATACAGAACGAAAATGACAAAACAACTGAGCATTATCCATCAAGGAGCACAGCAAGAACCTAATACAGTGCAGTAGTGACAGCCACTTCTGTGTTCCTTGGAGGAAAACACAGAAACTGCACCATCTTGGGTCCAGAATAGAAAGTGTCAGAAAGGTATGTCCACGTCAGTGGGCCACACCAAGATCAGTCAACACTGCCAGCGGCCAAGAGTAAGCAGAACGGAGCAGCTGCTGTCACAGAACAGGCCTAAGGACAAAGTGAAAAACCAGAAATGTCCCCCGCGTTCAACAGAAATGGTTGTAAATGAAAGCCTTGTGTCTGAGGTCACAGTTAGTCATCTTCAGGAGAAGCACACCCTTAGAGATAGTCAGTCACTAAGTATTTGGGCTAAAAGGATCTCGAATAGGTGCCTAGGTTTGCAGCAAAGGGGTGATTCCTTTGATGTCAGGATCTGGTGACAAGCAGGCTCCACAGTGCAGGCTGAAGACAGAATAATTCACACACAAATAATTGCCAAAAACTGCAGTTTGACTTTGCTGTGGTAGATAGAGGTTCAGGTGCAGATAAGAAATACAATCCAAGGGGCTGGGGATTTAGCTCAGCGGCAAAGCACCTGCCTGGCAAGCGCAAGGTCATGAGTTCGGCCCCGGTACCGGAGAAAAAAAACAAAAAAAAAAAAAAAAAAAGAAATACAATCCAAAAGCTTCATGAAAACTAGACATTGAGATGGTGCAGTTTTTGAAACTCCTTGATTTATTTCCTCCACCTTTAGCACCCTGCTCCTGTTTAAAGGACGACTCCAAAAACTTGTCCTGCCCCAACTATATCACCCACCTGAAGTCTTCTCTCGGAAAACTACAGTCAGCCCTATGTGAGATTTTCACTTACATTTTAAAGGTGGACGTGTGTTAGACAATGCAAATGGCATGCATTCACACTTGCACTGCTCTCCCCGCAATTACTGTATTTTAAGAAGCAGAAGCTTAATACAGGCGTTTGTAGTGAGACCTTAGGTGTTGATTGGCAAACTCCCTGAACACTGAAGAATCTCATCTTTCATCTGAAGAATACAGATTTATCCCAATTTTTCAAGCAACGAGCAGGGTTAATCGCACTTATGTAACCACGACCTGAAACACTATAGAGATGGCAGAGCAGTACAGGTGCTGCTATTTTCCCTTCTCATGAGCACGCAAAACATCACCAACCAGTCTCGAAGCCGCTCCTTGTTCCCCAGGCCAGCACGGTGTAACGCTTGGGAGAGCTGGCACAGGCAGACCTGTTTATTATGACTCATGTGGTATCTTCTGCAGAGAACGGCCAAGATGATAAACAAACAGCGTGCCCCAAACCACAGGAATCAGTTGAAGGAAATAAAATATTTACGTGTTGGTGCAAAGAGCATTCAAGATGAAAAACTGGCTGCTTTCAAGTATCTGAAGGGCAACCTTCTTGGCCTTTATTTAGTTCAACATGATGCCAGGGGGTAGCCAGGCCATAAATCATCATTCCAGGGTAAACTCTTAATGACACTGCAAGAATGTGGGGAGGCAGGTTAAAAAAAAAAAAAAGGAGGGAAGCACATTCTCTCTCTTCTTCTGACCTCAGACTACAGATACACAACAGATGATGTTTCCTTTAATCCTTTGGAAGCAAGTCTTGCTGATCCATGCATGGAATGTTCTCGCTGAAATTTCTAAGAAACGGAGATTGACTGGTATGGTTGCTATTTAACAGCTTTAGGGGAGGGACTCAATGGTGGTGGAGATGTTTCTGATAAATATGTACAGGAGGGACTGAGTTTGTAGTTTAAACAGAAGCTGCACATGCATTGACCAGTTAATTACCTTCTAGCCACAAACCTTCTAACTCCAAAAACCATTCAACGTTAGTTTCTTAGCATCCGTGCAAGGTGTGACTCAGCGTCCCCCATCACTCCTTCAGGACACATCCCTCCTGATTCACAGCATAGTGACCTCTGCTCAGAGGGGAGAAAACCCTGCTGCAAAGGAAATGAGTTAGGCAAGTCTGGGTTGCACAGAAGGAGAAATTCTTTGTTGGGTACTGAGGCCAGGGACTGTTCTCTGCCCGACGGGCTGGGCTTCTGCAACCGCTCACTGAATTGCATTTTCATTTTTCCTATACCTGGGAGAGTTCAGCCTCACATCTATAGAATCTTCAGAAGGGCGGATAGCACCTTCTAACCTGCCCGTCCTGACCAGCCACACCACTGGGATGCGGTGAGGCAGCCTCCGGAGAAGGCTGAGTTCTTGGGAGAAAGAAACAACAGGATCAGGTCTCGTTATCCAGTAATTTGCAATGAGTTTAAGTTCCACGCTCCGTTTCAGATCTGTAAGAGTATTCACATTCAGGCTAATCTGCTTATTAGATGTTGAAATACACCCTGAGGGGTTGCTTTACTAATTCTCCAGGGTGACACTGGTTCAAGTGCCAGGAAAGAAATTGCTTTTACAAGAACCACTCGCACTTTCCAGAATACCCTGGAGCAGGGGCAATTTTCTGCCTCAGTCTTTCCTTTTCCACAGCCTAAGTTTCCCAGTGAAAAGCCTGAGAGCGCTGTGTGATCATCACTTGTCCCATCTTGTAGTCTCCGTCAGAAACAGCAGGGAGGGGAGAGGTGGGTATGTTCAGGAGACATTTCTCACATTTAGCCCTACTTGGGAGTGGGAGGGGGGCTGACCAGGAATTTGGAAACCACAGGAAAGGGACAGAATCACTATTAACCCCCTCACAGGTGCCTGAGGTCACCCCCTTGCACACGACCCAGTGGCCCTGAGTAAACACACTTTGTTTGGCCTGGACTGAGCCAGCATAATGACTGGAAGCCACGGGGAAGCACACAACCCCAGGTCATCTATATGTAGGGAGGAGCACATTTGTCAAAGTGCAGATGTGGCCAGTGGGAAAGAACTATATTCAAGTGCTATAATCCAGTTCTAATCATTCCCCAGATACTAAGAAGTTCTCCAAGCCTAATGATGAAGTCACAGTTGACAAGCCAGGCAGGCATCCTCAGTGGTCATGAATCTCTCTCCCGGACACTGGTCATGTGGGGCCACTCAGCATGCACACTCACTCTTTTGGCCTGGCATCTGGATCTATGTTTTAAGAATTACTTCTCATGCCAGGGGTGGCAGCACATGCCTGTAATCCCAGCACTCAGGAGGCTGAGGCAGGAGGATCCTTGCAGAGTTCGAGACCAGCCTGGGCTACAAAGTGAGCGCAAGGCCAGCCTGAACTGCATAGCAAGACCCTTTCTCAAAAAAATAAAACAAAACAAAAGAATTACTTCTCTCTTGGTAGGCAGTCTTGGGTGGGAGGCTATCGATCAACCTGCACTGGCCAGCCAAGGGGTGGGGACACAGCCTAAGCCAAGCCGACTAGAGGTCTTGTTTCCAATCTGGGTGTGGGACACACCTGTAATTCCAGCACTCTGGGAAGCTGAGGCAGGAGGGCTGCAAGTTTGAACCCAACTTGGACAACTTAATGACTTATTGAGAACTTGTCTCCAAAAAAACTGTGTTTCCAGGATGGACTTTGAATCTTGGGTAGAGAAACCTGTGGAGTTCTTCCTAGTGACGTTCAGTTCTATTCCCCTTTGCTGCCCCAGCGTCCCAGTTTCTGTCCTTCGCCAAGCCTGGCTGTCCTCTCTTCCTGTTGATTCTCTGAGCAATCCAGCTATGCCTCCAATAAAACTCAACAAATACACACATCTAGCTTGCTTCTTCACAGTCTGGACCCATCATTCTAAAGAAGTCTAAAATGATACTGTGTGTTTTTAAAATTTTTAACTGTACTGACAAATAACTATCTAATTATGGAGTGGCCTGTGCTGCTTTGATGCATGTATGCATTATGAAACAAGCAAAGGAAGCTAAGGGAAACATCCATCCACTCAAACACTTACCAGCTCTGAACTAAGGGAGATCCTGTTATAAGAACATTTCAAGTCACCCTTGGCAGGTTTGAATTACACAATGCATTACTCTTAAGGTGATTATAGTCAACTTGCTCTGCCGAGGGTCACAACTTACTCCTGACGCACTGAAACTTCGTACGCGCTTTTCCTGACCCTTCGCTTTCCCCACCACGTCCCTGCCCACAGACTCAGGTGACCAGCATTCTGTTCCTCTAGTATCTGCTTCTGTGACTGAACTTTTAGATTCCGCAGGTTGTAAGTGAGATCATGTGGCCTTTCTTCCCGTGCCTGGCTTATTTCACTCAGCATGAAGTTCTCCAGCTCCGTGTTGTCACCAGCGACGGGCTATCCTGTATCTCCAGCCTGACCAATACTCCGTTGTGCATATTCACATGTACGTTTTTAACCACGTATCGGATGATGGGCCCGCGTATCGCTTCCGTATGTTGGCGGCTGCACACGATGCTGCGATGAAGGTGGGAGTGCAGACGTCTCTTGGGCAGGCTGGGCTCAGTTCCCTTGCGTCTATACTCAGAGTGGGTTGCCGCATCAAATAGATATTCTGTGTAGGGGTTTGAGGCACCTCCATCCACTTTCCCCAGTGGCTGCTCTACCTTACGTTCCTGCCACGCTGCACAAGGGTCCCTTTTCTCCACATCCTCGTGAAAGCTTGTTACCTTCCCCTTTTTAACAACCACTCTTCAAGCAGGTGTGAGGTGATACTACGGTTTTAATTTGCATTTCCCTGACGATCACTGACACTGAGCATAGACCCTGGAGGCCTCCAGGAGGTCTTTGGAGAAATGTCCATCCGGGTCCTCTGCCCGCTTTTTAATAAGATCACTTGTTTTCTTGTTACTGAGTAGTTTGAGCTCTTCATATAAAGTAGAGATGAGCTCTTCATGTGACACATGGTCTGCAAGTGTTTTCTCTCATGTGCAGGTTGCCTCTGCACTGTGTTGTGTCTTCCATTTTTGCTTTTGTTGCCTGTGATTTTTAGGGGGTTGTATGCAAGAAATCACTGCGAGATCCGTACCTCTAGCAGTTTTATAGTTGTTACTGTACATTGCGAGCCCATTCTCCCTAAAACCTTATTCCTGCATGGGAAACAAGAAGGATATTTAAAATGAGGGACTGAGGGGAAGCTAGCAAGTCTTACAATAGTTCTATACTGATGAAATTTATCTCGGCTCTCGATGTCATCCTCCAGAATTGCGGAGACAGAGGAGGAGGAGAAGGGGAGAGAAAATAAAAGGGCTTTAAAATTATAATTTGTGCACAATAAAATGCATAGATGGTGAGTGTGCAGTTCCGTGGATTCTGACAACTGTATACACCCGTGTAACAGCCACGCCAATCAGGACAGAGAAAGCCCTCTTCACTCCAGAAGCTCTGTCATGCTGCCTTTTAGCTTGTCCTCTTCCGCCTGCACAGGCAAACCCTGTTCAATGTCCTGTCACCCTAGCCTGAATTTTCCTAGTCTAGAACATCACATCCATGGGATCAGACCTATGTACTCTTGTATCTGGTTTCTTCTGCTCAACCTAATGTTCCTCGCTCCCCCACCAGGCCACTATTTTATTCCTTATAATCCTCATGAGGAGTTGGTACATCCACATAACACATCTTAATGCTTTTTAAAATTCTTTTCCCCATCCCTCTCTCCCCCTCACTTCTTGGTCCCTCTCCCTTTTGCTAAAGATCTCCCTATTTGTGTTATCTGTCTTTCATTTTGCTCTTTATTTGTATTTTATATTTCTCATTTAAGAGAGATCATTCACCACTGGGTGTGGTGGTGCATGCCTGTAATCCCAGCACTCGGGAGGCTGAGGCAGGAGGATCCTTGCGAGTTTGAGACCAGCCTGGGCTACAAAGTGAGCACGGGCTAGCCTGAACTGCACAGGGAGACACTATCTCAAAATAGACAAAAAAAAATTTTAAAAAGGAGAGATAATTTGATATTGAAGCATGTGTGTCTGATTTCTTTCACTTAACATTATGATCTCAAGATGCATCCATTCTCCTACAAATGACTCAAGTTTATCCTTCTTTATGGTTAAGTAGTACTCCACAGTGTACAAACACCACATTTTCTTTATCCATTCTTTATCTGTTCATGGATCTATTATCTCCTTCCAAGATTCAGCTATTTTGAACTGGGCTGCTCTAAACATGGATATGCATGTAGCACTGTAATACGATGTCTTTAACTCTTAGGAAAATATTTAGAAGGAAAATATCTGACTCAAGTGGAATTTCCAGTTTTAGTTTTTTGAGACAGCTCTATACTGATTTCCATAATGGTTGCACTAGTTTGCATTCCCACCAGCAATGTAGAAGTGTTACTTTTTTTCATGCGGCCTCGTCAGCATCTGTTATTACTTATTTTTTGATGATACCCAGTCTTTCTGAAGGTAGAATTTCAGTGTTGCTTTAATTTGCATTTCTTTAATGGCCAGAGATGTTGGACAGTTCTTCATGTATTTATTGGCCATCTGTACTTCTGAGAAATACCTATGCTAAATTTCAGCTGCCAATTTTTTTTGATTATGTCTTTTACTATGGAAGAGTCTATTTTTCTTAATTTTAGTTGTTTATATGTTCTAGATACTAGTCCTCTGTCTGAATAATAGCTAGCAAGACAGGTTGTCTCGTCACTCCTTTGGTTGTTTCCTTTGCTGAGCAGAAACTTTAGTTGGTTATGATCCCATTTGTTGATTCTTTATGTTATTTCTTATGCACCTGGAGTTCTGTTCAAAAAGTCCTTGTCTACTCCATGTCTTCCATAGTTTTATCTTTATCTATTTGATCTTCCATCAGATTAAATGTTTGTTTTAATATTTGAATCTTCGATCCACTTTTATTTTACTTTAGTACATGGTAAGAGATATGGATCTAGATTCAGTCTTCTGCGTGTGGACAGCCAGTTTTCCCCACACCACTTGTTAAAGAGGCTATCTTTCTTCCAGCATAGATTTTTGGCCCCTTTGTCAAAGATCAAATGGCTGAATGTACCTGGGGTGTCTCTGCATCCTCTATATTCTGTTCCATTGATTACATGTCTGCTTTGGGACCGGTACCATATTGTTTTACTACTATAGGTTTGTAGTATAATTTGAAATCTAGGATAATGATGCTTCCTGCTTTGCTCTTTCATTTTGTACAACATGTTGTGATTCATCCAGGCTTTATTTGTATCAGTAATGTGTACTTCATAATGGCTGAGTTAATAGCCCCTTTATAATAGCTGAGTTAATAGCCCACAGCTTGTTTATTTGAAAATCCTGCTGATGGATATTGGTGGGTTGCTTGTGGTTTTAAGCCATTCTGATTTTTAAATAAATCTTTTTATGGGTGTATGTTTGCTTTGACTTCTCTTGAACAAATTAATTTTTTATTAAATGCTGAAGAATCCTTCTATAATAGCATGCAAGGAAGCAACAGTACAGATTTTGTAGGAGGAAAAGTGCCTATTTTGCATCTTCTCTTCTAGGATAGAACAGTTCAAAGATACTGTTCTTTTTGATCCTTACCTCCTTACCCCCTCTCCACAAGCTTCATTCAGTTTACAGACACGCTGGGCTTTCTTCCTTTCTAAAGAAACCTTTTTCTTTCTTCTTGCACTAACAAATACTCTAAAGATGTCTTCTTGATGCCATTTTAAAAGAGAGCTGGTTCCCCTCACTGGCTCTGCTCTTTCTTTCCAGTAGGGGAACAAGGCTAAAACAGGAAACCCTCTAGAAGATTCTGCAATAGGCTGTACCCCATGCTAGTCTTATTTTCTCAATCACCATTCTCCTTGACCTGTTGCAGTGTTTAGCCAGGTTGATGAACTCTCTTAGGCGGAGATACAATAGAGCTTCAGTATGCAGACTTTTGGGGATGAATCCGGCTCTACCGCTTTACTAGCAGGGTGGCATTAGGCCAGTTATTAATGTTCTGTGCCTCTCTTTGCTCTGTAAAATGAGGGTGACAATAGTACCTAGTTTCCAGAGTCATGGTGAGGATTAAGTGAGTTAATTTTTAGACCCATGCCTAGGATACAGCAGATGCAAAATGCATATGAGAAATTTTTATCATCTCATCTTCAGTGTCTCAGTCAATGCAAGGCTGTGTAACAAATACCACAGACTGGGGGCTGAAATGATAAAAATATATTTCTCATAGTTCTGAGGCTGGAAGTCCAAGATCGAGGTGATAGAAAGGTAGGTTTCATACCAGGACCTTTCATCTTAGCTTGTAGGTGGCCTACATCATGTGATCTCACAGAGGTCTCTGAATGTGAATCTTTATCACATTCCCCGAGGTAGACACTCCTCTGCTTATCAGGACACTAAACCTATCAGATCCGTGCTCTACTCTGTGACTTCACTGAACCTTAATTATGTCCCTAGAGGCCCCATCTCCAAAAACAACCTGAAGGGATGGGTCAAGGCTTCAATATAGGAATTGTGGACAGGTGAAACCATTCAATTCATAACGCTTGGGCTGGGTATATAGCTCAGCAGCATAAGCACCTGCCTGGCAAGTGTAAGGTCCTAAGTTCTATTCCCAGTCCCCCTGCAAAAAAAATTCGTAACACTCGTGGTGGTGTGCATCTCAGGAGAACTTTATAATCCAGAATAAGCCTTTGTAATATAAAACATGTGTCTTCTATTAAAATCCTGGGATTATAATTCCTGATGACTCTCCCACACACTGGACCACATTCTCAGGCTCATTTAATGGTTGAGCTTTTTTTTCCCTTTATTACTATGATATATGCCAATACTCATTTCTTGGTCTTTGTACAATCCATTTTGTGATTCTACATTTTCTTCAAGTCCTTATCTGATTATCTCAGCAAGGCAAAATGTGGGTCTAGGGTCCTAAAGAATCTCTCTAAACTTCAAAATCTTGTATCCCTTACTTTACATAATAATGGCCCCAATGCATCAGAGTGGTGATGCTGGGAATTCGGATCTGCCAGAGAAGCCAGGCCATGCTCCCTTTCAGATGAAAATATGAAAGTCCTCAAGAAAAAAGTCATATGCTGAGGTTGCTGTGATCTACATGACAATAAGATATTTTGAAAGAGACCACATTCACACAACTTTCATCACAGTATATAACCATATATTGTTGTCATTGTTCCATTTTATTATTTTTGTTTCTCACTTGCTGTGATTAATTTATAATTTAAACTGATAATAGGTACGCACAAAGGGGGAAAGACATAGCATGTACAGGGCTTGTGCTGTCCTCAGGTATCCACCGGGGGTCTCGGAATGTACAGCTGATGAATGAGGGGGGACAACTTTATCACATTCCCCGAGGTCAGCATCCTAAGTCTGATAGCTACACTGACCACATGATTCACTGTTTCAGCCTGTTTGAGGGCGAAGGATATAGCTCAGCGGCACAAGCACCTGCCTGGCAAGGGCAAGGTCCTGAGTTTGATTCCCAGTACCAAAAAAAAAAAAAAAAAATCTCTCAAGGCTGTTTGAAAGAGTTCTGAGATGGCACTTTCTGGGTAAGCAAGGGTACACGGGCACCCTGATTCTCTTTCCACTCCTCTTTACAATACTAAATCCAGCACTGTGAGAAAAATTCCTAGATGCATTACCTAAGGATAGGTCACTGTGTCCAGGAAATGTGATTAAAGGCCTAAGAAGAACCATCTGGTGAAATTAATGTGTTTATCAGAGCTTGTTCTCTGCTTTTGCTGTTCTGTGTGGCACCGGGCTGAGCGAGTGCAGCTGTCTCCCTAAGTAGGCACATGCGCGTAACAGGAGACATCCGCACAAAAGCAAGAATCCGATCAAAATCCAGCCGTAAACCATGAACGCCCCATTGAATCATTAGCAGTCTCTTCTTCCCACTGCTCAGCCTGGGAGTCATTTAAGAGGAAGAAGATGAAAATCAAAAAAACAGTCTAAGCAGACAAAAGGATTACTTAAACAAAGCCAAAGTAAATGCAACCCCAGTGACGGTGGGTCCCCTTCTTCCCTTCTGGACATGTGAGAAATACCACTGTCGGGAACATATTTACAAAGCAACTTTCTAGTAGCACATTACAGAAGAGAATCTGTGACCATTCTGCATTTTCTTTTACTTTGTAAAACACCAGGGCTTTTAAATTAGCTCATTAAAAAAGCTCGGTGGCTTGTGGTCAAGAAGTACATACTGATTTTTCTAGAAGAAGCTGTTTTTCCATCTGCTCAGTGCCTACTTCCCTATCTCTGCTTCATGGGATGTGGTCTCCCCACAAAGGCATTTGTCACATGACCTGAGCCAGCCCAAATACCCCTTGCCTCAAAATGAGGTTCGGTGATGGAGCTGGACCCAGAGAAGACCACAGGACAATCTTCCTGAGATGGACACAGTCACTAGGTATATGAGTGCTCTGGCACTGCTGTGACACATTACTCAAACTGACTCATGATAGGAATTTATTGTCTCACAGTTCTAAAACCCAAAACTCTAAAACTAATGTCTTGGAAGGGGCATGGTCACCCTGAAGTCCCTGGGGGAGGTCTTTCTGTGCCTTATCTTCATTCCCAGGGGTTGTGGACAGCAGTCATGGCAGATTAGAGCTTACCTTACTCCAATATGACCTTTTCTTAAATCACATCTTTATTATATCTGCATGGACCACACTTCCAAGGTTCACATTTACAGGGATTGGTAGTTGGGACTTTAGCATACCATTCTGAGAGATGCAATTCAACCATGTAAGCCTGCTTGTCTACTAAAGAAAGAAGTAGGCAGATCCAAGAGACAGAAAAAGATGAAGGCAGGGTGGTAACACTACTGATTCCCTGGATTGTAGCTAACTCTCAATTCTAGCCAATCTTTTGATTTCCCAGTAGCATGATCAACAAAACAGTTTTCGTGTTTAAATGTATTGAGCTTAAGTTTCTGTCACAACCAAGAAATCTCAGTGATACACTCAGCAATGAATAATGCTGCCTAGTATGAATTCGAATACTTTCCCATAATGGGGGTATTTATAAAAAAGATTAGCCACGAGTTGATAGCTGCTGAAACTAAATGGCAGGTACGAAGCAACACGTTATTCACTCCACTTTTACCTATGTTTGAAATTTTCCAAAAATAAATTAAATGTTCAGTAAATAAATTCTCTCAGGTTGCTTACTTAAAGCCCAGCACATATGAGGGGAAACAGAACAGAAAAGGTAGAATCGCAACCACAGCAGGCACCAGCAGGGATAGTTGTAATACGTGAGAACCTTAGCATAGCATTTTCTTTGCAGCCTACATAGCGCTACCATTATTAGGCCCCAGTCTACCCTGTCATGAAGTCTTTCAGCAGGTGGAGGTGTTGTGCCAGCAGCTGGCTGATGACCTCCCCAACCATGCCAAGAATGTCCAGCGATGCAGCCTCAGCTCCTGGGGAGGTAACGACACACAGAGCGTACTGAGCGGGGTGCTGTGCTGGGGGGATTCATTTTTCCTCACAGCTAATCATAATAAAATAAAGCGGCTCATGAGAAAGCACCAGACAGAAGTCAGCATGGCTTCTCCAGATACTCACTAGCAAGTATTGTTCTGACATAAGGCTGCATCTTTTGGTTTACAACACCCATGATTTTGTCCTCCAGTTAAGGCTGGTACTATCTTTGGGATCCTGCCGTCTTCCCAGATGGGCCCTTCTCAACTCCAGCTACCCACTGGAATAGTCTGGGATCTTTTAAAATTCCTGAGGCTCCTGCTGCACCCCAGATTAGCAGTGCCCAGGGATGGAGGCCAAGTATCAGTGTCTTTTGTGTGTGATTCTAATCGGATCTAGGGCTGACACCAGTGCCTTGGGTAGAGCTAGATTCACAAGGCTGTCACCCTCTTTGGATGTGTGCCTAGCTTCTCTAAGGCATCTCCTCCAATTGGTCAGGCCAACTCAACTTTCTGAGTTACATGTGAACAGATCTCCATCAATCCACACCCTAGCTCCTCCCCCTCTAGAGCTTCTATGACAAAATAGCACAACTACAGAGGCTTAAGAGAACAGAGACTTATTCTCACAGTTCTGAAGGTGCTGGTCCAAAAGCAGGAGGTTGGCAGTCTGAAGGCTCTGGATGGCTGGGGATCTTTCCCTTGCCTCTTCTAGCTCCTGACAGTTCTGGAAACCATCAGTGTTAACTGGCTTGCACACACATCACTCCAATCTCTGCCCTCACTGTCACTCGGTGTGCCCTCATCTGACTGTGACCTCTCTTTTTGTAAGAATATCAGTCATTCTACATTAAGAGTCCACCCAGCTCCATAGCTCATTACATACACAATGACCCAATGTTTCCACAATGGCCCAATGTTTCCAAATAAGGTCATATTCTAAGGTTCCAGGAAGGATGTAAATTTGAAAGGGGAGGACACTTTTTAATCCAGTGTCCTTTCCCTCACTCATACAAGGTCTAGAGCTTTGTCTTCCACAGAATGCAGGTAGCTAGCAAACGGGGTAGCTTTCTGTGTGGTAGCACATGCCTATAATACCAGCGCTCAGGAGCCTGAGGCAGGAGGACCATAAGTCTGAGCTCATCCTGGGTGGACTTACAGGGACCCTGTCTCAAAATAAAAAATATAAAAGAGCTGGGGATGTAACTCAGTGCAAAAGCCCTAAGTTCAATCCACAGTAATGCCAGAAAGTTTTTTTTTTTTGGTACCTGGAATCAAACTCAGGACCTTGTGCTTGCCAGGCAGGTGCTTATGCCACTAAGGTAGATCCCCATCCCCGCCAAAAAGAAATCTATGTTGAAACCATTTCAGATTTATAGAAGAGTTGCAACAATAGTAAGGAAAGGTCCTATACACCCTTCACCTAGGTTTCCCTCATCCTACAAAGACATGATGGAAACATAAAACCTTAACACATTACCACTGGTATGACAGTACTAACTAAACTATACACTTTATGCATATTTTACCATGTTTCCTAACAATAGCTTCTATCTCTCCCAGGATTCCAACTGGGACACCATCCTGAACTTAACGTGATGCTTTTAAGAATGAAAAGGGTCTGGGCCAAGCTCTATCCGCAGAATCACAGTTTTCTTTCCGGCTTCCTTCCCTTGTGACCCTCCAACCTTGTACAGACCCTCATATTTGCACTCCATCTGCTGGATGTTTCATCTGTATATCTATCCTGTTTGGTTCTGACGGTCCTGATTTTCCATTCAAGTTCATTCCTAACAATGTTGAGCTAACACAGCCAGTCTGAGAACCTAACAGCAACTACAGACTCTCCTCTGAGAAAAACGCATAGACAGTACCAATTCTGCAGCCAATTTCAGGGCAGTGAGACACAGACTCCCCTTCCTGTCCTCAAGGGCTTCTACTTAGGTGCTTCCTTCCACAGTTTAGCCACGCCAGGCAGAGTATGCAACACTATCAGCACACCTCTCTATCAAGCCCTCTCCCAGACAGTATCTCCAGGTCCTGGACACAGCGGCAGTGTTCCGTGCTGTGGGTTTTGGCCAGCACCAGCTGCCCTAGCCATTGCCGGGGTCTGAGGCTGAGAAATGTTGACCAGGCAAAGCTCTTCAGCTGGTCCCTGGAAGACGAAGAGGAGGACTTCTGGTCCGTACAGAAGCATCACAATTCTGCTTGGCCCAATACCCCTAGAGAATTTACTTTCTCTGTGAGTGTCAGAAACATCTCACATCTAACACTTCTCAGTCCAAAATCCATGTTAGCACCTGAGTTGCAAAACAGAAACTGGCTCTGGTGAGCATGGGCAAACTATCCAGTTCAGACCTTTTGTCTCTTAAATGGCAAGGACCCCGGGAAATGTCTGCCTACTACGCTTTACCTTCGGAAATAGTACTGGAGGTCCCCCACAAGTGAAAACTGTAATTATCAATTCTGCACCTCTGTGTGTGTGCTTAAACACCCATACCAGCCCCCGTAGCAGGTATGGAGGAAAAGCAAAACCCTCCATCCCTGCTTGCTGCTCATATTTTATGTCTGAACCTCCTGTTTCACCCAATTCCTCGAAAGCCATGCCTCACTGCTGGGGATCGCCCCAGGTTTCACCGACCCATGTGACTGTTGGTGAGGATCCCCACAGTTCACTTTGCCGGCGTGTGTGTGTGTGTGTGTGTGTGTGTGTGTGTGTGTATGTGTGTGTGTCACATTTTCTCCTCAATTAATGCTCCATCCAGGATCGCCCCCATGACCCAGGGAGCAACACCATCAGAGAACAGACAAAAACAATTCCTACGGACCGGGCTGGTGCGTGCTTACCTTCTGCAAACGGTTCCCACTCGTAAAACCGGCCCATGAACGGCTTGTTGTTGTAGGAGGCACACTGCACCTCGCGGATACTCCTACTGCTTTCTGGGCATGCCTAATGAAGCGGAGAGGAAAGAGGGCGTTAGCGGCCATCCTTACCTACTCCCAGGCAAATCCAAGGTCACTTTTCAACTCCAAATGCCAGTCCTCCTCTTCTAAGCCAGGGTTTCTCAAAATGTGCTGACCTCTTGCATCAGAAACTGTAAATGCAGATCCCCAGGAATTGGTCCAAGTCTACTGACTTAGAATCCCTTGGGACACTACATTTTTAACATGCTCCCTGGATTCATTGTATGTGCTCCATTATTTGAAAGCCACTGATTCAAACCTTCTGATCCTGACCGATGGGTCTGCTCGCCTCCCTCACAGAGGACTTCCGGTTCCGCTCGCCTCCCTCACAGAGGACTTCCGGTTCCGCTCGCCTTCCTCACAGAGGACTTCCAGTTCCATCTGAGTTTGACATCGTGTACAAGTTCCTCTTGCACAAAGTAATACCCACACAACCACATCCCAGGCCGTCACTGTGAGCCAGGCATTATTTTCAGCATATTACAAGTATCAGTCAATTCTCATTATACCACTGAGGTGAATAGTATAGCTTCACAGTTTTATCCACAGATGAGCACACAGAGGCACAGAGGCGTCACAGAACTAGGAAGGGCAGAGCCTAGGTTCATATTTAAGGAGTCAGGTGGCCGCCAGGCTCTCTCTCACCGCTCTCCCCATCTCTTCTAAATTCTGCCCACTCTCTCAGGCAGGAGCTCCTACACTTCAGCATGCGAAAGAATCACCCAGAGATCTTGCTGGAAACCCAAACTCCTGGGTCCCTCCCCTAAAGATCACTATTCGGGAAGTCCGAAAGAAGTCCAGGAATCTGTATGCTATCAAATGCATCCAGGTGACTCTGACACACTACACTAGCAAGAAAATATGCAGCTTTCTGGCTTATTTCTTTCACTTATAAATGGTAAACAGAGCAGAACCAAATAATGGAATACAAACAATGACAAAATGGGTGTGAAAAATAAAAGCAAAATCAGAATCTCTAATTCATATTGTGGATAAAGAACAATACAACGTTCTGTGTGCTTTTAAAAACATAATGGTGGGGGTGTGCACTTGAAAGTGTGTGTGTGTATGTGTGTATTACCAGAAGGGAAGAGAAAGGACCCTGACTCCTTAAATATTAAAAAACACTGTGTATAGAAAGTCTCTGGAATAAAATCTCAAAGTCCTCAGGGTTCACAAAGAAATCTACTGTATGCTTTAGACACCAGATCTCCCAGAAAATGAAGGAACATGGTGAGGAATAAGACCTGGCAGGAGGGCAAACATCTGCTTGGTAGGGAACAGGGCAGAGGCAGAGGCTGCTGGCACCAGCCCCAAGGTGGTCAGAACCTGGCTGTGGCCCAAGCCAAGCCATATGGAGCAAGAAGCTGTAGGAAGTAGACCGTGATGGGACCTGCAGGGAGAAGGGGTGGGAGGACACGCAGGGTGGGCTGACCGCTGGCATCCATGAGAAGTTGCCAGGCAGGGGCTCCGGAAGCCCACCCGCTGGCACCCTGACTCTGGATCCAGCCAGACTTCCGACAACACCAGCTGTCCCAGGAAGAGGTTCTGGTTAAGATGCTTCTTTGTGATTAAGGTAGGGTTACAGATGGTTTCACTTCATAGTCAAGTTTCAGTTTATTTCTACTGCACAAATTTTCTGCTATATATACACACATATGCAATAAAAGAACTGATCAATATTGAGATCTTCCAAATACACTGACCCTTAGCCAGTTTTGCGTGTCCAAATTTCCATCTTATGGTGTAGCATAACATTTCACTACTGCCTAGTGCTCTACCTACACTCGTAACATCCACATACATACACTAAGCCAGCTCGTCACCTGTGATGGGTTATAGTGCGGACCATGTCCATTGGTCACCAACAAGGGCTTTGTATCTGAACCTGGCCCAGGGACCTCCTGAGCTGGAGGCTTACTGTGGCCTGGAGCCCTCAGTGGGAAGTTAGGTGCTGAGGCACCAAAGCACCCACGGGAGCCTGGGATGAGCAGAGCCCACAGGGAAACTGCAGTGTCCAGAAAGCCAATGGCACAAGAAAGTGCAATGGGAGGTAACAAGGTGCCCTGGCAGAGCGTCCTGGCTCTGCATGATCCTGAGCAGGGACTCATGTGATGCCAACTGAACTGTTATTTGGAGGTAGGTGCAATTGAGGGGAAGGAGAGAAACCTGGCTGAAGAAATCTGAGGCTAGTGGAGCCCAGGTGTGTATGCAGGTTACTGAGACAGAACTGTGTACAGGCAAAGAAGGCAGATCCTGGAGTAATGAGGGTGACCACGATTATCTGAACTACCTGCCCTTGAGTACTTGCTAAATGCCAGCCACTCTGCTGGGAGATTTGTATAGATTCACTCAATTAAACCTAACAATGAGATAGTTACACAGCTAGTTTCTCTGAGTTCATTGACAAGAAACGTTTGTGCTAATATTGATATAGGGGAAAGAAACTCCCAACCTGAAAGATATCTGGGACAAGTTCATGTTCCCTAAAATCAAAGAATGAATTTTAGGAACAACAGAGGTTAAGAGTAGAATGTATTTACTGAAGGAAAGAAAGCTTCTGTCCAAGAGAGACAGAAGGGGATCCAAATGGGTTGCCCAGGAGCCTGCCTTTTTTAGGGATTTTTATAGAGCAAATCCACAAGGTGAGGTGGGTCCAAGGCGGGAAACATGGGAAATTGCAAGCTGGACATGAAGTGGGACAAAGCTATGATCAACCAATAAGATTATAAGTATAACTGTTCAGGTAAAATTGATTATATCAGGATCAAATGGGGGAAGTTAGTCACATAGCAAGCAGACATGAATAAAGAACAGGAGCATTTCCTGTAAGGGGCTGGGTGAGTGACTCTTCCTGGCTTTTTCAAGGTGATAGCTACCAATTTAGAATATCAATCCCTGATGTCCATCCCTAGGAAGGTATGAGGGCGTATTTGTTTAATCTTTTGCCTTGAGGTCTGGCCCACAGAGGAAGTGCCTGTCTCCTACAGCTGCAAGGTATCTGGTCTTTCATGCTGGCTCCCTCGAAGGCCCAGTCCTGTCTGACTGTCTACAATATTTCTATCTAATATTTCTATCTACTCAGTTGCCTACGGCAATATTGTTTGGACAAGATATCATGCCTACACCTTGAACTCTGAATATCTACTATGAAGACAACAGTACACAATGTATTAATTATTGTAACTGTCTTACTAACCTTTTGGAAACTATTTCATTTTAATTTTTTTCTCATTAAAACAAAAAAAGGGCCAGGGTTATAGCTGAGTAGCACAGTGCCTGCCTGGCAAGCATGAAATCCTGAGTCTTGATTCCTTATACCAAAAAAAGAAAAATTAAAAAAAAACAAACCTAACAACATACCCATTTTACTGATGAGGAAACCAAAACAATGAAAAATTAAACAATGTGCCCTTGATCACAGGGCCAGCAAAGCTCAAGTCAGGATCTAAACCCAGACATTTTGGGTCTGAAACTCATGCTCATAGGCCAAGATCAGATTCATTCAGCCTCAAAGGCTTGATGAGGCAGATGGTTCCACCTGTAAGGACAAGGGGGCCAGGCCTGGTGGCTCGCACCTATAATCACAGCACTCGGAAGCTGAGGAGAAAGATTGCTTCGAGTTTGAGGCTAATCACGGGCTACATAGTGAGTTCAAGGTCAGCCTGAACTGTAGAGGGAGACCATATCTCGAAAAGCTAAATGAATGAACGAATGAATGGAGCAAAGAGCTATGGGGTGAGGATTGAAACCCTGCACAGTCCGAGAAACGCTGTTTCGTGTCTCTTCTGTGGATACTTCTGTTGGTACTTGTTATGTCCAGGTGTGGGCTGCAAACCAAAGCTTTGCTGGAAAAAGCAGGTCCCCGCATTCCTAAACTCGGTGTCAGTAAAGAATGAAAGAGGCTGGGTTTAAAGTAAAATAAGACAATTCATTTAAAGATGGGGAAAGAGGAAAAGAGAAGCAACAGACAGCTATGCAGAATGGGTAGGCAGAACTAGAAAGTGAGTTGCTCCTGGGCCCTGGATACCAGCTCTTTTTTATGAGGTATCTACTTCCCATGTAGTCTCCTGGAATCGGATTGGCTCCCTGGCTGGTCTTTCTTTCTTTCTTTTTCTTTTTTTTTGAGACAGCCTGGCCTTCAATTCACTTTGTGGCCCAGGCTGGCCTCGAACTCAAGGTGATCCTCCTGCCTCAGGCTTTGCAGTGCTGGGATTACAGGCGGTGTCTTTCATTTTAACCTTGGATTTCTTCCGGCCAGGCAACCTTTCTCTGTCCTTTGGTAGAGGGTAAAATTATGGGTGGGGACTTAAAGACAGGTTTTTTAGGCTTAAGTATTAAATAAAAAGGAAAGTTTGTGATTCTTGTGTTAATAACTTTACAGGGAACTTCCAGGTCCTGAGTTCTTTGCCTTTGTCTTCCTAATTGCTTGTGTTTCGCTGTCTTGAAATCCTCAGAGTCTAGCTGCTTTGCCCTTCTAATTACTAGAGTCTGTCTGCAGAGGTCAAAACCGTCATTAATTATTAATGAAGCTCCATGAGGCCTTCATCCTATCTTTGTCCCACCTATGGAGACCCCTGTCCCTATATACCTGTCCTACTTTTTTTTTTTTTTTTGTGGTACCGGGGATCGAACTCATGACCTTGTACTTGCCAGGCAGGCGCTTATACCACTGAGCTGTATCTCCAGCCTCATCCTACTCTTCTTATGTGCACATAATATCCTCTCCTGTTCAGGCTCTCTCAAGTTAAAACTTTCATCATTTTACATTTGTTAAGCTTTAAATTGGTTGCTTCCTTGTGTCACAGACTGAGTCACCTTCACCTTGTCAGTAATCATCTCTTATATCACAGTAGGAGTTGGCCTTGGGGAGGTTTCCTGAAAGAGCAGGTCCTTTACATGGGCACAGATTCTTGTCATCTTCGGGCCAGAAAACTGAGCTCATAGATAGACAACAGGTTCCTCCAGGACCTGAGCTTTACAGTCAAATAACACCTCTGCAAACGAAATCTCCTTTCAGATAACTCGTTTCTGCCCTAAAGAGGGGAGGATGTTCCCCACAGGACTCTCAAGGGGAGAGAAATAAACGTGTATTTTAACAAAATGAATTGAATCCTTATAAAGCAATACATGGCCTCTCCAATGGCCCATCAAGACAATTGCCTGGGGTTGCTGTGAGTCACCATGAGAATTCTGGAAACTTCAGCTACATTTCTGGTGAGCTGAGATGACAACCTTGCATACCATGCCCATTGCTCAGGAGGCCTCGGTCAGGATCAAACGCTCACCTTTGTAATTAATCACTTCCCTTCCCCAGGAGGTGAAGAGCACCACGCACAAGGAAGGTGGTGCCCAGGAACAGGACCTAGAAGCCTGGCTGAGTCAGACATGCAATTTTTTTTTCACCCTTGGCTTTGCTCTGGGTTCCATCAAATGATCAGCTACCATAGCAACAGATGATGTATTTAACATTACCAGGAAGCAATCTAAAAAAGAAATCTAGAAAACATCCCTGCATTGCCATTGGAAAGTGGCTGAATGACCTTGGATAAAACACTTACTCAGCCCCTTAAAGCTTTAATTAATCACATCTAAGTGACAAGTCTTAGACCCGCCCCTTCTCAAAGTTCCCAATCTCCGGGACTTTTGTGAGAAGAAATTAGCGTACGCTAAAGGTGCCAGCTCACAGTAATGTTCAATGAATGTTAGCTGAATTAATTCACTGAAGATGAATCCGACAGTTGTAGAAACCATGAGTGTCTGAAAAGCCAGTGTTCTGAGCAAACACTCCCTTCCTCTTCTACAGCTGGAAAACAGGCTTCCATTTCCAGCTACAGAGCGATAGAACCATGCACCCAAGTTTCTTTCAAAGCAGACAGCACATTTCTCAAATATGATTAACAGCTTGTCTCTCAAGCTGCACAAGCTCAACCTTACGCATCTTTTGCTCAGTCTTTTGCTACCTCCCACCATTCCACAGTGATTTGTTCTGAGTTGGGTCAAGGCTTTCATTTTTTTAAAAAAAAATGAATCTTTCTTAGTTCTCAAATACTTTTTTTTTTCCACCCAGGAGAAGTTCATAATGTTCCCCTAGAGAAAGGTATTTTCCTCTCATTCAGTCCCAAAGGATGAAGTCCCAAAGGATGTCAGCATGACTAAGCACATCCATTCACCCAGGAGAATGCTATGTATTAAACTTCTCTGGATAAACATCTATACACATCTAGGCTTATTCCTGGATGCTTTTTCAGTTTTGTCTTTTTTTCCCCATACCTCTATGTGTAAAAGGAGATCTAAAAAAGAATGCCTTGGTTTTCTAATTAACTAGAAAGCATACAGAAAAAGTAAACTTACCAAACCATTCAAAACTCTTACTGTCCTAAGGAATATCAATTTCCTTGTGGCCACTTCAGGTATCCCACTAATGAGTCTACTTCCATCCCCTCTGCTGCATGTAAGGACAGGGTATGAGACTTCACACAAAGGCACACATCCCATCTTTCTTGCCACTTTCTGCAGCAGTTCTGGAAGTCCTCTTTCACGAGTGTCTTTACAAGGTATAATAAAAAATATGGTAATTGCCATCCAATGGAAAGGCAGGCTTGCAAAAACATAAGGGGCCCCTCATACACCTTACTCACTGGATCTGGCACCTTGTGACTTCTGGTTCTTTACCCAAAGTCAAAATGATCATGAGATGTCAACGTTTTGAATCAATTCAGGACACTGAGGCAGCCACGACAAACAACTAAAGACCCTCACGAAGGAGTACTTCCAGAACTACTTCAGAAAGCGGCAAGAATGATGAGAAACGTGTTAGAAGCAAGGAGGAGTATTTTAAGGAGGAACCACAGCGATGTGTCTTTTAGTGTAATACATTTTTGAGAATTTAATAATTCATTGTGGGTTTTTTTATCACAACTTGTATCATACACATGAAAGCACAATAGAAGAACTTACTGTGGAAATTCCAAGCCGTCTGAGAAAATGGAAAGCCTAGTGGTCACAGCACTGACACCAGTGCTTATGCTCTGGCTAAGGAGGCTGTTTGTTTGTTTTTGTCTTTTTTGAGACAGGGTCTCACTATGCAGTTCAGGCTGGTCTTGAGCTCACTTTGTAGCCCAGGCTGGTCTCAAACTTGCAACAGTCCTCCTGCCTCAGCCTCCCGAGTGCTGGGATTACAGGCGTGTGCCACCACGCCCAGCAAGGAGGCTGGAATAAGCTGGTAAGATGAGGCACTCCTGTGGATCCCCAAGCGGATGACCTGTCCATGCAGTAACCAGCCCCACATCTACAGGCAGGCTTTACACCTCCCAGAACTGCACTGAACTCTCACCAGGCTTATTTTCCAAATTTCTCCTGCAAACTGCCACTGGGAAGTTGTCTGTGAGTACCTCTTCCATTCAATATCAGACTATACAGGGCACAGACTTAAGAATCCGCAAGCCAAGCGCACCCTCAGCTACATCTGAGGCTTGGCCAACATCTTCCCTCCATTGTCACTTACTCCGAGGCAGAAACAATTCCGCATGGATAAATCCATCCTTGGAAGCCAGTTCCACCCCAGGGAAACATGCCAGGGAGTCAGTGATCTCACAGCTGTGTTCGCTAAAAGCTTCTTTCAGCCCCAGGGCTCCTTTCCCTCACCACGTTAAGTGCACTCTGTCTAACCCAGGATCAGGCTTCCCTGGGTAGCACAGTCCCCTGAAAACTCATAACCTTGTCTCTGCCTTGCACAGGTGATGAGCTCCAGCCCACCCCTTCCAGAAGGGGCTGGTGTGTCAGCCTCCTGTCCAGGGAAGAAAGAGCAGAATTCAGAGTACTCTGGAGGAGGAGACAGGGAGAGACACTTGGGTCCCAGGACAAAGTGCATAAAGTATCTTGGTGAGTTCATGCATTTAGTGAATACCACTATAAACTCCAGAAGCAGCTAACTGAAAAGGATTTTTTAAAGTGCATCCCCTCAGGCCCCAGAGGGACTGAAGTCTGGCTTCCCCTTCCCCTAGCTCCCAAGTCTTGAGCTTCAGTGAGTTTCTGCAAAAACAAAACTAACTTGACTTGATTCCTTGAGTCATTAGCTCAGCCATACTCTGGAGGTGCAGGGCTGCGATAAATCACGCTGCCCCTCCATCCTGGTCCTCCACTGCTGAGCGCAGATTCGGGTGAAGCCTTCGCTCTTGGAAAGACACCTGATCACGCTGCCAAGAGGTCTCTGAGCACCAGGGCACCCACTTCCTCTTCCTAAAATCCTCCCCTCGCCTGGGTAATCTGCACTTCTCCCAGAATCCTTTGCTGAGTCCACCCAACTGAGGTTAACTCACCATCCAGGAATTTCACAAAGCACAAAAGGGTCTCAGCAGTAGAGCACCTGCTTAAGCAGGGCTTTTTCCTAGCACACAAAAACCAAAATGATAAACAACACTGCCAACATGGCGTGTGTCAGCCACACTATGATCACACCTCTTTAAGAGTCCATTTCTGCTCATCTCAGCGACCTTGACCCAGATTCTAACACCTGACCACCCCCCGCAAATCGGTGTCCGTGCTGTGGACCTACAGCAGTGACCCCTGCAGAACCCAGACCACGTAGTCGGGCCTACAGTGAAGACAGGCTGAGGGCTAAGACTGAGAGTGGTTCAAAAACACCAGCGTCTCTATCAGGGTTGTCACTTCCGCTGCCTCTTACACATTGTAAGCAAAATAAATAAATAAATAAATAAATAAATAAACAAAGAAGGCTTTCCTTATCTTTGAAGTCTACATTCAGAAATCATTAGCGCTAAGTCTTCATTAAATCTGTTGCGCTGCAGACAGGAGGACACCGTACATGCATCAAACAGGGTTTAATCTTCAACACACATGGTGGCGGGTGTGAAGAAGTCACTGGCATACAGTTAGTCCTGTGTGGTCGCACTTTCATCACTTTAAAACTCTGGTTCTAGGGTGAATGCTGGGTCGCTCAGCAATCCACCTGTATCCCTGAGCAAAGGGAAAGGACTCAGAGGCTGAGGCAGGAAGAGTGCATGTTCAAGGACAGTTAACACAGAGGACCAAAGGGAACTCACTGCTGGAGGAACGGTGCCTGTCCTGGGCGGCCCCATGGGTAGAGGACTCTGGGGAACCTGTTTCCTCTGGACTTGGTCCCATAAGTCTTTCTCATGGCTGATTCTCCTTCGTGTCTTTTCACTGTAACAACTCATAGCCATGAGTGTGACTGTACTAAGTCTTCTACAGAATCATCAAACCCCGAAGCGGTCAGGGCAACCCCCGACGGGGGAGTTTTACGGTATTCATGGGATGTGGCTCAAGGCACAAGAGGTCGCGTGATTATTAAAAGAATATGTCCAATCATGGGACCCCCTAAGCAATGCTACCTCTCAGTAAGGGCAATTAGGACGTGGCAATTAGAAGGGACACTGTCCAAAATGTCACAGTGAGAAGAAGGGAACTTAACCTAAATTGTCCTCTGCCAACATTTACTTCTCTGCCAATGGTTGGAGAATTTGCTTTATATGCTTTCAAAATTCCAGAGGACATCATGAACTCATAGGTATTTCTTAAGACTCCTTATAAGTCAGTTTCCTCCATGGTGCCATGACCCCAGATCCCAGACCCCAGAAAAGCCACCCCTTTTCCACAGGGAGAACTGTCCTGTGGTGGGCAGCGAAGTTCTAGTAGTAAAAAGCGCATACTTGAGCCAGGTGTGTTGGTGCGTACCTGTAATTCCAGCACATGGGAGGCTGAGGCAGAAGGCTCGCTGTGAGCTCAAGGCCAGCCTGGGCTACTGAGCAAGTTCAAGGCTAGTCTGAGAGACACAGTGTGACCCTGTCTCAACACTCTGCCCACACACACAAAGCACATGCTTTAAAAATGCAAGTTAAATGGAAGAAATGCTAAGCAGATGCCTGCTGCACATGCGGGCCAACTGTGCTCTCTGTTTTCCTTTCTATTTATGGTTTTCTTGTTTTTCAAGAAAGCGATGTACCGGTCAATGGGGAAAAGTATTCTATAATTAATTTCATTTCAACAAAATAGGAGTGAGTATTCAAGAACAAGGAGTATGTCTGATCGTGTACCCAAGTCATTCCTCACTTTTCAATTCACAGAGCACCTTTTCAACTTCACTTCTTTTGATCCTTAGTACAAAACGCATTTTCCTCTTTCACCTTCCACAGCACCTAGCATTATACCAGATCCGCAAAGATATTCGACAAAGACTTTTGCTTCACCAGTTAGTACTGCCTTTAGAAAAACTACTGCTTTATAGATACGAATAATTTCTGAAGTCTGTCAGTGGAAGAAAGAACAATCCAGACATTCAGAGGAATTATTAAGATCACAAATTAAGTCATTTCTATGGACTTTCTACCAGGAAATATATTTTTAATAAGGAAATGGAATCTAATATATAACAGCTGTCCTGTTGCCCGGTAACAGAGTATTAAGACAGATTAAATTATTAATGAAAAAATAGAGCAACGTGGAAATTGAACCTCTTAATATTCTCTCCTTCCTTTCTCTTTTATACATGGTTATTAAACTGATATTGAAGACGACACATTTGGTCACGTTATAGAGTTTACATTGGTAATTTGTCCTACCACTCACTAGCTTGGAATCTTCCCCAAGTTATTTAACCACTCTGCAACTGTAAAAATGGAGAGAGGAGAAAAGCCACAAGTTAAAGAGAAGATTAAACAGTGTAAGTAAAGAAAACGCTGAGTTCAAGGCCTGGCTTGTCCTGAGTTTTTAATAAATGTACTGTATATAATTAAAATGCATGAAGATGGAATCAATAAATATTTATTGAACTCCTATCCAAGGTGGCATTCAGCCAGTTACACCAGTGCACTGTACAAGGTCTTAAAATATTGAAATCCTCCCACACCAGTTCGTAAATAAGTACTTCCTAGAAGGCTCCAAGTCCCACCTATCACCCTAGCTATTCCAGCTTCTCCCCTAAGACAAGAACAAACAGATTCAATCCTGTCACACTCCTTCATGATTTGATACCTAATATGTGTGGGTTACGGTCTGAACAGCAGGGAGCATCCAGGAAACTGAGTGGTACCTCCCTAAATCCCGCATTACTGGCATCATGGCTCCTTGTCCTAACTCAGCCAAACTGCACTTGACCCACAGACTCATGAGCAAAGCATAAATATCACTGATTTATACACAATCACTGAGAATTCTGAGTTGTCTGTGGCACAGTAATGGCTAATATCATTGAGTGATTAGTGATGTGACTCTCCTAGCAATGCACAAGTTACTAATGCAATAACCTTACAAAAAAGTAAAGTATATGAGGAGAAAAGAGACAGAGGGAGACACTTTGACATTTTAAAAACCTCAATGACTGCACTGCTTATAGTCCCTCTGCCCTGTCTCCCACCTGCTCAGGGCCAATGGACAGAAAGGCAACAGGACAGCTGTCTCAAGGCCCAGCCTGGCTGGTGTGTACTCACGTTGGTGTTGCAGAGCTTGTACTGCCGATAGGCCCCGATGCATGAGATAGCTGCAGATCGCAGGGGCTGCGAGAAGCTCCGGTCTGTCCTATGGGCCCCCACACCACGGCTACTTGTTTCTGGGCTGTGGAAGAGACTGGAAGCTGCAGAGAAGCCTTGGTCCTGAGTCAAAGGCAGCTGGTAAATGGAGGCCTCTGAGGCCTGATGTCCAGAACGAGGGCCATTTTCACTTTGGTACAGAGGCCCTGGCAGGTTGTAGCCATGTCTGGTAGCAGATGTCCCCTGGGACCTGGACGGCCGGGATGAGGGCCTCTGTCTTCGAAGCCTCTGTGGCGTGTGTGTGGTGTCCGTCTGCAGGGGTAAGATGTACGGGGCCTTGCCGTAGCCATACTTGCCGGGACCGATGGGCCCTTGTGTCCTGCTCCTGGAGACAGACACACAAGAGAGGAGACGAAGAGTCACACAGACTTTCATGTTAACTCAGAAACTCTGGCCCATGCTACAGGGGATGAGGTAGGAACAGAAGCTTGGGAGAGAGAGAGCCTGAGGTGGCCCTGGGGAGGAGAGGGGGTGTCCCAGAAGCAGGTAACGCCATGGAGGCTGCAGCAGGGGCTTCACAGAGGCTGGACAACAGAACAGAGGTGAGACTCAATGGTGGGGGCAGTGGGGGGCACGTGGGGTTAGAAATGAGGTCAGGACAGCAAACTGTGCTCTGTGCATGCTTCCTATGCCGGGGCATCCAGGTCTTTCTGTGGGTTACAGGGAGCTACTGAAAGGTTTTCGAGAAATACAAAGCTATTGTAAGCCGGGTGTGGTGGCGCACGATCATTACAAGTTCGAGGCCAGCCTGGACTACATAGTGAGCTCAAGGCCAGCCTGAACTGCGTAGCGAGACCCTGACTCAAGAAGACAAAAGAAGAAAATAAGAAACAAAAACAAAACAAAACAGAAAGAGACTATTGTAGCTCCAGGCACTTTAACTTTCCCGTTCACCTTTTTCTGATATTGTATGTTTTTCTCACTCAGCTCTGCCTCATATCCAGAACCCGCTTTCCAGAACCATTCCTGTCTGAAGAGCTTTTTAAGTAAATGGAAGTTAGCTCAGCAGCCAAAATCTAACGCCATCCTCAGGACTGGGGTGCACTGGACCGAATCCTTAAAAGATCAAAGAGGGTTGAGTAAACCACTACTCTGTCATTGTGGAGGCAACCTATGCTAAGCGGTACGTAAATGGTCATCTTCGCATCGGTATGGATCATTATCAAAATCAAGTAAATAGTGATGTGCCGGTGACTGTTTGACATGTAGATTACTGGGGTGGGGGAGGCATTTGCTCACTTCCACGGTATAAAAACTCCTACCATGGCCAGTTTTTTTAGCCAAGATGAAGACACAATAGCTCTACCAGACAAGTCAAGAGCAGTCCCAGAACTTGCACCGGAGAGCAATTTATTGTGCAACTACTGTTTGCAAAGTACAGAGCTAGGAATGGTTAAAAAAAAAAAAAAAAAGATTCAGACATAGTTCCCAAGACCCCAGCCTTACAACTGAAAGAAACTAGAACCTAACATGGGGTGAAGGCAATGCCACAAATGTTCTTTGGGAACTCTGAGGCAAGAGAAAACCCTTCCAAATGCAGGAGTCTGACAAAGTGTCCCCATCTCTGTTCTGAAAGTTGGGAAGCCCAGGTTCCCGTGCTCTGTGGAAGGATTTAAGTCATCTGACTCATTCATTTGCAAAATGACTGAACTAGGTTAAATGACCGCCAAGGTTGCTCCAACTCTAAAATTAATATGCTTCCATAATAATTAATTCTACATTTACGTAAAATTGGAAATGCGCCCAAGGGTTTCCACAGGATGGCCTCATTAAAATAAGCACATTAAAATAGCAATCAAGGTGAAACATTGATTTCTACCCTCCCGAGGAAAGTCTTTCCTCACTCTGTATAACCACTGAATGTAAAATTTAACACTGCAGGACTAATTATTAACATCTTTATCACTAATTGCACCTCCATCCTCAGCTGATACGGTGTTGAATTAAACCTCTTGGCTGCAGTGTTTATTTTGCCTGTAGGTATTTCTCAATTAATCTTGGCAACACTTGGGGCTCCGTTAATGACGGGGGCTTTCACAGAGGCAATTAAGAAGCTAGTTTAAATATATATATAACTTGAATGTGATTTGCTTTTTTCTTTGTTGTGGTGGGCAAGGTAAAATGAATGACATCATGTACAGGCAAAGGAAGGAATTTCTATGTGCGGATGTTTTCAAGATCTGAACATCTACCAAAAAACGCAGCCTGGAGCTCTGTACTCGGTGCAAACCTCAGCCGAAGATAAAAGAGAAAGGAGCTGGAGTGGCGCATCTCAAATGTGACAGCGCCCAGGAATCGCCGGGGATCTTGTTAAGTGGTAGATTCTGACCTATGGGAGGTCTGAGGTGGGGCGTACATTCTGAATTTTAACAAGCTGCCAGATGAAGCCAATGCTCTGATCCACAGACTCACAGCTCTGAGGAGCAGTCACAGAACTGAACTGAAATCCCAAACAAAAAGGTCAAAATTCCACAACCCATAGTACCTTTTGTAGTGGAGAGAAATAACAATGAGATTAACACAAAACTGAGTTTGTGACACCTCTAAAACATCTGCTTGCCTAGGACAGGCTGCTCTGCTGTCCCTCAGCAGTGGGTATGACCACCCTGATGGGTTTAATCTCACTCTTGGGGAGCCAAGGGAGAACCTGGCCCTGGCGCAAGTCTCGTGTGTCTTCCCCAAGGCTGTCCAACATCCGGTCCCTAGGCACAAATGTCTACTTGTGAATTCACATTGCCCTCTAGGACATTCTGCCTGAATCCAAGAACCAATTAAAACCTACCGAAATAGCAACACGGTTGCCAAGGTGATGCTTCAAAAGCAAACAACCAGTTAATTCTGAAAAACAGATTAAAAAGAATAAGCAACCTTGCTTGGTTGCTTATTAGGAGAGATTTGATTTCTGAGTCCTCGACTCAGTATACTTTAGTGAGTGACAGGTTCCATCCCACTTGGGCAGGAGAATACTTGTTTTCCCAGCACTGGTCAGAGCCAATCCTGGTGCTTCAGAGCGGCCTATCTGGCTTCTTGCGGGGGGCCTCCATAGGATGGGGCAGATTTATACAGTTGTGACAATAAGCACAGCTGTGGCTGAGTGGTGACCGTGTGGCCAGTTAACCCTTCCAGGAGGGCACACAGCAGATGCCCAGGGGCCTATTAAGTTGATTCACTCTGCTCGGTCTACCGGAACCCAGCTATGGAATTTTACCTTGGAGTCCCTACTTATCAAAATTGTGGCTAATTTCTAAAAGTCAGGCCCTGAAAAAGCAATAGGAAAGCCATGGTTCAGAGAGCAGAGAGGTGGAGGTCAACGGATTGTAGTGTGGTTCACAGCAGAGACCTCGAAGCCAAGACTCTTGGGTCTGAATCCCTGCTCTGCCTCACACTTGCTCGGAAACTCCGAGTAAGGCACTCAGTCTTTGCACCCCTGTTTTTCCTAACAGGGCCACAACAAGGCTGCTGCCAGTGAAACTCCTTGGTTGGGCTCACCATGTCAGGGGTGCTCTCAGGGTCCAGCGGGTGCTGACTGGAACCAGAGAGTGATGTCACCTTACACGTTGCACCCTGTGGGCCTCATGGCCTCACTCCAAGCCCAGGACTCGCCCTGTATTCATTTACAAATAAAGATGCTAAGACTGGCTGAGTGTTCTTCATCCAAAATACCTGAGACCAGGAGTGGTTCAGATTTCAGAGGGTTTTGGATTTGGTGATATTTGCAGAGACTTTATTAGATGCGTATCCCTAATCCCAAATGCTCAGAATCTGACACTAGTGGTACCCACCTTATACACAGTTGTAAAGATTAAATGGTTTAATTACAGCAAAAGCCTTAATGCCTTGCAAAAGTATGTGGCGTACAAGTGTTTGCTTAAAAAATATTCTAGCTTGGGGCCGGGGATTTAGCCCAGTGGCACAGCGCCTGCCTGGTAAGCGAGAGGTCTCAAGTTCAATTCCTGGTACCAAAAAAAAATTTTTTTTTTTCTAGCTTAGGCATTTATTGACTCTACAAACTTTTGGCAAATAATGTGCCCTTTGTTTTTTTACCTATAAATGAATGATGGTCATTTCCCACTCACCAAGAGCACTGTAATGAAAAAGGCAGCCAATCATAAGGGTTGGGGAAGAAAAACAAACTCTATCCATTCCTAGTGGGAGTGTAAACGGGTAGAGTCACTTTGCAAAACTACCCAGAAGCCCCTCCAAAAGTTCAGCACAGTGTTATAACCTAGCAACTCCACTCCCAGGTATATATCCAGGGGATGAGAACATCCATCTGCACAGAACTTGTACATGAATGCCTGGAGCAGCATTAATTATAACAGCCAAAAGGTGGAAACAACCCACATGTCTATCCCCCAACTGATGTACAGATAACACACTGCCTACCCTTAGCATGGATCATGAGGCAGTCCTAAAAGGGATGGCGTACTGATATATCCTATAACTCAGACAAAACTCAACAACACCCTAAGTGAAAAAAGCCAGAGACACGGCAGGATCCTATTTACATGAAATGCGTACAACAGTGATGGCGAACCTTTTAGAGCTTTCAATGATTAAAAAAATGGCCAGCTGCGGCACACGTGTCATAGGTTCACCACCACTGATCTAGAACAAGCAAACCCATAGAGACAGAAAGTGTATACCAGGGGTGGTGGAGAGATAGGAAAAGAAAGTGACTGCTAAGAGGAATAGGATTTCTTTGTGGGGAGATGGAAATGCCCTGTAATTAGGTCATGGTGATTGCGGCACAACTTTGTGAATGTATGTCAACTTCTGACATGGGTACTTTAAGAGGGTAAAATTTCCAGTGTGTAAATTATATCTCAGTAAAGCCGATATTTTTTAAAAAATGAGAGTATGGGTAATTCCCATCTTACTTACTTACAAACATCCTGTAAATATCAAATCAAGGGTATTGAGGGGAATGAATGTATTTTTTGAATCTGAAGGCAGTTCTTACCATTTGTTTCCTATCATTTGTTTCAACATTTAAAACCCTTTATTGGGTAACTCCTATTGAGAATCATGTATGATTTTTTTCTCTACTTGTTCACATTTTCCGCCATAATGAAAGTGAACAAAGCCTTGTCCCTCAGTAGGGCTCAATGGCCAACTCCCAATAGTGGATCCAAAGGGTTCTGACATTGCCAGGTTCCAGTCCCAGGTCGCCTACTGGGTGTCTGAAGAAATTGTTAGTTCTTGAGGTAACAGCAGCAAATGGCCCCTCCTCCCAACAGACTGGCGGCCACTCAGGGGCTCCTGAGGTGCGCTCTGCAGCTCTATGACTTCCGGTCTCTCTCTTCCCAGCTCTGCTCTTCCCTGGAAGAGCAACCATGCCTTGTAACTGACACGTCCCACATTTTTAGCTCCTGCCTGGATCCCTCTCCTGGGCATGAACCCCTCATTAACCTTCAGGGTACAGCCTGTGATGTACATATCTGTCAATGGGGCGGGGGCGGGGAGGTTTGCATCCAAATCCAGCTTGTGGTTAGGCAGGTCTGGGGCAGCCTGGCTGCATCAGTAACAAGCTTCCAGGGGCTAGGATGCTGGAGTGCTCCACCTAGACAGTCGCAGATATCTCAAACTCAACACAATCAAGCCAGGACTCATGTCTACCCCCACAGACTTGCTCCCCACCTCGTTCCATAGCCTCTGCATCTGAGCCGGTCTTACACTTAAGGGAGCATCAGTTTCCTGGAAGACATGTTTCTTACAACAGGCCAGGAAGCGCTGCCCGCCAAGGGGCTGACTCCAGAGGCCTAGGTTGGGGGCCTGTACTTCTAACATATACCTAGCTGATGCTCTTGGTTTGGGACCACACTGTAAGAACTGCCATTCTTCCTCTCTCTCATGTCCAAGGGTCCGCATCCCCAGAAGTAGCTAGCTCATCCTCTCAGCCCTCCTCTGTGTAGGAAGCCCATGTCCCTCAGCTTTAACCAAGGCATCCTGCATACCACAGCCTCTGCTACCTCTTGGGTCCACCCTGGCACTGCACAGACCACCCCACTCTTTCCTCCTAGTTTATCTCCAGCTTTGGTCCATGTTGGCCCCTCCTGGCAGCTACCATCCCCAGGACCACGTCTGAAAGAGCCCCCCACCCACCCCTCGGGGCTTAGCTAAAGAGTGATGTTCACCATGATTTTTTCCTGGTCCAACCCCACCCTAACCCTTTACTTTGCAGAAACACTGCCTTTCTCCTTTGTCCTCCCATTGGACATGTACTGTCACAGCATAACATCTTTCACTACGCATATTAGCTTTCAGCCTTGCTTTAGTGCACTAGACTGCAGGCTCCCATAGCTCCGAAGCAGAGGCTAGGCCTTATTTCCCTTTCACCATGATAACCTACTACAATGGCTACACCTAACAGGTGCTCAATAATTGACTCCTGGGAGCCTAAAACAATATGTGAATGAGCAGCTTCAACCACTGTTGCCCAAGGATGGAATATCACACCTTTCCACTACTGCATTTGTTTAATATGTTATATAAATTATTATGTTTTACTAAAAGACTGTTACATGATTGTGGCCACCTCCCTCCACGTGGGAATCAAAGTGTCATCTGCCAGGTGGGCACATTCTTGGTATAAACTCCTGGAGAAGAACCAGGTCTTTGGAATGGAAAGATGACCCAGCAGGGGCTGGGAGGCGGCCTTTATTCCCTGAAGGGTCTTAGAATTCCAGGCCAAGGGGGCTCCGTGCACACCCACAGGGCTGGAAAGCCACCCCGATGCTGCTGTCAGCGGCTCGTGCTGGATGACGGCTTCCCACCTCTTGCCTGTGTTTCCAAACAGAGCGGAACACGCAGAGCAAGAAGCCTGCCCTCCAGAAGCCAGGCTGTTTGTATTTCTTAAACTCTCCCTGTTTATTTCCATTCCACTCTCCCGCACAGCTCAGCCAGGTCTCTGTGAGAGGCCTAGTCTCTCAGCTGAGCTAACATGAACCTCACATGGGCCACGGCATCCATAGAGCAGCAGTCCTGGGCCTGTAGCTTGCTGGGAGCCACAGGAGGAGAGCCCGAGAGCTCAGGAGAGCGGGAACTCAGCAAAGGCAGCTGGACTGGGGGCTCTGCTGCCCAGCGGTGCTGAAGCCTCCTTGAGAGTTCACCCCGGGAAGTTCTCAGCTTTTCAGCAGCAGGAGAGGTAATGTTCTCTGCACTGCGCACTGGGTTGCCTTCCCAGGTAGGACGGATTCTCCCATAGGGAAGATGGGAAGGAGGTGTGTGCGGTGGAAGGGAATTTACCTGCCCAGTATGAGCATAGAAGGCAAGCCAGAGGAAAGAGGAGGCTAGGTATCACAAGCTCCTAGTGATAAATGGGGACATGCAGCACCTGGCGTTGCTCTACAGCAGGTTCCAAGTGTGCATATGCTCCCTGCTTCATCCTGTCGTCGAGAAGACAAAGCGCCTCCTTCCACTGGACACGTCTGAGCTGAGGGGAGGGACTGGAGCTATGATTTGCGGGAACTAATCTTAGTCAAAGTCCCCTGGTACAGGTGAGCGTATCTTTTAGAAAGGTGTCTATGGACACTAAACAAACCCAAACTAGGAAACAAGGTGCTACAAATTCTCCGCAGGAGTTGTTCTGGGCGCTAGGGCGGTACGCAGAGATGTGGCTTCAGAGATCTTGGATGCAGCCTGTAGAACCTGTGGAACTCCCAGAAACCCTAGCAGCATGATGGTTAAGCAGCCGGCAGCGCTATTCTCTCTTGGTAAAGCCCTGCCCTGCTTGTGGAGCTCCTAGGTTGACCCTGAGGATAACAGCCCCAGAGAAGGGGAGACGCAAAGATCTGCACAGGGAGAGAAAAGGTGTCTTTCAATGTGAAAATTGGTCTCATTTCAAGAGTAAAAGTCAAGGGCACAGAAGCCAGAGGTACAGCTTCTGCAGGCGGTTACAAAGAAGGCTTCGTGACCTTGGAGTTACCCTTCAACACCAAAGGAAGTGAAGGGTCTGCCTAGTGGCTAGACAAGCGAGGATTGAGCGACAGTCACCAGAGGTCAGTCTGGGGTACGGCCGCCCGTGGTGCAGAGCAATGGAGACCCCAAAGAGGTGCAGGGGGCTGAGGACACAGGGACCTGCACACACTCAGCACGGCACCCCGCCCGGATGTGGAAGAAGGGACTTCAGGAAGGGGCCTGGCTGAGAGAGGGGGGCCACTCAGAAGGGTTTCATGGTTCCAATGCAACACAGCATGGAGCCCTGGGGGACCGGAGGCCACAGCAGATGGCAGCAGCCCCAGCAAGGGTAGGAGGTAGCCAGTGAGACAAAGCAGGCCTGCAGAGGAGCCCTCTCTGGGTCCCAGGTGACCCCAGGAAGGAGGGAGAGGGAGGAGCAGCATAAACCCCAACCCGACCGTGTAGCAGGGAGAGTCTGCACACCTATGTTTCCAGGAGCCGAGCAATATTGCTGCAGCAGCAGAGTCACAGGCTCCTGGACCAGGTCCCCCATGGAAACATCAACTGCATTGTGGACCCTGAGTTGTGAGTATAAATCATAAACCTGAAACACAGTCTAAGTGTTCTTAAACACGGGGAGAAGAAGGGGCTGTTCATTACACATTCAGCTCATGGAGTACTACGAAGCTGTGTAAAAGAATTGTACGCACACTGATACAGAAAGGTCTCCAAAACACAGGTGAATAACATGGAAGAAGAAATGAAGACACTGCACTGAAGACATTACCTATGCTCTAATGAGAGAGAGAGAGAGATGTATATAGTGCATGAATGTATATTCACAATACAATTTAGAAATGATAAATATGGCACTTAGAAGGAGACCAAGAGCTGAGGGATGGGGGATGGGGGAGAGGAGGATAAGGAGACATAAAAAGAATCAGGATGTGTTATGTACATGTACCACCTCCCCACGCTGAGTGTAATCACCCTGTACTGCAGATGTGTACTAATGAAAAGTGCAAGACACAGGCTTGGGTACTTAGTTTCTCTAGGCACGAGACTCAGTGGGGTGGGGAGGAGACAGACTTAGTTGGTTTCCTACCCCGCTGACTGCCATTCATTTCTTTTAGCCCTCTGCATAGGTTTTAAATATACAAAAGCGATTATGAAAAGGAAAGTGCCAGGCACAGTGGTGCACACCTGTAATACTGGTACTTGGGAGGCTGAGGCAGGAGGATGGCCCCAAGTTCAAGGCCAACCTGGCTTATATAGTGAGTTCAAGGCCAACCTGAACTACATAATGAGACCCTGTCTCAAAAGGCCAAAAAAGAAGACAAGAAACAAAAACAAACAATCAAAAAAGGAAACACTCAACTGTTTTCCAAGGAACCCTACAAAATATCACCTGGCAGGATGTGGGGAGGACCCTGAGTAGTAGGTGCAGAGGGCTGAGGCAGAACCAGAACTCTTGCATCTGTGGCACACATCGATGGGAGCAGGCAGGGAAATGATCCCAAGTCTTACATCCGCAGCGATTCGACTAGACACAAAACACCCACTTAGATACAGGCTGCAAGCCAGAAAGACTTGGGAGACGGAAAGAGTCAAGGGCCAAAATATCTTCTGAAATGTCACTGTTAATACCAAAAAAATCGTACACTCCCAGAAAGATTCCTGATCATCACTGAGCACCAGCTAGATTGCATGTCCAGCCAGAAGCTTCATAGAGCACCAACGTGCTTGGGCCGCACGGCCTACGGAAGGAAAAGCCAGGACTCTGTGATGTCCAATCCTATATTCTCAGTGAGGACAAACACCCTGTGCTTACTCCCAGCTCCATCCATCAGGTCCCTAAGTTAGAAACCTCATGTACTTGAATTCCTCTGCACCAGCCTCGTCATTATCCTCCATTCAAAACACCTTCACAGCTCATCTCTGCCCAAACCAAAGTTCAAGCCTGGACAGTGTTAGGGCACATTAGCTGTGCTATCTTTTCACACACCGCAGCCCCCACACCACCAAGTCTCTGTCTTCTCAGATTCAACTCGTCTTCACCTCCCTCTCCTATATCCCACCCAGATCCAGTCCTGCGTTTTTCCAGCTACAATGACTCAGTCACTCACTACTTCCCAAACACGCAGGTTCCTGTGCTCCAAGTTCCCACTCTGAATTCCACCTTCCTTCCTTCCGCCCCGGTGTAACCTCCAGGCCCAACATAAACATCGGCTCCTGGAGTGCCCTCCCACGTGGGCAGCCTGCACACCGTCTGCCAAGGGCCAGCAGTGCTGCTAGGTGGAGGACCCAGCTCCCCCTGCCATGCTTATTCCCGAGCTGGCCCCCAGGGGAAAAGACTCAAGTTGCAAACCAATGGGTCAGTAAAAGATTTTGGATTCATGAGCAAAAAAGGCTCTGAGTTCTAATGAGCAAGTCAAAGCGGCCTCACACATCAGGGCAGGAAGCAAGGGGAAGTAGCAGAGTTAGGTTGGTATCCAGAGGCCATCTAGAGAGTTCTAAGAGCCCAAGTAAAAGAGAAGACAAAGAGGAAAGCCGAGAACTGAGTATCAGAAAAAAACATGAGCTCCAAGGAGTCACAGATCCGAGGCAAACTGGACAAGAAGGAGTTTGCAGCCTAAAACTGGCAAGAGCCCCTTTTTCCTGAAACACGCAAGCTGTTCCACTGTGCCATCTGCCAAAGGGGAAAAGGGTACCATGTGCTCTGTTCAAAGAGGCATCAGGGAAGCAGCTGGGGTGCATGCAGATGTCTGTTTAGAAATTCAGAAGAGTGAAACTCCTGCCAGGACCACAGCAGATAAGAAGCAAAAGCCAGGTTACTTAAGAAAATTAAAAATTAAGATGATGGAAACAAAAGCGTTCCTAGTCGCCTACCGTGTGGCACACACTGTCATGTACATTAGCTGCGGGTCTGACCTGCTTGACTGCCTCTGTTCCCTAGGCCCGGGATGGCTAGCCTCAGCCACACGTCCCGTAGCGGGCTGTTTGTATCATTGAAAGCCCTGAAGTTCCACTCTCCCCGGTCTAGGTTGAAAGTCCAGCACGAGAATGCACTGGGAGGTTTGCCCTAAGAAAGATCCCAGGTCCCTGTGCAGGGCAGGAGGCCAATGGCCTCCAGCCGGTGAGGTCGCTGGCTGCCGGCCTGCACTTCCTCCCCGAAATAAAACTGGGAGGGACCTTCAAACCAGACCCAGCCCTCCTGGGCAATGACTCCAGGAGGGGACCTGGACCCTCACTGCAGACACTGCCATTAGGCTCCTTCCTTTCGAGGTTCCTGTTTGAGAAAAAGCCAAGTGTCCTTAAGAAGGCATTCGCAGGTCCATGGCGCCTCTGAGCCACCCTGGGATTCCTGGACTGCTCTGTGAGCAGCTTAGTATGTGCGCAGAGGGACAGAATAAGGACAAGTGAAGCCGTTCAAGGAAACCAACTCCAACACAGCAAAAATCAAAGGTCAGGTGGCTGCAAGAATGTGCCTCGTGGTTGTGCAGGTGACTTGCTGCACAAGGACACTTGGGAGTCACAAGGCAGGGTGACCCCACCTCCCGAGTGGGAAGACGACCGGACCAGAGGAAGAGACATCTTTTAGGATCTGCAGGAAGGCAAGGAGTGAGCTAATGGAGGTCCCAGAGAGAGGCATTTCCAGCTAAGGCTGAATGAATTTTTTGTGTGTGCCAGGGATCGCAGACGCACTGACAAATGCTCTCCCACTGAGCTACACCCCCAGGCCTAAGTTAATGTTAGAGAGCCCAGAGGTGATGCCCCCCATCGTGTTCTAGGCAGGACTCCTTAGAGGTGAGAGGGTAAGAGAGTCTCTGGAGGGTAAATGGTAACACAAGATGGTAGGAAGAGCCTAGGTACAATCTCAGCCTGCTCAGAGGCTAGCTGGAGCCTAGCCTGGGCAACTTAGCAACTCAAGACAGACCTTGTCCAAATTTTTAAAAAAGGCTAGGAATGGAGCTTAGTGTGAAGGCCCTAGGTTCAAACCAAACAAGGAGGAAGACGAGGAGAAAAAGAGGAAGGGAGGAGGAGGGGGAGAAGGAAGGAAGAAGGGAAGGAACAAAAGAAGGGAGGAAGGAAGGAAAGAAGGGAGAGAAAGGTAAAGAAACGAAGAGCCCAGGTATTCTATGAGCTGGGCCCAACTGTCCACGTCCAACCTGTGCGCTCCTGGGCCAGTCGGTGCACACAGCTCCTCCCTCCAGCCGTGACGTGGGGATCACAATGCCCACCTCACCTGGCCACTGTACGTAAGCAGTGAAATAACACAGGTGAAGGGCCCAGCACAGGGCGTGGCCTGGAGATCAGAGACACGGGGCCTCCGACCCTGACCTGGGAGGATGCAGAGCCAGCGCTGCAGGGGAGGACAGAGGACCCATTCATCTCTCCAGCCTAAATAGGAGGAGCCCTCCTGGGCGTCAGAGCTGCTGCCCTGCAAGTGTAACCCAAACCTGAGCGGCCCTCCGGGATCACAGGGGCTTAGGGAACCAAAGGAGATTGCCTATGGGGCACGGTGCCCAGCCAAAGCAGATGCTGAACAAATACGGGCTCCTTGCCCCTCTCCCCTCGGGAGCTTCAAACAGCGGCCCCTGCCCCCGGAGGCTAACCCGCAGCAGGTTGAAGAAAGCTGGAGAAATATTTTCTGTCCGTTCTGCTGAATTCATTACCGTAACAGCGATAATGATTCTAACACAACTTGTTTTTTGAGCGTCTTTTATGAGAGGGGCCTGTGGAGGAAGTAATGGTATTTCTCTCATAGTCTGGAGGTCTCTGCCATTCCAAATTTCCATGCCACTTCCTCTGTGCTTGCTCATCATATATTGATGCATCTTTTTCTTTATTATAAGTATGTAACATTTCAGGCAAAATAAGCATCTTTCTTGCATCAGAGGAAGTTCTTTAGGGACACATCTGTCACCATCAGTTAACTGAAGGAAGGAGAGGTCTGTTTTAGTTTATCCCATGCCTAAAGACAGGTAGCACAGTGTACTTAAATGATATATTCAGTATTCTGATAGATCCCTCATCAAACACCTGCCAAGCGCTTTCTGCACCATATCCCATAGCGCCATCACTGTAAACAGCAAGTAGGTCCCAATTCCTACTTTAGGGCTGGGGATATAGCTCAGTGGCATGAGTGCTTGCCTGGCAAGCCTGAGGTCACAAGTTCGATTCCCAGTACCAAAAACAAAACAAAGACTGCATCCAAATCCTACTTTATACCTGAAGACACCAAGTCCACGGGACAGTAAACACCTGGCCAAGCCAGTAAGTCTGAATCAGGTATCACTGTAATATTAACAAATGCTACTCAATGGATGAATGGCAAGCTCTTAAGGAGCTTAAGCAACTGTGAGACAGTACAGCTTTTACATACCAAGTTCACATTCATAAAGGATTACAGGGATGAACTATTTGGAATAAGGACTTACTGGAAAATGGGAGAGAAATGGCTGTTTCCCCCATAATCCAGGAAGAAAAAGTTTTCAGCAGTAGCCCACAATCCACTATGCTCCGATTATGGAGCGAGAGGGAAATGGCAGCTAACTGCTGCTGGACCCCTAGGGTCACAATAGGACCGAATGTTTCTACAGGGAAAAGATCCATGGGGAATTAAAGAAAACATTGTGTGCCTGAGAAGCAAACCAGAAAGAGGGAAAGGAAAGCTCTAAGGAAAGTTTGGTCTAGGGTATTAGTTGGGGTTGGAGGTAGGAGCCAAGGAGGGGGAACAGCTAGCAGTTAAGAGACAGGCTTAAAGCAATCTGGTTCAGACCCCTGCTCTGCAATCTACTAGCTCTGGGGCCCAGGGATTATCACCTCTCTGAACACAGAATTCTTCTCACATTAGACGGACAGCCGGGTGTGGTGCTGCACATGTATAATCCCAGCGTTCAGGAGGCTGAGGCAGGATTGCCATGAGGCCAGCCTGGGCTACATTTCTTTCTTTCTTTTTTTTTTTTTTGTCTTTTGAGACAGGGTCTCACTATGCAGTTCAGGCTGGCCTTGAGCTCACTTTGTAGCCCAGACTGGTCTCGAAGTCACAATGATCCTGCTGCCTCAGCTTTTCGAGTGCTGGGATTACAGGTGTGCACCACTACACCAGCCTGGGCTACATTTCAAAACTTTGTCTCAAAAAAAAAAATCTATATAGATATATAGATATAAGTATAGATATAAAATAAAAGACAGAACAATATGGATAGTTTATGCAGAAGAGTCCTGTAAAGTTAAGCTCAGAGTCTCATACAGTCTAGCACTGTGCTCTGTCTGCGCTAACAAACTCCCACAAACTGAGTGACTCAGAACAGCAACAATGTTCTCTAACAAGTGGGGACACCAGAAGTTGGAAATCAGTGTTGCTTGGCTGAAATCAAAGTGTCAGTGGGGACGTGCACCCTCTGGAAAGGCAGGAAAGTCGGTGACAGTCACCCATGTGCTGCATAATATTTCTGCCAACACCACAAGCTGTGGGGGTTCCCTAGGACCATCCTCACCTGCTGACATCACAGCCACCTTAGCTTGCACATGCATGCTCTGTGATGTGCACACAATGACAAAATTGCCTAATGATGCATTTTTCAGGATGTGTCCCTGTCACGAAGCAGCACACGACTGCAATGGCTACCTCATCTTTCCCATCTCCTGGCAGCTGCCAACACCCCTGGCTCGTGGCCACATCACTCCTGTCTCCAAGAGCATCATCTTCAAAGCTCTCTCTCTGCTGACTCTGCACCACTTCCCTGGCCTGCGTATCAAGTCTTTCTCTGCCCATCTTTTAAAAGGACACTCATGATGGCAGTCAGGGCCCAGCGGAATAACCCAGGAGGATTTCCCCATATCAAGATCTTTGGCATCAGTGGTTCTGCAAAGACCCTCTTCCAAATAAGTCAGCACTTACAGACTCCAGGGAGTGGGATCTGCACTTGGGCGCGTCCAGCCTGCCACATGCAACAAAGCACCGGTCGTCATCAACTGTTACAGGACTTGTTACTGTGAGCCGGGGTGGAGATGAGCCAAAAGAATCACACAAGCAGAAAAGGGCCTGTGGCTTGATAAGAAAGCAGGGACCTGAAACACCGTGCAGGGCTGAGAGCCAACACAGGGGCCATGAGAGACACAGCTCACACACAGCAGCGGCCCCAAAACCCTCTCAGGCTGGAGTAAGTTACCTATACACACGTAGTAGGCACAGGGCAGCCCTGGGAAGAGCAGGACACTGGCGACATCTCTGCCTTAACTCAGTGTCCTCGACTGGGCCCTACAATAACACATGGAAGTGACACGGTATGGAGGACCACCTAGGTGACTCTCCTTGAAAGAGGAGCAGTTGCCTCTATTTTGGCTGAGCCTGACCCTATTTCCATGTATTGATATGTACAGAGCTGGCTGGGACTTTTCCTTATCCCTTCAATTGGCTTTAAGCAATGCATATCAGTCTAGCCAAGATGCTGATGGTAATCTTTGGAGATGGCAGGCGTGTTTCTCCGGACCCCCTGTTGCTCCCTCGAGTGAGCCAGGATGTGTGAGCCAGTGATCCATGCTGTCGGCTGGGCTAGAGCTTTAGGATAGAGGCTATGACTTCCTGAGGCTTCAAAGATTACACATCAGAGCTGAAGCACCGACCCCAAAACATTAGATACTCTCTCAATTATGTTATGCAGATTATTCTTTCTACATATCCTTCTCTCTGCATTTGCAGAGGTGATTTCAGACCTCCTACTTAGCCCAGCTCATGGCGCTCACCTACTTCCCAGGGTTCTCACAGTCACTCATCCTCAAGCCACTCCCTTCTTCACGAAGGAATAAAACCAGGGTTTGGCCTTGGGTCGAGGCCTTGGTTCCGGACAGTCATCATTATGGCTGGACTTAGGACCCCTTGGCTCCCCATAACTACAAACATACCTTAGCGTCTTTATTCTCTCCGTGGGTTGTACTGGAAGTGGTAGATTGGAATTAACTCTCTAGAATTCCAGTAACTTCTCCTGAGATTACAAATATAAACTTCCTGGGCCGTGAGGAGGACTGGGAAGGGCTCTCTATAATACAGCATACAGTATGTGCGGTAAAAATAACTGTTACTGCCAGGATGGGATAGGCAATACCCGCAGGCCCCTGCAGGTGGAGTGGGTAAAGGAAGCACCCGTCACTCACACAACCAGGAAACGCCCCCTCCAGTCCTTCGAGGAAGGCAGCTCAGGCTGCCACCGGGGGCCCTGAAGGAGAAGCCCCAGGGATTCCACATGCAAAGCTGAGCTTCTCCTTCTGAGACACACATGTTGCAGACAGGCTTTCCACAGCCCATCGTGGCCTGCCGGAAGCCCGGTTATGAATGACTTGGAGAGGGTTCCAGGCAGCATTCTTATGGCGAATGTGATCTTTGTTCTGATAACTAATGAAATACTTCTGACACTTAATGAAATGCCACGAGAAATGAACAAGGGCTCTTTGGAGGCTTGTCTGAGATCAGAGTAACTCAAGCTTAAAATCTGGCTCCAATCTTTCCTAACCTACAGGCAGAGACGTACATACCAGCGGGCCCAGCTCTGCTACAAACACTCTTAGGGAAAGGGCTAAGGTTTCTGATTTAGAAACCAAAGCACATTAAAACACCGTTTATCTGGTTAGCATCAACAGGTAACTTCTTGTCAAACAATTTAGGGACTAAGTGGAATTCCTGCTTCAGAAGAGAAAGAAACAAAACTTTCCTTGGAAGAAGAAAATAAAGAGTCCCATGAAAAATACGGAGCTTGCATTTCAAACAGATGTACCTGCCTTGTCCGCTAACCACCACCCAGGATGGCCAGGGAGGTTTTCCAAAGAAATCCAGAGAAGGTCAAAGACCCTCTTCTCCTTGCCAGGCGGTTTGTGCTGCTCAGATGTGACAAGACTCCCTAGGTAGCCACAGAGGGTCAGGGAAGCGGCGCGTGGCTCTGCAGAGTTTAATTAACAGCAAGTTTTCTTAGCCCACATCATGACAGGCCCCACTCAGATCAGGGGCGCTCAGGATGGAAATAACAGATTGCTCCAGGATTCTTAATGATGAAATGCCAAAAGCCTCCAACACAGTGGGCAGAAAAGGAGGAGCTGTGAAAACAAACAATTCCTACCCACACGGAGACAATTCCTGGGGGAGGCCTATTGTCGAGGCCTGATCCAGTCTGTCCTGTTTTACAACTAATGAACCTCTCAGGCACAAATGCACACACGTGTGCACACACAGCATCCACATGTACACACACACACTCTCACGAACACATGCATGTAGAGTACATCCGCATGTATGTGACACATACACAGGAAATCACAAAAAGGGGTACGGGCTCTGCATCCCAAGAAATATCTGGTCAGTAATAATAAAATAAGCAAGCCATGTTGTTTTTGAGCAGTGTCTTCTGTTCTGCAGAGAACTTTTACAGATGCTACCTCATCTGACCCTCACAACAGGCCTGTATGGGAGACAGAGAATGTATAATTATCCATGTTTTATAGATTACACTAAGTGATTCCCCTAGGTCATCCAGTTAGCACACCATGGGGCTGAGACAGGAAGCAGGACCTAATGACTCCCAGCCCGGCACTTCTACAAGGTAAGAAATGGGAGTCCTTCTAATGGAAAAGGGCTAAAGCCCACAGCGGAGCAACAAAAGGAGGTCAGACGTGTGAATGACACTTTTAAGAAAAATTCACGTTACGAGACACAAGTCTGAGGAGAGGGATTTAAAGAGCCATGAGGTCAGTGCATCTGGAGAGAACAGCAACATCACAGCGCAGAGGACGTTGGGAAACGTGTCTGAGAGCTGTATCTCCCAGCCACCTTCTCCTTCCCAGCCCCGGAAGACAGAAATGATGGTGGGGACGTTTAAAATGGCCACAGCACTCAGTAACACTTCAACAGAGAGCAAGAGACCTTAACGCCTGGGAGAGGGCCCCTTAATTTTACAAATGTGGATAATAAGGCCCAGAGAGATGAAATGACTTGCCTGGGATCAAAGCATTCATAAGAATGCAGAACTGAATTCTGAACTTGGGACACAGAGATCCTTATCCCATACCAGCTGCCTTGGGACTCTATTATCCTTAATTTCCTTATGCTCACTGTCCCTAATTAATACCAGAAGTCAAAATGCAGAGCACTTAAAGGTTGGGTGGGGAGTGCATGGTTTTTTTTCTTCATGTTTCTGGGAAACGGTTGTCTGTTCCTAGGGAGATTAAGTGCAGGAAGGTGGTAGTGGTTCTGCTAGCACAGAAACTGTCCCAGGACTTGGAAATTCTCCAAAATGCAAGTTCTGTGCTGTGACCGAGGCTGACAATGCTTCCCTCCTTTCCAACGACATCACGGCAGAGTCCCTGGAGCTTAGCAGCATTACTCTATAAGAGGGATTTGCAGTTATGATTAAGTTAAGGATCTCAAGATGAGGCGATTGTTCTGGTTTATGGGAAAGCATCCAGCATTCATCACAAGGGTCTTTATAAGAATGAGGTAGGTGGATGAGAGTAAAAGGTGACATGACAGAAGCAGGAGGTTGAAGTGTGGGATGAAGGGCCACCAGCCAAGGAATGTGGGCAACCTGGAGAAGCCAGAAAAGGAAAAGGAAGAGTTCTGCCCTGAAGCCCTCAGAAGAAATGTAAACTTGCCAACACCTTGACTTCAGACTTCTGACTTCCAGAACAGTTAGAGAATAAATGTATGTTGTGTTAAGCAATTTAAGTTTGTGGTAAGTGTTCCAACATTCCCAGGAAACCAATACTTCTATTCTAAAACTTCAGAAGCAGCTGGCCGAGGTGGTGCATATCTATAATCCCAGCACCTGGGAGGCTGAGGCAGGAGGACTGCCACAAGTTCAAGGTCAGCCTAGGCTACATAGTGAGCTCAAGAACAGCCTGAACTATACAATGAGACCCTATCTCAAACAAACAAATGAACAAATACAAAAAAACTTTAGAAGCAAGCCCTAGCTCCTTAGCTAATTAACACTGGCTCCTTGAGGTTGATGGGGTGTCAGGTAGCACGGCCAATGTTGTGAGTCACAGGGGCGCTAAGGAGAAGGTCAGGTGGACTGGACATGGTGGTTGTCTGGTTTTCCGATGGAGATCAGTGATAGTCTGTGCTTACGGGCTTGGCTTTCTCAAGTCTACTCTTAGGACTGCTGGAAAGCTTCCCCTGGAAAGGTGCCTGAGCCTCCCCCATTCACTGTCTCAGTCCCAGCTCCACCAAGCCTCTTACAGCTTCCTGAGCACGGCGGGCTCATCCCTGTCTCCAGCTCTCCACGCTGGCATATGCTTTGGGGCAATGCCTTCCTCACTCTCGGCTGCTGTTAAAGACCTTCTGCAGAGCGCGGCTCACTAATTACTTCTGCTTCGAGGCCTTCCCAGGGTCCCCCAGTCCTCCACTGTCTTCCCCTGTCCTCCTTGTCAGTCTCACTAGGGCCTGGCACCTGTCTTATAAATGTGTTCACTTGTCTTCCTCCCCCACCCCACCAGTGGGAGCCCCTTGAAGACAAGAAACCTTTCTTGTTCCTCCTGTGTTGGCAAACCACTGCCGTCCTCATCCACATCAAATCTCTCCCAGCTCCTTTCTTCCTCCGTCACCTAAAAATGCAAACTTACCCTTTAAGAAAGGAAGTAGCCTCTAGCAAGAAAATACCGTAACTTCCCAAGGATGAGTCCCATAGCCCTTCGCCCATGTCCCAGCAGCACGTTCGGCACACACCACAGGTGGCTACCCTCGGGCTGCTTCCTCATCAGACACCGATGTCCTTGAAAGCCACACCTCTTTTACCTGTCTGGCTCTCTGTGGCCAGCACATTGCCTGGCACACAGCCAGTACTCTAGGACTATTCACCGACTTCAACAAAAACACACAAAACAGCGTTCAGGTCATTGCAGTTAATCCTTACAAACTGTGTGATGGCTTTGCACGGCCAGCACTGAATGACAGCTATAGCTGATGCCTCCTCTGGCTTTCCCACACAGGCTTGGGAATGCAGGATGGAGCTGGCATCAGTGTTACTACATAAGATGAAAAGCCGCAAGGGGAAATACAGTACTAGACAATGACTTCATTTTCCACGACGGACACACAGGTGTTCGTTTATCAAGCTTCCTTTAGTGAATGAGTGCTCCTAACGTCGAGAAAGGCTTTCTAGAAGGCTGAGTCTGAGAGCGGCATGACACAGCAGAGACTTCGTTTTCAACCTCACGCTCCTGTGACCTTAGAGTAGACATTTATTCTCTGCCCCTTAAGTTTGTTGCCCATAAGTGGGAACAATCCAGGTCTATCACATAGGCTGCCACGAAGACAAGATGTAACAGACACAAGTAAAACAACTGCCAATGTCCTGGGCCTATGGAAGGCCTGCAGCCACCTTTACTGGGTGCTTAATGGGATGGCCACATAAATTATTCAACTCACAGCAACCAAATGAGTATGTGTATTTTTTTTTCCATCACTGGAGAGTGAACTCAAGATCTTCACACTCGACTACATCTCCAGTCTCTTTTTTAAAAATTTTATTTCATTTTGACACCAGCAATTAAGTCACTAAGTTGCCCAGGGTGGATTTGACCTTGCAGTCCTCCTCTCTCAGCTACGCAGAATGGAGAGGGTATATTTTCCTCCCCATTAGGGACAAGCAAGGTGGCAGGATATAAGACTAGTCAAATGGTAGAGTTAGGCCGCGAATGCAAAGCTGTCAGCTGCAGAAGCAGAACTCTGACCCACCATGCGTTTACAGCCTCTCAGAAAGCACCAGCTCCTGTTCTAGATGACAATAAATAACCCTACTTCAAATGCCACTCATGGAAAACTGGTTACGAACGGGCTCTGCCTGGGTCTGCACAGCTAGGGCCAGAGCGTTCCTGACTAGCCAGGCATTCCCGCCAGGAAGCAAGCACTCCGCCTCACTGGGGACTCTGGGAAGCCCGCCCTCTTCCACCTCTTCCTGCCCTAATTACCCAAGGGATATGACACACTCCCCACAATGGGAACAGGGCTTAATGTCACAGTCAGGACTTTCATGTCCCAGCACCCACAGGTGTCTCCAGGAGGTGAAAGCTGTGATGTGGCTGCATCTACTGGGAAATGCTTTCGCCCCATCTCCAACTTTACTCAATCAAAGCCACTGGGCAGTCCCAGGGCCAGCTGGTCCATGAGTGCAATGGACAATAAGGATGAGGGGTGAATGCAATGAACAAAGGCAAGGAACCTGCTGCCAGGGGACCAGCATGGACAGAAAGTTACCTGAAGTCCCCATACAGGAATGGATGCAGCTCTCCTACCCCATTTTGGTGGAAACTGAATTAAATTAGCCAACAGGTCAGCAGTGAGAAAGAACGTGACTGAGCGCCATCATGAAATCCACTCACCAAGACCCATAGGGTAGACCCCCACCCCCACCTCCAGGCCAGAGCCCCTACAGATTGCCCCTGCCTGGCTAAACAGCACAGGAGGGCTTTTCTGAGCAAGCCACACCAAGAAGGAGCAGGGCAGGGAGCCCAGACCCTTGGCTAGGCTGCACCCACGCTGTGCTACCCAGAGCTCTGCCCCCTTGGACTATACCTCCCTAGTGGCTCCGTCTTCCTGTGAGGCCCCCATCCTCACCTGACCCCACCCGCTGCACCAAGGTCCTGCTGAACCCTCTCTCACTAACACCAGCTTCTAGACCCATCATGGGAGTTAAAGCTGTATTTTTTACTGAGCCTCTACTACTGACCCAGCGATGCAAATGCATTATTATAGCATGCATTTCCACAATAACCCCACAGGATAGGTATCATTATTACTCTCATTTGAAAGATGAAGCCACAGAGGCTCAGAGAAGTGTAGTTTTCCTTGGGAGCTCTCCGATAAAGAATGGCATTACTTCTGAAGTTCAGAGTCCTAGTTCGTATGTCTGCATTTGAATGAGACCAAGGCCTGCTTATGGGAGCAAGTAGACTCCAGAGGTTCAGGTTTATTCCAGCAAGGCAAATTCTATGTATTCACCAAGGCGGAGTCCAAATCCTAGCTTTTCTGTGTGGTCCTCCCTGAGCCTCCATGCCATGTGCCTTCACTCTGGTCACTCCTCTGCCACCATGCTGCATGGACGGCATCCTCTGGGTTTAGCTCTCCTCTACCACCATAGACAAGCTAAAATGATAGCTGTTAGCGTCGCTCTTTCACCGTTCTGCTGTGTGCTGGAGACATTACCGAGTCTTGAGCAATGCTTCTCAACTCTGAGCTGCATCAGGTCATTTTCGATGAAGCTGCCTGGAACACACCACCGACATACAAATCAGGGTCTCTGAACTTGGCAGCTTTCTTTTCAAAGAAGCCATCCAACCCTACTGCAAGAGGCTCTCAAATGTGCTCACCAAACTTGGAAGCCTCTAGCATACGATATTTGCTTCCCAAATTCTTTTCTATGAAACTTGAGGTCCCAAAGAGACACCTCCAGACTCAAATGAACTGGACTGGAATCCTATCGATGTCTGAGGATGAGCCCTGGGTTCTGAGCAAGCAGACTCCAGACAGCTGACGGCTCTAAGAAACAGATGTTAATATCGTCCTCACTTTGGAAATGAGGACACAGAGGGGCCCAGGGAGTGAAGTCACGCAGCTAGTATGTGTTGAATGAGGACTCACGCCTAGGCAGCCGTGGCTCTAAAGAGTGATGACGGAGAAGTCATCAGGAAGCACCAGGGGACGTAGGTGGGTAGGAGACTTCTAGAACTTTAAAGCCACGGAGATGCTGAGCTGTGAAGGTGGAGTGCAGCAGGAATATAATGTGGACATCAGGAATTGTGAAAAAATGGACGGAAGATTCTAACAGTCAGGCAAGGCTGAAAAACACTGTTCCACTCAGGTGTAGACTCCAGCTGTCTATACCAATGCCTCTGAGGCTTCCGCCAGAACAGTTCAGCTTCTGTCTGTGTCACAAGCCAAGCTTCCATCTCAGGCTTATTTGCATGAGCTTAACAAAAAATTATGTACACATACCAACTCCCCATGATGAATGTGATCATTATGTACTGCAAACCTGCTCTAATAAAAAGATCTTTAAAAGTGTGCAAACAACTGCTCCAGTAACAGCCTGATTTTCACTTACCTTTGTGTGTCCCCAAGCCTCACAGCATAATAGACACTTAATAAGTGTTTGTTGGAAGGCCCAAGAGTTTTATTTGCTATCTGGCTCCACTTAAGTTTTCCACTGCCTGGCATAGCAATCTAACAGGTTTTTTTAAAACATCTAAACACCAACAACCTTCACCTCAGACCTCAAACCTGAAACAGAGCAGAGCAGATCGCCATCCAGGGAACGTGCTGATGTTTCTCTTTGGGGTCAAATACACTAAGTAAGCGCCTAATGACGGATAAATGTAAGCAAATGTGATTTGCATCAGCCAGGAAGCACAGGACATCTGTCGGCATCTGTCGGCGGCTCAGGCCTCCCAGGCTAATATTTGGACCATTTCATCTGAAACTGTCAAGTTACAAGAGCATGATAAAGACTCACAGGAACTTCATAGTAAACAGGGACCGGCCCCTTGTGAATAAGTTAGAAGAAAAAAATGCCCTCCTGCCAAAATGCACCGGCCGGAAGCATCCAGCGCGGCCAGCAAGGGCCTGCTCTGAGCAGCTATAGGCTCCCAACCGCAGAGGCTGCAGAGATGCCCATTTTCTCGCCAGGGGCCCCCAACCCAGCGCTCCACGCCCATAGCAGGCACCCAGCAGGCAGCTGAGTACTGCAGGGAGCTGGGCATCAGGCACGCTACCTTCACAGCTCAGCGTCTCTGTGGCTTTAGAGTTCTAGAAGTCTCTACCCACCTAGGTACCTTGTCTTCCTGATGACTTCTCCGTCGTCACTCTTTAGAGCCACGGCTGCCTAGGCGTGAGTACTCATTCGACACATACTAGCTGCGTGACTTCACTCCCTAGGCCTCTGTGTCCTCACTTCCAAAATGAGGACAATATTAACATCTGTTTCCGAAAGCTGTCAGCATAAAGTGACAAAGACCGCACCCACCATGGAATGTGTTTGACAGACCTTAGTGATGACCATTCTGCGATTCTGCAATCAGGAAATTCAAAACCAAGCTTTTGTCTTTGTCTTTTTGATGTTCTGGTCAGTCTGGTGACAAAACTCATCCAGCAGCAAGCCTGACCGGCACTGATCTAAAGCATCCAGTTTTTATCCGGATGCCCCACCCCCCAGAACTTCCCACGCTCCTAGGCGGGGCTTTGGAAGGTGATAGAGAATGGGGCTCACAGTGGGCTTGCTGTTAAGAGGCGGGGCCTGGTGGGAGGAGGTGGCCCTTGGGGCGTGGCCTGGAAGGGTGTTTCTCCCTGCCTGGCTCCTCCTTCTCTCTCTGCTTCCTGTCCCCCATGCCCGAGCAGCCCTCCTCCACCACGCCCTCTGCCACGCCCTCTGCCATGCCCTCTGCCATGCCCTCTGCCACGCCACCCTGCCTTAATGTCAGCCAATGATGACCTAAAACTTCTACAAACTATGAGTCAGAATAAACTCTTTTAAATTGTGGGTGTCAAAGTATTTTGTCCCAGCAATGGAAGTAAGTAAGACATAAGGCTAATTATGGTCTTACTGGTATTCCTGATGGAACATTCACATTTTCTGGCAAAAATAATACTGCATTTGGGTTATGGGATGCTGCCCCATACCACAGTGAAAATGCCATTCACACGTAAATATGCCCCGAATTATCTCTCTAAACTCTGAACAGTTCTGAATTTTAAAATGCATTGTGCCGGGCACGGTGGGACCTGTAATCCTGGCAGATGAGAGGCTGAGGCAGGAGGATGACAAGTTGGAGGCCAGCCTGGGCTACAGTGAGTTTAAGGCCAGCTTGGACTACATAGTGAAACCCCGTCCTCCTGCCTCAGCCTCCCAAAGAGCCCACAACCCTGGCTAAGAGCAACTCTGGCACAGTGTGTGGCCTTGGTGGGAAGGAGTGGCCAGTCCTGCTTCTGCTTAGCCGGAAGTGGGACATGCTCTGGCCTAGGCCCATGGGCATTAACACGCTAGACAACTAAGTATCCATGTCTTAAGCACAGAAGCAGCTCTTAGTCTTTTTGTTGTTCTTATCTGTGTCGATCTGTCATTACCATTTTTGTGTTAGAATTCTATCAGAGTCTATCAGAGCCCTAGGCACGGGCACACCCCGCAAATACTGCTGAATGAACACAGTGAGCAGTGAATATCTGTTCATTCATTCACCCACTACCTCTTCCTAGACTCTGTATCTGCAGGGACACTGCCTGCTTTGGCATATTTATGCTTTACAGCGATGTCATTTCTAGAGCTCATATTTTCTTGACTCTAAAAGGTTTTGAGGAGCTTAGACATATCCTCAAAGCAGTATATTTACTCAAAATATACTGACGGAACTTTCTCGAAGTTTGTACAACTTTCTAGAAGAGTTCACACAACTTTTTTCTACAAGAATTTATAGAACTTTGTACAAGAGTTCATATCATCCTGAGACAGGCCTGGCAGCACATGCCTATGATACCGTCACCAGGGAGGCTGAGGCAAGAAGTCTGCTGTGAGTTCCAGGCCAGCCTGGGCTACATCGTGAGTTTAAGGCCAGCCTGAACTACATAGTGAGACCCTGTCTCAAAACAAAACAAGATGTTCACTATGAACAAAGATGTTCATAGTGTCCTGAAACCCGCAGCTTGGGAGCATCTAGGCCACTCAACTTGTATAGAACTGCACTTGGGGTAGAAGTCTCTGTGTCTTTTATCCTCAGCACAAATCCACACAGCCTGCAGCCAGGGGTTTCTCCTCCCGCCTACAGCGCAGCACTGGAACCCAGATTTCCCCATCCGGGTCTCCCTGTGGCCCCTAAGAAGCCTCTAGGAATGAGCTTCGTGGGTGGAGGTGGCCTGACGCTGTAAATAGCTGCTAAATTAATCCATACACACATGGCGTCAAGAATTCCAGGCGCTGCAGCAGGGACAGGGGCAGGGGCGGGGACAGGGGCAGGGGCGAGGACAGGGCCGGACCCAGGGACAGGGGCGCGC
>NW_004955450.1:5761228-5840293 GCF_000276665.1 Chinchilla lanigera
CGCGCGGGGGAGGCAGGCAGGCACGGGCGCGTCTGCACCTTGACGCCGCCGTTGCAGCTGCGAGAGCAGGCGGACCAGGGCCCCCAGGCGCCCCACACGCCAGGGGCGCCGCCGCCTTCGTCCTCGGGGCTGCCCTCCTCCGCCATCCGCTGCGGGACCTGCGGGGACAGAGGCCGGTTAGAGAAGCAGGACCCGGACAGAGGACTGGAGCTGCGGGGCTGGCGCATCTTCCCGGGGTTGGGGTGGGGGGGAGACATGGAGCAGGTGCAGGGGCGTGCTTCTCGCTCCAGCACTCGGGAGGCTGAGGCAGGAGGATCGCTGCCAGTTCCAAGCGAGTTTGGGCTAAATAGTGAGTTCAAGACCAACCTCGACTACATAGCGTGACCCTGTTTCAAAAAATGAAAAGCAAAATCAAAAGACTGAGGTGACAAAAGACTCTGCAGGCAGAGTTATAGTCGTCTTTACGCCAACTTGGTCATAAAATAGAATTTTAATCTATATCTGTATCTATAGACACATATGAAGGGGCCCACAAAGCCAGAAGAGCCTAGGCCCTAGGAAAGCCCCAGTGTAGCCCTGACTTTGGGTGCTGCGGCACTGATGGCCGGCATCCCTCCTATCTTCCAACTCAGGCCAGAGAGCTGGACTTGTTTCTCTGCAGGGAAGGTGAGCCCCTTGTCCCCCTGTGGCAGAGGCAGTGACATCACAGTTTACAGCCCGGCCGCCTGCGGTCACATCCCTGCCACCACTTCCTAGCAGCGCGCCCGGGAAGTTTCGCAGCCTCTCTCAGGCCACCGCGTTGCATGGAGGGAAGCCCTGGTACCCACCTTTCCACGGGCAGTGAGAGTCTTAGATGAGCTCATTCATGCCACAGCAGAGAGCTTGGCCCCGAACACTCGGTGCTAACACCTTGGCGGTGTTCCTGCTTCCATGGGAATCAGGAGAGATGGATAATGTCTCTCTGGAGAGACTCATTCAGATAACTGGCCTTTTCACAGAGACCCACAGCACTGTGCTGTATGCCCGGCACTGAGTTAGGTGCTGAGGACAGAGACAAAGGCACCCAGGTACAGACAAGCGGTCTGGACCCACAGCAGAGGCCCCCGAGGCCAGTACAGTGCTGGGGAGGGCCGGCTTGGGGGAGCCGGCAAGCCGCAGAGGAGGGAGGGATCGACAGTCCTCACTGTCATTACTCAGGCTCGAATCTGATGCCAGCTTATGCATAACCTAGGAGTCCTGGTTACTATCTCATGCTACAGAAGGTAACCCGAGGCTCGGAGACATCCTGTGACCGGGCCAGGCACCTGGCCACAGCAGGGTCCTCACGCAGATGTCCCCTGCTCCGAATCTGTGCACATCTGGTCCTTTTGCTCTTGTCCCAGAAGACAGCTGCTCCTGCCTGCCCAGAGCCGCTCTTCCAGCGTCCATCCTCTCCTGGGAGCCTGAGCAGTTCTGTGACTTTCCTTGTGTTGTGTGTTTTCCCACCAAACCGTGGACTTAGAGCTGCAGTGCAAAAATGCTTCTAGATTATCTTCACTTTGTTTTTTTTTTTTTTTTTTTTTTTTAATGTTGGCTTTGGGCACCACTGTGTGGGCCAAGAGCTCTGAGACCTTGACACCACCTTCCTTTGAGAAGTCTAGTGCCCAGAGTGGTCTTCTATTGCTTCAGCTGGGTTCTGGAAGGTTTAGTGAATGATCAGGGCAGAAGGGAGAGTGAGCCTAGGGAGCCCAGGAAGCAAGCAAGTGTCCACTGAAGGGATAAAGGGCTGCTCCAAGCTAAGTCCGTGGCAATCTAGAGCCGCCCTTGCATAGCCAGACATGGGTGGACCCAGCTGGAGATAGGGGCAGAGCGAGCACAAGGCAGATGTGAGTGTCTTCTGGGCCACTGCTGACCACAGTCCCTGAGGCTGCCATTCTGACCTCAGCCAGGTCACATGAACTTACTCAGTAGATCCAGACGGTGGGCATCTTCGAGAGAGGTGCATTCCTGCTTCTAAATACAAGATAAGACAGGGCAGGGTGGTGCACACCTGTAATCCCAGCACTCGGGAGGCTGAGGCAGGAGGATTGCTGCCAATGTGAGGCCAGCCTGGACTACATAGAAAGACCCAGTCTCAAAAAAACAAAAAATAATAACACAAAACAAACACTATGTTTATTCTTTCTTCTCTTCTCTGATCTACTCTTGATTTATTAATACTGAAGTAATGGGTGGCTGGGGAAAAAAATGTGCCTTATCAGGTCTTCAACTATAAAGTCTATACTTGAGTGTGTTGAATGGGGTACATGGTGGTGGCCCTCTCTAAAGATCTTTCCACACACTGACTCCCTGAATTCATATGACCATATTTGGCAAAGGGCCCTTCGAGATGTAATTAAGTTAAGGATCTTGAGATCATCTTAAATTATACAGTGGTCCCTATATCCTTTTAATTGTCTTTCTTCTTGTTGTTTGAGACAGGGTCCCACTCTGTAGTCTTGCTATGTAGTTCAGGCTGGCCTTGAACTCGCTATGTAGCCCAGGCTGGCCTCAAACTTGCGGTGATCCTCCTGCCTCAGCCTCTGACAGTTAGGGTTAGAGGCGTGCACCACTGTGCCCGGCTCCTAAATCCTTATAAGACAGACACTGAGAAGAAGACAGTCTGACCACCATAACAGAGACTGCAGTGATGGATCCACGAGCTGAGGAATGTCTGGGGCCACCAGAAGCTCAAAGAGGCAATGAAGGATTCTCCCCCAGGAATTTTGGAAAGAACCTGGCTCTGGCGATGTGTTGGTTTGAATGGCTGGCCTCCCAGACTGCACGGGGAATGCATCTCTGTTTTTCTAAACCACCATATTTGCAGTAGTTTTTTGAAATAATAGAGTGTGTTGGACCCTTGGGCCAAGGGAGGAAAGGGACCAGCACTGGGCAGTCCCCATCAGGTTCCATGCCAGGCACTGTGCAGACAGCACCTATGCTTATGCACCAGCTCCATGGCGGAGGCAGCCCTGGTACTAGGTCACACTCGCCAGAGCTCTTCAGTGCCCTCTCGGCCACCCTGGCAGGTTGCTGTTATTTTGTTCCTTTTACAGAGTGGAAAATGAGGCCCCAAGAGCTGCAACTTGCCATGATTCCAGGCCAATGCGAAGCATAAACACCACTAAAATTGAGCTCTTTACCCTGGATCACGTAGGGTTATTTTTTATTGTTGTGTTGTTTTGTTTTTCTGCAGCATGCCACATCCCTGCCTGTGCTATTGGTGGAAAACTGCAGGGTGAAAATGAGTAGGAATAAACCCCTTTCAATAGTTGTTCTAGTGGCAGGATAATTGAGAAACTTGAAGAAAGGTGGAAATATGTTTCTGGCACATTTGGGGATTCAAGTTATCCTCTACCTCCTGATCTCTCAGTAACAGAGATAACCAAGACACTGTCTGTAATATTTGGATTAGACATGCAGCTATTCTAAAAACCCCACTTCCTAGAACTAATCCCTCCCCTAATTTAGTCTCCTATTGCCAACTTGAGCAGGGTCCCTGGAGAAAGAGAACATGAAACCACATTCCATCCTATTCTATTCATAAGAATTCTCTAATTTATAGTTCAATTATGGTGAGTGATTTGAAATTCCAGCAGAGTCCCCATGGTGGGAATCCAACCGCAGACTCCAGAACTGTATTTTTATAGTACGTAGCCAGAAACAAAGGGGATAAAAGGCAGCAAAACTGAAAAGGAAGGAAGAAGGAAGGAAGGAGGAAAAACAGGAAGGGAGAAAGAATAAATCAAAGGAAAAGCAAGGGGAGATGTTATGGATTGAATGGGTGTGTCCCCCCCCCCACAATTCCAACGCTGAAGCCCTAACATTCAGGATCATAGTATTTGCAGATGGAGCTTTTGGAAGGTTATGAGATTTAGATGGGGTCATGAAGGTTACACCCCAATGAAGGAATCAGTGTCCTAAGGAAAGGAAGAGAAACCGGGTTCTCCTCCCCTCTTCTTCCTCCCCCCTTTTCCCTCCTTCTCTTTCTCTTACCCTCTCTCTGTCTGTTTTCCCCAACCTCACCATCACCAGACATAGGAAGGAAATAGCCCTCTACAAGCCAGGAGGAGAGTCCTCACTGGGGAACCAAATCAGCTCGCACCTTGACATTGGACTTCCTGGCCTCCAGCACCATGTGAAATTCCTGCTGCTGAAGCCACCCTGTCTGAGATGTTTCGTTACAGCAGCTGGAGGAGACTAACACATACAACAGGAAAACAAATAACAATACGTGAGAACTGTTTCACCTTATATAGAATAAAATAAATACTAACTAGAATGCCAAAATTCCATTTTAAACCCATTATATTGGCAAAAATTACCAAGTTTGGTAACACTGATGGGCAAGAATATTCTCCACTGATGAAGATCTAAACTGGGGCAATTTCTTTGAAGGGAACTTTGTCATCCCTGACAAAATTTCAAATGAACAGGCACTTTAGCTCAGCAGCTCTACTTTTAGTAGTTTGTCCTATAGATACACTCAAAACCATATTTGAAGTTTTATACATAAAGCTTTATATCACATCATTATCTGTAAGAAGAACTACAAAGCCTGGAAACAACCTAAATATCCGTGAATAGGAGCTCAGCTACTGAAATCTAATCTGTCCATAGGATGGAATACAATCTATCAGTCAGAAGGAGGTAGACTTGTATCCATTACAGTGGACAATCCTCCATAATGTATTAGCTAGTTAAAAACAAAACAAGAAATAAGTAGTTGAAGAGAATGAACCTACTTGCAGACATTGGTTTTCAGCATTTGGTTGAAACAAAAGAAATGTTTACTTTTGATCTACAACAATACAATTTCATATAATTCATAATTTCATATGATTGATCCTAATATGAGCAGGTCTGTGATCCTGGCATCCCAAAGAAGCCAACTAGAAAATCTTTTACTATCAAATAGGATGGCACGAATGAAATAGCAGAGAGCTTCGTGGTCATCAGCCAGCCAGCCCGCTTCCACCACCTTCCTGTAACCAGCTGGTGCCCCTGGGTATCATGTCACCAGCTTGGGGCAGCTGGCAAGCCAGGCCCGTTAGCAGATGTTCAACAGAGGACACCCACACACACCCCATTTATTCAGTGCAGAACCTGGGCTGACCAAAAGGCTAATTGCTTTAGACACATTATCTAATTTAACCTTCAGAATAGCCACATGAGGAAGTTCTTACCATCCTCCTTGTACATTTGAAAACTCAAGGCTTCCAGAGAACAGTTCTCAAAGTTGGTAAAATCCCTACCAGTCCATGAGCTCCCAGGACACTTCCTGTAGAGATTTTTAGCAGTGACCAGAAGTATGTTAACAGTGGTTATGATTTTGTGCTGTTCACATGTGAACAGAAGGTCACTAAAATTGGAGTGACAATTTTTAAAAGAAATTGTACACATAGACTAGTAAGCCCTAAGAAAACTGAGGGTAAACTCCCTTACACGATTAGGGAAAATAAACAACATTATGAAAAACAATACGCAGATGCAGGGAAAGGACCAGATCATGAAGTGTGTATGTGATCTCTATGAAACTACGATCCTCCACTGAAAGGAAGGCAGAGACCGGTTGAAGGATTACGCTAAGACAGAGATACAGAGCACAAGTGAAACATCCTCTGTTGGCCTCAACTGCTCTAATGCAAACCCTAAGCCAGATACAAGGTTCAATTCAAAGGTTCTTATTTCCATCTCAGACATGTAGTCATGAAGATACACAGCAGCTGTGTGCACTGATGGATGAACCATGGGCTTTGAAAATACATTCAGGACACAAAATAATGCCCTCCCTCAGTGAGGTCGGGTGGGTGGAATGTAATAACTACACTGGGTGTGTAACATACCATGGTTCGTTCTGCATGGACAGAGGAGCAAGACCTCCATTTTGTCCCTTCATTGGGAGGAGGTACGTGACCAGTCAAAAGTTGTATAATGTGCAAGAAGCAGGCCTGGGACCAAACTGGTGCTCTTTTCCCTCTGCTGGGGGTTTCCAGGCTAGGGACAGAGAAGGTGATAAGAGAATCAAAAGCAGAACTTGTTGGAGCATGCACAGCCCTTCCCTCAGAAAGTAGAATGTGCAGGTCAGGATGGGGTGGGGAGTATTTTGGATAGAATCCTCCAAACTCCTAAGGTCCCTTTCTTCTTTTAAAAACCTACTGCAGGATATCATGGTGCTCCTCTAAACTCTCACCAAGGGGCCATAAACCAGAGAGCAGGAGAAAGGGATGGCATTCAGGTGAGTGAGGCACAGGGTGATCACGTTTCCATTTGACTTGGGCTGTGCCAAAGAAAAGGCTGTGACAGTGCTGAGGAAAAACTGAAATCTTCTCAAGGATTTTGGTCTCGGAGCTGGATGCTGCAACTGACAACACTTTGGAATCAGTTATATGGCAGAGTTAGATAATGTTAGGCAGGGATGGGATACATCCATGTGAAAATGGGTATGTAGGGCAGCGTGGTAATTGTTCCCCTTCCCTTGGGCTGTTGAGGTAATCACCTCTCTAGGTTGGTAACGTATCTTTGGGAATGTACTCCAGGGCTCCTGCTAGCTGAAGCCAAGGTAGGCAAAGTAGGTGAAGCAGACACTTCCTCCCTGGAATCTGTATGTCTGGCAGAGTGACCAAGGGACCGTGGCTTTGGTTCCTTTCCTCAACAGCATCTCCCCTGACTCCACGGTTCATGCTGTTGCTTTCCGGTTTGTTCTCTTCCCACCTGCTCCCCAGACTCATTCTGACAAATTCCCACTGCTTTGTTACATTCTGTTGCCTGTAGTAAATAACGCAAAATGTTATCTACATGATCAGAGATATAATAACGTACATACAAAACATGGTGACCAACATAATGTAAAATAAGCTGGCTCTGCCTTTGCTGTCAGACTAGGAGGAGGAAAACATAGCCATCAGCAGGATCTAAGGTGAGGAGCAGTAGCTGGTCTGGATCTGGAATGGGTCTCAAAATGAAGACAGAGGGCTGGGGATATAGCTCAGTGGCACGGTGCCTGACTTGCAAGCATGAGGTCATGAGTTCGACTCCCGGTACCACCAAAAAAAAGAAGAGAGGCCAGGGCTGGCAGAGATGTTGGAGGGAAAAGCTGACCAGAGGCAGAGTGACCAGAGAACTGAGGCTCTGTGAACTGCTCTGGGGCTGAGGTGGTAGGAGGGTCTCGAGACAGACAATGGGCCATCTCAGGGAAGAACAGGAGTGACCATCAGAACAACTGTGGCTGTGTTGTATTTTATCACAACCCTTTTCAGGGGAGTAGAATGCATAGGACCACACTGAAAGATGGTCAAATAAGTGAGAGCTTAATGGCTCAAGGAAACATCATCATATTGGAAAAAAAATGCAGTGCCACATAGAGTCTTGTAATACAATATGAAGTGAGAAATGTCAAAGAACAAACTTGAAACTCCACTGCAGCTCGAAATTACAGTCATGTAAAGATTCCCTAAGCCAATGAGCAAAGTCTGGAAAGAGACTTGGAAAAACAAAAACATCTGATCTGTTACTGAAGCTGAGCCCAGGATAAGTTTTCTGGTAATTTGAAAAATTTCAGTCTTGGTTACAATACTGCTTGCTCAATAAATAAAAACATATAGATTAAAGGAAGAGAGATTCAAAACAGATTGTGAGCAATGGGAGACATAAAGGAAATCAGGAGGTGATCGGTGGTAGTCCTAGTCCCAGAAAGCCCTAGGAATGGCTCACCCCTGCCAAGGAAGCCCATCACTAGACTTAGCTTCAAATGTCTTTAATGGATTTGGTTTTGGTACTAATGTGAAATCATGTAAGATTTCACTGGTTTCTAATTCTCTTTCTCCAAAATTAAGCCTACCATCTGTTCTTCATTGAAAACCAGTCCCATGTAAAGTCTGACATGCTAAAAGGCTCATCCTAGAGGGGACTGGAAAAAGTAAGTTTGGTTTTAGCCACATAACCAACTAAACACCCTGAAGCAAACGTTACAATAATACACCTTGGAGTTGAAGCCAGGAGAGCATAGGTTGGAAAAGTTAAGAGCAAAGGAAGACAGGAGGGTAGGGCTGGCAGCCCGGCAAGGACATGTGTCACCTGGGACCAGAGCAGGAGCCGGGGAGTCCATGTATCTGGATGGACAATCTCTGTCAAACCAGACCTCCAGCAAGGAGCACCGCTGTAGTTTCCTTTGATGTCGGTGATTCATATGAATCACCCATCCTGATACAACACAGGGCCAGAGGGCAAGGCAAAAACCCCACAGGTAGGGAACACTGGAATAAGCCCCACCCAGCACTGCTATGGTAATGACTCATGCAAATAAGTTCTAAAAGGCATTTCAGGTACACTTAAAAGAATTCATTTGCATAATAGCCCAAATAAATGAGTGCGGCAGAAGAGAAAGGGAAATGAGGAAAGGAAAAGGCTAAGCCTTAAGGAAAACATGAGTCACACATAGCCGTTAGGCACCTGTGAGGTAGGGTGCTCTGCCAGTGGCAGCTCTGAGTACCATACCCTAAGGCTCTCTCCATTCTTGTGTTGGCCCAGTGGGCAAACCCATGCAGAGGCAGCCAATGACCTCAGACACACAGGCTCCGCCACCCTCAGCACCTATATGCTGTCCAAGATGCACCCCAAGCCAAACGCCCAGCTCCGCCTACTTCTCCTGTGTGCCATGTGTCCTAAGGTGTGGTCCCCAAGGCAACTTGCAACTGAGTCTACCTCACAAATCCTGAGAAATGCAGATTCCTGTCTCCTACACCTTTTCCATAATGGAAAAAAACCTCAGGGCCAGGACCCTTGTTGCATTTTCAACAAGCTCCCCAGTGATTTGAATGCATCCTCCAGGTTGAGAATCACCTGGTGAGACTAAGAAAGTACTAAACTGAGCTCACCCTGCAGGCTTTGGGCCTCCACCCTAGGTTGGTATTTTCTTACCTCTTATACTGTGGTCATACCATCTTATTACCTTCAAGTTTCCTATGTTGGGAGCTAACCCTTCTACTTCTGCCTTTCTTTTTTTAATTTTTTTTTTTCTTTTTGAGACAGGGTCTCGCTATGCAGTCCAGATTGGCCAAGTTCACTTTGTAGCCCAGGCTGGCCTCAAACTTGCAGCGATCCTCCTGCCTCAGCCTTCCGAGTGCTGGGATTACAGGCATGTACCACCACTCCTGGCTTTATTTATTTCCGCCTTTCAAGTTTAGGCCAACTCACAGACTATCATAGGAGACAGAAAACATCCATGAAATGAAACCTGTTCAACATGGTGCCTACATCAGCAGATTCAACTGTGAAACAAAAGAGGCATAGCGGCGAACAGCAGAGATAGAAAGATGAATGAAGCAGGAAGAGCGGACTCCTGGGAAACTCAGGGCTGGACCCTTCCTTCTGGTCCCGAGGCTACTCTTACTCACTTTGAAATTGGGGACCAGGGAGTCTGAAGTTCTGAACCTCAATTTCTATATGCATAAAATGAGCTGGACTGGCTCGGTGGAGGCCCAGGCCCCCCTTCCAGTGCTAACCAGCTCTGATTTTTCCTGGAAGACATTAACATTCCTTGCCATGTATTGATCTACTTGAAGCATCACGAGAAAGAGGTGATCCCGACTTGTGCCCAGAAGTCCCCTGCCCACAAGGAAGAGGCTGTGAGTGCAGATCTTCCCTGAACAGCGAAAGGAGGCCAGGACGCCACAAAACCCAAAGTCAGGGCCCGGCCAAAATGATGCAATGAGGTAAATATTTGGATGTGATCTGCCTAATTGGAAACACTCCCTCCTCCCGAAATTGACCTGACTCTTGCATCAGCCGCGTGGAACTGAGTCCACCCAGGGTTGCTGCACTTAACTCAGGAAACAGAAGCTGGTATTTCCAGGCAGTGCCTGGCTGTGTGAGTCCCTTGGGTCCCATGCTCTAGACAGCAACTGCTTTTCTGTAGCCCAAACCAACTGGGACAGTAATGCACAAAAGAGAGTGACCCTGGGAATCAGCAACCTGCCAGACGAAGATTCTGCCTGGCGATTGGGCCCTTGGCATCTGGGTCAATATTTCACACTGAAGTCACAGGCCTCAGCAGGATATCAGAAGAAAAGCAAGTCAGATGCATTGTGCTGGGACTTGTCAGAATTCAGAGCAGGAGAACAAAGCACAAACTAGGTGTTCAATAAACACTTGTCAGTGAGCAAGGCTGCAAAAGGATTGAGATGGACCCTGCCTGCATTTCCTGCCTCTGCCTTTCTTTTGACCATTTAGGTCTCCTCAAGCCACCAACACCTTTTTCTTAAAAACCCCACCCTACTGCATTACTGTTTTGTTAAATAGTGTCTCTGAGGTTCTCACTCTCCAAAGGATGAAATCCGAACTTGTTTGCCATAGTGTTGTAAACCTGGTCTTAGCCTTCTTTCCCAGCTTCAACTCTACCACCACTCCCTCACACTACACACACACACACTCACACACACACACACTCAAAAAATGCACACAAAGTAGGACATGCCCTTCACCCCGGCTGTGCTCTCTTTGCTTCTGCCCGTGAAGAGAACTTTCCCATCCACATGGAATGGTCTCTCTCTGTTTCTCCAGGGACATCATGTACACCTTTTCCATCGCAGCTACCACCTGGAGCTATAATTATCTTTGGACACAACCGTCTCCCCCTCGACACTATCAAGTCCCCAGGGCAGGGGATTCTGACTTACTTTATGTTCCACCCACTGTCTAATAAGATCTCATCCCCAATCTGTCACACGGCAGGCCCTCAGGAAATACTGGACGGCTGGGTGGATGGATGGATGACAAATTTGCCAACTGCTCTCTCGGTCCCTTCACCATCTGTCTGCAAAGTGTCACCTACCTCCTTTCCCCCCTAACAGCACATGCCATGGTTGCTCAGCCACTTGGCTGGTGACCTATGGTGTTTCTTCTGTTTCCTCATGCATAAATGACAAGAAGGGCAAGACAAATGACAACACTAACTCATTAAGGTAATTCGCCCTGTACTGGACCTTCTGACTACCCCTTGTTGGTTGAAACTTTCTTTTCCCTTGACTTCCAGGCCACCGTGCTCTCTTGGTTCTCCTCCTAAACTTTAGGCTGTCTCTTTGCTGGCTTCTGTTTGTCTGTTTGCCCATTAGGTTGGAGTTTCATTCTTGGTCTCCTACTTTTTTCATCCAAATCTCCATTCAGGGAAAGCCGTGTAGCACAGCAATGGTCTGCATGCTGATCTCTCCCCTGTTAACGGGGAGCCACAGACTCCCTCCCAAGCATCAGACTTATATTCCCCACAACCAACTAGATCTACCCACCAAGGTGAGCTGTGAGCTTTTCACACTAAATCTGTCACCTAGCCAGGACCTGAACACCTGCTCCATCTCCAAGCCCATTCAGATTCCTCCAATTGGAATAGAATCCTGCCAGTTTTACCTCAGAAATATCCCTGGGCTCTTCCCTTTTTTCCCATTCCCACAGCCCATGGTTTGGTCAAGGCCTCACTCTTGCGTTTTTTCCTGGGTTGTATCCACCCAATCATACCACCACCTTCCTGGCTTCAAGAACTCTATTCTTAAAAATCACAGCATCCAAGTTCTGCATTTGTTCTGTACTCCCTTCTGCCTCCGTGACTGAATCCAGTTGCCCAGGCCCTTCGCTCTTTGGTCACTACTTTCCCTGCAGCCTCTGCTGCCGGCACTGCCCTGTTCTTAACTTTTACCCAAGGATGCCAACCAAGCCTTACCACTGTATGCTGGAGACCCATGTCACTAGCCTGGGAATTCCTCTCTCCCCTTAGCCTTACTCCTGCGCATCCTTCAAGACTTACTGATCGTAACTACGGAAACATGCACTCCCTTTGCAGACTTCCCCAACTGAGAATAACTTTACCCTCTTCTAGGGATCCACAGCATTTTGGGCACCCTCCCTATATCACACTATGATCGCTGTTTTTGTGTCTCATACCTCAAATTGTGAGACAAAACGGCTACAAATTTCTTATGCATATTGCTCTTACTCAAATAGAGATGGAAAACAAACTACAAATGAAGTAAGTACAAAATTAAAAACCATTAAAATCAAATTAATAATATTAATGTAATATGGCAGTTAATGAAATGATGCAGACTATATAGACAGTGTTGGGTGTGACTGTACGATGTACGGAATGTTTTAGTTTTCACCTGTTGACTTGATTCTTCTGGGTCTGAACACCATGGACTATCATTTGAGGGTTTTTGTTTTCTTATTTTTTTTTTTTGCCCTTTGAAAAATGAGCTTGTTTTAAAGCACCAGTTCATTTTTGTGAAGGTTGATGTATAAGAATTGTAGAGTCCAAAATGATGCTTAATGGGAAAGTCCTCTACTATTTACTATACCTACTGCCAGTCAGTGGTTGTAAGGGAGGTCACAAGAAACGGGATGTATGCAATGCAGCTGAAAGGGCGACAGCTCTGACATCTACAAGACAAGGTCTTTGGAGACTGGTACCTCACCTGGTTTCACAACATCTCCACCTTTGGGTAGATTAAAAATCTGTGCAATCTTTTCTCACTGAAATGGAGCTGTCCAATTAATGCATTATTATTCAGATTATCCAAATAGAGTTATATTGATATTTTCAAGTTATCATCAAAATGAAAATAATACACTAAAAAAAAAAATCAGTTTTGCAGACCACCTACAGTATGCCCAAGGCTCCAAGGATTATGAGTCCTCAGGTTCCAAGACAGTTTTAATTCTTTAAAATTACAGCTGGGGCTCAGAGCCAGGATTTGAACCCAGGGTTGACTGATTCCAATACCTAGATTCCTCTCTCTGCCCTACAGTATTTAATTCTCAAGGCTACTATGATGCTGGATATAAAAGGACTCGATAGACAACAAAGTTCTACACCATTGTTAGTTTAGAGCTTAGATAGTTTATGTATATAAAAGAAAAATAGAAAATATTTTATAAAAGTATAAAAATATTTTCATCTGATTTAAATTTATATTTTTTATACATTATATGTTTTGCAAAATGCAATGAATATTTAAAGAGATATAATTATGTTCGTTCTGCCCATGCATTTAGCAGCTGGCACACAAACCTGAAACATTTGATATGTTCCACTGAGAGTGCAGGCCTTGGGGTGCAGATAAATAGAAAACCAGGGGCTCTCCAGCCAAGAGAAAGATAGTGCTTATCAGAGCCCAGGTGCTAGTGCAATGCTGAAAACTCTGCTTGCTTGGGAGGCCCAGGCACTACTCAGCAACCATCCCTGGAAGAGGTACAAAGAGGCAGGATGCAAACAAGTTCTCTACCGGTAGCACTTCCAAAATCCAGGTGAATTCCTTGGTCGTTCTTCTGAGATCTTTTCAGTCACATCTAATGAGCTACAAAATCTGTCTTCCTCTGTTTATTTCCTTGATTCTTAAGGCGGGGGGCAAATCAGTGTCTACTAAGCTTTTGCCACGAGCCAGGTATTTTACTAACTTGTTTCCAAGAATCTTCAAAGTGGGTTATGAATCAGACTTTTATTCAAATGTCATCCCCTTAGAAAGGGGCCTGGCCATGCCATCTAAAGCACTGAGCGCGTGGACGGCGTGCGTGCGTGCGTGCGTGCGTGGGCATGTGCTTGCGTGTAGTTATTACTGTATGAAATGCTCTGCTTGTTTATTGTTTATTCCACCCACGTGGAATAGTGAGCTGAAACTATTCACCCGGACCTTTTCTATCTCAGGTTTTAGCCACTATGATAGACCCCGGCACAGAGTTCGGGCTCCACAGTTGAATGACTGCATCCTGTCAGGTAGGGAGCATGACCCTGTGATTTAGCTGCAAGTGACACAGTCCCAATTCCAACTCTCTTCTCCTTCCTAGAAGCTGACGGATCCCTGCAGCCTGGGCTTCCCTAGTGGAGCAGTCAGCAGCGTGCGGAAGGGCACCAGACATCCTGGAAGAAAACATGTAGACTCTTCCCAACTATCCATTTCCTCAAGGGATTTTTAAAAAGAAAGTGGTAAGAGAGGGTTGGATTCTTTCCTAATGTTAGCTAATTTAAAACATTGTTTTAAAATTAAAACAACCAGCTGTATTTTGAGACAGAATGTCACATACTGATGAGTGGTGAAAACTGTAGGTCACTGTGCTACCCTTGGGCCACATGTGTACATGTGTGTGTACACGTGTGTCATGTTCACACTTCTGCTGCTGGTGTGCATTTTGGTGGAGACAGTTGAAAAGCCCTGCACTGTGCTGGCTGCCACCCAAAAGTGCTCAGGTTGAAATGATTTAGAAAGGAAAGTCGCCAGTGGATGGTCCGTAGAAACAAGATCTTTAAGGCCACACAGTGGTTCTCCAGAGGGAGAGATAAGACAAGGCTGGGATGTGCACATCTCTTGCTTCTAGCAGGTAGATCGGGCTCCAGGTAAAGGGGTCTGAGTGAGAAGCCAAAAGCACATATATCCTCAAAAACACTCTGTCATCAAGTATGGCTGCAGAGCCCCCTTTACAGAGCAGTTCGTAATAGAGCGGATTTGTATTCCTGGGATGGCTTAGGTGTGGTCTTGCCTGAATGAGAAAATCTCTGGAAGTTATTTCCATCTCAAGAACTCTATGGTCCAGACCACCAACGTCTGCCAAATTGGGGGCTCCCACTACTGTTTCTGGAATCAGAGAAAGGGGCCCCTTTTCACGGTCTGTGGCTTGATCTGAGACCACTGGATCCATATATTCACAGAAAAAATCACCGGGCCCAGATCTCCTGCTCAGACAAGGAACCTACTACTCAGGCTACACCTGTGCCACCGAGGCAGGCCGCTTTCGCCTGGCTGTCCTTATCACCATGGGCCATGCAGGCAGCAGAGAGAAGCCCCTCCCGGCAGCTCTCACAGGATTCCCTAAACATTTCAAGTCTCCCTGGCCCCAGTCCAAGAAGTCCACTCCAGCCAACAGCTTACAGCCCATTAAAAACCCCGTGCAAACGCAAACACTCTCTCTATTAGACAAGGAAGAAACAAGAACCACGTCTTGGGATGGAGCTAGCGGTTGTTGAAACAAGACTAGGGGCTGGGGTCCCTGAAGAGGAAATATCACTGTATTAAAAACCGCAGCTATTTCCAATGCTCACAGTCAATTACATGGAGACCAAAGGTGCCCTGGGAAGCACTGTGTGGGCTCGCAATTCTGCCACATACCGGGCAGTCTCCAACTAGGGGCAGGGGAGCACCCTAGGGTTTCCTAGCTCCATGAGGCTTAAGGCCAAATGTGTTTTAATAATAGGAAGCCTGCATGAGTGCACACACAAAGCCATCAGTCCACACCCTGCGCCTGTGAGAGCCACATCATCCTCATCTGGGGGACGTTAATCTGATGGGTTGGATTCCCGGATGCTAAAAGGACCACGTGAGCAGATTTGGAAGCCTCTGTCTGTGTCTCTCTCTTCCAGGTCCTGGGGGCCTCCTTTTCTTTTGTGTCCCTTCCTTTTCTTCCTTTTCTTTTTGCTTTCTTTCCTTCTTTTCTTTTCTCTCTTTTCTAAAATAACCACTTGAGAATGTTAATCACTGCTTTGGGTTCAAGAAGCCCAAAGGTCCTATTGAGGTCTTATGTTCAAGTGTGTCCGGGTATCCAGTCACCACGTAAGTCTGCATACTCTGAACCAGACAGGATATGGGTCCTAAAGCCATTCCAGTGGAGCTGGTCTGGGGCCTGGGAGGAGTGGCTGCTGCCAGGGCTGTCATAGCTCTCCCGTGGGACCCGCCAGTGACTCTGCATGGAGCTGCACTGTTTTCAGTGTCCCCTGCTCTCCGCATCTTACTTCAGCTTGGCATTTTATTGGTTATAACAATGGACTATGATGACACGATCCTATAAATTTTACCACAATACACTTTGTGGCCATTCAAGCAACTTCATTAGCTAAACTTTTTTTTTCAATAGTGAAGATGGAAACCAGGACATCACACATGCTATAAAAATTACTCTACCACTGAGCTACATCCCCAGGTCTTTTTATTTTATTTTATTTTACTTTCCATTTTATCTTGAGACAGAGTCTTACAAAGTTACCCAGGTAGACCTTGAACTTACAATCTCCCTGCCTTAGCCTTCTGAATAACTGACATTACAGGCATGCACCACCATGTCCAGCTTATTAACTAAACTCTTACAGAAAAATGTATTTTGTTGTTATACATGTAAAGCTGCTAATGCCCCTTTTTCTCTATTCAGAATGATGGCTTTGAGTGCTTGCTGTGAGGAACAGAATGGATGTATCTAGAGCAAGACACAGTACATCTTGCTACTTCCACCTGTTGTTCTTCTTGGTATCGCTCTGCCTTGCAACTCCATGGGCAGCATTCAGGCCGCTATACCATCCGATGACAGGAAGAGCCTCCCCAGTGTCAGTGCCAACCTCACCCACCAAGCGCTCTGCATCCCTCGGCCAGTAGGGACTAAGCTGGGATGGGAGCCAGGATTCCAGCACTCAGGCCACTGTCCTTCCCCAGGTAACGGCCACACAGACCAGCCTGCCGGGGACAGCAAGGGTGCAAAGGGCAAAAGGGCATGTGTGGAGTGACATGCACCGGCTGTGGGGACAGCCACGGGAATGAAAGAGAAGCATGCTGGGCCCAGAATGTGGAGGAGCTCTGGGAAACACCCTCCATCACCTGCAGCTGGAGCTGCTCTGAAACTCCCAATGGAGGGAGAAATCTGGGAGAAAGTTTCAGGGGTCCCTGAAGGACCTATAGCTGCTACTGCTGCTAGAGCCATGGTCCTCAGCCAGAGACAATTTTGCCCAGCAGGAACATCAGGCAATGCTTAGAGACCCTTACAGTGGTCACAGCTGGGGGCCGATGTACTAGTAACATCTGGTGGGTAAAGGCCAGGGATGCTGCAAAATACATGCTGGAGCACACCTGCAATCCCAGGAAGCAGGAGGATCGCCATGAGTTCAGAGCCAGCCTGGGCTTCAGAGTGAGTTCAAGGCCAGCTTGGACTACATAGTGAGACCCTGTCTCAAAAGGCCAAAAAGAAAACAGTACATAAGTAAAAAAAGAAATAAACATACAGTCATGCATAGTGGAGACCCCACACCTACCTAAACCCCCACAGGCCCAAGGAGTCAATGGTGCTGAATGAGAAACACAGCTCTGGAGCTTCCCAGGGCTATCATTAATGCCTCTCACCCATTTCTGCATTGACCCCCAGTTCTGACACTGGGTAAGGCTGGGCAAAGGACAGAAAAAGCAAGCACACCTTGTCCCCAGGGCACTGGCACGACAGGTCTCAAAATCAGAAATTGCAAAGACCCCAAACTGAAATGCCCAGTGGGAATGGCAGTGTGGGGGTGCATGGTGGGGGCCTCCAGTTGTCTCCCTGGAGCTGCCTCTAATGTGTCTTGGCACCTGTGCAAACGGCCAGGTAGACCAGTCTGCTTCCTGGTGCATCTATGGTGGATGTTGATTGGGCCACTTTTCAACAAGGTTGCTAGTAAGTTACATGGCAGGGATTCCAGTGGATCTCTTGAGAAGGGAAACTGCAAGGGCGGTTGATCAAACTTGATGCTACTCAGGTTTAACTGTGAGGATTGGATGCTAGTTAAACAATGGGGATGAAAAGGAATGCTGCTTCACTTCCTTAAATAGTTGAGCAAGGCTCTGTAATCCCTGAGGTTTATGTGACATTTTATTTAAAGGCACAAGGGTCATTGCTATGAGGGGCTGGCAGCATGTCCCCATGTACATGGTTCAATGAACTCTTCTGAGGGCTGACATATCTAGGCCAGAATCTCTGAATACCAGGGAGACCTGGCCAGGCAGAAAAGGCAGGTGAGCAAGCTCCGTGTGCTGGATCAGAGCATCCTTCTGAGCCCCATCTCCTTGTGGGCCCAAAGCCACACAGAAATGACACCGAGATACTTGTGCTGTCTGTTCTTCAACATCCAGACAATCTGCAGCCATTGACACACTGGAAGGAGGAGAAAGAAAGCAGAGGAAGGGGCGACCCCTGAATGTCCTCCAGTTGACATGCAAGAATCCCCAGTGTCCTGGACAGAGGCTCAGCAGAGACTGATCCCAAAGCAAGGAGCTGTCTGGTGGAGTCAGGTGAAGGGGGTGGCACTTAGGCATCTTGGCCTTCCTGTGCCAGTCTCACAGGCCACCACCTTATTGGTGTTTCCTGCCTCTGCTTTGATCTCTTTCCCCACTACACCTGCTTCTGTGTCACACATGTACTCCTCTGGGTCTCCCAAGGGCGCCAAACACACCAAAGCCTGACACTCTGTAATCACTTCGCCGCCTCCCAGGACCAGGGAGGCCATGAAGGGAGCAGATGGACAGCAGGAGCTCAGCAAGGCCCTGCAGTAGGTAAGCACAAAGCTCGATGGCTTGTGGAGGCAGCAGGGGCAGCCTTCTTCCCGTTGTCCTGCAGGGGACAGTGTCACAGCCCACAGAGCTGACAGCCCTCTGCTCCTAACCTTTGGAACAGTCTGCAGACCCTTTGATGTGCCATGGAGACCACCGTCTCTCCTCTGACACAGGGAAGGAAAATGAAAGGGGGCTCTGTTGGAACATTGGGACACGAACACATGCTATAGGCATAAGAGATTCTTGACAGAAATGGAAAGACACACACGTGAGGTGGAAGAGTATGGGGAAGGTGGACTGAACAGCCTGTACCATGGAAGAAAGGGGGCCACTCCCAAGAAGGTGATTGTGGAATCTCAGGGCTTCCCAGACCTTTGTAACTGGACCAGCCGCTGGCCTTCCCCGACCATCTGTAAGCCCCAGTAATCCCTCCTGTGTGGTGCAGATGGGAGCATGGTGCTGTCAGAATGCCTCGTTTGTTCCTGCCTTTCCCACTAGACCCACTGTGTACATCAGCCTTCTGTGCCCCTAACAAAACACCTGAGATAATTAACTCACAGGAGAAAATGCTTATTTGGCCCACACTTCTGCAGGTTCCAGGCCAAGATCGGATGTGCCTGTTTTCTCAGGGGCTCTAGTGGTGGCTCCAAATGACAATAGCAGAGAACAGGGCAAAGCAGACCTGCTACCTCATAGGCCAGAAAGCAAAGGAGAACAAGAAAGGGGGGAGGGTCCCACAGTCGCCTGGAGGGCACAGCTCCAATGATCTAACGATCTGTCACTCCTAAACCTCCCATCCTCTCCCAGGAGGGCCATCTTGGGAGCCCAGCCTGTAAAATGCAGACCTTCAGGCACACTTATTTGAGCCATAGCACCCCTCTCTAGCCCACCAATATCCTCCCTGCTGCTACTGTCTATTAGACTCTTCCCATTCTGCCTTTTCAAACCATGCTGGGTCCCAGAAGAGGGGCTGTCCTTTGCTGAATAAATATTACCTGGTTGTCTTTTTAAATTTGGGGATAGCAAACTGTACCTACACGTATGTTCCTACAAAGTTTGACATTTCATAGCACCTCCCATGGTCTGAGTTCACAAATATTATTGCTCTTCCACCCTTTGCAGTGGATTAAAGGCCTTGCCCATAAATGTCAATACAGATTTCCCAATTTAAGAAAACAGCTCCTATTAACAGTGTGGAGATGCCTGGGTCTGGTGGTACACACCTGTAATCCCAGCGCCCAGGAGGCTGAGGCAGGAGGATCATTGCAAGTTCAAGGCCAGCCTGAACTATATAGTGAACACCTGTCTCAAAAAGACCAAAAAAACCAAAACCACACACACAAAAGAATGAACGTGGAAAGAACTGAGCTGGGCATGGTAGCAGAAAGACCTAGAGCTCCTAATCATTACCAATCAGGCAGCTTTACCAATTGTCTCTAGGTCCATGTCACTGTCATAGCTCATTGTGAGAGTGTTAACCACAACCTGGGCACAGTGATGCCTGCCTGAAATCCCAGCACTCAGGAGGCTGAGGCAAGAGGATCACTTCAAGTTCGAGATCAGGGTGGGTTATATAGTGAGTTCACAGCCCGCCTAAACTATATAGAGATCCTGTCTCAAAAAACTAAAAATGTGAACTTTATTAATCCTATTCGGTGCAAATTTGAGTACCTGTTAACATGGTGCTCACAGTTCAGTGCAGAGCTTGACCCTGCCACTCCAGCCACCAAGCTGTGCCAGTGAAAGTCAAGCGTTAAGCTGAGGAAGGGTCTCCTCTGACTGTGGACACTCCAGTCACCCCAGAAGGTCAGGGCAGGGGACCACTGAGGGTTATACCAATTGATACTCAGACTCCCATCACTGGCCCAGCTCTTGGCTGAAAGCCGGAACTTCTGTGCATCCCCAAGGTCTCACCATCCCACTTGAAGTCATCTGTATTCCTGTGCAGGCAGCAGTTTGCAGCCAGGTTCCCCAGGGGAGGTCCCGCTGCTCATTTCTCTCCTGAACCTCCCTGGTGTGCAGCCAAGTCTCCGTTTTACTCCAACTTTAAAGACAGAAACATACAGAGAAAACTGATTCCCAGAAAGGCTGGAAAACTAATCTAGGCAATGATTACAACTGTGCAGGGGGCTCTGGGGGATCCGGGCACCTTAGCGAAACAGCTCCTGTGGGATAGGCAGTCTCTCACTGCCTAATTCACATTGCTGAGGACATAGGCAGCTATTATGGACCAGAATGTGAAATCAAGACTGTCACTGCCCATTTGAGGGACTGTTCCCTGTGGGGTGCTTGCTAGGATCTCCAGTATCTTGGACTGGAGTCAGTCTTTGACACAGTTGCTATCCTAAAGGGTTCATGACCCAGCTGCAGGAATAAGACCAAAGGGCCTGAAGAAATCATCACCACAGGATTGCAATAAAATTCACTGAAAAGGAATGTCAGTGAGGGGACTGAAGCCCAATCTGAGCTGGAATTTCTTTTTACTGGTTATTGGTCAAGGTTCCTATATTAATCAGCTTTTCTTTCCTGTGATAGAGTCCCTGATATAAACAGTTTAAAGGAGGAAAGGTGCACAGTTTCTGAGGGGTCAGTCCATGGTGAGCTGGTGCCACTGCTCTTAGCCTGTGAAAAGGAAAAACATCATGGCAGAAGGGGTGGTGGCAGAAAGCTGCTCACCTCATGACAGCCAGGAAACTTAGAGGGTGGGAAAAGCCACACAGGAAGGGGCTGGGGACCAGATATAGTCCCAGAGGTCACCTCCTGTTTCCATCATCTCCTGATAAAGCTGTCTACTTATGATCCCATCACTGGGTTAATACAGATGGAGTTAAAGCCTCCATGATTCAGTGACCTTTCTGGATCCCATCTGTGAACACTGCTGCACTATGGATCAAGCGCTCAACATGTGAGACTTTGGGACACTTCATATTTCAGCATAACAGTTCCTGACCAATCCCTGTCCTCAGAGGTAGAGTAAGGATGGTGATACTAGATAGTGTCCCGTCATTCCTAAGGATGCTGTGCGATTTCCATGGCATAATAAACACGGTGCTGAGTATTTTGTCAGCCCCACAACAAGCACTCAGTAACCAGGAAGAGGAGTCAGAACATATGGACCCTGAGAAAAACGTAGTGATGGAAGGAGATGAGACCAGTAGTTTGTCACAGTGGCCCAGCAAATCCACAGCTGGGAGGATCAGTGTGAGAAGAAGCAGGAAGGAAAAGGGACCACACGTGGCTAGGGGTGCGATAACAGGGCTGACTACAGCTGATAGCTCACGCCTGGAACGTTAGAAGAGGTGTTGATGCTGGAACAAAAACAGGGAAGCTGAGAGACAGGGCCAATTTGGTGATGCAGGGGGGAATTCTGTTTCCAGATGGTTCTGGGAGATCAGGACTCGGAGCACAGTCAGAGCAGCACTGTGGGTCTGGAGAAGGGACCCAAGGGAAGGGGAGATGCGGAGGCTGCAGGGGGTGGCCCTGGGGAAAAGCCCCCATTTGAGGGTTGGTGGAGACAAACAAATTAGTAGAGGCAACAGAGAAGGAGCAGAGATGAAGCGGGAACATCAGGATGCCTGTGCAGAGGTGGCGGGCAACACAGGCAGATCGCGACTTTAGTAGAGCATGAGGCACAGTCATGAGGGAGAAAGCAGGGCAGGAAAACTGAAAAATCTGGGCCCTGAAGAGTCTCAGCATGCAAACACTTCCTCTCCAGGGGACCCCAAAACTCACAGGCTGTAAAGCGACCCAGGAGAAACCATGCTTTCCGCTGCCAGAGATGTGACAGAGAGGCTCTGCTGGGTGAGGGGAATCTCCAGGGAGAAATCAGGAGTCGGCAAGGCATGTGGTTCTGAGTTTGCAGTCTCTATGGGCAGCTTCACAGCAGGGATGCCTCCGACCCACTGTCCCCAGAAGCCCTGCCTGTGACATTAGAATGACTATACTTATGATGTGCAGAGAGCTGCCAAAGGTAGGACCCCACCTGTACCCATTGGGGATCCCCACATGGATCCACTGGCCTGGGCAGTGCCTGGCGTTGATAGTTTTGTGTTAATTTCCTAGGTGATTCTAAGGCACAGCCCATGTTAAGAACCAGTCCCCCCAGGGGCTCCGTCTAATAAACAGTTAAGGCCCAAGTTTCATAGACTTTAAATGATTGACTTTGGAAGTCAGTTACTCTGTGTAATTAAAACAGATTGGTGCAGTGGTCCACACCTATAATTCCAGCTACTTTCAAGGCTGAGGCAGGAGGATCATAAGTTCGAGGCCAGCCTGGGCAACTTAGCATGACCCTGTCTCAAAATGAAAATAAAAAGGGTTCAGGATATAGTTTTGTGTCCAAGTGCCCCTGGGTTCAGTCGCCAGTAGCATGAAAACCCAAAACAAAACAGAAATAGGTTTCTGTTTGCGAGCCAATGCGATTTGGGTGGTATTGATGGGTGTCAGGGAGATGACAGGGACCCCGAGCCAGGATGTAGTTAATAAGAAGCACAGTGAAAGCAAGGCATGATGGTGCATGCCTGTCAACACAGCACTTGGGAGGCTGAGGCAGGAGGACCGCTGTAACTTCAAGGCATTCTGAGATACATAGTGAGAAAAGGAAGAGGAGGAGGAGCAGCAGCAGCAGCAGCAGCAGCAGTAGCAGAACAGTGATCCATTAATGAATACTGTCTGCCCCAGGTTGCAGAGAAGAGGCTGGGAGGGCACACCCAGGATTCTAGCTGCTTGATTCCTAGGAAATCTTCCACAGAACAGATTCCAGCATGCTCAAGCCCACTGTCCAGCAGCTTTTGCTAGGAAGAGCATCAACCTTTTCTGGGGCAGTGGTTCTCAGTGAAGTCCCAAGGCCAGCAGCTTCTCACCGCATCAGACACAAACTCAGGCCCACACTCTTGGGGTAGGATCTGGCATCTTCAGGAGGGACTGTTCCCTGGAATCTGAACTGTTTAAGCAGTGGTACTCAAATGGGGCACCACCAAGCAGTGCTGCTGTCCACCTGAAGTTCATTTCCTCAACAGCATTCCTAGAAATAATTAGACTATCCACAGAGACCTACTCCAAGATCACCCCCCCCCCCAGTGCTCAGCAATCCAGACAGCTGGGCAACTTCTGCACCTCCCGAACCTCTCTGTAGCTTATTTTTTACCCCTGTGAAATGGGGGTGCTCTGGTCTCAAAGAACTGCATTGCCGTGGGGGCCATATGGTGACATGAGTGCAGCTCAGGGCATAATCATGTGCTGTTGGGAGCTGCCTTAGCCGCTCCCCTAAGATGGCGCCTGTTTCCTGCTTCCGGGTTCTTGTTGCCGCGTAAACAACCTTGTAAAACGTGTGTCTGCCTGGATACTGATGATTCTGACCTATCAGCTTGTAACCCTTGCTTTGCATTGATTGGCTACTCAGACCTTATATAAGTGTGCGTCTCTGCCCCCAAAGGGAGAGAAGGGAAGGATAGATGAGGGTGGAGGATCTTGTCAGATCCAACAGCGCTGTACATAATAAACACTGAGAGCTGACTCATTTGTGACTAAGTTCTTACTAAAATGGCGCCGGACAATGTGCTGGGCACTTGATAATTTTAGTTGTAAGGAAAGAAGAAGGGAAGAAGAGAGGGAGAAGGGAGAAAAAGAAGCAGCAGGCACAAGACAGTGAACAGCTTCATTGTACACATGGAGCCTTCACCGATTCCCGTTGGGCAGAATCCTAACTCAGACAATTCTCTCAGGAAGCCAGATTAACACCCCACTGCGAGCCACTGCGATGGCCCCTGAAGGGCTGTGCGTGTCCTGGCTGCCCCACTGGCTCCTGAAAGTGGATCCTTTTTTTTTTTTTAATTCCTGCTACAAAACATGCTAAAATAATTATTTTAACTGATGTGAAAACAGCAAGCTTAGGTTGATGCTTGGCTGGAGGCTTCTGTTTAGCTCAAACCAAGACACCAGAACATCTATTTGCCTCACACTGTTACCTGCAAAACGTTTTAACTGACCTAGTTAATGGTGTGGGACAGGGGACATGGCCTATGGGGAGCTGTGCAGAGGCAGCCTGGCCATAGCGGTAGGGGAGGTGGGTGGTGGGCATGAGGGGGGATGCACTCCCCTCCATCTGAGGTAGGAGATTAGGGCAGGGGCAAAGCAACAACTAACTGGGTGAAATGGGTAAAAGGTCATAAAATCCCATAGTGAGATGTTTTCTACAAAGAGAGGACACATACAGAACAGGGGACCCAAAATGATGTCAGGCTTACCACTGAGCACTGTGGGCCAATCAGAAAAGTGCTTTGTTCAATCCCTCATTTGAATGTGGTGCTGCTAACAGGACCAATCAGAAGATGCTCTTGCCGATCCTTCATTTGCGTGTGGGCACAACCAATCAAAAGACACTATTCTGATCCTTCATTTACATCTGGCTGGAGGCCAAGCAAGTTTTTTGATAAGGCAGTTTCTACCTGGCCTGGAGCCAAGTGAATTTTTTGGTAGGGTGACCGTCCAGAGCCTTATTTGCATGAAGTGAAGGACAATGCAGGAATTTTGGATGCTTAAGGTCCTTCCCTTATGCTTGGGCCACTGGGAGGCTTTCCACCAGCCCCATCTTGTCCTGTAGAGTGAACCTCTTTTCCACCTCCAACAAATGCACACCCTTGTTGCCTTTTCTGTGTGTCTTGCCCAATTTTTTATTCAAGACACCAAAAACCTGGAAAGAAGTCTCACAGAGCCCTCCCTTTGGCGACACACATGCCCCGGCCACCGGGTGACCAGCTATAGACCAGCTGAATCTTTTCACTTTGGGTTTCTCCTGCCAGTTCCTGCCTTCAAACTCTAAGATGAAACATGAGTTCCCTGTTTGCTAGTCAGGCTCCCAGGCCCATCCTTCCCACCACTGCAGAAAGAGCCTCTGTTTGCCTGGCCCCTCAAGACCATGAGGGGCACCCCTTTCCTCACTCTGCTCCCACACTTTCATCCAGCCTCCTCCCGCCTGATTGTGCAGCCCCGGCCCATCCTAGGCCTGCGTCGGCGTCCCCTGTCAATCTCTGCCTTGGGTGGCCCATTTCCTACTTCAGACATCTACAGCGCTCTGCCTTCAATCTCCACCTCCTTTAAAAATTACTTCTGACATCCTTTCTGCCCCTCCTAGATTATACGCACTTGACAGGCATGAGCAGAATAACGTGTAATTCACCACCAAGCTGGATGGCTTCCTCCTTTGAGAGGAAAAGGGGGCGTTATTAATAATTATGTAAGGATAACCAGCATAAACGAGGATTGTCCGAGATGAAGCAGGATATCCGGTTACCTTCCAGGAGTCTCATCATACATATACTTACATCCTTCTTGGCTCCCGGTCCTTAAGAACGAATGTGAGCTGACAACGTGAAAGGCTAAAAAAGCGCCACGCTAGCTCTGGACGGAGGTTTGGGAAGGTTAATCTGGCTGAGATGTGCAGGGTAGATGGGAGTTCGAATGAGAACAGCTCACAGTTATGAATAGAAATGAGTACGGGACACGCTGCTTTTATTTCGTTCTCTATAGAAATGCAAATGCCACCCCAAGGGCTGATGTAAGGTTGAAACAAGGCTTGCATGAGAAATGCGGTTTGCATACTTTAATACAATTTAATATCTGCTCATGGCCAGCTAAGCATCTGTCTCTAATTCCACAGCCACGGTCCTTTCAAAGTCACTGCCTTTGGATGCAAGATTCTCAGAGAATGCGCCTGTGTGCCATGCCTGCAAAGTAACAGCATTCAGCCACCAAGTTCCTCTCTCTGTCCCCACCAAGCTGCTTTTCCTGTTTTGTTTTCACTCCAGGAGAAGGACAATAGGCAAGTCAATCAGTCCCAATCACCCTGCGCGGGCAGAGTGACATCTGACAGCCAAACCCTTCCCCGAACTGGCTGGGACAAAGGCACAAGGGGAATGGGGCTGCATGGAGAATACAATTCTCATCAACCCTTGGCTGACTGTTGTTTTTGCTGTTCCCCAGAAAGCCTTGGTGGAAGAGAAAGGGTGTGCAGGAAGGAGGCCTGGGCCTATGAGCAGTCACCAAGACCCCAGTCAATGTCAGGGATCAGCCCTTGTACAGGAAAAGTCCTGGGACCAGAGGCACAATCAGGGCTCCAAGCTTTTCCCTCTACCTGCCTCCCTGGCCTCGAAGTCTACTTCGCCAGAAGCCACACTCCACAAATGGGATAGAATCTCCCTCTGCTTTGCTCTTACCTGTACCCAGAGCTACAAGCTAAACTTGCACAGAGCAGAAGCTAAGATGGTTTTTCCTTAGCCAATAACCACTTCCCAATTCTAAATATAAGGGCTTAGAGCCATGATGACTACTTAATTAAGGCAGCTTTGGAAGTGGGACTATTTATTTATCCCTTACTTTTCACGAGGCACTTACAGGCTTCCATTTGAAATATAACTCATCACCTGAAATGCCTTGTAATAGCTGGAATCTCCAGTTTACAGATTATAGCCTACCAGGCTCTCCAGCAGGCTCTGAGCATACATGCTTTGAACCAGATGAAGCCTTTGCTTTCTGGGCATACGAAGGACAGAGCCAATGTCACAGATGTTGAGTGACTTGACCAAGTCCCTCAAAGTCTGGCTTAGAAGACAGAGAACTGAATGCCCCTGCAGACCCTGCCAGCCCTCACTTTCCCAGGGAGCACCAGCTGTTACTTCCCCCTTTGGGTCTAAGCCTAAACGCATCAGAACAACCACTTCAAGGCCAACTTCTTCTCCCAGTCATGTGGGAGCCTTGTGCAATGAAGCAGCCCTGCTACCGGAGGAGGAGAGAGGAGACCTGGGGGTGGAGTAGGCACGCACAGGCCACTTTTCCCTGGAAGCAGGTCACACTACTGAAATCCCTTACCTGTGGGCAGATCCTGATCCCCTAAATGAGGTTTGGCTCCCCCAGGACCCACAGTGCCCTGCACATGCAAAAGGCGGTTCATGCATTTGCTTCACGCCTTTGCACTTGATCTTCCCCATCCCAGAATCACTTCTTCGTCCTCCTTACTCCTGGATAGTTCTTTGATTTTTCCCACTGCATATTGTAGTTTATTTTTAAAAACTGCCCCTGGATAATTCATAGTTGGCTTTTAAGATACAGCTTGGAGAACTTCTCTTTTAGCTTCAACTGCCTCATCCATTAAAAGGGAATAACAGTAGCTTCTATAACAGAGTTGTTGTGGGGATTAAAGATGAGATACTGACAGCCAGCGGTGTGGTGGATTACACTTGTAATCCCAGCACTCAGGATGCTGAAGCAGGAGGGTCTTATCATCACGGTGAGCCTGGGTTACAGAGTGGGTCAAGACCAGCATAAACTACATAGCAAGACCTGTCTCAAACACACCACACACACACACACACACACACACACACACACACCAGATACTATGTCAGCATGCAGAAAGTGCTCAATAAATGCTGTGTGTTACCAAGAACATTACTCTCTGCTCTGATCCCAAATGGTTGGGTCAGACCTGGACCACAGCCCCTCCCAAGTGCACTGCAGTGGTTTCTTCCAGAATCTCTGGAGGCTCTGAGCCATCCCGGGGAGGGCCCATACATCCCTGGCACACCCTGAGCACCGGGCGCATTACCTGGTACACAGTACAAGCTAAGCAACCATGCCGCAATGCTGGAAGCAATAAACCAATCCAGACCGAACTCCAGCCTCTCCCACTGTGGGTCCTACATGTGTGATGTGTCTTCTACATGAAAGGCACAGGAAGAGAAGGAAGACAGAGAACGGGACGTTCCCGACGCTGCTCAGCAATTGCTGCAGACAAAGATTCTATGAAGTCATTTGTACTTTGACATTTTATGAACTTCATTTTCTTGGAGTGATTTCCACTCGGAGATGCTGAGCTGCTTTTAACTGCAAAGACAATGCTATCAAAGCCAAGGGTCGGAATACAAAGTGGAAAATTAAAGCAGGTCCATGTGGCCTTGGCACAAGGAAAATAAGGTAGGCCAAAGAGAAATCAGGTAATACATAGATTTATGGTCCAGATCATAATCTTGCGGTGTAAACCATCATCAGGGGAGAAAAGACAGCAGATCTTCCAGTGGCCAATATATTTGGAATAATATTCAATATAATAAAAGTCTAGCAGAGACCCTTCAAATTAAGTGTAACTATTTTTTTCCCACCATAAATTCTTTACCTTTGGCTTATAGGGAGTTCTGCACCGAGACTGAACTGAAGAACATTAAGTGATCACTTCTTGCTTATAGAATTAGTGTTTTGGTTTGGTTTGGTTTTTTGAGACAGGGTCATGCTATGTAGTTCAGGCTGACTCTGAACTCATTATGGAGCCCGGGCTGGCCTCGATCTCAGGGTGATTCTCTTGCCTCGGCTGGGATTACAGGTATGTGCTATCACCCCCAGCTAGAATTGTAGATATCCCTCATTTAAAGACCTATCTGTTTAACAATTCTTCAGACTTACAATTGAGGTGTGCTGTTCAGACTTCTGATTCGCCACTCGGATTTATGACCCATCTTTTTTTTGTACATACATCTTGTTGATAGCCTCGATGTCTTTTTATGTACAGTACACTTCATTTATACAGTACAGTAATTTTGCTGATTGTACTATACAATTAGTCCCTGAGTTACGAACATTCAACTTCCAAACTTTCACTGATGTGAATGGACCTCATATTATGAACCTTCCTAGATGTGAAAAAATCATGAACCTAGCTCATGTATCTGCCAGACACTGTCACAGTGGTGCTGAAGCGTGCTTACTGTATGCTGCGATAGGGTACGGTAGTACAGTGCTCAATTCTAACCCAGGATGTCTGGAAGCAAGAGGACAAGCAGTGGTGATGTGGAGGAGACTGCTAGGAAATACAAAGCAATACACATTGCACGTTTGTGTCAAAGGTGTGCAAGACTCACTTTATTGGGTTTACGAGCGAATCCAACTTCTAAACATTGTCCCAGAATGGAACCCATTTCTAAGTCGGGGACTTACTGTACAGTACTGTAGTTTTATGTTCTGTTATACATTACAGTACTGCATGTAAGAGTTACGCAAATAACAGCAAAGTCATATGGTGGACTTTCCTTTGGCCATTTCTTTGTTCTGAGTATTGTAATAATATACATACTATATACAGTTCCTCATTTAGCAACCTATTCGTTGAATGACCCGGTTGCGGGAATGGGACATGGTCATTACACAAGGAATATCTGTAACTGTTTTAAAGAGGTTACTCTTAAGGCAATTTAGCATTAGGAAACCTGTTGCCAACGAGGTACATTCTGGGATCTAAGGGCTTAATCCAAAAGTTTTAATCCAGTTTAAATTGTTGGTTTACCCCTCAGGTAAACCTTGGTAGTTAGCAGAAGTTCAAGGTCAGACTAGACTAGGAAAGAAAAGAATAACGGTGTTTAGTGTGGGGATAATTGAGAAATAAGTGTAACATGGGTGGGTCTCAACTATGCCATTATCATAAAAACATGAGCCAGGCGTGATGCTGTGTGCCTATAATCCCAGCATTCAGGAGGCTGAGGCAGGAGGATAGATGCAAGTACAAGGCCAGTCAGGACTACACGGTGAATTCAGGGCCAGCCCTAACCTATACAGTAAGACCCTGTCTCCAAAACAGAAAGAAAGAAACAAGACTGGTACCATCACATCAGGACTCATAATGAATTGTCACACCTATAATCACGATGGGATATAGGTACCTAAATCAAGTTAGAGCACAAATAAGACATTCTAAGGAATGTGCTTTGACTTTGTAGAGAACAAAGGCTGAAACAGCAAAGACCAAAGGAGCCAGTGCTGCCTGAGGCAGAGGACTTGCCTTGCTGGGGTTGCAACCTCTGAGTCCAGGCTTCTGCCACTTGTGAAAGCAGTGGAATCCACGTCTCCAAACTGAGGCTTCCTGCTCTATGACACTGGGCTAAAAGTATCTGCCTCAGAGGATGGTGTGAGAAAGAAACAGGGCGGTGCTTATGGAGTGCCTGGCACGCAGCACGCCTTCTGCCCAAGCAAGCCTTCAGCCCTCACTCTCAGCAGGGGAGGAGCACACCTGGACCAAGGACCATGGCCACCCATCTCACTGGCGTCCATGAGTCCCCACATGTGCGGGCCCTGCTGCTTCTGCACTGTGATGGGCACAAAGCTGTTACAGCCCTTCGGCTGTATCAGCAGGGGGCTCCGCTTCAAAGTAGCCCTAGTGGATGCCAGTTCCTCCTCTTTGCAAAGAAACCCGAGAGGTTAATTATAAAGGAGAAGGAGGAGCTTGGAAGAGGAGCGTCTCCTGCTGCAGAAATGCACTTCCAAGCATGTGGTTTGAGAGATGCGCAGAATGTGATGTTTCAAAACAAGCCCAGGGAGAGGACACAACATACCCAGAGAGCCTCCCAACAGAGCAGGGGCATAGCGCTGCCTCTGTGGACGTCTTTCCAACTTAAACGGGTGGCTCTCCTCACCCCATCTGCAGGGAATAGCTGGTCATTTCTGGAGACCTGTTTGCTTGCCGTGCTGGGAAACACCTGGAAAAGAAGCATCCTCGGGTACCTGGCTTGCACACAGAGCTGGCATTTGTCGCAACAGTGACACCAAAAAATAGCAACAACCTTTACACACTATGACTACAGGTTTGACAAGTTCCTACACTTGTTATATATGACTCAGGTAATTCTCAAATCAGCCTGTATGATAAGGGCTATTACAGCTCCCATTTTATAGTGAAAGAAGCCGAGACACAGTCCTGGCCCAAGGTTCAGAATCACTATCCAGAACTAGGATAACAACCAGGTAGTCTGGCTGTCTTCAAGTCCAAAGTCACAAGAATGGAACTTGATACATCTTTGATGAGTTAATGGAGAAAATCAATGGGGATGGCCGTAAGTCAAAATATGTACCATAGATTGATAGATAGGTAGAAAGATAGACAGACAGACAGATTAGATTAGGAATACAAAGACACTAACTTCTCTCTGGCACCCTGGTTAAGGAAAGAAAACAGCTAACATGTACAGTTTCCACCTGCCAAATTCCTCCACTGAGAATCACACACATTTTTCAGAGAAGAAGATAGAACCACTAACACATACTCAAGGATAGTGGCCCAGAGACTGGACTATGATTCATTTTTTTTCCCCCAAAGACTAAGATTTGTGGCCTAAGTGATAAGTTATTCTGTCTGTCAAAACTTTGTTTTAACTGTAATCTGGCCTGGAAGCATAACATAGTGGGAAATTTAGAAGTTATTTTTAAAATACCTTTTTATGGTTTGGGTTTTATGTGCCTAAGTGTGGGAGGGAATGGAAATTTTGAGGAAAAAAATTAAAGCACATAAAATGCTCATTTTTCTTAGAACCATTTATAGGCCCAAAGTCACTTTGTCAGGGTTGAAACATGAAAACATCCACTGTGTATAACTTGGCTTGTTTGTAGTAAGATCACATTTGAGATATGGGTATTCGAGTTTGTTCAGACAATAATAACACAGTTATAACAGCATTTATTTTTAAATACTGTTATAAATGGAACTATAAACTTCAAAGGAAAGAATTTATACTCTTAAAATATGAGTGTTTCTGTACAGTGAGCAAAATATTTTTAAAAAATATTCATGTATAGAAAAACAAAGATTTCTAGTTGTTTGGGGTTTTGTGGGATTTTTTTTTTCTTGGCCTTGAATTTAGTAACAATTAAATACCAAAGAGTTCTTTAGGAAATCAGAGTAGACAGCATCATAGGGAAGGAACATTTAACAGTTAATGTGTGTTATTTTTCAGAAAATGTGGGAGCCCCCACTTTAACCCCCATTTTTTGCTTTCTCTAGTGGGCCTTAGCATCTTCTGCAAAAAGAAGCTGTGACATAAGTCTTTAAGGGTTGCACACGTTTCTTTTCTAAGAAATATTTTAATGTCTCTTTCTCTTTAGATTCTATTATGATTGAGATCTAAAGTGTCCCCAGAAGTTGCATGTTCAGAGATAGAGCTTTTGGAGGGTGACTGCATTACCGGCATGCTATACTCGTCAGTGGATTCCTGTATTCGTGAGCTCATAGCTAACTGTGCTGCCAAAAGGTGGGGTCTGGTCAGCAGCAGCAATCCCTGGGAGAGAGATCTGGAAGGGAGTAGTCTTCCTCTGCTTCATTGTGATGAAGGTGTGAGCTACTTTCCTCCCATATACAATTTCTGCCTTGGAGCCTGACAGCCATGGACTGAACCCACTGAAATTATAAGCCAGAATAAATCTCTCCTCCTTTAAGTTGTTCGTGTCTGGTTTTTTGTCCCAGTGACAGGAAAGTGAGTATTATAGATTCCTTTATCTGCAATCTGTTTTGCCTTAATATTGCCATTCTGACTTTCTTGTGATTAATATTTACTTAGTATATTTTCCTACCTTTTTTTTTTTTTTTTTGAGAGTAGGTTCTCATGTTACCAGCTAACCTCAAACTCCCAAGCTCAACCAATCCTCTTGCCCCAACCTCTTGAGTAGCTTCATTTCTTGATTTGGAGCTCTTCTGTAAGAGAACAACTCCTCTGACAGTTCGAAAATGGAGAGACTGAAGCAGGCAAGAATGAACAGCAGGAGCCTCAGGCAGAGCCACCATAATGGGATAGAGTAAGGCTCCAGCTTCCTTGTCATCTTCCTGGTCCCAAGTTAACAGTAGTGTCTAGGACCAAAACTCCTCTGCAGGATAGACTGGTAGATTCCATGAGGCTAGAAGGATGGAAGACATTAATTTTATGTGAAGTCAGCCAAAGCTGGAAAGGGAAAAGGGCCCAAGAGGTCAGGCAGGCGGACCCTGCTACTGTGAATGCAGTCAGTAGGCACTGGCAGAGTTGGTTATCCTCTGTTCCACTTCATGCCACCTCCACGTACAGAATAAGCACACTCCGGAAAAAAATGAAACAAAACAAGAAAAGGAATCCAGGCCCTCAGCAAGGAAGAGGCTAAGATGCCAGCACTGCCCCATTATTCTCAAACTAAAAGCCCAGGAGATGTTCGTTTTCTTCAGCATTACAAAAGGCTCTCCAAAGACCAAGTTCAACAGAAGCAAATTTGAATTCTCCTGGCATTGTATTTGAATACAAGAAGTAGATTCTGCTAAATACACAGCAGAAATTAGTGCACTTTTGGAATTTTTCCCTTTCTAGGGCATTTAGACTTTAATTTCTTAATTTCTCAAAAGAAGAAATCCTCTTAAATTTTCAGAAGCAGCCAGTTGTGTTTATACCATTATAAATATAATTATTTATCAAGAAAGCTTGACAAATCCCAGCTGGGGGACAGATTGCTGCTTTAGAATCAGCTTCCAGCTCCCGCAGCCGTGGGCCTGGACACTCTAATGACAGCAGGCCTTATGCTGTTCTTTCAAGGGTAGCTTTGTTTCCTCACTTTACAGGGTGACCCTCTACTTCTCCAGGGACTTTAATGGCCATTTCAGTGTTGGCATTAGACACCATATTGTCATGTTCTTTTCCCCTGCTTTTAGAATTGAATATAACATACATAAAGTACATGCGGTATGTTCATTATAAATGTATGAATTCTTATCCTTTTAAGACCCAAGCACCCTCCACCTACATCATGATTTGGAGTATTTCCAACACCCTGGAAGTTTCCCTCCAGCCCCTTGCTAGTCAGTAGGCAACCCCAACCCCCACTGGTATCCACTGTTCTGATGTTATTTTCACTACCAGTAATATGCCTCTTCCTGATGTAACTATAGATTAAATCATACTGTTGAAACTTGTATACCTGGTTTCTTATGGCCAGTATGACAATGAAAGTCTTCACTGGTTGCTTATATCAGTAGTTTACTTTTAAAAGTTTCACTGAGATATAATTGACATATAATAAATTGTACATATGTAAAGTGTACAATTTGATAAGCATTCTCACATGTATTCACTTATGAAACCATTGCCAAAATCAAGATAATGCACATCACATCACCCTAAAAGCTTTGTATAGCCCATTGTTAATCCTTTCTTCCTTCCTCCCTTACCCTCAACCCCTCACAGAGCATCCTCTCATATGCCTATTGGCCATTTGTTTATCTTTTTCAAAGAAATATCTTTTAAAGGCCTTTGCCCATTCATGAATTAGGTTTGTTTTTCTGTGGAATTTTAAAGTTCTCTATACTTACAATATATCAATACCTTATCAGATACACAATTTGCAAATATTTTCTCCCATTCATTCTGTGGATTGCCTTTATATTCTGTTGAGAGTGACTTTTGAGGAACACACAAAAAAATAGTTTTAGTGACGTCTGTTTATTTTTCACTTATTGTTTATATTCTTGATGTCACTGCCAAGCCCAGTGTCTTGAAGATTTTGTCCTATTTTTTTATAGGCATTTTATGGTTTTAGGTCTGATATTTAGGTGTTTGATTCATTTTGAGTTAGGATTTTGTATATGGTGTTAGAAACAGGCCCAACTTAATTTTCTGCATGTACATATCCAGTTTTCCCAGGATCATATGTTGAAAAGCTTGTCCTTTTTCTATTGAGTGGTCTTGACACACTTCTAAAAAATCATTTGATCATATATGTCTGTTTGTTTCTAGGCTCTCCATTCTATTCCAGTGTTCAACACATCTGTCCTTACACCAGTACCATGTTGTTTTGATTACTATAGCTTTCTAATAAGTTCTGAAATCAGAAAGTATGAGTCCTGCAGATTTGTTCTGTTATCAATATTGTTTTGGCTCTTAGGGGTTCCCTTGAGATTCCATATGAATTTTAAGATTATTTTTCTATTTCTGCAAAAACATCATTGAGATTTTGATCATAATTCCATTAAATCCATAGGTCACTTTGAGTAGTACTGACATCATAACAGCATTAAGTCTTCCAATCTATGAACATGGGGCATCTTTACATTTATTTGTCTTTCCTCTTCTTTCAGCAATGTTTTGTAGTTTTCATTGTATAAGCTTTTCACCTCTTTGGTGAAGTTAATTTCCTGATATTTTTTCTTTTAGATACTATTATAAATAGAATAGCATTCTTGGAATGGTGATTTTTAGTATAGATAAATGCAACTGATTTTTGAATGTTGGCATTTTATTCTATTACTTTGCTGAATTCATTTATTACTTCTGACAGTTCTTTTTCTGGATTCTTTAAGGTTGTCAAAATATAAGATCATATCATCTATGAACTAAAATTATTTTTCTTCTTTTTTCAATTCTTTTTTTTTTTTTTTTCTTGCTCAAAGGCTCTTTCTAGAACTTCCAGCGGCACCCTGTCGAATTGAAGGGACAACAATAGGCATCCTGGCCATGGTTTTGCTTGTGAAGGAACAGCTTTCCATCTTTCATTGAATGTGATGTCCTTTGGTTTTTTGTGTACATAGTTTTTATTATGTTGCAGTAATTTTTTCTATTCCTAGTCCATTAAGTTTGAGTTAATATTTGTATGTATTATGGTACAAGAGGTGCACTAAAATTCCTTTTTTGCATGGGAATATCTAATTGTTACAGCACTATTTTTAGTAAAGACTTACTAAATTACCTTTCATCTTTGTCAAAAATAAGTTGTCCATGTATATATGGGTCTATTTCTATGCTCTGTTCTGTCTTAGAATTACCTGTCATTGGGGCTGGGGATTTAGCTCAGCGGCAAAAGCGCCTGCCTGGCATGCGCAAGGTCGTGAGTTCGGTTCCCGGTACCGGAGAAAAACCAAAAAGAAAAAAAAAATAATAATACCTTTCATCTTAGAATTACCTTTCATCTTTGTCAAAAATAAGTTGTCCGTGTATATATGGGTCTATTTCTATGCTCTGTTCTGTCTCATTATTTACTTGTTTATTTTAATGCCAATAATATGCTATCTCGATTAGTGTAGATAAAAATATAAATATTAAAGAGTATAAAACTTGCAGTGTTTTTCTCTTTGAAATTTATTTGGCCTCTTTTAGATTCTTTCCACTTCTATAGGAATTTCTTTAACCTCCTGATTGATTTTGTAAAAAAATGTCTGATGGTGCCTGGCAAGCTCGAGGTCCTGAGTTCAATTTCTGGTACTTGCATATATACACAAAAAATGTCTGATGAAAACTTTGTTGGAATTGTGTTACAATCAGTTTGAGGAGAATGGGCTATCTTGACAATATGTGGCTTATATACAGCAGGATACTTTTGGGTGTTTCAGGTGAGAGGGTAAATCTTGTTCCTGTCACCTGATATTGATCAATGTGATACTGTTTCAAGAGTGAGGATAAAACCAGTCCTTGTTGTTCTATGGTGACCGGAAACAAGTTTATTTTTGTTGGTGCTACTGTTGTCATTGCTATTTGGTATTCTCTTATAGTTACATAGTAGAACTGATTAATCTATCCTCTTGCTCATAGGCTTTTAGGTCTTCCCCAGCCTGCAGTTATTATAAACACAATTGTTAATGAATCTTGTTGTACACGCATCTTGGTAGATATAAGCCCTAACTACTGAGGTAGGATAGAAGCCCCATCATAGCCCAAATCTCTTATTTTGATGTAGTTCTTATTGCATTTCTTTAATGGCTAAAGATGTGGAACATTTTTTTCGTGTAGTTTTTGGCCAAAAATGATCTGTAGAATTAATGCAATCCCTATTAAAATAGCAATATTCTTCACTGAACTAAGGAGAAAAAAATCCTAAAATTTGCACCAAAACAGAGGAGATTCAGAATAGCCAGAGCAATCCTGAGCAAAAAGAGCAAGGTGGGCTAGGTGAGGTGGTGCACACCTGTAATCCCAGCATTTGGGAAGCCAAGGCTGGAGGTTCACCATGAGTTAGGAGAGAACCTGGGCTATATAATGAATTCAAGACCAGTCTGAAATACATAGTGAGAAAATGAGCAAGGGCAAGAACAAGGTGGAAGGTATAACAACTACAGATTTCAAGTTACGCTGCAAGCTACAGTAACAAAAATAGCATGAAAACAGACACCTAAGCCAATGGAATAGGACAAAATACACAGAAATGGCTCCATGCACCGACAGCCATCTGGTTTTTGACAAAGGGGCCAAAAACGTACAATGGAGAAAAGAGCCTCTTTAGCAAAAGATGTCTGGAGAACTGGTTACACAGGTACAGAAGGTAGAAACTAGGTCCTTCGCTCTCACCCCTCATTAAAATAAAATAGAAACGGAGTGGTGGTGCATGTCTGTAATCCCAGCACTCGGGAGGCTGAGGCAAGAGGATCGCTGTGAGTTTGAGGTCAACCTGGGCTACAAAGTGAGCGCAAGGCCAGCCTGAACTGCACAGGGAGACCCTGTCTCAAAAAGACAAGACAAACATAAATAAATAAATAAATGAAATAAAAATGGACCAAAGACTTAGATACAAAATCAGACACATTGAAACTGTCAGAAGATGACACAGAGCAAACACTTGAAGCCACAGGCATAGGCAGGGATTTCTGGATTTGGAGTCTAATAGCACTGGGAAAAAAAATATCAAGAATCCACAGATAGAACTAGAACAAATTAAAAAGCTTCTGCATAGCAAAGGGAACAATTGACAGACTGAAGAGAAAACCTAAGAAATGTGGAAAAATTTGCTAGCTACTGTTTTTATAGACAGCTACTATTTAGAATATATAAAGAAAAAAAAGGCCATCCCCTCCAAAACAAGTGACCCAATCAAACAATGAGTGAATGAATTTAATAGGTACTTTTCAAGAAGAAGTACAAATGGCCAATAAATACATGAATAAAAGAGATGTTCTTATGAATGCTATTGCCCTTTTTTTCTTCTTCTCGAAAAGAACAACAATAATGGGAAAAGTTTTGTGTAACCTGAAACTTCTTTTTATACTTCTGTTCAATATGTATCCAGTTGGGAGATATTGTCAAGAGGGAACCGAAGCTCCCTGGCTGCATGACTACGGCTGCAACCCACCGCGAGGTGCCCTGCTGTTTGCACTGTGTGCTTATCAGTCGGCAAAACAAACATCTCACTCTCCCTTCCTTCATTCTGTAATGTCCCTGTTCTCTTTGTTCAAAAGTCTCCGCAAACAACAGGCCCCAAAGCAGTGCCCTTTGCCTAGTGGCCCCAAGAGTGAGTTTTTATTTCCTCCTCCTGGTTTTTATCCTTTTCTAAAGTAAATAGATGCATTTTTAATTTTTAAAAAGGAAACTTAAAAAAAAGAGGCCTGGTTGTGTTGAAGAACAGGCATTTCCATTTGCAGGAACTAAAATATACACTGATTTATAAATTGATTTCTGTATAAGGTATGTTGACCATAGCACTAATACTGGGAAATAACAATGAATGTTGCCAGTGTCATTAATTTAAAAAGCTTTCTATAATCTACATATTTTCCCTTATTTTTTATTAGCTTATTGTTTTTATTAAAATCTTGGTCGAGGTTCTTTTTTTCCTGTTCTTGGTCCCCTTTTATCTAGAAATAAAGACACAAAAAAGTTTGGTTTGTGGAACCGGGAATTGAACTCAGGGTCTTGCAGTTGCCAGGCAGGTGCTGTGCCACTGAGCTATATCCCCAGCTCTTTGCAAGTTTTTAAAATATACCCATTTGGCTGTGTGTGGTAGTGCACACCCCCAAGTGTAATCCCAGCACTTGGGAAATAGAGGTAGGAGGATCCCTGCGAGTTCAAAGCCACCCTGGGCTACATAGTGAGTTCAAGGCCAATCTGCACTACATAGTGAGACTCTGTCTCAAAAAAAAATTGCCAAATATCATTCAGTAATTACTAAAAACAGATGGTGGAGCAATTGTTTGTGATACTCTTCATGCAGCAGGAGTAAGGGGAAGACCTGCAGATAGAAACATCTGGAAAGAGCTACTCTTTCCCTGCACTATTTGGGACAGTTTTACAGGGATGTATCGAGTCACTCGAGCAGCATTTCAAAATGCATAGTTTACTTGACAGCATTTACAAATTATAACTTTTCTTCAGAATAACTTACACTGTGGAAATGTTTCCATATGCTAAAGTTGGACATATCATTGTAATGAAGAAGAAAAGTGATGTCGTTTAGTAGTTAGATTTTATATATGTATTAAACTACAATATGCACAAATTAATAATACTGTCTCTTAAGAATTTCCCATGGATGGTTTTCTAATTCCTTCTGCGGCTCTCTGCTAAAGATGGGAAGTAGATTTTACCACAAACCAATGGCTCAGCATGCATTCAATTATGATATATCTAAGTAATGAAAACTTGATAGTAACATAAATCTTATGTTAATGAAAAAATACTTATTTTGCCCCAACTCCTTTGTGTTGCTTCAAGTCCCAGGAGGAGGAAGTTTCCAACATCAAATCCCCAAAATACATAAATTTGCAGTTAGCTCTTTTCTGCTGTGACTTTAGAACAGGAATTGGCAAACTGTGGCCCAAGGGCCAACTCTAGCTCACCACCCACTTTGTTTTTTATATTTTATGTTTTGGTTTTTTGAGACAGGTCTCACTTTGTAGTTCAGTCTAGCCTTGAACTCTCTATGTAGCCCAGGCTGGCCTCGAACTTGTGGCCTTCCTTCTATCTCAGCCTGCTGAGGGCTGGGATTACAGGCATGTGCCATGGGGCCCAGCTTTCACCACCTATTTTTGTTTTTCTTCCGGTATCCGGAATCGAACTCACGACCTTGTACTTGCCAGGCAGGCGCTGTGCCGCTGAGCTAAATCCCCAGCCCCACACGACCTATTTTTGTAAATAAAGTTTTATTGGAACACAGCCAGGCTCACTCATTTGTATATTGTCTCTGGCTGCCTCTGTGCTTCAAGAGCAGAACGGAGTAATTGTGACAGATGTTATAGCCCAGAAAGCCTAACATATTTGCAGTGTATCTATATAGAAAAGACATTGCAGCATTTAATAAGCATTTCCTGATTTCTCATCTTGTAGAAAGAAATGGCTGCTAGTCCTGCCAGCTCTGCTTTTCGTGCCAGGTTTTTGGGGACAAACCCAGGATGACAGGCACAGCTGCACAAAACTAAAACAAACAAATAAACAAAAACCACCCAAAAGAAATCTACCCTGCAAGGAAGCACTGAAGGCTCTCTTGGATTAACAGCAATGACTCTGGCAGTCAACATGCATATATCCATTACATTTGACAACTGTTTTAAAATGTACGTTCTCCAAGTAAAGAAGTCTATAAATGATTTTGCAAAAATTTTCACAAGCTGTTCTTTCTCCCTCAAAGGTCTTAATACTGTTTTGACAGGGAGATGTGACAGTTTTTGCTCAGTGTTCTAAGTCAGCATCCTACAGTAGCTCAGGATCTTTCTTTTCCCGTTTCTTAGAGCAAATACTTTTAAGAAGTATAAAGGTATCTGGGGAAATTTGCTTCAGTTATACACACATCATTCAAATTAAGCTGAAAGAGTAAGTGGTGGCAAAATAAACTGATCACTTATAAAATATTTTCAGTTCCAAAGTAAAAGATAGCTAATAAGAAATAGGGAGCTAGATCTTTTGCAAAAGAAAAAGGGACCAAGAAGTGGAGGGAGTGCGGGGGGGGGGAGGGGGCGGGGGGAGAGGAGGAGATGAAAAAGAATTAAGATGGGTTCTGTACATGGACCAACACCCTACGATGCACACAGTCCTGATGTACTGCAAGTATATATCAATAAAAATAAAAATTAAAAAAATCTGTTCTTGAAAATCAGACACTCGTCATCAAAACATGAACCAAAATGTTAATGTTAAAATATCTCACACTAGCCACCCCCCAACCAATCTTCTAAGATGTAACTAAATTTTTTTCCTACATATCCCTAAAATGTAACTAAATACATTCATAATGTATCTATGTGTGTGAATATACACACATAGTAAATGACGTGGGGATGGAAACTTCAAAAAAATATTTTTTAGCTCTAGCAGTCTATTTGAGCAACAACAAAAAAGACATTGATACAGTAAAGTCAATGATCAACACTCAAGTTTTGAACTTTCAAAGGTAGGAAGCAACCACATATTACAAATATTTGTAGATATGAACAAATCGTGGAAGTAGCTCGCGTCTGCCTTACCATTTTAAGGTAACTGTAAAAGGAAAAATACTTCAATTACAATATGTTTGTGGGTGCGTTTGGTTCTTTTATGTTTCACATTGTATATTTGTGCCGAAGGTGTACAACACTCACTTTGTCAGACTTAGAAACGAATCCAGCTTATGAACATTCTTCTGGAACGGAACTCGTTAGTAAGTCAAGGACTTCCTGTAATTCCAAATGTTAATAAATAATATAATTTAATTATAAAACAGACAATTATCTTTTCTGGGTATTGAAATTATGAATGGGAATGAAGCAATAGGTTTAAATTTCCAAACAAATTTGGCAAAATGATGTTTAGACCTGGGCCCACGTTTTCCAGTTTTTGTTTTTGCTTTTGTTTTTTGAAAAAGGACCTCACTATGTAGTTCAGGCTGACCTTGAGCTCACTATATAGCCCACACTGGCCTCTATTCTCCTGCCTCAGCCTCCCAACCTGGCTGTTAGTCATTTCACAAGAATATTATGGAGTACCTAAATACGTCAGGTTCTGATCCAGGAGCTGGGGTCATGGCAGTGAACGAGATCAGTAAAATCCCACCTTTACAGAGCTGACCTTCTGATGGGGGATACAGGATAACAGAGGCTTACGCTAGGCCTGGAAAAACAGGACCAGAATGTAACCCATAGATCTGAAACAAATTAGACCAATCAGACAAGAAGGACTCCTAGGAAGGCTTCTCGTCTTCTGTCTTTCAGCTGAATCTGCCCACAGGCAGTCACCAGCATGAGCTGAGAGTAGGCAGAAGAGGGCCAGGTTCTTACTTCCCAGGTCCCCCTCTGCCTGGTCACAGGTGGCAGTGGCTGTGTCCCTGCTGGAGGTCCCCTGGCATCATCACAGCCATGGTCATAGCCACGGTGCTCTCTCTGACTCTGATCATAAAGGTGCCCTTAGAAGGGCAGAAGCTCTATCCAGGTGTTCCTCCATTTCCGGGTAGTCCCCACAGTCCACCACTGCCTTTCCAGAATCTTCTCACTGCCCCCTCCTTGTCCGTCCATTCCACCCATGCAGGCTGCCAAGCTGGTCCTGCCTGCAGGCCAGAGACGGGACCTGGGCACCAGCTTCATGTCCAAGCTGCAGGAACTGGGAAAGGATGGGAGGAGAAGGGAATGTTCCAGACATGAGGCAGTGACTCACCTCCAAAAGGGACAAAGCTTGGGATGGCAACCAGAGTGACCCCTGACCCTCCCGCAGAGAAAGGAAGGCTCTAGGTGGTTGTGACTCACCTTTCTGTGTTCGGTGGAGGGCTGTGGGCAGACGAGCTGGAGTCCGAGCAACAGGAGGGAGCCCAGGACACTGGGGAGGAAAGACAGCAACAGGCAGGGCTGTGAGTGTGTCCCAGGCAGTGGCAGCCGGAGGGAGAGGACAGTTCGATCCGGGTGCCCAGACAGGACCAGGGCGGGAGTAAGGGGCCAGCCCAGGGTCCCAAGCAGGGGACAGAGCTGGGATCAGATCCCAGCTTCGAAGTGCAAATGGCCAATAAAGACATGAAAAAAATGTTCAACAACTCCGGCCTTTAGAAAAATGTGAATTAATGCTGAGATTCCATCTGACTCCAGGAAGGAAGGCCATCATCAGGGAAGCAAACAATAGTAAATACCTGCAAGGCTATGGGGATAAAGGAATCCTTCCACACAGTTGGTGGGAAAATATACTAGGGCAACCACTATGGAAATCAGTACAGAGATTTCCCCAACAATTAGAACTAGAAATTTAATTTAACCCAGCTATTCCTCATCAAGGGATATTCCCCAAAGAATAAAAGACATCAAATTACAGAGATACATGCATACCCACGTTTATAGCAACCCAACTCATAGTAGCTAAATCTTGGAAGCAGCCTATATGCCCATCAACAGACGAATGGATAAAGAAAATGTGGTATTTATACACAACGGAGTACTACTCTGCCATAAAGAAGGATGCACCTGAGACCATGATGCCAAGTAAAATAAATCAGACATACAAGCTTAAATATCATGTGGTTTCTCCTACACCAAAAACCCAAAAGATAAAGAGCAAAATAAAAGATAGATAAGAGGAAACAGAGACAGATCTTTTGCAAGAGGAAAGGTGGGGAGAGGAGAGGGAAGAGAATTAAGATGTACTGTGTCCATGTACCAACTCTCCGAGAAGAACGTAATCATTATGTACTGCGAACATGCACTGTACTAATAAAAATAAAAATTAAGAAAAAAAAAACCAGATAGAACATTTCTTTAAAAACCCAGCTTCACCATTTAGCAGCGGGGCTTTGGGTCTCAGTTCAACCTCTTTGAGCTTCATCTCCCTCCCTTGGGAAGTGAGGGGAACAGCAGAAGCCAGCTGGGAGGCTCGCCAGGCGACTGTGCACGGGCCATCCTTCAGAGATGCTGAGGTCGGTGCAAAAGTGAGGTCTCTGAGCCTGGCCAGGGCAAGTCTGCTCCTTCCTGCTGGGCGTGGAGCCTTCCTGCTGCCTGTCCTTAATCTTCTGGTGTCACATGTTCTCTCCATGGGTGGTATTAACCGCAATAAGCTCCACTGTCACCAGCCCTGATTAGGACTTGTCGTCAAATATAGGAGAGGTGTAGAAACAGGAGCCGGCTGGCTGAGAGACAGCGGAGCGCAGGAGAGCCCGAAGCTGTGGATTCTAGCACATCTAGGCTGGAATCCCAGCCGCATTGCCCCACGCCCCATCTCACAGACATTTCTGTAAGCCTAAGTCTTCCGGGGATGGCTAAACAGACAGAGGCGAAAACACCTGGCTCTGAAATAATCCAGAGAAGGCACCAGTGATGCCAACTAACTTCCATCTCCGAAGTCTCTTGACTGCGAATCACTGCGTCATTATTTCAATAAGCACCCCTGCAAGGAGGCACTAGATCTTTTGAACCTCTGTTAGGGCTTAATGAACCCTAACAGGGGTGGGGGAAGGTGTGCAGTTAAATATCACACCCCTTTCCCTCTCTTTTGTGGCCTCAGGACCAAACCCAGGGCTTTTGCACTGATCTAAATCTCTAATGCTTTTCAAATTTGTGTTTGGGAACAGGGTCTTCTCAAGTTGCTAAATTGGTCTAGGCTGCGTTCAAACGTGCAGTCTTCCTGCCTCAGCCGCCAGTGGCAGGATTCCAGGCGTGTGCCGCCACACTCAGCTGGAGGCTCCTGACAGGGGCACAGCATTGCGTCCTCTGTGCAAGAAAACTGCAGCGCGGGGCTGGCGATGAGGGAATTCTGCCCGATTCAGGGAGCTGAGGCTCATGGGGTCCTAGGAGGCTTCTGCTCATCTCAAGAATCCAAAATGCCACCTGACCCCCTCTACCTCTGTAAACGATCTAAGGCCCCAGCAGGACACCCAGAATAGACGCAGACAGCCTGCTTCGAGGCCATGCTGCGCCGCGATGACAAGCAGGGAAGGAAGAGCCCGTGACAAGGGTTCAGCGCATCTTTTCTGTTCCCTGAGAGCCACAGCTGAGCCCCAAAGCTGAGGCCTGGAGGCGTGGAGTCTGCACACGCTCCAAAGGAGGGCTGCACTGTCTGCTCAGGACACACGCAGGGGGCGCTCCGGGCCTGCAGGCACCTGCAGCCTGTCGGCACAAGGAGGCTGAGGGGCTGTGGAAGTTGCTAGCTGCGGCTTTTTTTCTTTTGGGGGGGGCAGTTGCTGAAGGGTAAGCCCAGGGCCTTAGCCCTGAACGACATCTCCAGCCCTTTATTTATTTATTTTTTTCCATTTTGAGACAGGGTCTCCCTAAGTCATTAAATTGCTCAGGATGGGCTTGAATGCTGGATCCTCCTGCTTCGGCCTCCCAGAGTGCAGGGATTACTGGTTGTGCTACCATGCCCAGCTAGGTGTGGAATTCCTGGAAAAGGGATGGAGGAATCCTAGTACAGCTGCCACCACCCTCCCCTGCCCCACTTCCTCACAACGAAAGGAAAGGCAGGAGCTGGCCCCGAGCCAAGCAAGGCCCATGGCATTGGGACAGAAAGAATGGTGCCTAACTCTCCCCTGAAAGTCCCTAAGGCCAGCAGCTGGCTGGAACATCTGGGAGGACAGAAAGAAGGGAGGCTGGTTGGGGCGGTGGTCTGGATTTCGAGAATAGAGAGGCAGGAGGTGCTGTTTCCCCGTGAACCTTGTGCATGGGCCCCCTGGAAAGACCCCCCAAAATTGTGAGGTGACCCCTAAGAAGTGGACAGGTGGCAGGTGCCTGTGGAGTGGAAGAGCTGGGCATGGGGTGATAAAGGCTCAGCCAGCTCCTGCACAACCCCCACAGGAAGCAAGGGGATGCTCTGCCGAGGACCAGCGAGAGTGCCTGAGGGAAGGGTCTGGGCCCCAGGCCTCCGCCGACAGAGGACGCCAGAGCCAGAGGAAGCCAGCCACTCGTGCCACTGGATTCTCTGTGCCCAATGCCCCCTCTCTGCTCCTGGAGGAGTTAATGTGTCGGGAGGAAAGGGCAAGGAGGGAAGCAGGGGTTCAAAGAATCCGGCTAAACCCCGCACCCCCACTCCTGGAGTCTGAGGCTTGACCAGGGCCAGTGTGGGGAAGGAAAGCTTGAAAACAGAGGAGGCTGAAACGACTTTATCTGGCTAGACATTCTCTTTAATGTTCATTCATTTATTCACATACAACATCCTTCCACACAGGACAGCCATTCATAAAAAGAGACCGTGAAGCCAGGTGGAGATGCATGCCTGTCATCCCAGCACTAGGAGGCTGAGGCAAGAAGACTGCTATGAGTTCAGGGTCAGCTTGGACTACATAGTGAGACCTTGTTTGAGAGAGAGAGAGAGACAGACAGACAGACAGACAGACACAGAGACACAGAGACACAGAGACACAGAGAGAGAATGAAAGCAGAGTGAAAAGAATGGAGATTTAATTTCTAACTTGCAGAAGATTTAGACCAGTGCAGTCCAATAGATTTTCCATGACTCTAGAAACATTCTCTGTCTCTACTGGTACATTCATAGACACAGAGAGCGCATGTTTACATGGTGATGCCATGGGCAGCCTAGGTTCATTCCAAAATCTATTTGCTAAAAGGAACCAAGGACCCCCAAACACACACTCTCTTTCTTTCAACTTGTTGTTTTTTTTTTTTTGTCTTTTTGAGACAGCATCTTTCTATGTACTTCAGGCTGGCCTTGAGCTCACTTTGTAGCCCAGGCTGGTCTCGCAACCATCCTCTTGCCTCAGCCTCCCGAGCGCTGGGATTACAGGCGTGCGCCACCACACCCGGCTTTTTCAACTTTTTAATACTTGATTTCTTTTTGCAGTACTGAGGATTGAACTCAGGGCCTTCAGCTGAGCTACATCCTCAACCCTTTTTATTCTTTTATTTGAAGCAGGGTCCCACTAAGTCACTCAGTTGCCCAGGCAGGGTTTAAACTTGCAATCCCTGCCTCCACGTCCCACAATGCTGGGTTTATAAGAGTGCACCACCACACCCAGCAGGAGTTTTTAATTCTTAAACTAAAACCATGCCTCCAACCTGCAGTGGTTGACAAAAGCCACGCAGGTTGCCATCCAGGGTCTCTAGATAGTGGTGAAGAAAAGACACTTATTTTTAATGGCATCCTTGCTAGATCCAGGGTCTCCTCTAAGCCAAGAACAAGGGGGAGTCCATGCTCCTAGGATGTGTGACCTTGGGCAAAGCACGTGCTTGGGCAAAACCCCCGGGCCTCCGGTTCCTCAGCTGTAAACCGGAAACACTGTAACCGCTCCTGCCTACCTGAAGAGAGCAAGCCCATGGTGAACCTGCGCCTGGAAATCGGAATCATTCGTAACACATCGCTGTTTACTCACTTAATAAGAAAACCAGATTGGTGCGGTTTCATTAAAAAAACAAACAGCAGCCCCATAAACATGCTACACCTCTGTGCCTCCAAGGTCTTGGCACACACCGAAGCCACATGTTTGTACAGCAATCGAGCAGCTTTGTAAAACCTCTGAGCCGGATTTCACCCTCGCAGTGGCAGGAGCGGGGGTGGGAGACCCCGGGCATGGGCCATCTCGGCTGTCGCACCAGCTCCCATATACCCTGCTAATTGGTAGCCTGTTGCGGTGGCCACACCTCCTCCAAGAAAGGAGAGTTTTGGGGTTCCAGGCTCAGAGAATCTACACTCCGGTCCCCTGTCTCCTCCTGCCGTCTCTGTCCCAGATCAGGCTATTATTTTTTCTCCTGTGCCATAGCTTTGCTTACATTTCTCTCCTGCTCCACTTATTAGGATGTAAGCCCCATGAGATCAGGGAGTTGAATCTGTCACTACCTTGATTGACTATAAATTGTGTTTTTGCCTATCTATGTGACACCCTTCTCTCCCAAAAAACTCTGCGCAGATTCACACCAGGAACGGCAGCGCAACGTTTGCCGATGCCTCGGGTTGCAAAGATGCTACCCAAGTGATATTTAGATGCTCAGATACTTCTTTCCTTCATCTAGCTGGGCCCCAGGGCAGCTCAAGTGCATAGGATGCTTCGTCAAATTCATTCTAGAATAAAAATCTTAGTTATTAAATGGGCTCTGCTCCGAATAGAATAAAATAAATTCCCCCAGAGGAAAATTATTCTGTGGGCTGCAGTAACAGCAGCCAGAGAATATATAACCCCAGGGGCCCGGAGACTCTGCCAAGGGCTCAGGGTTTCCCAACCCTGCCCGGCAGAGCCGCGGCTGCGGCACCAGCTCCCACATATCTTGCTAATTGGTAGCCTGTTGCAGTAGCCACATCTCCTCAAAACACAGGCGATCGAGTCCAAATCTGTTCTCCTGACCCAACTTGAAATGATGGCTCGGGTGCTGGGAGTGCATGTGTGCATCGGTGTGTGTAGCTCTCGTGTTACTGCACTTGGACGGTTTGCTTTGGCACAGGGCTCCCAGCTTGCAGCATTTTGACAGACTGAGGGCTACCAGGGCCTTGGCGAACAAATCACTCGCTCCCTTCCAAGCTGCGGGGGAAGCCACATTCCTACCAAGACTTTCCGATTCACCTTGCAGTCCAAACGATGCAGCATTTCACACCAGTCCAAAAAAAAAAAAAAACATAGTATATGCAGCCTATGCACTGCTGTCCTAGCGTCGAAGCACTCTATCGTTTCATTTCCTCATGTGTAAAGAAATGCTTACTGAAATTTGCTACAAGATTTACATCACTGACCCAAAGCTCTGGACTTCTGTATTTGTCTTGGCCGACTCACTCCTCACCCCCGCCCCCGCCAAACCCACTGGTCCTCAACTCCAGCGAGTGTGGACCATGTCACAGTCACTATATGCCTCAGCCTCCCTGATACCCCTTGAGCAGATCAAGTATCAAAACAAGGAAAACAGGACAAGGGGGAAATACTACTTTCCTTCTCCTAGTGCAACCCAAGAGGTATTTGGGGAGCAACCTGATCACTAATGGGATTACACTGACCTTAGCCAAGCAGAGCGAGGAGCTGAGCATTGGAGAATGCTCTGGAGATAACTTTTTGCTAAGCATGCATTTTACCACATTCTGGTCAGCCCCTGCCCTCCTCTGACAGCACTTGAATAATCGAGGCAAGGCAGGAGATGGCTATGACCAGCTCTACCCAATCAAGACACGATGGCTGTCACAGACCTCAGCATTCACAAGTAGTCTTTCATTTAATCTTCACATCCATTCCATCAGACACTATTATTATGCCCATTTTTCAGGTGAGGAAATTGAGGCACAGAGAGGCTGAACACCATGCATCTTAAGGAGGTCCAAATCTGGGACCTCACTAGGACACAATGTTTCTTTTCTTCTTTTTTTTTCCACCAAGCATCTGCATTGTGACATATCTGTTTTCTTCCCTGGTCTGTATGAGATTATGGCTTAATAGTCTTTTATTTTCTTTCATTTTTTTTGTAGGAATCCTTAGAACACAAAGAAGATGCAATAGAACCTTATACATCCAGCCTCAGTAAAAGATATTCTAAGTTTTAAAATAAAATGAGACTAGCCATGTAAATCTCAAACTTTTTTTAAAAATGCATTGCATCTATTTTCCCTGCTCTCTTTACAGAGTATCCCAGGCTTCAGCAGCTTTCTTAGCTTAGCTCAGGCCTCCAGAATAAATATCTCTCCATCTTGCACTGCCAGGAGCTGCTTTTTGGTGCACAGGTGGCCTCTGGTCATAACAAGATGAGGCATGAGATCCCAAGACATCCGGGGCTTTGTGAATGCAGGTGTCACTTTGCTGTCCCCTTCCTTCCCACTGCTGGGTGTCACTTATTGTCTTCTACTGATGCTCCTGCAGCCCCTTAGCTCATCTTCCTCTGGTCTGCCTGGGCCTGGTTACCCTTCAGCTAACCCCTCTGCAGCCAAACAAGACCAAACTGGCTTTGAGAAAAGGCCTCCCTGGCCTATGTGGATAAAACTTTCACTTTATAAACATGGACTCAGAGACACCTATTCTAATAGTGTATGGGTTTTAATGGCTTACTCTCAGGTTCTCAACCCGCATAGCCATTTGTGTTTTCTGGCTCAGGACTTCTGGAAGTGCAAGCTGTTCTATTACGGCAGAGCTTGTTAAGCCACCCCAACCTTAGCGCATTCCCTTGTTCAATGGTAAGTTTCTCGAGGGAAGTGTTTCTTGTGCCTTTGCAGTTCGCAGGATGGTCAGCATTGTCTGGATCCATCCTCAGGGCTAAAACTGATCAAGAGAATAAAAGAATGGAAGGATAGAATGAGTGAAAGGGAAAAAGAAGAAAGAGAGAGGGAGAGAGGAAATATCAGTGCCTAGAGAAATACAAAGGCATGCTGCGCCTGGGGCGCTTTTTACGAAGAAAGTGTTAAGGGTGTCCCTTTTCATTGGAAAACTAGAAGAGCTGGAAAAAGCAAGACAATCCTAAGAGGAAGTCTTCTGTAAATCGGAGCTCCTAGTCCTAACCCTAATGCCGGGAGGGGAGTCCACGTTAGTGTGAGGCATAAAATCTACCTGGGGAGAGAAGGAATGGGGAGTTGGCAGCCGCACGTTCACACCTTGATTCCTTTCGATCTGTTTTGGGTACAGAATGTTCTAGAAAAACCCCACAGTCAAGTACTAAGTGATGAAGACAGCATCCAGGTACAGGGCTGTGCCAGGCATAAAGAAAAATCAATAGTGTCTGGATGCTCGCCATCATTTTATAGGTAGGAGTTTGCCAGGGCAGTTCTCCAGAAATCTGTCTGATTTCCTCTCAGCTCTGAGCCTACCATTCAGACGGCTTCCATCAGGATCCCACAGATGAGCCCCAGGCACTGTACTTGTGCGTGTCTCCTGGTCACCTCGTGGCCCCAGCCTATGTATGCCAGTTGCCCGAGCTTTGTAATTCACAAAAGATTCAGGTAGTACACAAACCCACAGACACTGACAAATCTGCCCCGGGAAGGAAGAGGACTTGTTAGTTGAGTGCGGTAGAAATATTCAATAGAGGCAAGCAGCCAACAGGGAAAACTGCTGGCAAAGTAGGTGTGGATGAGACAACCAAATGATTAGAGGCACAAATAATAAAAATCTAGGATTGGTCTCTGCTCTGATTGCCTTGCAAATGTCTTGAAATTCTCACCCTGCTTTCAAGAAACCCAAGTGCAAACCTCAGACAGTGCTTATGGGTGTGGTTTACACACGAAAGACAATCAGGGCTTCGTGCCTTAAAGACAAGGCTTGGCTGTTCATCAAACAACTGGTGAGTGGATACACATGTGTTTTAAGTTAAAAATGGACCGTTAAAGGTGTGTGTGTCATTCCTATGGCTTCCATGCTTCAACCTACTATTGTAATTAACTACTTAACCAACCATCGGGAAAGAGAAATTGTTGACTTGATTTCTTTCACTTAAAAGGTAATTATTACTTTATCCATTCAGTATTTAACGCATACTTATCAAGCACCAAGTAGCGCGTTCTGTGCCAGCTACACAAATCCTGCTTTATTAATACTCGAAGTTCCATACTTGGGACCAAGCCCTGGACTGCTGCTCTGATCCCCTCTCTCTTCTTCCTCCCTAAGCACTCTCCTTCTCCTTCCACCCATTTCCTCCTCCTTCTCTTTTTCCCCCGTTTCCTGATCACTGGCAAAGGGACATTGGTTGACCCCAGGACACTCCCAATTATCACATATTCCTCTATCCGTTTGGAGAAGTTCCATTTCTGTTCATTGATCACACCTCAACTCTCACTACCTTGAATTTTCTCTCTCACACATACGAACACATTTCCATACCCATTTCTCTCCTCCTTTCCATCTTCCACCCCTCTATCCCCATTCCCTCCTTCCCTTTTGGTTATATTTCTAAGTGGAATAGCTGACAGGCATTAAAGTAATAATACTTTACTGAAGTATATATCAAGGAAAGGAAAAAACTTTAAGTTTTCAAAGACTAAAACCAGACACTTGACCTAAGGCCATCAACAGTAAAACTCTTAAAATGATCCAGAACTCTCCTTCCAAAGATCTATAAAAATCACCAACTCGCTCTGTAATCGCTCTAATTACATCTGCATTTCTTCAAAAACTACCGTTCGAACCTCAAAATCGCCAAATCAATTTTATTTCCTGCCATTTTTGCCACCTCTTTGGCATTTAAGAGTTTTGTTTTCTTCCATGTTTTCATTGGAAACATAAAATATGTCAGCTCTACTGAAGCATGCTGAGAGGCAACGAGGAGAAGCCGACCGCAGCGAGCTGCAGAGCTCTTGCTGGCTGGCTGAGTTAGGTAGCCCTCGTCGTTCACTGCCCTGTTTGGAGTGAGAAAATTGTGTTTCCTTTCAATCAGTCACTGAACAAACAAACAAAAGCATAACTGTGCTTCCCTCTCCCCCCACAAAAAGTGCATGACTTGGAGCAGGTCTTTAAGAAATATAAACACTTCTGTATCATTTAGTACCATTTCCTCTCTAATTTGTCATAAACGACAAACATTTCTTCATCAAGCTTGGGTCTACCCTTTGGTCTAAACGAGTTTTAGACTCCATGAATTTTTCATGGCTTCCTGAGTTTATCCAGGATTTAACAACCTGCTAACTGGCTCATCGTGAGTTAAAATCTTAGTGCCTTTTTCTGCTACTGACTTTGACTGGGATTCTTTTTTATTAGGTCAGATGCGGTGCTAGGCCGAGGTACACTTGCTGTGTTAATACCCAGGTCTTTGCTGTCTCTTTCAATGACCGGGGAGCTGGCTTTCTGATCCTCTGCGGCTAGGCAAAAACGAGAAAGAGATTTTTAGACTAAATGTCTGCATTTTGGAATTGTGAATCCTCTTAAATGTTTTTTTTTTTTTTTTTTCCTCTCGGGGATTTTCTTGGCAGCTAAGCTCTCATTGCAAACTGCTTTTTCTATACGTACAGAAATCCTGCAGCTTTTCCAATTGATCTTTATGCATTAGGTTGCTTTGATAAACATTAGAAATCTCTTGGTATGTGCATTTCTCATCTCCCAATTTTCAAAGACATCTCACTGTTAAAAGCAACTGTAGTTTCTTTCCCCAGAACATTTTACAAAGCACTGAAAGAAAAGACACTGTGGGCCTTTTTTTGATTTGTTTGTTTCTGGTTAATGTATATTCACATAGCCCTAAAGACATGGGAAAAGGTTCCTGTGTGCTTGGTTCGTGAAGAAGGAGATTTGGTGGAAATGTCCAGTTGTGATCTAGCATAGAATAACCCAGTCTCTGCTCCATGCTCCCTCTCTCCAGCCCTGATCCATCCTGCCGACAGCCCCATTCAAACCATTGCTTCAGCAAGACCCTGTTGCTGGAGAGCTGTCCAGACTCCAGAACTCTGCCATAGCCAGCTTTCTGTTACACCCACCCCGCTGATGCCTAGTCTGTAGCAATTTCTCTAACACAAAGCACAGCTTGTAGGTGAGCCCACCTGGTGCCCCTTCAAAGGGAGATGCACCCCCTCACCACACACCACGCTCGGACCAGGAAAGAAGTCAACTGTAGGAGCATTAGTTCCAAGTCCAGGACATCAAAGATGACTCTGCAAAGGGGGCTTCTCCCAAGAAACACCCTTCCTGTGCAGCCTGGGTGGCCACATTTTTTTTGAGGATCCTCAAGTGTTCTTGAGGGCCTTTTTGATGATAGCCAGGTTCACACCATCTTTCAGCCTGTGCTTGGTCTTTCTGATCCAGTCCAGTGTCTGTGGCCTTTACTTCTTTGTGTCCACTGGGTCCTATGGCTGTCACATGCTGTGATCCTGGACTGACCCAGAGATCCAACTGCATTTCTTACTGTCCCGTGCTTCTATAGCAAGCAGCACCTCAGGGTTTCTGCAAACTAGATGCCTACGTTGTGCTTTGAAATATCTTTTCAACTTTTTTAAAACTATGGCTTAAAAATCCACACATAATCGTTTACATAAGACATCAAATATTCACCCTGCAGAGGTCCTAAATGTTAACTCGGACTGCTCTGTCAAGGGTTAGATAGCACACAGGCCTCAGAATGAAGATTTTCCTGCTTCTTTGCCCATATCTGACATGTGTGTGACTGCGTATTGGTGAAGATGTTTGTAGTTCTGTGTGTGTGACTTTGGATTTCAGGCCTGCACAAGTCCACTCATGCAAGATTATACAAGCCACGATGTATAAAAGCACACACTCCAGCACCACACTCAATGAAATGACAGGCATGGGCCCAACGGCATCTGCTTGGTGAATGCTACAGCATTCACCCTGGCTGGACCATTGTCTGTGGCACAGTTATAATGACATGTTATAGACTGTTCACTTTTTATTGTCAGTCCTAGGCATTTGAGGCCAGCATATAGTTATGAGGAAGACAGACAATAAGATATTCTTCATGATTCAACTTTGAAACACATTCTTCTGCCTTCCCTTCTGTTCCGATTGTGAATTCATTTCTTTAAAGACCATCCCAAGACTGCAAGGTGAATTTCATCACAGACTTGTTACCAAGTGCAAAAATTCAGTTTTTACCTGTATATATCAGGATTGTCTTAAACTAGTGTAGCTAAAACAAGTACAAATAAATGAGTTGCTGAGGTAGAGCTCTAAGCTATCACTCCAAAGTCCTGACTTCAGACTTTGGTGTTTATCCCAGCTGACTCAATGATCTCATAGGGTGTGGATATTATACATTTGAATTTAGGGTAAATTTATATTAAATGCTATCATTGTTTAATATATATATATATATTGAGATTTTATAGAATTTTGATCAAGGAATTTTTAAAAGCTTGTCAGCTTCTGAAAAAGTTGGAGGGGTAACAGGTGTGGTGGTGCATGCCTCAAATCCTAGCACTCAGGAGGCAGAGGCAGGAGGATCACCTCGAGTTCCAGGCAAGCCTAGGCTACATAGTGAGTTCAGAGCCAGGCTGAAGTTATATAAATAAATAAATAAACACATAAATACATAAATAAATATTTTAAGGAGTGGGTAACACTCATGACTTATGTTTTTTGACCACTGAGTTATTGATCTACATAATAGGAGTAATACTACTTGATGATTTATCATGCATACTTGATATAAAGATCAAATTTTAAAACGCAGGTAGAAAGTACAAAAGTTCTGAGCAGAAGGGACCAGAGGACATGTTTTAGTAATCCTAAATGGAATACGTCAAGATCTGTGGGGTGGTAACCACTGTACACTATTTTTAAATGTTCTTCAAATCTGTCATACAAACCATGGTAAATACCCAGGGATCTAGTCCTATTTTTAGTTTTAAAAAATGTTTTTTTAGATTGAGGTCTAAAGAATATGGTCAGGTTAATATTATCCCTACGTTATTGTGGAGTGATCAAGTCTGCAATCTCCACTGTACAGCGAAGCCTAAATAAAAGAGACAAATGGAGTGATTTCAGGGCTCCAGGAAGATCAAAACCCTCTTATGGAATTTGAGATTCTCTTGGGGCAAAGACCAAGACCTTCTCTGACCCGCCTGTATTTATTTAGTTATCAGAACAAGGGAGGGGAATACTCAAGAAGGGTGGGAATCCTTTGAGCACTTCTCCAAGTAAGGAGTTAGGTTAGTCTACCCAAGAGTGAGATGTCTGAGGCTACAATCTTTATCTAGTTGAGGTTGGAGCCAGATGTGCTTAGCTGTGACCCTGTCTTATCCTTTGAGGCTTCACAGCTTCACTCACCATTACAGGCCTCAGTAGAGACCAGCGACTCACAGAGGTTCACTTACTATGAGTCCACCATCCATCTCCAGACAAGGAGCCTAGGCCTCAGACAGACTCACAAGTAAACATGGAAAGCCAATTGGTTAATTTAAGTCCTGCTCAGAGCTGTTTGCAGTGGTCTCCATCGGAAGGTCTCTCAGAAAATAGCAGAGATTGCCATAGAACACAAGCTGTCTGGGTCTCCTTCCATAGCTCCTGGACCTAGAAAACTACCGACTACCTGTAATCTTCCATGAAGACACCCATGAGATGCACACCCTTAAGACCAATCACTATAAGAAACTGTGCAGTCAAATGCAAATATCAAAATCCATATTCTCTTGCTTTTGTCTTTTGGATTGTTTTTTCCTGCTGTGCTGGGACTCAAACCCAGGGCCTCCCGCACACTAAACGAGTGCTCTACCGCTAAGCTGCACACCCGTTCCGTTTTCCTTTTAAGAGGTTCTTTACTTACCCAAGAAAGCCCATGAAATGAGAAGCCATGATGCCACCAGGCCAGGCTAAGGGCTCCTCAGAGGCGAACGGAATGTTCTGCAGGTGGGAGTGGCGTTCAACTCCTACAGAAACAAACAATGTTATTTTTAGCATCATTTGCTTAGGCACTTCTAGAGTCCAATCAGACCAACAAACCAGAAGTGAAAGAGAAAAAAAAAAAGAAAGAAAAGATACTAAAACAAAAATGCCACTGGCCAGCTATGGCATTGGGCATGAACACGAGGTGACAAGTGTATAGGACATTCACTCAGAACAGTGCCTGACCCACGGAAGATGGTCAGTACATAACTTTCAGGATGATTACCCATGACTCCGAACTGATGGGGGAATTGGCATTAGGTGAAGCAGCACTGGAAATCCAGCTCCCTCTCTTCCAGGCTGCTTAATCCCAGAAAGTTACTACACAGGCAGGTGCAGTACCTCAGTTCCCCCAATGGTGCTGTGTGGGCACAGATACTCCCTAACAATAAGAAGAAGTGAAGTCCTCATACAACAGTGTGCTACAACATGAGTGAAACCTGAAAACATTATACACTGGGAAGAAGCCAGACACAAAAAGGCAGACCTTATATGATTTCATGGGTAGGTAATGACCAGAATAGGCAAACCTAGAGAGACAGGGTAGACTCCTGGTTGCCAGGGTCTGGGGGCTAGGGAGGAGTTAATGGAAAGATTCAATACTTCTTCTTGGAGTGACAAAAATGATCTAAAACGAAGAGTGGTGATTGCACAATGTTGTGAATAGACTAAAAGCCGTTGAACTACAGTGGTACCTTGGTTCATGAACTTAGCTTTGTTCCATGATTCTGGAAGAGATGGCCACCTCTATGTCTGTGCAGGAAAGATGGCTGCGGTCCTGTTTGTTACCCGGTGTAGTTTGCAGACAAAAACGAAAGTTTGCCAAACGCTTTTATTTAGGAACCAAATTGTTCAGTAATGCTTCAGTTCACAAATGCTTCTGTTTGAGAACCATTTAATTCACAAACAGAGCGTTGGGCAAAATTTTGCTTCCTTTAGAAAACTCTGCATCAGGTGACAAACATGAACGCTGCCATTTCCCTCAGAATCATGGACTGAATTAAGTTTGTGAACTGAGGTACCCTTGTATTATATGATATATTGATGAAGTGTATAGCACATGAATTACATCTCAATAAAGTTGCTTTGAAAAGTACTGCTTAGGGTGGGGGTATGGCCCAGTGGTACAGCAGCTGCCTAGCATACACAAGGCACTGGGTTTGATCCCCAACACCACACACACACACACACACACACACACATGCACACGCACACACACACACACACGCACACACGCACACACCTACTGTGGGTCACTGTCAAGATTAAAACAGGAAGGTATATAACATGAGAGCCAGAGGTAGGCACAAAGTGACCACTGGTTATTGATAGTGCCAATGACACGCATGTGAAAAAAGGCCAAGCACACTGAAAGTATGGTATCCCAGTAAAAGTAGGTAAGCAAAGCCCCTTGCCTGCAAGCAGCGCTTCACTCAGACACCATCACTAAATAGAATCTCTAAACAGCGTCAAGCCAGCCAATGGTTTCAAAAGGCAAATTATAAATAGCATCATAAAGCTGGGGATGGGCGGTTTGGCTGCAATGGAATGGAATTTGAGAACAGAGCTGGCCCAGCCTCTGCTCCTCCTGCTTCTCCTTGCAGGGAAGACAAATAATGAAGCCAGGCTGCAAGGTGTGCCAGAACCCCTCTCCCAAAGGCAGTTCCCTAAGATCACTGCTTTCTGCGTTCTTCCTAGGACTTTGGGGTGGGGAGATAAATTACAAGGATTTACGAAAAAGACAGGAGAATCAGACAGGTCCATTCACAGGGTAAAAAAGAATCCAGATTTTAAAAGTTACCACTGGCCCTTTCTGGGAGTATTAAGAAAGTAAAGCCTCTTAACTGTAATCACCCCTAATTAGCCATCAGCAACTCATGAAATTACTCATAGTACTGAAGACCCTTAAATTCTTGGATCTCAGCCGAAGTTACACTGAGATCTACCAGGAAGAGGGCCAGCAAGTGCAAATTGGAACAGTTAAGACTTCTCTGAAGCTGAGGCGTGGTCTCCTTGCTCTTGGCTGCAGAGCAGGTGGGCACAGAGTCAGGGGGCTTGGAAGTCAGAAAAAGCCTTTGCCAAGAGCCTAACACCATGGGCTAATCAATAGTCATTCACTCGGTAGGAGGTGCATTCAGGTCCCCTGCAGGGCCATGGGATTCAAGACATGGACACAGTAATGCAGGTTCTTCCTTTTCTGATCCACTGCAACTGGGTTAGATTTAGGGATGTGGACTGTGGGGTTGGGGTGCTGTCCAGAACAGCGCAGGTTAAGTATGTTCACTCAGACTGGAAGGACAAAGCCAACTGGTTCAGGAGAAGCAGAAGTGCTGTAGAGGGCTGGCCCGGCACCAGCGAGCAAGAAGGAACCTCAAACCAGGCCTTGGCCCAAGCAGGTTCTAAAGGAGGAGTCTAGACTTGCTGGAAAGAGTGTGCGTGCTGCCATCTGAAAGACTTGTGAGTGAGACTAACACCCCCATCTATTCACCAATTAATCTACCTTTCAGTGTCCTCATCTATAAAGTAGGGAGAGACTTTAATTACATTATAGTGTTAAATGTTTATGGAGATTGCATAACCTGGATGCTGGACGTGCACACACACACACACACACACATAGGCACACACCCTGGGCAGGCTGGGGCCTTGCCTCAAGGAACTTACCACCTAGGATGCAAAAGACCTATACACTTTAAGCAAATGAAAAGCATATAAGTATAAAAATGAAATTGTGCTAAGAGCCAGGAAGGAAACTCGTAGATGCCATAGAAATTGCCATGGGCAGAGATCAGAGAAGATCCCTTTGAGGCAGTGACCTCTATCTACACGGGGCTTGAGAGATGAGAAAGAGTTAGTGGGGTCAGGAAGGAAAAGGGAACACCCCAGAAAGAGAGAAGCATGTCGGGAAAGGTGCAGGAGGAATGGGAGGGAGGTGGAACCAAGATGGTGGAAGGTGGGTTGTAACAAAGGGAAGAAGCGAAGAGCTGAATTCTACTGAGCAGGAAAATCCCTAGCACATGGTAATATTGTCTGAGGAGACAAGGGAAGGAGGTGTCAAAAGGGACCTCTCCCATCCTCCTAATTTCTGATGGACAGAGGTAGAAAAGCGAAGTGTTCATGGAACGTTCCCAGCTTTGTCAGGAAATGAAGGACAATGTTGAAGGAAGAGGTCGGGGGTGGACCATGGTTTGCAGAGGGGGCAGCTGCCTAAGAAAGTCTGAAACATCAGCCACAAAATATAAACTATCCAAACAGATGGAAAATAGATTTCAACTGCTGTGGATACCACCAATGTTGCCCATCCTCTATGTGTACTATGTGTCATATATTTGCTGACAGTAAACCATTATGATTAGCAAGTTATTTAAAATACAGCCTCTTTCACTTTTATCTCATTCTTTCAAAATTTATATTTGGGGTGACTTTTTATGTGGTCACATAGCACACGGATAGGTAAAAATTTAAAAATAACCAAATGTATATACTCGAGGTGTGTGCAGAGATATTTTTTACTGATGTGAAAAAATTTGGGGCAATCAGTGCAAAAAAATTTTTTTTGGAGACCACTCTTCTATTTCACATTTGATCACTTTTACTTCAAAGTATGTCTAAGGCGTGTGCTTGGGGGGAATTACTAGCTTTGCCATTTTCTTTTTTTACATATATATAAAGGTTGACTTTCTTATTAGTATATTTTTACATTAGTATATGTTTGCATCAAAAAATACATTCACTGTGGGAAACTGTCATATATACATACTGTATCTTATCCTTTTTACTTCCTCTCTTTCCATCTCTATAAAGTCTACCTCCCTGTTTTCTATCACCTTTTATTTTTGGACTTTGTATTTTGGGGTTCTCAGATAAAAGAAATCATACAATATTTAACTTTCTGTGTCTAATTTATTTCACCTAACAGTATGGCCTCAAGATGCATTCATTTTCCTACAAATGACTCAAAGGTATCCTTCTTAATGAATAGTATTCCATTGCATATAAATACCATAGTGTCTTTATCCAATCATCAGTTGATGGACATATAGGCTGCTTCCAAGATTCAGCTATTTTGAGTTGTGCTACTACAAACATGGATCTGCATGGATCGCTGTAATATGTCTTTAACTCTTCCAGGAAGATACCCTAAAGCTGAATCAAATGAAATTTCTAGTTTTAGTTTTATGAGGAATCTCTGTACTGATTTCCATAGTGGTTGTACTGGTTTACATTCACACCGACAACGTAGAAAGGGGCCATTTCCACCCATGGCCTCACCTGCATTTCTTGTTTTTTGAGTTTGTGATGATGGCCATTCTTTCTGAAGATGGCATCTCAGGGTCATTTTGATTTGCATTTCTTTAATGGCCAAAGATGCTAACCATTTTTTATGTATCTACTGGCCATTTGAATTTCTTCTTTTGAAAAATACCTATTCATTCAATTGCCCATTTCTCTACTGGGTCATTTTGTAGGGGAGGTCTAATTTTTCTGTGTTCTTTATATAGTCTAGATGTTAGTCTGCTGTTCTAGGGATGGCTGACAAAAATTTTTTTCCATTCTCTAGACTGTCTCTTCACTCTATTGTTTGTTTCTTAGCTCTGCAGATTTTTTTTTTTTTTGTCTTTTCTCCGGTACCGGGAACCGAACTCACGACCTTGAGCTTGCCAGGCAGGCGCTTTTGCTGCTGAGCTAAATCCCCAGCCCCTAGCTCTGCAGATTTTTGATATAATCCACTTTGCTGATTTTTGGTGCTATTTCCTATGCAATTGAGGTTCTGTTCTGAAAGACTTTGCCTACACCTATGTCTTCAAGAGCTTTACCCATTTTACCTTCCAGAAGACTCAGAATTTCTGTTTGTATATCTAGGTCTTTGATCCATTCTGATTTTATTTTAATGCAGGATGAGAGACGTGGGTCTACGTCCATTCTTCTGTGTGTGGGTGACCCGTTTTCCCACCACCACTCTGCCATTTTCCTGGGGTCCACTTGGCTGCCATGCTGGGCACTGTGCTAAGTCACCTCTGCTTTCTAAAACTGAGGGTCACCGCCTGTGGGTCTGTCATGAAATTCATCTCATGAGCAATGCTCAGCATTTTTAAAAGAAGCAGAATCAGTGAAGAAAATGAGAAATGCCAGTGTTTGTCCTAGAGGGTAGGTATTTCTTCCTGTAGCTCACAGTCACAGAAGTTCAAAGTCCTTGCTCTGGAAGACCAGAGACAGCAGAAGATTATAACTGTGATGGTGGGGGCTAAAAGTGAGAAGACAAGGGAAGGCCGTGTTTTCTATGGCCTAATTTTGCTGCCATGGGCAAGAAAGAGCCATTGTCGGCCGTGAGGAAAGGAGAGATGTAAAATGAGATTTCCCGAAATTCCATTTGGCAAGCGTGTGCTAAGCGGATTGAGAAAACACGCTGTCCGTGGGGTTGAGTGGGCCTTTTGAGGGTTGCTCCTATTGATTTATAACCTTGACAGTGAACAAAAACTTGAACACTCCGGTTTCTCTTAGAGCACATGCTCACTGGAGGGTGGCAGCCCCAACTCCTTCCCATTCAGCCGAAATGCTACAGAAAGTCCCCCGAGTCGATTTAGTTGCAGTCCCCATACCTGGGAGCCTCAAGTCTCAGGATGAAGGGGATAGAAAGAGGCCATGAGGGGACTAAGCCGGGGCAGAAAATGGCTCTCTGATCCCAGAAATCAGCTGAGTACCTTTCCCGCCCCTTTTCCTCAAGGCCTATGGGAGTTCCTAGGAGACCCCACGAGTCCGGGTCCCAGAGGCCACTCCACGTGCCCACGCCACCCCCTCATCTCTCCTTTCGGCCCACACACATGCCTGGGAATCCCGCAGTATGCAGCCACCACTCAAACAAAAGCACTGGCCCCTGGGGATGGAAGTGACTCACCACAGAGACTGAGGGCCAAAAATTTTAGGAGGAGGTAGCTGCAGAGTCTAAATCCAGCACCCGGTCATAAGGGGTGGTAAGGGGCAGGGAGAAGTTCTTAGAACCTGCCACATGAAACTGCCCCTGAGGGTCCCCACTGTGGAGACCCTCCATGCTGGGCACAGATACTGCCCTGCTCCATTTCCACCAACATCCCCAACCTGCCTTCCTGCCCGGTCACCATCTTCTCCTCGGGGAACCCAGAACCATCCGCTGCAGGGCCACTTCCACCCCCTACTTGACCCTCGGGCTGTCTGTGTACAAAAGTACCAGGATGTCAGCTCCTAGCGTCAGGGCAGGTCCCAGCCACTTGGTCTTCCCTCATTAGGAAGTGGAAGAAGGGTCAGAAATCAGCTTTCATGAAGCACCCATGATAGGACACAGGACACACAAAATCGAGGCCATATAGTAAGCTGGAGGCAAGGAATGGAGACAGGCCCAAGGCATGAGATTTGGGGAAGACAATGATTCAGTAGGCAGAAAAGCTTCTGAAGTCATAAACACAACAAACAACTTTAAAAAACCAAGGGACCTGTATGCTTAGAAATGATTAAACTCAGTATGCAGAAAGAACACAGCACCAATGACAGTGCTGGGGACAGAGCACCCAACAGTATCCCTTGAGTCACTGGAGGGTAGTCTGGGAAGTTGCAACCAAGGAGAAGGGCCAAAACAAGCCTGTCCCACACTGTACTGAGGCAGGGGACACACACAGGATAAGGATGGGCAATGGCCCCACTGTCCCAACTGAGACCACATGGTGGATGGCAGAAAGAGCTTTGCCAGCCAAGAAAAATGGCTAAAAAGCAAGAGGCAGGAAATGGGTCTTGTTTCTTCATTTCCATGGTTACATAGAACAGATTATCCAGAACAGGTGAGAACAATAAGAGAGAAAGAAGGACGTCCTTTAAATGGTTATCATTAACAGCACAGTGGACCAATGAACCAGCCAACAACGAGAGTACAGGACAGGCTCCAGGAGCTTAAAAGAGATGAGATCATCTTCTCTTAATGGATACCAGCACTTGGTGTCTTCACTCACCCCTCACTGGTAAGAAGCTTCTCAGTGGAAAGGGAGTGGTTTAGTCACCTTTATACATGCCCTGTCTGTCACCAGACACACTGCCTGGTGTGGGGAGGGCATGCAACAAAAACTAGATGGGTGATGGATGGGTGGATGGATGGATGGATGGATGGGAGGGTGGATGGATGGATGGGTGGGTGGGTGGATGGATGGATGGATGGATGGGTTGGTGGATGGATGGATGGATGGATGGGTGGATGGATGGATGGGTGGGTGGGTGGATGGATGGATGGGTGGGTGGATGGGTGGATGGGTGGATGGATGGATGGATGGGTGGGTGGGTGGATGGGTGGATGAATAATGGATAGCATGTGTCCCTCATAGATTTTTACCTCCTAGAAAGCAAGGGTCTTGTCTTCTCCATAATTGCTTTTGTGTATGCTCAGTAAATGCCTACAGAATGTCTAGAAAGGGCATGGAGGACTAATCTATAGATACAGGAGGTCCCTGTGCAGGGTCCAACCTCCCAAGCCCTCTAGTGGTAGCTATGGGTCCCCACAACCCTCCCAGGAAATCCAAAGCCAAGGGGGTACAGGGCAGTCGACCTCGAAGCCTTGGACCTGGTGACATTCGCAGCCTCCTGCTGCAGGAGGACAGCCACAGCATGGCTCCCTCACGTGTCTTGGCTTATGGTCTTCGCTCCTACCTCTCAGAGGGCCCACCTCCCCTCCTCATCATATTCAAAAGCCACATAACTCATTTTTTCCCATGGAACCCCTATTCCGCAGCCTGGCTAGCTTGGCCGAGCAACAGAAAAACCCACAGAACCTGAGCTAGGAAAAAAAATGTTAAGATCTAGTAAAACTCCCTGGCTACTTGCAAGCAAACACATTACAGGGGTTTTGCTACTCATTAAGGAAAAGCCCTGGCTGCTCCTTCCTCACCTGGAGAAATTAGGTAATCAGCCCAGATTAGGTAAGGATTTCAATGCAAATCACATCATTTTCACAGTCATTAACATCGGGGCCTTAGATTTGTTTTCAATCCTAAAATAAAACGTTTCCCAGGTAACTAAGGAAACTATTCAAGGGCAGCAATATCAGGCAGGCAAGATATTTAAAATAAATGAGCCATTTGTTCCTGCTTCTGTACCAAGTTGCTTTTTCAATTTCAGATGACATGATACTGTGGATTAAAGGGGGAGGATGGAGTAAAAGGGTTTTCTATCCCCAAATATGACTTAGTCATTTGATTTACAGCGGTAACATTCCTTCACTGTAAGTCGCATATGCAGAACTCCCCAACCTGACAACTGTTCCAGGGTATCGCTGAGATTTGTGTTCTTCTTTCTTCCCTCAAATACTTTTTATATTTCCAGGGCCTAGCATGGAGCCTGGGGTGCAGGAGGCATTCTGGGATGACAAAGAAGCCCCCATTCCACTTCACACAGAGGATTTTCCCTTCAAAGCAGGATTGCGCTGTGTTTCCAAGACACCGTTATCCAGTCCAAGATCCAAAGAGCAACTGTACTCCCACTGGAACTGCTATTTCTGAAGTTCCCAGTACTGACCGCGTTCTCCACCCCACCATTAAAGCCTCCGACACCCTGACACACAGCCCTGATAGCCCCGAGGGATGTATCCCACCTAGGACTCAAAGATGCCTGGAGCTCCGGCCTCCCTCCCCACCGGCCTCAGCCTCTCCCGGCATCCTCTGCCAAGAGCAGGTTATGATCCCTGGACGGTGATCTGACTGTCGCGGCTGAGCTGGACACAGCAATCTTGGGTTTTCCCCTGTGCTGCCTGGGCCCTCCTCTGAATGACCCATCTCAGTCCAAAACCAAAGTGTTCTCCAGTCCCCTTGGCCAAAGGCTAATGGCTGTGGGACAAAAGGCAGTATTGGCCCAGGCCACCTTTCGTTCCTTGTGAAAGGTCTTAGTCTACCTTGCTTTCCTTATGACACAAGGCCCGTACCCTGCTACCTACACGCAGCCCTTTGCCACTCCATCTGTGTGCACACATGCATGTGTGTCAAGGAAAGAGGGTGTGTTGGGTGCACTAACTATAAAAGAACAAACTCACAGAGAGCAAGTACTACATCCATTTACAAAGTCCTTATGTTTTCAAGGGGAGTGATTCAACCCCAAATCTTACAAGTAGTGGATGAAATAAACATCATTTATTTCAAACTTCATCTGCAATGAAGTATTACGATTATACGCTCCTACTTTGGTAGATATTTAGGCAAGGTGGAATAACTACTGCAAAAAAATTTTTTTTAAAGGCTTAGCACAATGAAAGAGTTTTTGTTCAATTCCTTGTGTCAGCTGGAAGGGACACTGCGTTCCACCTAGTCACATAGGGACCCCGTCTCTTTCTATGTCTCTGGCCTCAGAGCCTCGGCTGGATTTTTTCTATCCAGTGAACAAACAAGGATATGGAGGATCAGTTGGGTTCCACACCTGTAATTCTACACTGGGGAGGCTGAGGGAGGAGGATAGGGGAATTGTGGGTTCAAGGCCAGCCTGGGCTACATAGCAAAGTAACCAGTGCACATCCTGGACTCAGTGAGACCGTCTCAAAAAACAAATGAGGCTGGGTATGGTGGCGCACGCCTGTAATCTCAGCACTCTGAAGCCTGAGGCAGGAAGATCATTGTGAGTTCAAGGCCAGCCTGGGCTACATAGTGGGTTCAAAATCGTCTGGACTACATAGAAAGATGCTATATCAACAAATAAACAAGCAAACAAAGAAGGCAAACAACAACAACAAAAGTAAAAGAAAGCACAGAGGATCAAGCTAGTAGCTCCATGAAGTAGCTTAAATCCCTGCTGCGCATGTTCCATCCCCAGTTTAGTCCCACGGCAGCACCTACCTGCAAAGGAAAAGGGGCAGAAGTGTGGACTACCTAGATGCCCAGGAAGGAAGACTTCATTATTTTGTACTCATGATTTAAAGATGAATAAACCCATATGTAAAAGAAATAAGATGGCTGGGTATGGTGGCACACACCTGCAATCCCAGCACTCGGGAGGCTGAGGCAGGAGGATCGTTGTGAGTTCGAGGCCAGCCTGGGCTACAAAGTGAGCTCAAGGGCCGCCTGAACTGCATAGCAAGACCCTGTCAAAAAGACAAAAGAAAAAAAGGAAAAGAAATAAAAAGAAAAGAAATAAGATGCACAGCACAAGATATCAAGACTTACTAGGAGCAAAAGCCAGGACTAGGAAATTTCAAAAAGTAACATTTATTAAGCGAATAATACGGGACAGGTTGTGCTAAATACTTGCCAAGCATGGTTTTCATTGATTCTCGGGACCACCCTATGGGCCTGGTGCTATTATTATTCCACTTGATAACAAGAAAAATAGGGCTGTGAACAGTAGGGCATCAGGCCCAGGGTCACATAATTAACAAGCGGCAGCAGCATAATTTGAACCCAAGCTCCCTTGATTGGTGAATGGCTTATCTTAGTGCTACCCTGTATGGCTCCTTGGGTCTCCTGATACAAAGCATCAAATGCACATTTCCACCTGGTGCCCAGCCTGCAGGCCCCAGCCTGGGCTCCAGCCAAGGGACATGTGTGAGTTATGCCCTGTCCTGCTCATTCCGGGGAGCTCTGGCCTTGGGTCCAGGATACTTCTTGGGTCCCCCTGGCATTTGCCCACCCAGAATGCATCCCGGTGCGGACAGCAGCAGCCACCACACATCAGCCAGATAAGCGTTTTGCCCTTGCTGCTTCTGAACATCAGGGGAAAGGATTTGCCTTTTCCTGCTCTACTGCCAAGGCCGGGGCCTCCACGTTTGAGTTATGTCGTTATTATTTTAAGCGATAGAAATCTAGTCAGTGATTTGTAGCAATCGCTGCTGTGCAGCGTGTGCAAAAGGCCCTGCAGAGTCTTGCAGAAGGGAGTAGAAACCCAGCAAACCACTCTTGTGTCCTTGACACAATTCTGTGAGGCGCCGGTACAGTCTTTGTTCGAGCTGAAGTCAGGCGCATGCGCCGATTAAAAGTTCACGATAACGCAGAACAGGTAGTTATCGCGGAAACTAGGAAATGTTTCCAAAGAAACCAAGAGAGGCGACTGATGGGGATCAAAGGGCACCCGGAGGTCAAGGAAGACAGCAGAGGCAATTGGGCTTCGAAAGAACCAAGCTGTCTCCAGACCCTTTTTCTTTAATGCCGTCATCACAGCTTGAAGTCATGCAAATCCACAGTCCGCCTGTCTGCCTTGTCAGTTTTCCCATGATCCAAACCAGTTACAAAAATGGTCGAATGGCACCGGCCTCCCTAATGAACTGAGTGCCCTGGCCGGTGCTCTCACCCCCTTGTGCTGACCTCCTCAGACCCAGCATCTCAGGACCTCCATCTCCTGCCGATGCCCACCCCAGTGGAATGAGGGGATCCATCACCAGGTCCACAGGAGCCTATTTCCCCCACCCCACACCCACCCCTCCGGGTGAAGAAGCCACAGAGCTTCCCCAGACCTCGGTGATCCCTTCTCCCCGGGCCTTAGGCCCAACCTCTGGCCACCTGTGAGATTTTCCTCTCTGCTCCCAGATACCAGATAACCTCTTCTTCACGCCATTTCCTTCAGACTCGTCTCAATCCACAGCCAGAGAAATGCAGTGAGCCTCAGGAGAGCATAAAACCAGATTGCAATGAAACGTCATCTCACACCTGTCAGAGTGGCTGCTATCAGGAAGCCTGAGGAAGCATCTCAACCAGTTGTGGAGCAAAGGGAACCCATGGGAATGTCAGTTAGTGCACCCACACAGAATTACCGCCTGATCCAGCGATCCTGCCGCTGGGTGTAAATGCAAAAGATTTGTAGCCAGTTTGTCTCGGAAATGTCAGCACTCTCGCGTTCACTGCTGTATTCTCCACAATGGCCAGGTCAGGAGTCAAACAAAGTGTGTATCAATAGATGGATGGACATAGAAAATGTGGTTCATGTACCCAATGGAATACTACCCAGCCTAGCCGGGCATGGTGGTGCACCCCCGTAATCCCAGCACTCGGGAGGCTGAGGCAGGAGGATTGTTGCAAGTTCGAAACCATCCTGGGCTACAAACAAAGTGAGCTCAAGGCCAGCCTGAGCCGCATAGTGAGACCCTGTCTCAAAAAGACAAAAAAAAAGGAATACTATCCAGCCTAAAACAAGAAAGAGTCTTATGATTCACAATGACATGGACAGAACTGGAGAATATTATACTGAGTGTACGTAACAAACTAGGCACAGAAAGACAAATACACATCTTCACTGTGTGTGGAATCTCAAACAATTGAACTTATAGAAGCAGACAGCAGCATGGTGGTTACAAAGGCAGTGGGAAGGGCCATCGGGAGATGACAGCCAAAGGGTACAAAGTCTCAGGCATGGAGAATAAGGTTTAAATCTACTGCATAGCACAGTGAGTATAATTAATGCTAGTATATTGCACCTTTTAAAATTGCCAAGAGTATAAATAGCAGATGTCCTTACTACAAAAAGTGGTATTTGACATGAAAGATTATGAATTAGGTTGACTTAAGTATTCTACATAGTAGAATATTTAAAATTTTTTAACATATGACAGGAAAAAATACATTGTTATTAATCCCCCTCAAAATACTCCCCCTTGCTTCAAACACAGTTACACCATCACTCTTTCCACTTTGGGGAGCAGTTCTGGAGTCCTCTTTTGTAAGTGTCTAACACTGCTGAATGCCATCCAAGAGAAAAGCAGGCTTGGTGTGTCCTCATCCACTTTATTTGCCACGTCTGGCACTGTATAACTCCTGGCTCTTTCTCAAAGTCAAAATGACCCTGAGAGTTCAGTGTCAGGAACTGATTCACGTGACAGTAGAGCTAAAAACAGGAAAGAAGACTTCCAGAACTGCTTTGGAAAGTGGCAAGAACACCGGGCTAAGTGTTTGAAGTGAGGTTAGGATTTTTGTTTGTTTGTTTGTTTTTTCTGGTACCGGGAATCAAACTCACGATCTTGCGCTTGCCAGGCAGGCGCTGTGCCGCTGAGCTAAATCCCCAGCCCGAGGTTAGGATTTTGAGAGCGGTTCATGGCAATGTGTCCTTTACCATAATAAATTTTTATTTAAGCACATTATACTTTTCCATCACATCTAGTAGTCATAAATTGTAACATCATTTTGTAACCCATACGTTGATAGGTGTTGTTAATTTATAACGAATTTTCTTTTAAATATTCAAAAATAAAATTTCCAGGGTTAGGGATATTGCTCAGTGGTAGAGCTCTTGCCCAGCATATGTGAGGTGCTGGGTCCAATCCCTCACACCAAAAATCAATCAGTGAATAAAAGTCCATCTGCTGAAATTTTTTTCTCCTCTGTTTGGTTCAAGTATATTCACAATTGCTCGATTCATGTATATTCATAACTGCCATCTTAGGATGGCAGTTTTTAAGTCTTAGTGTGATAATTCTCACATCTCCATCATCTCAATATTGGCCTCTGTTCATTGACTGTTTTCATTCAGTTTGGAGATCTTCCTGGTTTTTACATGATGACTGTCTTTGTACAGACACCTGGATATTTTAGGTGTATTACTGAGTCCTGCATCTTACTTAAACCCTTCACTCAGCTGGCTTCCTCTGACATCATACCAGCAGGAGGCTCACTATGGCCAAGTGGGGACAAAAGTCCAGATTCCTTATTTGGTCTCCACTGACAGCAGGATGGAAAGGAAAGTTGTCAACACTCTGGTTGTGATGACTTCTGATACCTCCCTGGGAGGGGTGAAGGTTGCTTTACTAGGGAGCCATAGGTAGCTGTCCCTGGCTCCACAGGGGGAATTCACGAGAGACTCATGGCCTCATTTCTGCTGTGTGGCTGTAGGAGTCCTAACAACCAATCACTGGGCCCCTTCTGAGCACCACAGTGGGAGGTAAAGGGACATCTTGTTGCTTGGGAGTGGAGCCCTGGGTTTTCCACGTGAGCCTATTGAGACACCGCCTCTCAGAAACGATCTAGTCTATCTGCATTCATTTGGGAATGAAGAACTAGTGACCCAGAGATGGGCAACGGATTGCTGGAGGTCAATGACAAGTTGAGGGCAAACTCAGAACTCAACACTCATCTCCAAGAGTGCATGTCGATAAACCGAAGATCTCCCAGACCATAGCAGGAATGCCAGCCCCCAGCCCAACATAATAATGAAAAATCTCCTGGCCAAGGGATAGCAGCTGCCTCCTCTCACATCCTGCCAGACCCCAGGCCAGAAAGCACACATGGCTCCGCGCCATTGCCCCCCTAAACAACACAAACATTGTCTGCTCAAGATGGGCCTTCCATCCAACACACACAGCGAAAGCACATTCGAGAGCCAAGAACCACAGCGTCCCATCACCTTCGGGGCTGGTGGTCTTCCATCTGGAGAGGATCCTGGCTTTCCTTCTGCTGGAATCCCTGAAACCAAGATACACCCAGGAGCTGTGGAATGCAGAGCAGCCAGCGGGCCGGGCGCCCCCCTCCTGGCTGGAGAGCAGGGTCTTCACCCAGCTGGAGCTGCCTTTCCTAGACCCGGCCTCGCCTCTCGCCCAGCCACCAGCCTCGGCACAGTGCTGCTTATTCTCCAAAGAGGGAGAGCCTGTAACCTGGGAGGGGAAACTGCTTTCTAACAGCCTTTGTTTTTGTTTCCATTTAAAAAGGTTAGTGACTTTATTGCATGTGGAAAGAACCAAAGCAACAGTTTCAAAGAGCCTCAGCATGTTTCGGAGCTGACCAAATACACAGAACTTTTGAGTGGGGAGAGAAGGAAAGGGAAGAGAGGGAACAAAAGTTTGTCCCCCTTTCACCATGTGCCAGGTGTGAGCTGGGTGCTCCTTCTGTGCCCCCTACACTCCCACCGGCTTTGACCATAAAAATTCCAGCAACATCAACTTCCAAGCCCCCTACCGTGGACCACTACACTGTAGCGAGTCAGGCAGGGATGCTGGGCTCCAGGATGGCACATGATAATAAACGTGCTAGGGAAGATTGCAGTCACCAAGGACAGTGTCACACAGTGAAATCACCCTAGTCTCCTAGGGAGGACTGGTTCTGAGCCCCTCACAGACTCTAAAATCCATGGATTTTGCCTTCTAGAAAAGTGTGTAGCATTTCTGTACAATCTTCGTATATCCTCCGGTATGCTTAAAACACTTCAGATTACTTATAACATCCACTACAAAGCAAATGCGTTGCAAAAGGCTGTTAAGCAATATTGTTTAGAGGGCAAGGATGAGAAAAAGTCTCTATTTTCACTACAGATCCTATTATTTTTACAGAGTATTTTCACTCCGAAGTTCCTCAGATCTATAGGACTGGCCAATATGGAAGTTCACTATTAATAAAGTCACTGATTGCCAAACTTTTGAAATAATATAATTTAAATTTCTTAATCCATTACAATAACTACTTAGAGAATTACAACTTATGTGGAAGTAATTGTGTACCTCAGTACCACCTAGGCTGATAAAGATCTAGTCTTTTGCTAGAACTTATGCATTGGGCTATGTTTCTGTGAGCACTGGGACTTGGATGAGTAGCTTGGTTGATGAGAGGGATATCTGAACATTCATTCTTCTAATCATTTAAAAGAATTTTAAATATAGGCATCTAGACCAAGGATCAGGAGCCTCTAATCATGGGCCAACCCAAACCTCCTCCCTGTTTGGGCCACATTTTTACCTAGCCAAAACCCCCTCCCCTCAAAAAACAAAACAAAACAAAACAAAAAAACAAACAGAAGAGAAGGCCACATTATGGCATGTGAAGATGATGTCATAATGATGAAATTCAAGTGGTAGTGTCCATAAATAAAGTTTTATTGGAACACATAAATGCCTGTTCATTTATGGATTGATTGTCTGTGGCTCTTTTCCTGCTGCACACGCAGCTCTGATTAGTTGCAAAGGGACCACACAGCCTGCAAAGCCAAAACACCAACCCTTGACCCTTTGCAAAATTTGCTGATCCTTGACCTCCGCAGTCTGTCAGATGGCGGTGCTAGTGCCGGATTGAAAACACACAGAGATGAGGATGTGATAACAAAAGAAACAACCACCCGCGTGGCTCCCGAGAAAGCCAAAGAACCATCGGGGCCTCCTGAGCCCACAGTTCTGCAGCGAGCCCCCAGTGCACCGCTGGAGATGATGCCGGACCCCACATTCTGAGACTGCCTCGAGCACATGCGTACTCTTCACACTGACCTCTGGGGAAGTCTGAATTATGAGTGATCTGAATTCTGTGCAGTCCCCGTGAATGTAGCCCTCCCAGAAAATACAACCGGCTCCTCCTTCCTCCCCTACCTCTCCCTCGCCCTCTCCCACACTCTCCTGCTGCTGGGATGGGGCCCCTCAAGTCTCTCCAATTTCCCACCCACTTGAGGGTGAAGCTTTTGCTCTAGGTCTTCCCCCGCTCTGCACCGCATAGCATGAATCAGTGACCTTCCTCACTGCCCCCTCCTGGTCTGTGAGTACCACTGGGCTCCAAGGCAGGACGCCACCTTCTGTCTGTGTGACATGCATGGAAGTCCTCATGCTCCATGTTCACGGAGGCACAAGAGTGGGCCCCGAAGCCTGCTATCATTTGGATAAAATATCCTCCAAAGGCCTGTGTATGGAAGACTGGTCCCCTGCCTGTGGCATTGGGGGGCTTTAAGAGACAAGGCCTCGGGGGAGAAGCTGGGTCCCTGGGGTGCGCCTTGAAGGAATATTAGGACCCCAGACCCTCTTCCCCTCTCTCTTCACTTCCCAGCTGCCATGAGGCAAGCAGTGTCTTCAGCCACACTTTCCTGAATGGCACACCGCCTCACCACAGGGCAGAAGACATGGAGCTTGCCGGCCCTGTGAGCCAAAGTAAACCTTTCCTCCCATATGCGGACAGAAGCTGACTGTTACGACATCAGGGCAGGAAGGAGCCATCGATGAATAGTTCTGCATTACAGGCAGAACTTGTGAGCCCATTTCACGAATTGGAAACTGATGCTCAAAGAGATCAGGCTGTCCCCAGCCTCACAGGGCACATGAGTCACGATGCATGGTGCCCTGCCTGATACCGCATGGGCTGGGAGATGGTGGGAGCGGGAGGGACTGAACCCAGGCAAAGCTGTAAGGACACCACAGGCCTCTCAGAGCACTTCCAAGGGCCTCTCAGAGCATCCAGGCACATAATCCCCCTTCTGTGGAACTCAGAGAGGCCCCGCCCTTGGCAGCACCCCTCACATCTCCAGCTAAGAGGGAGGTGAGTTTCCCCATCCTGTGACTAAGGAAAGAAAGGTAACTAACAAAGCGAAGAGTTGGCCACTACCACCAAGCACCCAATCAGTTTCCGGTGCTGTCCCTCAGGCCTCCAACCCCCTATTCTCCCCAGGAGCCGCATGCAGAAGGATGAGACAGCTCTGCTTTTCACCTGCAGATCACACAGCTTGGAACTGAAATTTCAAATGCCCTGAGTGGGTCAGAAGGGAAATGCCCACTTGCAATCATGAGAACAGGAAAGACAGTGTGCACAGGCTAGGTGAAAACATAAGCAGGGGGGCTGGGGATTTAGCTCAGCGGCAAAAGCGCCTGCCTGGCAAGCGCAAGGTCATGAGTTCGGTTCCCGGTACCAGAGAAAAACCAAAAAAAAAAAAACAAAAACAAATAAAACATAAGCAGGTTTCAAGGAGAAAAGAGAACACTAATTCCCCTCAAAATCCTCCCCCTCATTTTGAACACACTTATCCCATTGTTCTGGTCACCTCCCGAAGCAGCTCTGGAAGTACTCCTCCATAAGTGTCTTTACTTGCGCTGTCTTGGTTGCCTTGATGTCCTGAATGGTCATTTTGACTTTGGGGAAGAGCCAGAAGTCACACAGGGCCAGATGCAGTGAATAAAGGGGTTGAGGATATGTCCTAATGAGCCTGCATTTCCACTGGATGGTACTTAGCAGCGGCATTCACAGTACTTTTTATCACATCTCATAAAGACATGAAAGAGGATATCGCTCTGTATCTATCTGCTGTGTGAGCCTGTGCAAGGAATGTAGCCTCTCTGAGTTTTGGCTTTGGGGCCCCTAGAGTAGAAATATTAAAGTCCAGATCACATGGACTGTAGACAGGATGACATGAACAAACCTAGCTAAAGCCCACTACTTGATACGAGCTCCTTAAACGGCAGCTCGTTCTTAGCTGGTCAGATGAGTCTCTGAACTTCAAGCCCAGTGAAGATTCATTTGAAGCATCACTAAAGTCAAGCAGGCAGGGTCCCTGTCTGTTCTGAGAAAGACAGCAAATGGCACTAAAGGTGATACTGTCAGAACACACCCTGCAATAACACTTCAAAAGTTAAGCCGCAGCTCTAGCCCAGGGCTCACCTTGTAACCACTCATAAATAAGCTCTCTGCTTCTACTCACAGGCCTCCTTCCCACTGCGGGGTCCTGGTCTCCTGTCAACCATTAGAAAAGGGTGAATCTTACCAGCCCCGATCGAGGGTACTGCCACCAAGGGTGCTGTGACGGGAGCTCAGAGAAACCAGGAAACATGAAGAGGTGGGCTTTGCTCCGGGCCACACGGTCGCCAGGGCTCCTAATTTTGCAGACTTCTGTATCCTCCACGCCCTGCGCTTGGGCCCGCTGGGTCTCAGCAAAGCTCCCCGTGAGCAGAACTGGCGCAGAACTGGCCTGTGCCACCCGAGGTCCCCGCAGATGTCCCCATCCGCCCCACCCCTCCGCCCTCAGCGGTCTGCCCATCTGGCACGGAGGCAGGGGGCAGGGTGGTGTAATCAAAAGGGCAGCAGGAGGCCAGGGAGCCAGCAGCAGAGGGAGGAGCCAGAATTCAAGGCATGTAGGGGCAGGGGTCAAACCAGGAAGATCAATCAAGAGCAAGTTTCGGATCCACCCAAAGCAAGCCTAGGGGAGGAGCTCTTTGCATCCTTCCTAAAGAAGAGATGGTCGCAATTCAACCGGACAGACAAGAAAAGACAACTAGCATTCAAGCGGCACCGCCGCAGGCCCCGGTCTGTTTTAAGCATTTTATACTCTCCTGAATCTCACCCAAGGCGTGCAATATTATCACCCGTCACCACAGTGGTTAAGGAACTTGCTAGGGGCCCACAGCTTGCTGGTCCTAGGCTAGCACTCCGGGGGCCGGCTCCAGGGAGCTGCCTGTCCTCTGCACACCTCCACGGAGTGGCTGGGCTGCCTGAGCCGGGACAGAACATCACCTGCCTGTGTTTATCTTCCTTCCAAGGACATGTGGGTGGGAGGAGCCACATTTCAAGGGGGAAAGTATGCTTGGAAATGACATATTTCTAACTCGCTGAAACGATCAGAAGTCTTCCAGGGAGGAAGCAGGTAGGGCAGCCTCCCCGGAAGGCCGTTTACCCACTGTCAGGAGAAATTCATCTTCCTCTCCCTCCTGTCCATACCTCCAAGAAAAATGCTTAAGACACGGGCCCGACTCCTGACCACCCCGGTGGCGACCACGTGGCGGTCACTGCCAGTCGCTGCCATAAATCAAGGCAACGCTTCCCTCTCATCGGAGGCCCAAGGCGATTCTCTGGCCATTTCCCTGGGAGGGCTCCGGGACCAGGCCTGAAGGGTTAACATCTCATTTCCTCTTGTCTTTCAAGCCTTAATCCCCATCCTGAGCTGGGCGCATTCCAGCCCACCTGGAGCAGGTCAAGACGGCTCCCGGCCCATGACCGGTCCTTCATTTCCCCTGGCAGGAGATTAGATGAGGCGCCCATTAATCACTCGTTACTCTGGAGCTCTCAGCTGGCCAGGCCTCGGGCAGCCGGCCAGGCAGCCAGGAGGGTGGGGTGGGCCACGCGCTGCCCACCCAGTTGTGGGCTGCCCGGTGCCACCCTTCCGGGACAAGACACAGAGGCACAAGTCTGACTCACTGCCCTGTCCCGTGGACCGTGCCCAACAGGCCCCGGGCTCTGGGAGAACGCTGCTGGGATCAGCTCCAGAGCGGCTCCCGGGAGAAGACACGTGGTGTAGAAGCAGCTGAAGCGGAAAGGAAAAGGGATGAACAGAGGAGTCCGCTGACCATCGGGCAGGAGGTCCACTGGCTACCTAGGCAGGGGAACGGACCGTCATTGTTACTGCAGGGCTTGTGTGTTGCGCAGAGCTCTTCACGTGTGACCCCTTGGAGCTGAGGTTTATGTACACGGTATCTTCCTCCTTCACCACCTGGTCAGGCCCCAGAAGAAATTTAGTGCCACAGCTGGGCCTGTGCTCAGGCGTCTTCAAATGGGGCGAAGGGTCTGCACGCTGCTTTCAGGACTCAACTAAAGACCCCGCTGCCCGGAACCGGCTCTTCCCTTGGCCTTGGGCACAATGCTCCACTGCCCACTCCTTAGGCTCACGGCCAAGGCTTTTGTTGAAAAGAAGGAGCTCTGGGTGATAAGGAGGCACGTTAACTCGACACCTGTGGCTAGCATCTGCTTTCAGACAATCACTTTAGGCAGCCTTTAAAATGCTGATTCTCTTGCGAGCTGTGGTGGCAGGTGCCTGTAAGCCTCAGCACTATGGAGGCTGAGGCAAGAGGATTTCAAGATTGAGGATAGTCTAAGATACATATGGTGACCTTGTCTCAGAAAGCTAAAAAAAAAAAAAAGCCAGTTCTCAGGGCCTGCCTCCACCTTGGAATCTGCATTCTTTTCACCAGATCCTAACTCTGATGCAGAGGTGGACAGAAGGGCAGGAAGATAGTACTATGGGATGTTTTGATTGGTGGAGCGGAAATCTAAATTTCTGAGATGACAGGCCATGGGGAAGAGGAATACAGAGTCTGGGCAGCTGAGACCATGAGGGAGGGGATGAAGGACCCAGCAGGGAAGAGCTGGGCTACACTCTGCCTTCTGTCTTTTCTCCGGCTCCTCCCACCGCCTCCCAGCCCTCCCCTCTCCTTGAACTCTTCCTTGGGCTTCAAAGCCCAACAGTAATTGCCCTAGGTCCTCCCATGCAGAATCGGCTTCCCCCTCTGCCCCTTTGTGTCTCCTTGATGTTTTGCACACCTGCCCCCTCCCCTGTATTGTTCTGTGGCTGTTCCTTTACTCTTTCTCCCTGGGGTGGTCATTTATCATCTACTAGCCTGTCAACTCCTTGCGCACACAGCAATAGTGTCTGTTTCCTAGAGTAAGCCGAATCACACCCTGACAGTCCCTGGCAAGCAGTGGAGATTCCAAAATATCTGCTGAAGAAAAATTAAATAGAAGGGAAGACCGGGGAGCCACCGTGCTATCTTACAAGGGATGATGTGGTGAAATCAGAATTTTAGGAATAGTCATCTGTCAGCATGAAAGAAGATGGATTAAAATGAAGAAAGCAACTTGTGGCTGGGAGTCAAAAGGGGAGAGATCATTACTGTAATTTGGACTCGGTTTAAGGTGGGGGCAGGGAAATAATTCCTTGATACATCACAGAAGAATGCGGACAGCACTTGGTGATAAATGAGCTAATCACCTAGGGGATGGGATAACGGGATTCGGGGCATCGGAACCTTGACTCCGAGCTCTGGGATAAGAGCAGAGAGAGCCCTGGGGAGCAAGACGGAGGGCAGAGGGGAACAGGGTGACACCCAGCCTCCCTCTAGGAAAACGGATTGCAATCACAACGAGCAGTTCTAAGCAAAAACAAAAACTCCAGGTCAAAAATCTCCACCCCTCCTGTTTCCCAAACTCTGGGCTGGATATACCTCTCCACTCACAGCCAGTTAGAAACAGTTCTTCACAGCATACAAAGCTGAAAAGAAGATTAACACCAAAATGGTGCCCTGGCTAGGGCCGGGCATGGACATCACACAGATCCATCAGCCAGCACTCTCCACGAGGCCAGCGCGGTGCTTATTCAGTAGTGACTCGGTACCCGGATGGCTCAAACGTATTTCCCAGGCCGGGACCTCTGGGAAATCCCTGCTCCAGCCCTGCCGAGGTAGATAGGAAAGTCCCAGGACTCCCATGTGCTTCCCTGCATTAATTTTAAGGGCTAGGATTTTTGTTTTCTAAAGGAATTCAACTGTGGTGCCAACAAAAATCTATAGGCATCGAGTGGGACTGGATTTAAATCACATTCATGAAAACGTTTGCTTCTTTCTGTGCGTGTGAGATTCAGTAAGACCCCGTTAAGCCCAGCCCTCCAGCTCTGGAAGTCCAAGTGTATGGGTTGAGGCAGAATGCACACGCAGGTTTCAAAGCCATGCGATCTTTGAAAATAAAAAAAGATCTTTTGAATTGTTTGTGCCTGGGTGCCTTCAAGGGCCGAGTTAGACAAGCCGATGCTTTGGACCTCTCTGGACATCTCTTTCTCATTCCAAATTCCAACAGGCATCCTTCGCCTCTGCTACCTAGGTCCAGGCTTCATTCGCTGCCTGCAGGGATGGGAGTGGGGGCCGCTGAGTGGTGGGGGTCGCAAAGGAGAAAAAGAAGACAGCTTCAAGCGTGCACTTTTTAATAGGCTGAGGACACGCTGAGGCTGGGTGTGGACTGCTTAAAAACGCAGACTAGACCCATAAATTCCAGACGCTAAGCGGCCCTGAGAACATCCTGAAATCCTCTTCCCAAGTCAGGGCTGATGTTATTTCACAGAAAAACTGAAAGCAACTTTCAGATCTCTCACGCTGCAAGGTGAGCTCGCGGTGCAAAAGCTGGGTCTCTGAGTGCGCGCGGGAGCCGTAGGTCCCAGGGCCGCAGTGCAAGCAGCGCCCGGAGCCGGCGGACGCAGCTCATCCATCCGCTCTGGCTCCGGGCGCGCTGGGCTGCAGCCGCCCGGCTGAGGTTGACCCGGATCCAAGCCTTGCTAGAAAGCAGCGTGGCCAGGCCCGGGGCTGGGATCGCTCGGGGAGCGGTGACCGAGCCTCGGCCAGGGCGCGGGGCTGGGGTAGGGGCGCACGGGCAGCTCGTGCGCTCGCGGGTCCCCCTGCGGCCCAGGGGGCGCCAGGCCACCCCGGCGGCAGCCCAGGTCGCCTGTTCCTGGAGTTTGGGAGTCGGGGTCGGAGGGTGAACGAGGCTCCGAGCAGGGGAGGAGCGGGAAGCGGGCGCAGCGACGGCACGCACCGGGCGCGGGTCCCCGGCACAGCGCCACGCCCGCGGTCTCCCGG